>NC_091700.1:50747500-51372500 GCF_041296265.1 Equus caballus
AAATTATGCCTTACTGCTGACCAAAGGTTAATATTGAGTTGTGGTAGTGATCATAATAGGCATTTGCCCTTGGAACAATCTGAAGTCTAGTTTCAGCTCACGTTTTTTGTTTGTTTTTATTTTTAGCTCTTGTCCAAAACTGCTTCCAATACAGATGACCTCCTGACTGTCACTATATTTGTCTGTCTTTGACGTGACCTCTTAGCAGAATTTATTAGTTCTGTAGCCCCTCCCTCCACCTTCTTTCTGAAAATATTCTCTTCCTGTGGCTTCTATGACAGTACCCTTTTTTATTTTCCTCACGTCTTTTTAGCCACTTCTCAGTCTCTTTTGGACTTTATTCCCTAAATTCCTGGCCCTTAAATATTGTTGTATTTAAGATTGTCTCCTCTCTTTGTCTTCTTCCTATGCTGCACAATATCAAAGGTAAACTCATCCAAAACTATGAAACTGATGCCAGGATTCTCATCTTTATCTCTGGGTTAGGTCTCTTTATTGAAGTCTGCATTACTTATCTATCACTGCATGACAAATTACTCCAAAATTTAACAGAATTTATAATCTCACACAGTTTCCGATGATCAGGAATCCGGAAGCAGCATAACTGTATGTTACAGCTCAAAATGACACAAAATATTGCGGGAAATCTATTGACGGGGGCCTCCGTTATCTGCGGACTTCACTGGGG
Source organism: Equus caballus (assembly GCF_041296265.1). NCBI lineage: Eukaryota > Metazoa > Chordata > Mammalia > Perissodactyla > Equidae > Equus > Equus caballus. The sequence continues at coordinate 50,748,189 of NC_091700.1, forward strand.
CTGGAGGATCTTCTTCCAAGATGGCTCACATGGCTGTTGTCAGAAGGTCCCAGTTCCTTGTCATGTGGACCTAGCCTCAGTGCTGCTTGAGTTTCCTTAAAACATGGCTGCTGGTTTCTTCTGAAGTGAGTAATCTAAGACAGAGGAAGTAGCGAGGCCACAATGCTTTTTATGATCTAGCCTCTGAAGTGACACGTAATCATTTCTGCCATATTCTGTTTGGTCATACGGAGCAATGCTCATACAACGTGGGAGGAGACTGCAAAAGGGTATGGATAACAGAAGGCAGGGATCATAGGGGGCAATCCTGGAGGCTGACTACCACAAGGTCGAAATTTCATGCGTATGTTCATTTAACTAACCTCAAACACAGGAAGTATAAACATACCCATTATATTCCCCCTCAGACTCTTTACATTGTATCAAAACTCCTATCATTTACTCCTCTTCTGATATTCTCAATCTGAATAAACGGCACCACCATTCACCTACTTACTTAAGCCAGGAACCTGGAATATCTTTAATTTGTTCTCCACTCCACTTTATTGATATAGCATCTAAATAATTTTCTTTTGAGTATGATTCGCCCTGAGCTAACATCTGCTGCCAATCCTCCTCTTTTTTCTGAGGAAGACTGGCCCTGAGCTAACATCCATGCCAATCTTTCTCTACTTTATATGTGGGATGCCTGCCGTAGCATGTCTTGACAAGTGGTGCGTAGGTTCCCACCCGGGATCTGAACCTGTGAACCCTGGGCCGCTGAAGCGGAACGTGCAAACTTAACCACTGCACTACCAGGCTGGCCCCCCATCTAAATAATTTTTAAATCCATTTAAATCATTTTACCCCACTTTAATTTCCCTAGTTCAGGTCACCATCATCTCTTACCTCTAACAGTGGTCTCTCTCTCATTCTCACTCTCTCTCTCTCATCCTGTTCCCATCGCAATATCCAGCAGAATGATCATTATAAAACAGAAGTTGAAACATACCATTACATTGCCTAAAGCTAGGATCAAATTTGTGTATCTACCACAGATGAAAAAATACATTATTTTGGATAATGGAAGGGAAACAAATATGGCAAAGGTTGGCAATACAATAAGCTTTCAAATGAATCTAAAAGCCTTCTGTAATGTTGACTGAAAATGAAGAGTTGAGTTAGTTTTTCTTCAATTGCATTCTGGATATAACCCCTCAATAACCATAACGTTGCAACATCATTCTCAACCAGTGAATAACGACAGTATAACGAGTATAAATCAGCTACTTAAGGGTAGTGATAAAGAAAAACATAACAAATATCCATGGAGAGCATGCCTTTCTTTCTGCAATATAAATCATCCAAGAGGACAATAGTTGCCAACAAAATTATATGATTTGCTCTTATTTGAAAATAGGGGAAAATGCAATAAAAAATAAAATTACTATACACTTGTTACATCTTCGTAAGGGGCGTCATTATTAGGTCAAAGCAGTGCCCGTCCCCTACCCTTTTTCTACCTACTCTGTTTCTTACCTGCATTTCCTTCAATGTGTACAAAATTTACAGATATTAAAAAAGAAGAAATAGAAGTATTCATAAAAAGGTTTTTTTGCATATGCTTTGGGTCACAGCACTGTTATTTGCACAAGCTGCCTCAATATTTACTATTAATGACATTGAAAATGTGATATAATGAGTCAGGAGGATAGAATAATTATGCATCCTTGATATTAGACATAGACAACTCTCATAAAAGAGTCAAAGAATTAACTAACATTAGACCTGATGAGACCTTAAGGTCACCTCACCCCATGACCTCATTTCATAGGTGAAGAAACAGACTGGAGGGAAAAATTGTGCTGTAATTTTTAAACAAGAAAAAATTGCAAACATAAAGACAACAGGCTAATTTCAGAAATGTACTTGATATCAAACAACCAACAGCCTAACAGAAGTCTATTCTATTCTATTACAATAAATGAGATAATTAAAGGTAAATAATCATATCATATTTTATATAGATGATAACAAAAACAAATAATTCGTGTAAACAACACTCTAATCAAAATAGCTGTAGTTATAGAAAGTCTTGGGGAGGTGTGTGGGAGGGGAAAATACTTGATAACATGATTTACAATCACAATTATTGAAAATATTTCTAAAGTACTAACAAATCAGTAAAAAGTAAATATGAATTTATTTGAGCAAATTATAAAATAAATTCAACCATTCATTTTAAGAAATAAGTACTACTAATTTTTTGATCAACTAAGCTGAAAAAGTTAATAATTGGTAATGTTATCTAGAAAGGAAAACACAGCCGAATGGTAGGGCATTGTGCTATACGAGTCAATCAGTAAACTGTAAATTTACCAGAGAAAATAATTCTGTGATGTGGAATTTCTAACAATATTTTCATTTATTTTACAAATAATCCTAGATTCCTTGCTTGGGAACATATAGAACATGATGTGAAAAGCGATATATACCTTTTTTTATAGATCATTAAATAAAAACTGTATTATTATTTTTAATAATAGTATTTATCATACTCTGTACATGGTACTTAAATATTGGATATCATACAGAATACTTATTAAATATCATACAGAATGCTGTCATTCAACTAATACTTCTTTCCTTCATAAGAAATGCTCCCTAAGCCTTGTATCCAGCTTCCAAAACCACACTCATCCACATCATCTCCAACCCAGCTCCTCCTCTCAATTTCCATAGTGTTATTGAAGATTTAAGTGTTTTCTCAGGATATTCAGGCTCAATCACTTGGGACTATCCTTGGTTTTTCCTGTAACTATATCACGTAAGTTTTAGAGATTCTAAACCCCAATTGTTCTTGCATATGTGTCCTTCCTCTTGATTCTTGCACTAATCCAGGCCCTAATTACTTCTTATCTTTTACCTTGCATCAATTCCTCCTTATTATTCCTACTCTCTCTCAACTTCATAGGCCCAGATAGTTCTAGTCATTATATAATCTCATCTAAAATGAAAAAGTTAACACATATCTATGGAATACCTTCTGAATGCCAGGCACTGTGTTAGACTTAGAGATATAAGGATGGGCCATAACATTTGCTTTATCTTTATTCCAGTGCATCACCATTAGTGGAACTCAACCACCCTCCTTTCACTGCCTGTGTCTTAGTGCCTTTGGTAATTATGCTAACATTGTCACTTGCTTAATACTCTAACACTCCTCTCACATTTCAAGTTCCATTTCCTGAGAGCTTATCTAATCACCCGGTCATTATTTTCCCTACTTGCTCAGTGCTCTGCACCAGCCTCCCTCTTTGGCCACTGCCCAGCTGCGGAAGAGCTGCCCTTTGGTAGATGGCCATAGGTTTAATTCCTGTGAGAAGAGGAGGGCATTGCAAGCTTCACAAAATAATCCTCTATGCTTAATAAATTGCCCTAAGCTACTCCTTTAGCACGTTAGTTTCCTCCAGTGTGCAACTGGTATGCTTAACATGGAAACTGCTTTCTTAACAGGAAAATGATAGTGTCATTTACAAAATCTAGGGAAGGAGCAAGTGGCAATATCTTGATTTTGAGGTTCTTTAGGGATATTTGAGATGAATAACCTATTAAGTATTTGGAAATATGGATCTTGAGCTTAAGAGAGGAGTTCAGACGTTCAAACTGGAAAAACACATTCAAGAGTCATCAGGATGTCAGTGATGGTTGACATTGTACGTAACGGAGATTAGTCCATGCACCCATAGAGAATGTCTGGAATATTGGGTCAAGGATGTAACCTTGGGGAATATCAGAAAAACCACAGTCCAGTAAGGAGACTGAAAAGAATCAGAGAAGTATGAGAAAAGCAAAAATTATCTTTACCATGCACATCCTCAGTCTGATCAAGTCTTCTGTTAGTTTTAGCCTGTTTCCCCAGCTCCTTTTTCCTCTTTGTATTTTCTATGTATATTCCAACGCTTTAGTCAACTAGACTTCCAACTATTACCCAATCATTTCTCATGCTTCCTGCAACCTGTACTTTCCTTGTGTCCATAATTCTCTTCTTTCTAGCTCTACCAATTGAAATCAACTTTCTCTTGCAAGACATATCCCAGAGTGGTTCTCTGAATCTATTTTGTGTGTGTGTGTGTGAGGAAGATTGTCACTGAGCTAACATTTATGCCAATCTTCCTCTATTTTATGTGGGATGCTGCCACGGCGGGATTTGATGAGCGGTGCTAGGTCCAAGCCCGAGATCTGAAGCTGGGACCCCCAGGCCACTGAAACGGCCTGTGCAAACTTAAACACTACACCACTGGGCCAGCCCCTGAATCTATTTTTTGAGCTTTCTTTACTTCCCTTTCCATGTGATTATTTACGGACTTTTCTTATCCTTTTGCTAGACTTTTAGTTTCTTGAGAAACTAGACAGTGTTTTTATTGTTGTATCTCTTTTATTACTGGTACTTAATAGGTGTTCAAAAAATACTTTTTATATTGATAATGATATCATCTATTCTGCCTAAACCATCATTTGCCTCTCCTACCTCACCTCCTTATTCTTACTTGCCTATCTCCTCGTAGTAAAGAATCTTTCGAGCATAAACATATTACACCTTTCCCAGAAAAGCTAGAGAAAGGAAAAAAGGCAAGCCTTCTTAGGCTGATATATCCGAGAGGCGCTATTTTGTTTTTTTATATAGATCAAGTTGCAGACAGGGTCAGCAAGAAAAGTAAACACATTCTATGCTCCTTCTAAGTCTAGTTTTACATTTTATTGAAGCATGTTTATTATCAGGATTCTTTTCTTCTTTTTTAGACCCAAACACAGAGTGCATGCTAAAATCTAATGAAAATAATTAAAATTAACATTTTGAACTTTCCGTACTTATATCTTGTGCATGATCTAGAGTTGAAATTGTTTTAGTAACTTAAAATGAGCTTTGTATCACCCTCAAAAGTTTCATTTAGAAAGAAGAATCTATGATAGGAGCTTTAATACATTTTTAGGACTTTATTGCTTTCTCTTTCTCTTTGTTTTTGTTTGTTAGAGATAACATTCCCTATTCCCAACAGCAATAGCTTAAAGGACAAGTTGGTAATTAATTTTGATGTGTGTGTGTGTGTGTGTGTCTATGAGAGAGAAAGAGAGAAAGTACAGAATAGCTAACCATATAAACTCCTTTAACAACAGGCTCTCAGCTGTTACCATTTTATTTCCTAGTATCTGCCTGGGCTGCATCATTTAAATTTGTTTTGTTTGCAGTAGCATATAACTAATCTTTAATGAATTCTTCCAGTTGTCTCTTTCTGCTGTTGGCATTCTAATCAATTAAGGTTTCCTATTGAGTTGTCTCCTAATTTTTCTTCATCCATCTTCACTCCATAAAGAATGATATACGTGACTAGGTGAAAGCTTGTGTTTATAGATGTATAGCCTTGTTTTATTCCTTGTACTTGAAATGGGTCCTTTCATTTTCTGTTTCTTAAATTTCTTTATGTCAGGCTGAATTTCCTCAGCATCATATACTTAGTAGTGTTTCCTTTAATTCCAAGCAAGCCAAAAAGCAAGTTTCAGAGTATTTACAACCATAAGTAAAATATCTCTAGTGTTCATTAGGTCATTTTGAGATATTATTTCATCAATATATCCTTAATGACTCTGTGATAACCAATGTTATTGTTAGGCACCACGCGCCTAAATAATCCTTTAAGAGCCATAAACAATTTTGGCGAATGTGCTTCCTGCCCAAATAACTGTAAGTAGCTGGATATCTCAGCTCCACAGCCCAGATTCGCTCTCGCTCCTTTATTACATATATTCTCACATGTGTCTCAGCACAATCTCTACATGCCAGCAACTGCAAAATCCTAGTTGTCAGTCTCTTCCCGGGTTGATTAGACTTGTTCCTGGCAGTCAGTGTTTGAGCGTCTTAAAGTTTGCCGCCACATATCTAGATGTATTTTAATTATAGCCTGCGTATAAGAAGGGCTGTTTCATTTTTATGAGAAACAATATATTGTCTGTATAAGACTGACCTTGTGCCAGAAAATGAAGAATTAAAGTAAGCATATAGAATACAAATGAGCAATTTTTATGGGCCAAAATAATATATATATATGTTTCATCAAGAAGACCAATCCGTGAAATGTCCTCTAAATATTCCTGCTACTCAATTAAATATGACGCTTGTTTTTTAAAGTCTCCGGTTCTGTTTGTGTCCTTAACTAGTAAAAATAGTTGGAGGTGCCATATGTTTATCTTTGAGCCCAGTCACAAGGAACGTCACAGACAGAGGTGACCCTGAGCCGGATGGAGAGAGACTGGGCTCCCTTTTCACTTGCCCTGTAATAAAATCCCCACGATAGCATTCCTGATGCCAATAAGATAACCTTCCTTCCTTCCTGAGACCTTCTAGAGCATTAAAGAGTGCACCCAAGGGAGTTTGGTTAAAATGGGGAAGAATATCTTCCTTTTGTTTTCTTTCCCTTTTCTATTTTTGAGATTACCTTGCTCCTGTTTTATTTCACCCTTTTCATTTTCTGCTTCTGTCGCGTCTTTGATACAGCCCTAGAATCACAGGGGAATCAATACAATGGACTAAGTGGCCTTAAAATTTCTGATGGTAAATTGTGTCATTTTATATCTTCAAATCTTAAGAAAAAAGACTCTCTTTAAAACGAGGAGAAAATAGTTCTCATCTCATTCCTGTATAGCGTTGATGGTGCCACTGTGTTTGAGGAATTTAATGCTTGGAAAAGAGAGCACATTTTATAAATGTCCAGTTGTCAGAGAACTCAAGGAAGAGACCTTGGTTTTTGGAGACTTGGGGCAAATTGCAGAATCTGTCCTTGGTCTTTCACTAGAGTTCCTGTATTAGCAATATTGTCAGTGGGATTTGGCATTCCAAATACTGGATTAATATAGGCACCCGTTGAAGGTTTTAAAGAAAGTTTTCCAAACTGGGTGAGAGTTTTACAAATAACGTGAATGTGAATGCATATTGGATGACTGATCTGACAAAATGTTGGTATTTCTAAAGTGATACAAAGCAGCTACATAGTGAAGTTCAGTATCTTTTCTTCCTACTTGCATCATTTAAAATATTTGTATATGCTGAATGTTAAGATTACCAGAGGGCAAAAAAGGTTTTATTTTCTTTATCCTCCGAATAAAGACTTTCATTTTCTGAAATCAGCAAATTTAGAGAGATCATTGCCAAGGATCACTGAACCTCTTAGTCACCAAGTGTGTTTTTTTAAAAAGTATTATTGCTATTCTAAGTGGCAATAACTTTTTTGGAGGAATAATGTTTTATTCGCTGTTTGTAAATACAAACAAAAATATTTCAGAAACATATTAAGAAGTAAGTAAAATTTATCTGTATGCCTAGACCCAGAAATAACAATTCTATAATTTGGTTGCATATTCTTATAAATGCCATAGATAGGAAGAAAATGTATACATTTGCACACACATTTTTGACAAAATTGTGCTCATGTTAGGCATACTCTTTTTAGCTGACTTTTAAAAAAATGTTATATCATTATAAATCACACTTTGCAGATCTCCCCATCAGAAAAATATAATGCCCTGGCCTCTGTCCTCTTTCTCTGGGATTCTGTGCCTGGTCCGGCATCTGTGAAAGTCTCTTTCCTGACCAGCTGCCGTGAGACTGTAGCCAGACCTCAACACAAACAAGCCCTAGCTTAGAACAGTGCTTCCCCACTCATCAGAAACACAATTCTGCCTCTCAGGGCATCATCCCAAGATCTAGGGACTCATAGGCTTGCCTATGGTGGCTATAGTCATCCTGTTTGGGGTCAGAGATGTTAGTTCTTGATACTACCATGGAAAAGAGCATTGTCCTAGCCTACGGCTCTGAGTCTAGTCTCTGCAGGTAGTGGTTGTATAGGGGAAACACAGAAAAGAATGCTTCAGGGAGCAATTCTACCTGGGAAAGTAGGCTGTGTGGCCAGGAGTGGAGGGATTGCTGGTTTCCTATGAACAGCTAAAGCCAGAAGAGCTTCTGAATCCCCTGGAAATCCTTCCAATTAAAAAGGGTTTGGGGGTGGGAGTACCGAAGTTTTTAGCAATTATATTATTAACCTGATATAACCTAACAGGAGTTTGTGCCAGAGTCCTGGGCATAGTTATCATTACTTTGAACATGTTCATTGATTTTCCTTCCTCCGTTTAGAGAAGGCTGGGAGAAAGAACTGTCACATTGTCAGGAACTATAATGAAGACTAGAGACTCCGTTGGCAGATGATTGAAATCATCCATCCACTCATTCATTCACTCATTCAGCAAATATTTAGTGAGCCTGTACTATGTGCCAGCTCTTTGCTAGGCACAGAGAATCAAAGATGCCATTTTGTTGCCTGCTGAATCTCCTTGAAGCTTGGAACAGCAGAAGTGCTTTATTATATATTGAAGTCAGTTGCTAGTGAAGCCAAGAGTATTAAACATAAAGGAAAGTTTAGGAAATATCTAGAAATAGCATTGCTGTAGTCTGCAAAACCTACTGACATGAAATTCTCATTTAAGTACATGAATATTGGGAATCTGGGGCATACATAAATAAAGGATTCACATGATACATTTCAAAAACTGCCTTCTGAACTATTTAATTAACAACCTATGAAAAATATACTCTTGAGACCTAAGTGGATAATAGATGTCACCTTTGTTCTATAAAAATGCTTTGCTACTCATAAAACTTAATTTTAAAATGAACAGTCAGCATTTGCAACAAGCTGTCTCTCTCAAAGTTCCACCTATCATGGTTTGACACAAATAATGAAGAAGGGCAACATTTACCCTCATTGCTACAGCGGACAATTTTATTTATCATTGGATTGTAAGGTGTAGTGTTGTCTCCAGAGTATGAAGATTGACAGGGCAGATGGTCTTTATTGTTCCTAAAGGTCTCTTTAGTAAATGACACACTAATTCTTTAGTACTTTCATCTATCTACCCTCCCCGTGCAATTAAAATTTGGTGACACATTTTTATGGTCACTAAACGGGCATAAATTAGCATTAATTAGGGGGATTGTAAGGTAATTCCCTAATGGAGAAGTTACACGCAGATGGGAGGAGCGCAAGGACTCCTAATAAAGTTCTCAAAATCACCTCTAACACTTTCACAGCAAAGAGGTTATGCTGCTGCCTTCATGGGTTAGGCTTTGCAGGAAAAAAAAAAGAGAAAAGGTTGAACTTTTATACTAATCTTGTTGTTTTCAGACATATCATGCATAGTCTGTCTCCCCCTCTACCTCACCACCACCTGAGACTGAGATACATAGATCTTTAGTAAGGAATACAGACAGGCTCTTTGGATTAATTAATTCATTAGTTAATCAATAGGAGACATGCCTTCCAGGCTTGCATTCCGGGTGCCAATGGCTAAGGATTCTTCTGCTGAGCATAATGGCTTCAATAAGCCATTAAGTGAAAACCACAATGAGGCATTTAAAAAGCTTTGCAATTAGATCAGAAGCTCGCTGTCATCCTTAGGAAACTCCCTCCTTCCAAAATTCAAGGTATCAGTTTAGATTGCTGCTATCAGATGGGCAAGAATTATTTCTACCTTTTAACATTTTTATGGTCTTATGAAACGAAAATGGCTGACCTCCCAAATACTTATTCCATGCATTGATATTAACAAAAGGATATTAATATTAGATCAGATGTTTATGTTCCCATATATAAACCAAAGGGTGGGGAAGACTTTTAAAGAAAGAGAGAAAGTAGGGGGTAGAAAGTCCATGGGGGTATGTGATCCCACTGTGTCACAGCACTCACCCAGTTACCATATGACTCAGTTTCCAAATTGATGAAGCAGAAGTATCACTGAATTAGGCCAGAGAAAACAGTAATGCTGTTTTTAACAAGGTGTTACATTCACTTACTCATTGAAAAAATATTCATTGAGCACTCATAGGGTGCCAAACGCTGTTCTTGACACCTTAAATTAGAGTAAGGAAGAGGATGACAGGTGTGTGTTCCAACAGGCTTACCCTTACGGGTGTGCCCCATGCGTGGAAAATCACAGCCCTCTTCTGACTCATTCTTTCTGCTCATGTCTGCATGCTCATGCTTCCCTCTTGAGCAGACAGATTAGTGATCAGAAGCATTTATATACTGTTTGTTTTTGAGCCCTTTCCTTCCAAAGCTATGCAAATTATATGAGTATGGACTCCAAGTTTCAGAAATGGGGAGAGGTGGTAAAGGCGTTCGGTGTGGCTGCCCAGTTCTCCTTTACAAAAATTTAGTCTGGTCTCGTCTCTTCTCCATGGTCATTTTTTTTTCACCTCAGCAAGTAGGACAGAGATTAAATACTTTTTCTTGGCTGCTATCTTCTTGAGTTTGAATAATAAGCAAATCTCTCACTTTAAGCAGTGAATTGGGAACATTTAACATGTGTCCATTCCTCAGACACCCCTAATCTTGTGTCATAAGATGTTTTGCATTAGCTAGTAGTCTTAAGTAAATTCTAAATGCTGATTTCAAGGTTTGTCTCTCAAAAAGAAGTTCTTATACATAAAAAGAGTGTCTGTGCTTTTAAATCTTTCATTCTGTCCTTTTTTCAAGTCATCTGGCTTAGTGGAGCTCTTGTAACTCTTTGATATGATTTTCATCACTTGTAACCTTTATACCTTTTAGAATTTTGTGCATGGTACTTAGTCCTTACCTTGTCAACAAGAAATAGCAGTACTGGTTTCTGCTGCTGAATATTTCATATTAAAATTCACAATATTTAATGTTTCTTAGGGAAGAAATTGTCACAACATCTCTATGGTGCATCTGCTGGGTATGGCTGTCAGTTATTATAATAGGGTTTCTAACAAATGACACGTCAACGCCTTGACTTTCAAAGCCCTTATGCAGAGTGTCAATCATTTGCTCTCTGCCTGTTCAAATGAGCATTCTTCCAAGAGCACCTTTAAGGTGTGTGTGCCCTGACTTTTCATCAAAAATTATTTCTGTCCTTATTCTATCTTGTGGAAAATCTCTCCTGTAATGGAAATGTGAAAGGACAAAGCTGACCAATTTTGAGTAGTAATGAAGCATTTTTAGCAATAATATTCTGTATTCTTTGTTATACATTCTGAGCATAGTTGCTTGTGATCTTCTTTTTCCCCTACTGCTCCCTCCAACATGTACTTCTTTCTAAATATTCTGTAAACTTTGGATAATTGTTTACATTGAGAGCTTATATCAAATTGAGCAACTTTTGCCTTTGAAATTAAGAATGGAAACACGTATATGAAGGGCGGAAGTAAACTGAAGTTATAAATACGTCTTCTTGCTTAGCAACGCTGAAAAATTATTTAGTTCACCAGGATTCTGAAACAAATTAGAGAATCAATAGCTATAATCATTAACAGTCAATATTACATGGCACGTTAGTGATGGTTACTGGACTCTGAATACAAATCTGGACTTTGGGAAACTAGGTGTTAATTTTAGAAAACTATTTCCGGAGGTGAATTAAGTGGTTACATAAAAAAGGAGGCACACTATATTTAAAAAAAAAAGTACCATAATTTTACTCTTACTCTCTTTCATTAATTGACTAGCGTTGAGCAAATACTTTTCATTTCCAATAATGAATAATTTATATACTAATTTTGTGAGTCCTAAAGAAAAGTAAATAATTTTAAAATCAAGAACATATTGACTTCCTTTCTTCCTTCCACAAACATTGATTCAATGCCTACTATGTGCTCAGCACTAGAAAGGCCCTACATCTTAGCAGAGAGAGAGATTTCAGCAGAAATGATGTTAAGCACTGAACACAGTTGTTAATAGCTTTTTTTGTATCTTCTTCTTTCCTGGAGGTGAATTGAAGGTGGTTTGGACAATTCAGACATAAAAATTAAATGTTCTGCCTAGTAAGACAGAACTAACAATCATTCTTTGCAAATGTACCATCTCATCTTATTGTCCCCAAGAGGTACACATCTGGGCTCCCAGGTACTCTTTATTAAATATGTAATCTATTTCATTTAGTTGGCTCACGAGGCAGTAAACTTGTCAGCCTCATTGTCTTTTCTCTTGCATAGCTCTCAGTAAATACTGGATAATAAGCAAGAAAAATACTCTTCAACAGCCTATTGATGAGGTCCAGGACAGACTACCCCAAAATATGATACCTTGGCATGTTGAATATCTTAAGCTGAAGGAGTTTGAGAAAAAGGCAGAAACAGGAAGGTTGCTCTGACCTCCTCACCCCATCCCAACCCTTGCCCTTCTTCCCTGAAGGCAGGAGATCAATCTCCCAAGTGAAAGGTAGTCTCCCCCTGTGTCGGGAGGGTAGAGGACATCCTCATCACCAGAGACAGGGAGTTCAGGGCCCAGAGACTGCAGAAAGAAACCTTGTTCAACTAACCCTTATCTTCCTGGTTACTTCACCGTTTACTACCCCAGCGCAAACCCCTTTGTCTTGTCAATTCTTCACAAATGTATTTTATTTCTTAGTCTAAGAGGAATAAAAGCTTCTTGCTCTCGTCACTCCTTCAGGTCTTCATTCTCTTGTGAAGGCCCCCATCTACACGTAAAAATTCAGTAAAATCTGTATGCTCTTCTCCTGTTAATCTGTCTTTGTCAGTTTAATTTTCAGGCCAGGGACCTTGAGAGGGTCAAGGAAAAATTTTTTCTTCCCATGCTGTTCTATAGTCACTCAATTTAACCTTTTAAAAAATTGATTTGTACTTCTGAATTTTCTGGGTCTCAGATCCAAATCAGGACTGCCAGAGTCCCACAAGAAACTGTTCTTGCAAAACTATTAACAAAAATCCTAAAGAGGAAGCCTTCAGCCAAACTTTGTGGACTCAAGAGATTTAGGTACAACATGGAAAACGCTTTTTTCCCTTCTTATCTAAACCAAGCCTATAAAGCTCATGAGGTTTGGCTTTCACTAATATTTAGTTCTTTTCCTTGTTGACAGGCAGTGAGTACCTCCTCAGGAAGCACTAAGTATGCTCTCAGCATGTATTAAGAAATAGCTGTTTATTTACAGATATTTCCGAGAGAGTGAGTGAGCAGAGAAGGGAATAGAAGGAATTGGGCATCTCTTGCCAAAATCTGACAGCTTGAACTTTATGAGAGATTAAAAGTAAAAAATATATATATATATAACCATGGATACGTTGGTTTATGGTGTTAAAAAAAACTTTTCCATCTTCAAAACTCTGCCCTAGAAATGAATAAAAACTCCCTTAATTTAACTGATAGAGGGTAACTTAATTATGCAAATCAACAAGAGATTGACCCTGCCATGAATTTTTAATAATATACTAATTGCCTGATAAGGAAATCAAATTAGACTTTAGTGGTAAATTTTTGTCTGAGTGTGCTGGGAGTTATAGAATCAACTCTGTTTTACAATAATGGTCCTGGAGCTGATATTTAGTTTGTCATAAGAAAATACTGATCTCTCTTTTGGTATGTGTTCTCCTGATTAAGTATTGACTTTAAAAATTTCACTGAGTGCATCTCAGCTCTTTTCTAATGATCTCTAAAATGAATCCCAGTTGTCTCATCTGCTTGTTTACAAGACTGTAGAGCAGTGACAATTGGTTAACCATGAAAGCTGAGTGAGGATGATTTTTTTCCCCTAAGCATTAGTAAGTAAAAAATTTTCTTCTTATCCAGTCAGATTGGCACACAGGAAAAGGGGTCATTTGCCTTGTGGGTTTTTGTTATGGAAGAGCTACTTGGAACTTTGAATAACTTTTTCAGGGTACAAAGCTCTTCTCAGTCACATTTCTGTAAAAATATGATTTTTTTCCTTACTCTTCCTTTACTTCAAGAATCTTAGAGAACAGATCCAAACAATTTCAGATAGAACATCTTGACTTCTTTAATAGCTAAAAGCTTTTTTTCCCCTCTTCCTGTGAAATCAAGACAACAAGTGGAGAAGAAAACTTAAACCTGGATTTATAACAGGCAAAATTTCCAGGATACTTAATATGAAAATGTTTTGAAGAGGAAGGAGAGAATTTCTTTCTTTTCTTTTAAAGTATACTTTTTGGTGAGGAAGATTGGCCCTGAGCTAACGTCTGTGGCCAATCTTCTTTCTTTTTTCTCTCCAAAGCCCCAGTACATAGTTGGATAGCCTAGTTGTAGGTCATTCTGGTTCTTCTGTGTGGGATACCACCACAGCATGGTGTGCAGGCCCATGCCCAGGATCCAGACTGGAGAACCCCAGGCCACTGAAGCAGAGCGTAACTTAATCACTCAGCCAGGGGGCCAGCCCCCAAGAATTTTCATTTAACTAAATTACTCTCCCTCCACCATGACTATTTCCTTAAAAAAATGGATCTTCCATCTTTAGAAAATGGCTAAGCACTGGAAGTAGCTAATTTGTCAAAGTAATTGGTTATTCATTATTCAACATTTATTGGGCCTACTTAGTTCAAAGGCACAATAATAGTCAGTTGGGAAAAGAGTAGAGCTAAAGAGGGGAAAAGAACCAGATATGTTCGCTGAAGTCATGGAGGCTGCAGGCTGACAGAAAAGGCAGATACGTATCTGTAATCACTTAAACAATGAAAAACATGCACAGTACTATGAAGCAGAAATATAGGTACTATGGAAGTATATTATGGAGGCTTACCTAAGCCTGGGGACTCAACTTTTCTAAGCAAAGTGGATAAATTTTCAGACCTGGAGAGTCTGTAAGGTCTGTAGATATTTGGTAGATAAAGAATAAGAGGGAAGACATTCCAGTTTGAGGCAACAGCTTATGTTAAAGCTCAAGGTCAATGTTAGCACGACACGCTGAACAAACAGACAAGTCCTGTGTGGCTGGTAGACACAGTGTTAGAACGACCAGCAAGATTATGAGGTTAAGGGACCCTGGAGGAGTGAGATCACACGTGACCTTATCGTGGCAAATGTGTGTTTAAGTATGGCTTGGTATGACTAAAAAAACTACTATTTCAACTTCAGAAAATATCCTTGAGCATTCATATTTGAAAATAATTTCTGAAGAATAAAATTGTTATGTAAATTGTTCTTAGTCTCCAGAGCTATCCATTTTTCAGAATATTTTTTCAGAACAGAAAGGCTATTGGTCTACCAAACCTTCATTGCCCATCATTTGCATGTTCCTTCCTTGACTTAGAACGTTATCAGACACTTTTCTTTTATAAGCGATATCTTATTCAGTTCATCTAACTGACACTTGGGAGCTCTGCAAAGGCTGTTACTCTGGAAACCATGAAGTTAGGGGACAGAGTGTGCTCTCTTTTTTTTAAGAGTTTTTTATTTTTCCTTTTTCTCCCCAAAGCCCCCAGTACATAGTTGTGTATTTTTAGTTGTGGGTCCTTCTAGTTGTGGCATGTGGGACACCACTTCAGCATGGCCCGACGAGCGGTGCCATGTCCATGCCCAGGATTTGAACCAGCCAAACCCTGGGCCGCCAAAGTGGAGTGACAGAGCACGCTCTCTTTGAGGCTCAGTTAACTTATGGGTAAGAAATCCAAAACTGTACCTTCCTTTCACAGTTACTATAAGGTTTGCCAATAGTTTAGGTAATAGACAACACTACTAGATGGCAAATACTGTTCCAAATGCTATTCATGTAAGACTGACTTCTTTTATGTCCACTACAGCACTATGAGGTAGGAGTTATGAACCCTGTAGTACAGATGAGTAAACTGAAACAGAGAGGCTACGTAAATTGCTCCAGATAATCCAGCTAGTCAATAGCAGAGCTGAGTCTTGAACCACTTCAGTGTGCTGCCTCTGGAACATAGTAGAGTAATAACAATATACTGTTCCTCATCCAAGATATCTAATATCTGTAAATTTAATTTGTGCATTTTTATTAATGCTGATATATTTTAAATAAACAATCTATTTATTGACTGATCACATACTTCAATATATTGTTTATCTCTTGTGGCAAGTGAGCAAATACCATTCACTACCGAATCCTTGAGTGGTTAGGTGACGTTGGAGCCTTTGGCTGCTGCTTTTAATGGTCCAGGGGAGGCGACAAGGCTGACAACAAAAGTGTGAGACTCAGATCTCAAACTCCCCACAGGAAGGAAAATTGGAATGTTGGACATCAGATATGAAAACCTGAAAAATATATCAGAGTTTTATTAATAAGTGATTATAAATAATCATTTTTTTAAACAGAAAAGACAAGGAAAACTCTGAGATTTGGGGGTTGCCATGAGGATCAAGTGAATTAATTCATTAATACCTATGAAGCACTTAGAAAGGTACTTGCCATAGAATGAGTGCTCAATAATATTGCCTGTGGTTATTGCCTTTTTTGGTACTGAATTTCATTCATCTCTTTTTGTAAATAAGAGCTTTAGTTATTCTGAGCACTAGAGCAAATTGTTTTCTTTGCCTACTCTAACACCAATGCTCATGAAAAATCAAGAAACAGTAGATGAAATTTTGCTGTAAGAAAATGGGGGTCTAAGATGCCCAGTTAACGACTTGCCGTAGAAAATGGACAATTATTGCCTGAGAGAGGCGTGCTCTGTGCTGGGTAGCAGATTTACAATTAAAAAAAAAAAAGTAAAGAATAAACCTTGAGATTTACATTTAAAAAGGATTTTAAAGGCCTTAAAGCAAGAAGGGCAAGGAAAAAAGAGAGACAAGATCACAGTAACAAAATTTTGGAAGTTGGAAACAAAGTCAGTAGGTGTGGGTAAGTGCAGGGTAGGGTAGGAGACAGAGAAGATTCAGAAGCAAGCTAGTTCTCCCTACAGAATGCCAGAAAGCATAATAATGAGAAGCACCAGTATTTCAGAAAGGGAGGGTGCAAGGGGGTTAAAAATCAGGTTATTTGAAAGTCAATCTCTGAAGTGCTTGATGTTTTTCAATATATTTAGACAGGATTTATACCTATGTCTTAGAGTTTGGGCTGAATATAGAATTATGACATAGAATATAGAAATATAATATAGAATTACAAGCAATAATTAGAAAATTAATACCTTCAAGAAGAGAAAAAAATTGTAAAACAGAGACAGTAGTGAATATTAATATGGATATTATAATCACAGATATAATTATATTGAGGGATGAGGTATAGGAATAATTGTATGTGAGGAGGAAGGAGAGAAAGAGGGTAAAGTCCTCAATTTCCATAGTAGGAAGTTGATAGCTAATAGCTAAAATGGAAAAAAAGGAGAAACAGCCCCAAGAGCATGTTATTTAGAAACATAGTAGTAGATACCAGAAGAGGCCACTCGGTGGCGCAGTGGTTAAGTTTGTGCGCCCTGCTTGGGCTCCTGGGTTTCACAGGTGCAGATCCCTGATACAGACCTAGGCACCACTCATCAAGCCATGCTGTGGCAGTGTCCCACATACAAAACATGGAGGAAGATTGACTCAGGGACAATCTTCCTCCAGTCAAAGGAGGAAGATTGGCAACAGATGTCAGCTCAGGGCTAATCTTCCTCATCAAAAGAAAAAAAAAGTAGATACCAGACAAAACAGCCAAAGAAGCTGAAAGTAGTTACCTCTGGGGAAGGCTGATCAGCTTGGAGGCAGGAAGAGAGGGAACAGCGACATTTTATTTTAAACCTTGGAGAACTATTTGACTTCTCTAAAACCATATGTGTGTATATCTTTGATAGATATAAAAGTTGCATTAAAAGGAAAAAAGAATATCCCTATATAGTAGGAGTGGAAATTCTTACAAAAAGGAAGGTTGAAAGAAGTGTTAACAAGTACCCAAGTTAAGGTAGAGTAAATACGGCTTGTAAATGATGGGGTGCATTGGATAATGCAGGCTTATGTCAGGTGGCAACATAGAAGAAAAAGTAGGGAAAGGGGTTAAACAAAGGCATTTAACATACTTCTGCTTCTTAGTGCTTTGTGCATAAAGTAGCTTTAACATACTTCCAGCTCCTGACAACCAGCCTTTTGATATTGGGGAACGCAATAAAGTAGTCTAGTCCAATGAGTCTGGTCATATATCACATTAAATCCCTTGGCATGTTGAGTTGGTCACAGATTGTGCAGTTGCTATTTCCTGTAAAGTTATGGCAGTGATATATGTAGATATGTTTTCAACCATGCCCAAGAGTAAAGTTTTTATTGGTTTAGAAGACAGATAGCTTGTCACATAATCAGAGTTGGAAGGGACATTAGAGGTTATCTGGTTCCACCCTTTGAGTCTTGAATTTCCTGTACAATATCCCTATTTAGCTAAGAGTGCTTCCACAAAGCTCAAATAATTTCCTCCCAATGACTGTTTAGGGACATCATGGTTCAAGATTGTTCAGAGTTGAACAGGATGTGAACAGAGTGAGCAGTTACTAGAAGGCAGTGTCATGGTCACGGCTTGGCCCTTTTAGGGGAGATTGATTAGTAGTTGATCAGTGTGAATGGAAAGAGGGACCACGAATAATATCTAGTAACCCAAAACATGCTTGCACATCTTTGACAGTAGTGGGGCACTCCCCAACTGCAGATGGTTTGACATTTGAGGTTGCCTTCCTTGACTAGATATAACATGGGCCCAAGGAGTCTCCATGGATATCTCCAGATAGATCTGGGGCTCGTGTTTCAGCAAATGGGAAGAAATGAGGATCTTGGCCAGCTTGTCAGTGGCCTCTCAAATAGTTGTCTAGACCTATTAAAATAGATGTACAGGATTCCAATCTTTAATTGCTAGAAAACAAGCAGATAGTAAACAGGTCAATGACATATGGTGGTCTTGGAACTGGCTGAGGAACATCGGGAAGTCCTTCTCCCATGGCTTGTCCTGATCTGAGAGTTAAAGGATGAGTCCCTAGAGAAAGAACATCCGTGGGAATGACTATGTGCACACATGGCGATCACAATAGTGCTGGCAGAGGCGGATCTTGAAACACACAGAGGCTGGTAGTCATTTTTAATGAAGATATCCTTTTAGTCACTACTCAGCTCAGACCTTCATCATCTCTCACCAAGACCACGTACACAGCCTCTTATCCAGCCCCTTTGACCCATGTCTTCCCTTCTCTTCAATCAAACACCCATGGATCTTCCTAAAATGTAAACTGATAGTTGGAATGAAAAAGGAATTTTTGCTTAAAACCCTTGTTTCCATTCCTGAAGAGATTCCAAATTAAGAGGAATGACATCCACTGTATCTAACTTACGCCATGTGACATTAGACACGTGCATGCTTTCTCATGCTTTGTGTCTTCACATGTTTCAACACCTCTTGTGTAAATTGACATTGCTCCCTTCTTTGCTTTGGAAATTTCTATCTGTACTTCATGTCTTGGCTAAAATATAACCTTTCTGGAAGCCAATTTGGAACAGTCCCATTCAGAGTTAGATAATTCCTCTTTTGTTGTAATACATATATTTTAACCATATATATATAAAATTTTGATTTATAGTGTGCTCCTTGGGCACTAATAATAAACGCTAACAATAGTGCTTTCTTTTAACCATATATTGTCTGAATACAGAACTTTTAAAATCATAATTTTTCAAGATCTTTTTCAGTTTTTGCCACAGTCTGTGTATTAGTCCGTTTTTCTTACTAACTTTAAATTCCTTTGGTAATTTCTATTTCCCACAAAGATTGTAAATTTATGGCTCCTGCTGCCTAGAAGGATATTCCAGCTCCTTCAGATGTTTCTTTATTTCATCTTCCTAGTGAAAACGTCTCCGATCACCCCATTTAGAACTGTACCCTCGCTTCCTCTTTCCTGCATTTTTTCTCTTTATGTCTCTCATCTGCATGGAACAAACCATGTATTTTCCTTATCTTGTTCATTGTGTCTCCCCCTACTAGTATGTTAGCTTCTAATGGAGATATATTTATCTGTTTGGTTAAGTGCGCCAAGAACAGTGTCTGACATGCATAGTAAGCACTTAGTTAAGTTAGTGCTTTATTATACATTCATAATTTTATACTATTGCGTTCAGAAAATGTGTGCTCTACAGTTCCTACATGAAATATTTATTGAGAATTTGTAGCATATATGGTTCAAGGGCATTTCAAAATAGATTTAGGGGCTGGCCCCGTGGCTGAATGGTTAAGTCCGTGCGCTCCGCTTCGGCAGCCCAGGGTTTGAGCGATTTGGAGCCTGGGCTCGGACATGGCACTGCTCATCAAGCCATGCAGAGACAGCGTCCCACATGCCACAACTAGAAGGACCCACAACTAAAATATGCGACTATGTACTGGGGGGATTTGGGGAGAAAAAGCAGAAGAAAAAAAAAAAGATTGACAACGGCTGTTACCTCAGGTGCCAATCTTTAAAAATAAATAAATAAATAAATAGATTTAAAAATAGATTTTTCCTCTGTAACGTGTGTGTGTATCATCCTATGTCCTAAATGATCTGTCAGTAATTTTCAAATATGTCATCTGAATTGGGTTTCTCTCAATTAAGCATAACATTTTGAATATTTTTAAATACACATTTTAATTCTGTGTTTTCAGGGCATACAGTTTCAGGATTATCAACAGTTTTAAGGAATATTTTTCACATTTACTTTAATCTTAAATTCTACCTTGATATTAATATTGTTACTCTTACTTCATTTTCACTTGTGCTAGGCTGATACAGGCTTGCTTATGCTTTAATTTTTACATTTTCTGCATTATTTTGAGTTCTGTACATCTCTTAGGACAATATACAGAGGGTTTTGTTTCACATTCAATTATGAGTATCAAAGTTTTCATACAGAAGTTTTACCCATTCGTATTATAGCTTCCAAACCTTTTAAAAAATATTTTTTCAACATTACTATTACCATTTCTTTTTGCTTTTCTTTTTTTGCATTTGCTTTCTGTTTCCATTATTTTGTCTTCTTTAATACATATTTTTTGGTTTACTGTTATATGTTTTATTTTTTCTTAATTCTCCTTGTTTTAAACTTTACATATTGCAACCATATTCTTAAAACTATATTTCTTTATTAATTGAAGAAATTAAAACAATGGATATATTTTCTTCTTTCTTGTGCATAAATAATTTTGCACAATATATGTGCCCATGTCTACTACTTTTTGAGGTTTTGTTAATTTAGCCAAAAGCTTCATATTATACAAGAGTCATCTTATTAAAGTAAAATGTTAATCTATCACTTCTATTATTTATATAATATTAATGTTATTTTTCATCATTTTATAACATTATCGATCACATTAATTTAGTTGGTACCATAATCACTTTAGTCCTTGTTAATAGGGCCTTCTCGTTATTACCTTCTTGATTTTGAGAGGTCTATTTTTGGCTGTAGACATAAGTAATTTTCTCAAGAGTTTATAGAAGTGTCACATTTTTTGAGCTCCATATTTGATAATGTTTTCTGTTGACTTTAGAAATAAATGATAATAAGCTGGCTAGGTATAGCATTTTGGGTGATAACATTTGACCTCAAAAATCCTGTAAGCATAAAATACTATGCAACTGTTGAAAAGAATGACACCGATCTGTATGGTCTAATATAGACAGACAAACTGTTAACGTGTACTTGTAAATTTACATGTGAAATGCCAAATAGCACATGCAAAATAATATGTTAAGATAATTTTAAAGTGCTTATAACAAGGCTTAATGCATAGTAAATTCTATATAAACATTTATTAATGTATGAAATTTATCTGTCTTATGTACAAGTATGTACCATTTTTAGTGGAAGATACACGAGTAACTGTTAGTATTGTTTATCTTCGGGTCAGGGACCAGGAGACAACAGAATGAAAGAAGGAATTCGATTTTCATTTATCTCTTAATGTATAGTGTGAATTTTTAATGTGTACATATATTCCTTACATTAAAATATCTTTAAGAAAAAAATGTAGAAACATCAAGCAAATTCTAGAAACAATGCTTTCTTTATAAAAAATTAATATTCTAGCAAATAATTATGAGGAAAACTTTAGTTTTGAACCCTTGTATTAATTTGATTTTTCTGCTTATGTGTATATATTTATTTAATTTTGAATTTTTTATAAAAGCCACGCTCTACCTCATTTTTTTAAATTTAGTTTTAGTAATCATATTAAAATCCTTTATGTTGTAAACTTGAATTTATTCTTCAGTTTAGAGAAGCTTTTTCCTTGTCTCCTATTGTACAGTTGATTATTGCTTCCATTCCATTTCCTCTTATTTTTCCTTTGGAACACCATTCTATAGTTTGTAACACCATTCTAAGTCTACCAGAACTGTCAGTTTTTTTCTACAAGGTGCTTATTCTTTTCTTCTTTTCTGTTGTGTTCTGATTGAGCTGTTCAGTTGAGTACCACCCATTACTGAATTTTTGCGTTACAACGTGTAGTCTTCTCTCAGTTGGCACAAAGGTGGATTATTTCATTGTTGGTTTTATTTCCTTCTTCTCTCATTTAAAACAGTTCTCTATTTTATTTTGCCTTTTTGATAGTGAATTCGTTCAGTGTCTCTCCCTGCTCTAATTTTTGGAGACCATTTTTTTTGCATATATCTGATGACAATAAAAAGACGCCATAAAACATTCTATTATTTTATGAAGAATGCCTCCCCCCTCAAAAAATATTTGTCTATGGCTCTATTCAGGATAATTGTCATTCCTTTGTGGGAAAGTTTTAAAAGACCAGGGTACTTTTTAATTATTCAAAATTAAATATGTGTTCTGGTTGACATTTGCAAACATATTTTTTTTTAGTTCTATTTGCACCTCCCTCCCCCGACTATGCCCCTGGATCCTGACAGATTACCTTTCCCAGAATAGATATGCCTGGTTCATAGACTAATTCCTGGACCTCTCAGTTATTTTACTCTGCTCTCCTGGGCTGAGGCTCTTTGGATGTCAAGTTCTTTATTTTTGCTACGGGAGCGTAGCCAGAATCTAATTCTTTGTTCCTGGTAGAGGATGTGAAAGACTAGAGATCTGAGCATCCACTGTTTAGAGTATTGTGTTTCTACCTTTTCCCAAATGGATTTTTCTAGATAAAGCTATTCTCAAACCAGGGCAAAATGTCCTCATTACCTTCTACCACTATACTCTTAACTTCCATTATGGCATTTTTATTTTGATAGTTTTCGTATATCATCTCAATGGCCTGAGTTTTGCTAGAATATGCTTTCCTCAGTAGAGAAAATATAGTGTTTACTCGTATGCAATAAATACGTAATAATCTATGTTCTTCTAAGGTGTGTTCATTGCACCACATGTGAATAATGGTGTCATTGTTACATCTTGTGTTCTTCACTATTTTTCTGAAATCTATTTTTGGAAATAAAGAATGGAATCCTTGTTTGGGATGTAAAATGGTGCTGCCACAATGGAAAACAGTACAGAGGTTCCTCAAAAAGTCAAAAATAGAACTACTCTATGATGCAGCAATCCCACTTCTGGGTATATATCCAAAGGAATTGAAATCGGGATCGCAAAGAGATATTTGCATTTCCGTATTCATTGCAGAACTATTCACAATAGAAAAGATGTGGAAACAACCTAAATGTCCATCAATGGATGAATGGATAAAGAAAATGTGGTATATACATACAACAGAATATTATTCAACTTAATAAAAAGAAGGAAATCCTACCATATGTGACAACATGGATAAACCTGGAGGGCATTATGCTAAGTGAAATAAACCAGTCACAGAAAGACAAATACTGCATGATTCCACTTGTATGAGGTATCGAAGTAATCAAACTTACAGAAGTGAAGAGTAGAATGGTGGTTGCCGGGGGGAAATGGGGTTTGTTGTTCAATGGTGTAAAGTTTCCGTTATACAAGATGAAGAAGTTCCAGAGATCTGCGGTACAAATAGTGCCCATAGTTAAGAACACTGTACTGTGCACTCAAAAGATGTATTAAGAGGATAAATCTCATTTTAACTGTTTTTACCACAAAAAAAGATCGGGGAGAGCATGAGGAAATTCTGAGGTGATGGATATGTTTATTACCTTGATTACTGTGATGATTTCATGGGTGTATACATATGTAAAAACTCATTAAATCATATGCATTAAATAAGTACAGTTTTTATATGTCAATTATGCCTCAGTGAAACCATTTTAAAATGTATAAATGAGGTTAGAGAAATATGGAATGAAGAAAGTAAGACAAAAACTAATATTTTTGAAGTAAAGTTTTAAGTTCTGAAGTGGTTTACTAAACACATGGAATAGCATACGTCACTTCATAACAGAGATTAATTAGGTTAGATATGTGATTCTCGTGCTTAAATATATATAGAAGAAATAATGAGGATGTCTGGGATTTCTTTCAAAATAATTTGGAGTATGGGGAGTAGCCTGGGATACAGCTGAGCTCTCTGAGATTGAGAATAGCTGAGAGGGTAGCTTAGGAAATAAGTTTGGCCCTATTTAGACTTGTTCAAGCTGGGTGAGGGTTCATTATATAATCAACTGTACTTTGATTGGGTAAAACTTTCCGTCCCCAAAAGTTTAAAATATAAATTAAGAAATGTAACTCCAAAATTGCTGAGAAAATGGAATTGAGTTTTTAAGTAAAAACAAATTAAGTTTCTTTTAGTTAGGAAGGATTATATTGCTTTAAAACCCACCAAACATCAGAGATATTATTTTACCCTTTTTCAATATATTTAATGCTTTCCGAGTACAAAGCTCCCAAGATTGTTGAAAAACAAGGTACAAATCTGCTGAGAATTTGTAATTTCAGAATAAATATAGAAAGATTCACTGGGAAGGCAGGAATGGAGTGGTCATGATGATGTAGGGATGATGGAGAAGACGTGCTGTGTTCACATGGGCTGGTTCAGAATATTCTCAGCTAACATGTTTTGAGCATTTACTCTGCAGACATAGTTCTAAACACATTACAAAAGTCCCCATTTATCTGCAGTTTCTCTTTCCATGGTTTCAGTTACCTGTGGTTAACTGCAGTCCAAAAATATTAAACGGAAAGTTCCAGAAATAAACAATTTATAAGTTTTAAATTGCGTGCTGTTCTGAGTGGCATGATGAAATCCCATGCTCTCCAGCTCTGTCCCACCCAGGACATGGATCGCCTCTTTGTCCACCATATCCGTGTTATATAACTACCCTCCCCATAGTCACTTAGTAGCCATCTCAGTTACCAGATCATTGTTGCAGTATCACAGTGCTTGTGTTCAAGTAACCCTTATTTTACATAACAGTAGCCCCAAAGAGCAAGATAGTGGTCCTGGCATTTTGGATATGCCAAAGAGAAGCCACAAAGGGCTTCCTTTAAGTGAAAAGATAAAAGTTTTCAACTTAATAGGGAAAGAAATAAAAATCCGTATGCTGAGGTTGTTAAGATCTATGGTAATGTTTATTATAGTATATTGTTCTATTTTATTATTAGTTATTGTTGTTAATCTCTTATTGTGCCTAATTTATAAATTAAACTTCATCATAGGTATGTATGTATAGGATAAAACAGTATATATAGGGTTCGGTACTATCAGTGGTTTCAGGCATCCACTGGGAGCCTTGGAACATGTTCCCCACTGATAAGGGAGTCTACTTACTGTATGCTTATGGGTCCATTTTATCTTCTCAAGATTCTGGTGAGGCATGTACTATTATCACTGCCATTTTCTGTATGAGGACATGAAAACACAGCATGGTTTAATGACTAGCAAATTCTGGACTAAAGCAAGTGGTCTGGATTCAGAGTTTTGTTCTTAAGCATGATGTAGTCCTGCCTCTCTTGGATCACAGTGCTAGGGAGGTGTAGTCTGGATTTGTTGTTCAGTCCCTCTTCTGATACATTGTCTTGTTCTCAGAGTTGGGGTGAACATATGACTGCATCAGAGATTTTATATCCACTCTCCTTTATTTTTGTGTTTTAGCAGATAATGTGTGTGTTTTACAAGAAAAAGTTTTCTAGATATATTTTCTTCAAAACTGTAGTTAATAAAAATTATCCCTAGACATTGTTGTATAGACTCATATCAACATTTCAATTGCGGTATGTATCTTCTTTCTTTATGATACATACAAAGTTGTAGTTTATAAATATTTCTAGACTACCCCCGTCTCCTCCTAACACACACACACACACACACAAGCACAAAGAGGCATCTTTCTCCCATTCCCATTTCTTCTCTTCCCTGGCTCTTCATGGAGGGTCTGGACTTGCCATATACACCACTGAGTTTTGCGCTTGAGAATTGATAGGAAAGGGGAAGGGGAGAATAGTAAGAGGCACATTTGGAAGAAGTTATTGTTGGAAGACAATTCTCCATAGGTCTCACATTTTTGCACATCTGGTGAGTGAGGCACTGACTGTTTTTTTTTCTAGACTTTGAAATAATATTTAGATAGTGGATGGCCTTGGTAGCTAGAGATAGTGTCTCCCTCTGGAGCAAAAGGAAAGTGTGTTTAGTGTCCAGCAAAATAAAGATAACGTCTCTCTCTAGAGCAAAGGACAGGTATGCATTATAAAATATTTTTGTTCCCTAAGTTCAGTGTTCCTCTCCTATCAGACAATCCGCTGGCTTGTTATCTAGCATTCTTCGCATCACTTCTTTGGAACTGGGACTCAGGAAACTCACACAAAAATGTGGACCTTCTGGCTATTACTATTGCTGTGAGTAATAAACAGTTCTTATCTCTGACCCAGAAGTACCATATCTTCTGCTAGCATCCATGAAACAGTGGAAGCTAACTTCTTAGCTTGAAAATAGGGTAAAATCTCAGATGCTTTAAAGCTGTTGACAGTTGAATGAAATTCTGTCAGCTGAGGAGATGAATTTCTGAAAGTAGAACAGTTGTGGTATGTGAAGGAAAAAAGAAAGAGGAATGAGAAATATTGAAGTCTGTGTTTACTTTGTGGTGTTCAAGAAATACATGTAAAGGGTTTTAGGTATTTTGATGCTACGTTTGGAGAAGTGAAATATATGTGTATGTCTATGTGTATGTGTTTTCTTTTAATGACAATATCATTCTAAGAATGATTTGGCTTAAAGCTTTATAAGCATTACATGGCTATCTTCATTGGTATTTTAATGGGAAGTCGGAAGAAATTAAGGTATTGTTAGTTGGCTACCATCTTAAACTAAACATTTGATGGCTCCATTTAGCATTCAACTACAGTTTCAGGAGCTCAGATTCTATCTTCTTCCATTCTGTCATTATCAGCAGAGTACTTCCTCAAAAGACAAAACAAGGAACTTAATCACTCTTTCTCTCTTCAAAACTTACACACACATACATGCATAGAGATGACCTGTTTCCCAAATCTACCAAGGGAAAAATAGTCTTTTAAATAGTGTTTATTGAAGGACCATTGGTATCTGGAATTAAATCAGTCTCTTGGCACTACATAACAGGTTATTGCCTCATAGGGGTTTACAATTTAAAATAGTTGTGATAAATTGTTAACATTAAAAGAATACACAAATATATATTAAAGTAGAGAGCTCAGAGTCAGTACCAGTGGATTACACATCCACCACTAAGAATGGATAAAGTAAATTAGGCTAGAGAATGTCAATACCTATGAATTTACCAACAACCACCTAGGCCACATCTAATGATTGATTTTTTAAGTGTATTCAGAATTATAAGAGGATGAAAAAGATAATGTTTTATGAAAAGTTGAACAAGAGCAAGTTTTCAAAGCCATTTGTGTATACAGTTTAGTGAATTTTTTAAAGACTTATTCACCTAAAATATGTTTTCTCTGCCTAGAACAGCTTTCTCCACCTCCAGTTAATGGCCTTCCAACTCTTATTTCCCTCTGGGGATCTCAGAGTAAGTGTCACCTCCCCCAAACTATCTTAGTCTTCTTTGTGTGCTTCCAGAGTCCACTGTGCCTGGTTCTATCATAGCATTTATCATAAGATGCTACAGTTGTTACTTGTTTGGCTTTTTTTCCTATTAGACTGAAATATCCTTTAAGAGACTCGTCTTGCACACTATTTAGTATGCAATATGTATTTTTGAATTAATTGCTCTGTAATTTTAAAAAATCCTGCTGCTATATGCTACCGTGGATTGAATCAGTAGGCCTTGAACAGTAAAAGTGCATTAGTGGAAAAGCTGGTGATGTCTGAATAAAGTCTGTAGTTTAGTTAATAGTAATATGCCAATGTTATTTTCTTAATTTTGACAAATATTACAGTTATGTAAGATGCTGACATTAGGGAAAGCTGCATGCCAAGTGTATAGGAACTCTGTACTAACATTATTCCAAAATGAAACGTTTATTTAAAAATTATTATAGGAAATTGTTGATTATTATTATTATTAT
The DNA here is from genome assembly GCF_041296265.1 of Equus caballus. Lineage (NCBI taxonomy): Eukaryota > Metazoa > Chordata > Mammalia > Perissodactyla > Equidae > Equus > Equus caballus. Next base: position 50,776,346 of record NC_091700.1, read on the forward strand.
TATTATTACACTGTCAGATGACATGCACAAAATCCCACAATCTGAATGGTCCTGGGCCTCACCTTCTTTGGGTAGTAATGAAATATGTTGCTAATTTTTTACCCCATCTCCATTGTGAAAGACCACTGTTTTCCCACTAAATCTAGCTGTTTGTGTCTGGGAATGCTCAGGGGTGATCTACAGGTGACCACACACAATTTTGCTTTATGTTATTGCATTCTGGTAGCTTCCTAAACTGCTGCTCTCAAACTTTTGAAGGAATTTCCTTGCCTCTGCCACCGCCACCAATGTGGCTTCTGTGAGAGGACCTGATCTCCGGGAGCCCAAGGATCATTGCTGCTGAACTCTGCACAGAATTAAGAGAATGCTCCTCTTCCTCCCTGCTGTTCTTTGTCACCCTGCCATAAAATTGGTATCATCAGCTTTCCCCTTTGCCCTTTCTTCTCCATAGGGTGTCAAATCTGTTCCTGTAGTCTAAATTGGAAACTCATACTCTTCTGTTCTCCTGATTCAATTTCAGATGCTCTTGACCTTCCTTCAGCCAAAAAATTATAGGCTCTAAGCCTTCAACATGTCTGGAAATGGGCATGGCTTCTGCTTTATATGCTCAGCTGAGCTACTCTGCTTGCTGTGAGTTAACTGACGGATCTAAGGTTAATAGGACAGTCATAGGGGATGCCAAATTTAGACTTGACGGTGACCTGGCCTTCGGACTGGACTCAGTCCACTTAGTCATCCTGACTGGGAAAACTAATGACCAATGGCAACCATGTAATACAGTGTCTATCTGCTTGTCCATTTGTCAGAGGTGAAAAGACCTCCTGGCCCATTTTAGGAACTCTATTCAAAAAGAAATTCTATCTAGAAGATGTTGTTTACGGTTATTCTGCACATTTTAAGGAGTTCCTGAAAACCATTGTCTTCTATCTCTGAAAATAAAGATCAATAGATGTAATTTTGGATGTATACTTAGCAAGCTTAAAATAGCTCTGAGGAGAGTAGGGGTCATTTTCTTCTTTCACACATTTGACTGCTCTTGTCATGATTCTGTCAGAGTTTCTGCTGAAAGCTGAGAGCCTTTACAATTTCTTTGCCCCATAGACACATATGTGTTAGCCAAGGAGGATAGTGCCTGGTAGAATCTTGGTGAATTTCCAGAGTCAAGATGTTGGTAAATTTGGATATTGGTGTGGATGCATCCCAGTGGACATAAGAAGTAATTCTTCTTAAACAAATCTCTTTATACATGTCTCAGCCTTCTGAAATTTCATATTTCCCTTGGATCCGTCCTACTGTTCTTTATTCTTGGGTAATAATAACATTGATTTCTCTTATCAAAAGAATTTCCATTTGGAATAATGCCAGGGGATTTAATGAATATAATTTGTTCTTAATGCCTTTTCTAATTGCCCTCTTTTCCCCTAATATTTTATCTCATGTTCTAAGAAATTAAAAGGTTGTTTTATTCCATTTTCATATTATCTTATTTTTCAGTGTAAAGTTTTTCATGGCAGATATAAATAAGATACAAGGCCTGAAAATTTTACAGTAAATGCAAACAGAAGGATTCCTTGGCTTGCCAAAGAAGGAACGAGGACATTTAAATTGGAGCTTGGGTAAGAAATGAAAGAACTATATTACATCTGCTGTGAAAAGACTAGACTTTGTCAGCACGTAACATACTGTTTGTACTCAATAAATATTAAGTAATAGCATTTACTAAAATTACAATTTAATGAACCAATACCTTTATGGAACAGAAAAAAAAAGAAGAAAAATTGCCTCCAGCTATTTTGCACAGTCTTGAATTAAAAAGCCTAGGTTCATTTGCAGAGCAGGTATTTAAGACTACAAAGGGAATTAAGGGAAAAATAAATAGATTTTTGCTCCAAATTAAAAATAAAAAGGTAATGGAAACTAAATTAAATTAGACCTCTAGGCGTGTTAAGATAAATCTATTTATTTTGCTTTCAAAATGATGCTCTGACTGAAATTTTACTGATACCTACAATTTTGCTGTTATTTTTATTTCACATCCTGCAGCTTTCTTATTCATTAAAAATTTCCCTAAAATTTTGAGATGTTTAACTAGCCAAAGGTAGAGGCACTCTGGCTGTTTCCCATACCTGGCTGCATATCACAATCATCTGGGGACTTTGCTTTGTCTTGTTTTTAATACAGATTTCCAGGGCCCCCATAAAGTTTCTAAATTAGAATCTCTGAGACTGGGGCACAGAGAATCTGTATTTTTTTTCCACAAAGTCTCCAGGAATTTCTGATTCACGAGCTGTCATTTGAAAACCATTACTCTCCGTTATTATTTGAAAAAAAAAGAGAAGTCTTCAACGACTGGAGTCCCATAGTTGCTAACAGTTTAAAATCCAACAAGAAAAAACCTAACTCCATCTGTTTTTAAATTAGTCCAGCTCTTCATTTCTACATTCTTTTCAGAGAGGATAGATATTTTTCTAGGTGCCCAGCCTTGGAACCTGGAATAATCCTTAGCTCTCCTTTTCACTTGCAGGTGGCTCCTTGTTCCTATTGATTCAATAGTCCTAATGTCTTCCAAATTAATCCTTTCCTTTCTGTTTTCCTCTACCACTTCCCTAACTCAGGTAATCGTTATGGGCCTGCTTTAAATCCTTAGTTCATTTCCTGTCGCAGATGAGAAAATCTATACATCTTAGCTTGGTAAGAGTCCTGAGTAGTTTGGGCCCAATGCTTCTTATTTTCTGTGTCTTCTAGTATTCATGGCACCCCAACATGCCACACTGAGCTGCTTCTTTTGTTTTCTGTTTATTTTTTTTGTACCATCTTGGGATTGTGGGGAATAATGTGATTTAAGAATTATTTCAGTTTAGAGTAAAGAAATTCTAGGTAAGGGATCTGCAACATGTCACTTCTTCGTCACCAACTCTTCCTGTGTTGAATCTAGTCCAAGACAATATTTTCCATTATAAATTCTACCTAATAACACTGAATATATGTAATCCCAGGGATATTTCCAACAGTAAAGCAGGTTACATCTGGCAAGCACGTTTCCAGAAATGTGCCGGGTTCATCTACAACCTTGTGATGGGATTTTGAAGCTTCTTCCGCTAGATGAAGATTTAGCTTCTATTTCTGAGTGTGGCAGTCTCCTCAGACACATGGCATGGGACTCTTAATTTATTTCCTCATTCTGACCCCTAATGTCTCTTGATGTTTTTAAATAAGTATAGTTCTTATTGCCTAATTGTGTCAGCCATCAACTGTCCACGTAGCATAGTTAAAAACAATATATGGTGCAAGTATTCAACATACAATAACTTCTTGTGCAAAGAAATCCATAGAGCAAGTGAATTTAAGAAACAAAAGAAAAAGAAGAAGAGAAAGCTATGATGTCCTCTTAAAACCCTTTATTTTAGATGAGAGATCCAGGGATATAGCCAATCTGTGACCGTTAATGTCACTTGCTTATCTTTCAAATATCTTGTGTGTAAAGCAACATTTTTCTCTCATCCCTTCCCTCTGAGTCTGTAGTCAGTGGGACTGCTTCCCCTCTGTTCTCCTGGCCCCGTCAAGGGTGTATGCAGCTTTGTTTCTCGTTACCAGCTGTGATGCTCTGAGATATTAACACTGGTCTCCTTATTTAATTATAGTACTTAAGCTCTCTTGTTTTAGGCACTAAGAGGACTTGTCCTTTCTCTGGCCCTCTACCTTTATTAAAGCAATCTCAAATAAAAGTCTAAATACTTATCTACCTCTTGCCTGCTCCTCCAGCTTAATCGTTCACTATCTCTCATCATATCCTGCTCCCATCTAGGATGACCAACCATGTCAGTTTGCCCAGGAATGTGGGGTTTCCCAGGGCAATCCCTAGCAAACCAGCAATGTTGATCATTGTACTTCCACCATCTGTTCTGTCTCAGTGAGACTGGCGATATTTCATCGATGCTTGAAAAATGAGCTGGCTTTTCTTCATCTAGCTTCCTGGTTCCTTCTCATTCTTCTTTGGAAACTCAGCTCAGGCAGAATCTCCAGAAACTTGTCTCAGAGCTCCCAAATCACCTGGTGTAAAATGTCCTTTCCATGTACTCTCAAGGCATGGATTGTGAGCATCCGTCTTCCACTTCTAGACCCCGAGGTCCATATTTGTATCCCCAAAACATAACCCAGGAGCTCAAGAAATATAGTTTGTATAGTAAAGAATTTCTGTCCTTGGAGGAAAAGTAGTGCTCTTGGCCTTTATACTTTCTAGCATTCAGCTAGTAATAAGAGCTACCATGTAATGAGTACACAGTGTGGCCCCGGATCTTTCCAACATGACCTTGTTTAGTCTCCCCATGACCTGCAATGTGTCATTATTCTGGAGGCAAGTAGAGCTGCTTATGCAAGGGCAGAGTGTTCATAAACCCAAGTACACAGAGACAGGTCCTGCCCTTTACTACAAACCCTTGTGGATCAACATGTTTAGGAAATCAAAATTGTCCAGCTCTCAGAAAGCTGATACAGTATATAGCTTTATAATATGGAACCCTCTAGTATAGTCTGGATACATCCTGTAATCAAACCCATTAATAGATGAATATTCACAGTAAATAGCATACGTAAAGTCTATAAATAACCTCACATCAGTTCACATTAGGTTTTGTCGCCAAATGTAATTTGGAAAAGAAAAAATGTTCTTTTTAGGGTTTTTTTTTTGGAGGATTTTAGGCAAAAAGTCACAGACCTGAGGTGAATCTAGGGTTTGCATTCAGGTCTAGCTGATGTCGTAGCTCAGGACCTCTATGTTATATTTCCTGTCGAATTTACTCTAACTGGGATATTCAACAGAGATTTCACTTCCCAGCAGCCTTAGCTCTCTTAGTCAGTGTGTTTTCTGAAAAGGGGGCTCGTTTTTTTGACATTATAATATATTTCAAACAGATTGTTGTAAAAATCATTTTTAAATATTCAATGCGGTTTTCCTATACATACTAAATTAAATGGAGTATAGTATGTCTGATATTGGCTAGATATACCCGAGTTTTTTATCTTTTTCATCAATAATTATTTAGATTGACAACTGCTATATATCTAGTACTGTGCCAAGTAAAAGAATTTGTATTCTATCACTAATGGTTTCTTTGTTTAGTTTTGTGATTTCATATTATTACAACGTATGTATCTATTAAGATTAATTTTATCTTAAGAATGTTTTGAGGGTTTCATTGCACCCCCTGGGAAAACTTAGAGCTCGCTGCAGTCACAGTGAGCAAGCCTCATAAACCCAAAAGTTGGCTTATGACACAGTTTAGCACACGTGGATGATTTGTCATTTGAAAGCCCTAAACACATATTTTGTTTAAATTGTTCTCATATTCTGCTTTACCTCAACTGCTGCAGAATTTGTCATTTCATCAATCATATTTATTAAGATTTCCTAGCCTTAAAATATTCTCCAGTTGATCTCAAATTGCTTTAATTTCAATCCTGACTTTTTGGACCATTTCAGGGAAAAATTAATACATCTTGATTAAGTAGTCATTAAAATAAAATGAGAAAACATTCCTTGAGAGAACTAGGCTGGATTACTTTTTGAAGGCTGGTTCTTTCCCTTGTTTATTCGTCTCCGTCCTTGTGGCTCAGTTTTCAGTGAGTCTCCTCTTTTGTGTTTGGTAGAAATTATATTGTGAACGAAGGAGGTAGGAGCCGGAGTTTGTGATACTGTTTACCGATTCTAATTTTACACAAGAGGTTTATGTGGACTTTAGTTTGTTTATTTCCATGATAAACATGTTGGCCAAAAGTATCACATATTAGATCTTAGCTGCATGATATTCTTCATCCCTCTCAGCTGGAAGAACATAACAACGGCTCTTGACTCTGCTGTTTATTCTGGTTATATTTTTCTTTGTTGTCGCAATTCTCTATGTAATAGATATAAATTCACTTTTCGCTTTTGGGTAAAATATAAAAAATTCAGTCAGCCATCCCGTTTCTTTAAAATGGCCAGATGTTAGGCCTCTTGCAGACAAGCAGCCTAATTAAATTTGTCTTTTTCACTGGGATGTTCGGCATTGTTTTGACATAGCGTAATAGAAAGAGCACTGTTTGTAGGTTCAGGAGATTTGAAAATCTTCGTTAACTCATTTACGGACTGCTAACTGTGTGACTTTCAGGCCCATGAAATGGTGTATGGAGGTATCTAGAGGATTATAGAAAGTGGATTTGGTTAATAGACGTAAGAGCCAATATTCCAGGTGTCTTCTTCAAGAGGTCCTTTATTTCTCTGCCTCAATCATTGCATCTGTAAAATAGAGACAGTAACGCCTAACTTAAAGGTTCTTGTGAAGGTTCACCCTGCCGATATAGGTAAAAGTTCTCCATATGGGATGTGTGATAAATTCCCAATAGGAGCTTCTTGAACGTGAACCTGAGTCTCTGTTTCATCAGCTCCAAAATGGGAATAGTAGTTACTGCCTGTAGCTGCTTCCTACCCCTGCTTAGCACATGTCTGTTTTGTTTCTTTCCTTACTCCCTTCACAGAGTTTATATGAAGATGAAATAGCATACGCTTTGCAAAAATGTTTAATAAAGGTATGAAAACCTACCTAAATGGAACATGTTAAGATGTAGCCTATGTGCTTTTGTTTAAAGTCTTACTCTTCTATTTCTGGTCTTTGCTCACACTTTCTCTTTGTTTTCCAAATTTGAAACAATTTTACGAGTAGGTAGTAGGCTATAAGGTTGTATAATTTGAAGGATGCTAGATATGACCTTTTAAGCAAAAGTATTTTCCATGACATTCACCTAAGTCTCAAATAGCAAATTTAGGAGCTCTTTATTTAGTTATCATATAGCCTCCAATTATTAAAATGCAAATATTATTAAAGTGGTAATGTCTTAGGCTTCTATGGGTTAATTCTTGACTGTGTATTAGTTTAGAACCACCTGAGTACATTGATCTGGCTACAATTTAGGAGGCAGAAGAAAGGGCATTTAATGGCAAAGTGGGAGGGCCCCAAGGATAAACTTAATTATCTTGAACTATGGAGGAATAACTAATTTTCTTGTAGTATTCTTTCACTGAGTCTTCACTTGAAAAGTTGCTTCGTAATTATTCAGTAGTTGTTTGGGGGAAGTTTACTTTTTAGTCAATTTTCAGATAGTGGTTCTGCCAGGAAAGAATTGTAGTCAGAATTTCCTATCTGTGCTAAAAGCTATCCAAATTTATATCTTAAAAAATAAGCCCAGTGTATGCTTTCTATCCACTCTGTTTAGATGGATGACATTTTTTGAATCTAGAGGTACCATCCCCTTAATAACAAGCCAGTTTATTTGGGGATGATGTAGCTTTAACTCTGTTCTAATTCACAGATAGAGGCCATCACATTTCTACTTGTTATACCATAAAGTGAATAAATTAAATGCAACTTTAATGACTAGTCTGAGACTTGCAATCTTAATATTTTTCAGAATTGTCTAAGTATCTTAGATTGCCAGCCTGGAATCTATGTCAAGTAAAATGCATCATAGTGCATGGTACACCAGATTAGGAATTCGAAGACCCAATTTCTTATATTTATTCTAACACTATCCTATTTTTTCCCCCTTGAGCAAATAAATTTGTCTCTCTAGGTTTCAATTTGCACTACAATCTAACTAAATTCCTTTGCAGGAATTTGCTCTGCAAAGATATTTTGAAAAAAGTAAATCACTACAAAAAGTACTATATTACTTTTTTTTAGTGTTTAGATATTTATAATCAGTTTGTAAATAGTTTATCTTGCTATTTAAAATGCTTGGTTTGGAGCCGGCCACATGGCATAGTGGTTGAGTTCTGCATGCTCTGCTTCAGCAGCCCGGGTAAGAACCTTGTAAGCCATGCTGCGCCGGCAACCCACATATAAAGTGGAGGAAGATTGGCACAGATGTTAGCTCAGGGCTAATCTTGCTTAATAATAATAATAATAATAATAATAAAATAAAAATAAAATGCCTAGTTTATTGAAGCTGCTCATTTCTCTACCAACCTACTCCCAAATAATTGGTTGAAGTACCCATTAGCATAACTCTCAGAGACTTCTGTGTACCTCACCCTTGTTCTGATCCTAACACAGGGAATTTGTAAAGGTTCTTAGCTCAAGCTGTTTTAGCTTGGAAGCAGTGCATGGGAAGCAGGCCTGGTTTTTCTGTGTACAGTACTTAATAATTGTATCAAGCATTGCATAACCCTGAGTGTGTTGAGGTGCACCTGCCCAGGGCTGACATCTTCAGCCATTATCCAGTAAAGGCGGTGACCAGCGTTGACCCATCTTTATGGATAGGAGACTGGGCCTAAAGAGTAGCATTTGCTCTGCCAGAAAGTGTAAGGTGATTCTTGTTGACTCAGATGTCATCCCCTGTGCCTGTGTGCCCTCTGCTGCGCTTCCTAGAGTCCTGAATCTCATCCCTTTGTCTGTCTCAAAGAAGCTTGCTGATCTGATCATACTGACTGTCTTCTGCATCTTACAGATAAAGAAATCTTGTTGAAGTTAACCAGATGATGTCTGTGTCAGGTTCTTTCAAGAATCTGAGACTAATATTGACATTTGTGAGTTTGATGGTTGAAATTTTATTCCATTAAAATAAAGGAATAAACACTAAGATAAAAATATCTTTATTTTCGATGACAAGACATTATACTTTTGTTCTGAGTTTTTACTCAGGTCCCCTTGTAATGGACAAATAACTCACCTTGAAGAAAGATTGGATCTTTTGTAGACTATAGATACAACTAAAAGAAGCTTTTACACTTTTTATTAATAAAAGTTTGGCTCTTTAAATAAAATAATTGTATTTGTACATAAAAAGCAAATTCCTATCTGTTTCCTTAAATTTTTCCCAAACACAAATTATTTCCTGTAAGCACAGGCTGTCTTTCCTTCTAGAACTGATAACATAACCAGGATAATGGGCTGGTGCTGAGACCACCTTTGTCTCTATTTATTTTTGACAACTCAGAACCTGAACACATTTGTCGTATTTTTGAACTCCCTTGTCTTATCAGGCAGAATACATCTTCTTTTATGAAATTCAAAAATGCCAGATTCTCGGGGCTGTCCCAGTGGCGTGGCGGTTAAGTTCACACACTCTGCTTTGGTGGCCCAGGGTTCACCAGTTCGGATCCTGGGCACAGACCTACATACCACTTATCAAACCATGCTGTGGCAGGCATCCCACATATAAAGTAGAGGAAGATGGGCACGGATGTTAGCTCAGGCCCAATCTTCCTCAAAAAGAAAAAAAAATGCTGGATACTCAATTTCCCAGACTAACATTGCAACTAAAATATGAAACTGTGACTTACACTCCATCAATTAGATGCATCCACTCCAGATTTTGAATGGGTCACTAGTGACACAGAGAAGCAAGCCCTAAAGAATAGGGTGAGGTGGCAACAGTGATATCCAATAGCCATAGTCAGTAGCAGCATCAGCTCTAGTGGTACCTCCAGTGACCAGTAGTGACAGAATCAGCAGGAGAAGCGTGGCTTCTGCCCACTGGCTCTGGCAGAGTTTTCTTCCTAGGACTACTTTTGTTTGGATTTAGTGAATTGTTCTTAATTGGGTATTCTCCCAAGACTTTTAGCAGATGGAATGAGCAAGCTAATATTTAAGAAATGGTTTCCCTTTCTGTTTAGATTACCCGAACTTGATTTTTCTTTTCTTGAAAATTAATATACTTAATTTTAAATATGTATGATTTTCTGCAGTGGCTTCCTACGGTCCACTGTCTGTAGAGATTTCATACTATCTTAATATGTCCTATTGATTGTAGTCCAAGTCACTCTCGCTCAGTAGTCCTCACTAGCTTAAGTTCTTATTACTCCACTCTACTTGACTGCTATTTCGTGGGAGAGAGGACAGATTTTTAAATATTTCTTTATTTTCACTATTTTGTTCTTTTCTTTATAGTGATAAAGAATGTGAGCTATGGAAATCCCATATGTAACTTGCTGCGCACCCAGCTCCATTCGCCAGCCTCCTTTGCAGTTAGGTGTAAGAAGTTACTAAATTTCTCTAATGAGATGTATATGTGAGTGTTCAATGACATGTAAATGGAAGAGCTGAAAAACTCTTAGCTGAGCTGCCTCATGCTGTTTATCTTTTCTGTTGGCCTGCCAACATGACCTTGGAGGCCTTGTATTAAAGATAGTAGGATGGCCATCGGTCTGGTGACCTGAGTGACTATTGCCCAAGAAGGCCTTAAAGTTCCCATCTACTTGACTAAACTTTAGACAGGCTTCTTTCAGAATCTAGGCTCCTGACCTCTCTTTTCTTGGAGCATTTATTTTAGAAAACTTCTAATTGTAAATTCTTTCTCTGCCTCTTTGAGATGTAAATCGTTTTAAAAGCTTCTTGCCAGTTTTACAACCCAAAATGTCTTTCTCAAGGACTTGTGGCTGTCTTCTGAAATGTAATCACAGAGGACGATAGAGCTACTATCTCCCAGTTTCTGCGGGAAGATAGGAGCCTAATTCGGCCAGGTGTCTTACTCCCAGTTGTAAAACTACTTCCCGTCACGAATATAAGAAAAAGTTTACTTTTCCTTTGGAAAGTCAATTAGCAAACACAGATGGCCTATGATCTCCAAAACGCCTTTTGTTTCAGCTGAGTTCAGTTCAGACTGTTCTCTGGTCTCTTTCCCCTAATGCATGAAAGGTGTCCCATTGCCCTCATTCAACACAAGGACTAAGTGAGATAGAAACTTCTAATGTCTTAAGGTACTGAAATTTTAGAGGCTACTGCAGGTTAGAAGCCAGCAAACCCTAACTATTGTAATAATATTAGTAACCTGAAGTAGGGTAAAACCCTAATTTAAAAATGTAAAAATGCATTGCATTGGTGTAGAGGTCATGCAGTGAGTGATCAACAAACATGCCTAGCAGGCTGGAAATTCGGTGACCCATACCATGCTGTGGCAAAATATTTGGTAAAATTTTGCCTGCGACAACTTGGAAGGTGGTCTAGCTGTTCTTCAGGACTGTAGTTCTGTGAAAGGCGGCTGGAAAAACACAGGAGGTTACTGTGCATTGACAACTTGCAACCTGTGGCAAGGGATTGCAAAAAAAGGTAGGCTTGCGTAGTAATTGGTTGATTTTCATGCAGAGGTTCAAGAGAATGCAACGTTCTTGAGACGAAGAGCCTGAAATCATTGGAAACCACTGACTAGTGAAGCCCAAATGTCAGGAAATAAAAGTGAAAAAATGTTTGAGAAACAAAAGCCTTTGAAGAACTGTCAGTTAAAGAGACTCAGCCTCGTAGCAAGCATAAGGATAGGTAATAATAAGGGTCTTTCTTTCACACCCAGACCTCAGACAACCTCAAGGTAGCCATGATAGAATAAATTCAAAGAGAATGAGAGAGTGAAACAACAATGGACCATGGAGTAGAATTTGAATTTAATCAAGGAAGCTTTCCCATTGCCAGGAAAGGGGTTCATTACAGAACCTCCCCAGTAGGAGTTCATCCATGCTAAGAGTCTAGTCACTGCTAAGGTTTTCTGATTTTCCTTTTCAGAACGGGAGCATTTATTACCCTTCTCTTACCCTTGCTTCATCCTTTGTAATGTGTATGTTGGATGTGGGGGTAAGCAAAGAGCTTGTATTTTATTTTATACATTGTTGGACTGTGAGGAACCATGACCAGACTTGATGGAAAGCATTGCGAATCACCCAGAGACTCTAGAATTTCATACGGATAAAGGTACTGGAAGGCACTTTGGCTTGTCTCCCTTGGGAAGAGACTAGCCGTGTTCTTTATAGAAAGAAGTTAACCCATAGATATTTGGTGGCCTGAAGGGCTGCCTGTGGCAAGGACCACTAACTGTCCAACAGCATCCTGTTTCTCTTTTCTCTGGGCACACAGCTGGACTCCCACGTCTCTTGCAGGTAGATGCGGAGGGTATTCTACTTCACAATGGAATGAGAGCAGCCTAGCTCATAAAATATCCTTCCAAGGAAGGAGCTCCTTCATGCTTTTAATCTTTCTTCTACCTTACTGAGTTCTAGATCCCTGAATTTCCTTGTAAACCAAGAGTTGGGCACAGTGGAGCTGCTGTGAGCTTGGATCCTGAATAGCTGTGTGAAGGAGAGCTGTTGGGTTGACCTGAACATCCACTCTAGACTGTATGCAAGTGGAAATAACCTGCTGTGTTAAACTACTACAGTGTTTGGATTATTTGTTGCTGGAGCCAGCCTTCCCCTAACCAACAGAACTATAATGACTTTTTTTTCCTATTCAATGAATGGAGATTTCACACAGATATTAAGTGACTTTCTACTTCCAAACAATTTTACTCACATTTTTTTTACTTAATCCTCATAGCAATCCTAAAAGAGATCTTTATTGTACTGTGAAAACACTAAAGCTAAGAGAGACTTTATCACAGAGCTAGAAAATGGCAGACCTAGAGGTAAGTTCAGAACTGTCTGCGCCCAAAGCTCATGATGACTTTAGTATTGTTCTAGACATAGTTGTGGTTGATTACACAAAAAAAGAAGTTCGAATGGAAATAGAAATTCTACTTTTTTCCATTTGTTTCAAAGATGTCAGCTTCTTACACTGCTTTTTCCCTCTGTAATGTGTCGTTTACTCATACTGACTCTACTTTTCTATATGATTGAATTGCACAGTATTTATTTAGATTATTAATCATTGTTAACTCATTATATATATAATTGGATTCCTCCCTGCCTGAAATGTTCCTAATTGTGGAACTTATTCTCTATAAGCAATGTTATCTTTACATTGTAGCCTGTGGCGTTCAACAGCTTTGGTCAATTAATCAAAGAAAAAAAGGTAACAAAAGCACAGCCAATATGGTACATGCATTTTTCTAGTGGGGATGTTTAAGCGATGCCAGAAAGACAATCCGTGTGATGTAGATGTACTTTGTGTGTGATGGGTCTCCGTTAGCTGTAAGGCCGTGTCTACTCAAGCGTTCTCCTAGTGTGCTGTGCAGCGAAGGTTGTGATTAGACCTCATTGAAATTTCACTCTCTGGATTTGTCCTTTCAGAAATAGCTACATTTAAACTCCCAAGGCTCCATTTTAATTAAAGCCATGCTTCTCTCTCCCAGTATTCCTCTGCTCTTCATCTTGTATTTCACCATTATATGGAACGCACTTAATTTCATTCTGTGCTTTGCTTACCCAGTTTGAATTCTTTTTGAGTGATTTCAGATGTAAAGTTCATAACTGGCCATTTTGAAGACTTCCATATTTAGGCAGGAGGTTTCCTGAGATGCACATAACTGCTAGTAACAGCTAAAAATGGATGAACTAAAATTAAATTTAGTTTGATTTAAGATTCAGTGGTGTTTGATGTGTAAAATAGAAAAATACTATTCAGGTGAGCTTTTCCTATGTCCTAGGCAGTACGTGAAATTCCTTTTAGAAGTCATGTCATGGATCTAATATAATATGTTGTATTTTAGAAAGTGCGTATGCTAATTTTTAAAAGAAGCATATAACAGCTTCATTCCATATACATACGTGGTGAGCATTCTTTCAAAGGATGATATTCCAAAATATTATTCCAAAGAATAGTACTCTAAAGAATATACGCCCAAAGAATAGTATTCCAAAAATATCTTAGTGCATATAAATGTGACTACTCTTATTTTTCACTCTAAAACTAGTAGTGATTGGGTTTCTAAAATATGCAAATCATGGTATTTCCTACCACAATTTATTTATACACAATAAATGTAATAAGACGGTTAAGATGCTCCTGATTTGATCTAACACAAAAGGCCAGATCAAACTGATTCAAATCAAAAGGTGATTTATAAGACTGAAAAGTCCAGAGGTTGGTTGGGTCAATAAGAATCCTGCCTTATTTTTATAATGTTCTCTAGCCCGTGCGTTTGTGTGTATTTTAACATGTGCTAGCTTTGGAAGATGGCTTCAAGCAGCCCCTAGAGCTCTAACCTCCTTAGCCACATGGGGAAAGAGAGGCAGTTGTTCTTTGCACACCATCATATAATACCAGGCTTCATATTGATTTTATTTTCCCTAAATACACACACACACACACACAGACACACACTCCTATGGCCAAGGGATGCCATAAGCTTATTGGCTTAGATTGCATGAATCAATAATCACTGTGGCAAGTGAGTCATGGTGACTCACGTTGTCTTAGACCAATTGGTCGCACCATTCAGACCAAGAGAGGGTCTGAATCCACACTATGTGACTGGTACACATGGGGGAGAAACTTAAAAGATGCAAGGAATCAACAAAATTCTAGCTATGTAAGGTACTGTTATTACAATCATTTTATTGGTGAGGATCTGAAGGTTAGCAATTCAAAGGATTTGTCCAGGCAGCAAATTTCAGAGCTGAGACATGAAATTAAGACTGACTCCAAAGACCACACTATTAATCAAGTCACTCTTTATTTTCATTTTCTCTTACTTTATGCATTAATTAGAAAAAAGAAAAATAATAAATTAAATGTAATGATGTGTTTCTAAGTATCATACCTTATTTCCCCTGTCTTTTGTGTCATGATGAAGGATAAAATGAATCTGTCAATGTTATATGAGTTAAGGGTAAGTAGTTAATTTTGGCTATTGGGATATTGTTTAATTTTATAAATCATTCTGAATTCCCAGTACAGTGGTATTTTCTGGTGGCTTGGTGGTTAAAAAAATTGATAACAATAATTGAAATAATAATAGCAAATAGTTCTATAGAATTTAGTATTATCAGGGCACTGTTCTATATGCTTTACACATATTAGGTCATTTAATTCTTATCACAATTCTATGAAATAGTGCATTAGTTACACATATTAGGTCATTTAATTCTTATCACAAGTCTATGAAATAGTGCCTTAGTTATGATAGAAGAATAGGTGAAGCTACCATAAGAAAGAGAACAAAATTATAGTGCTTAAAGAAGATAGAAGTTTATTTTTTTCATGTTCAATAAGTCATGGTGGGGATATAGGTTCTGCTCTATGTCATTATCCAGGGATCCAGACTAGTGTAATGGCTCTATCATCCTCAATAGGGAGCTTCCTCCTCTAGGTCCAGTGCTGTTGCTTCAGTTATTGCTAATTACTAACTAGTGATAAGGGACAAACAAAGAAACTAGGCAAGCTACTTGTGCTCCTGGGGAGACCTAGAAAAAATGCTCATTACTTCTCATGTACTATCGGCCAGCATTCAGACACATGGCCACACTTGGTTGCAAGGGAAGCTTGGGGTTTACGTCTGTAGGATGCTCTGTGACCAGTTGAAACTCAAAGGTTTCTGCTACTAAAAGGAAGAAAGGGAACATGGATATTGTGAAACAGAAGATTTTGCCACCAGTAAGTATTATCATTATCCCATTTTACAGATGAAGAAACGGACGCACCAGTCCCACCCCTGTCAGTGATAGAGCCAGGATTTATCCAAGGTGCTGTGTCCTCAAAGACTGCGGTCTTAATCACCGTGCAATGTTGCTTCCATTGAAAGTTTTAATATGTACACTACAAAAGAGAAAATTTTTTCCTAAAAATCGTCTTTCCCTTAAAGGTACCAATTGCCCCAGTTTGATGATAAAAAGTTGTTTTTTTCTAAGAGTTTTAGGGAATTGTTGGCACTTCTTTATTCCTTTGAAAGTCATATATATTTTTTTTCTTATAATAGCTGAGATTTTATTATTCTGTTGTTATTCTATAGTAAAGAAAAATCTTAAAGTTAAATTCCTTTAGCCTTCTAACCTCTTTCATTTATTTTTAAAACTGCGTGGTTGCAAGTTAAAGTTTACTAAAAGTATAATAGACACAAGAGAATAAGTAGGTTAGAGTTCTTCCTTATAATGTGTTTGTTTATTGTTGAACATTTACATTTTCTCATAGACTGCTGAGCCTACACACAGTAAAATCATCTGACAGAGTACTAATTTTCCATTCTCTCACTCCCAGTACTGAACTATTAATGACCAAGAAAGTGTCATGTGAGTAAAAAACGTAGTCACAATGATTGCCTGCATGATGCTTGGTGATGGGTTCACCGTACCTTTTTGTGACTTAGCACAATTGGAGAAATGTTGAATTGATCACAACTAATTTCTGTGGCATTAAACTATAGATGATGGTGGCATGTTCAAGATAAATATTTTAACATCAAGACCAATGAATTTCCCAAATATAATTTACCATAAAGGTCAGCATCTTGAATAAATTATGGGTAACAGGCCGGAAAACTCACTTTTGTGGTTTATAGTGATGCTATGGGTTATGCTCTGTGTAAGGTTATAGGATTCCTAATGTACTTATATGCCACATGAGATAATGTAAGGCATTGTTAGATCTCAATCTAATTTCTGCTGGTTATCTCTCTTCATGGTTTGGTAATGGTTTAGTGGTGTCAAATAAATAAATCAGCTTTCAAATGACATTACATCCATACTTAAAACACTTGTAGTCATTCCTTCATCCATTTGTTCAGTTATTTTGCAAATCTCTGTGCATTGCATTACTTGGTATGTTTCTCACATGAAATATGAAAAATAAATTAGGCACATTTACTATTCTTGAAGAATTTAAAATATATTTTTAGACACAAGATATACACACCTTAAGAATGAAATAAATTTAAAAAGTAGATATAACTTAATAATTAAAAATCCTTTTAATTATATCCATAGGAGATAAATGATTAAAGAAATCTCTATTGGCTGGCATTCTTAGAGAATGATTCCAGGAGATGGTGAGAATATATTTGAGATCTAGTCAAAAACTATTGGAGAGATAAAGGAAATGGGCAGGGAGTTTTGTGGACATGAAAAGAAGAATCTGTGAACAATATTACAAGGGTAGGAAAAAGCAGGTTTTGTTGGAGAATGAGTGAATAAAGAAGCAGGCTGGAATGGAGGTTCCTATTGTAGGCCAAGAGATGACGCACTTGGTGAGGCGACTTGCATCAGGAATACAAGGATTTGAAAAGCCTGGGCAACATGTGTGCTCCCATTTTCCCCTTATAAACTTTTATATAGAATGTATATATAAATATATTCATTTTATATATGCATGTACAGTCATGTGCTGCATAATGATGTTTTGGTGGTCCCCATAGAATTAGTACCATATAGCCTAAGCATGTAGTAGGCTATACCATCTAGGTTTGTGTAAGTACACTCTATGATGTTCACACAATGACAAAATTGCCTAATGACTCATTTCCCAGAAGTTATCCCTGTTTTTAAGTGACACATGATTGTATGTGTATATAATATATAATTCTAGCATTTTTTGTGCTCTGAATATTTTCTTGAAAGTTTCTATTTAAAGATCTGAAGTTGTTAAAACTCATAAGGTTGCTTTTTATTTTCCATTATTTTTCTGTTCTTTTCATTTTGCCTTGAGCTATACTGCCTTGGACTCTAATATTGTCACATATTATAAACTAAGCATTGTTAAGTATGATCTGTATTTGGATAAGTATCCTCCAAGAAAAACCTGTATGCTTCTGCAGTAAATATCATTAGACATTTTGAATGCTATAGAATACTCACAATTGAATGTGAACTATTTATCAGAATGTGTATTTTTTTTTACTTAAAAATGTGTTTTATATATTGTATGTCATTCAAATATCTACCCAACTAAATGGATAGTCATAACTAGAACCTACTTCTAGGTAGTTGCCTGTCTTCAGTGATAAAGAAATGACAGGACTGTCTCTGTTGCTCATGAATTAGACTTAAAAATCATGCATCACTGATGGTACCTGCCATACTGGCTGCTTACTGGGTAAGTGTATCTTGGTTAGTTATTTCATATTGTACCAGACTAGATTAAAAAATCCTTGAAAACACGGACAATATCTTATTCACCTTTTTGATCTTATCATCTAACAGATTGCAAAACACATTGTAAATGGATAATATATGGAGTTTAATTTAATCGAATCAAATTGAATTGCCCATAGCTGAGTGATTTAATCACCATATTCAAATTTTGCTATTACTTTTATTTTACAAATTAATTTTTATAATTAAAGTCTCAAGTAGATGTTAGTGTACTGGCTTATTTATAAAATGGAATAAAAATCCAAATGAAGAAATTATTTAAAAGAACATACAAAAGAAATACAATATTCAATGGAAATAGAATTTTCACTTGTATGAAATTTTCTTTTCTTTCTTCGATGAAAAAGACTGGGGATAAAAAGTAAATATAAGATTGTTCCTATCACTTTCTTCTTATATCATAGACGCTGGATGACATAACAGAGAATATTTAAATGTATCTTTTTTCTTCATTATAAAGAAATTGTGAAAAGGTCCAGGTAAAAGAGAATGTGATAGAATCGTCAAACGGGTACTGAAGACATTTTATTTCAAATTGCTAAAAGGATGGGGATATTGAATTTCATTTCAGCATAAGCAGAATACCTTCTATACATTTGGTAGTAGAAGACTCAGTTAAGAGAACATCATGGCGATGTTGATTCAGAAATGTGAAGAAACACCACTAAGTCTTATAGAACTGAAAAGCTGAATTACACTAGCACAGTCAGAGTAAGACAGGCATAATTATAGTGTGAGTAAGAGCATTTTTGCAAGTGATGGAAGATGATAAATTTTAAAATTTGAGGACCTCTTTAGTTATGACATATGATGGACCCAGCTTTAATGTTAACTTGTTGTTGTTTTAAGTACTTTATAAGGAGCATCCTTTTACAAATATATAAGAGAAAATGGACCTTTACCATACACACTTTAAAAAAAAGTTTGTTTTGTTTTGTTTTTGGATTATTTGGTGGGTAGGTATTTTCAAAAGTGCAATATCATGTTTCTAGTCATAGATTTGCTCATTAAGTTTTAGTATCATTTGATGATATTCCCTGAAACTTTTATTATTGTGGTGTTGCCAAATGGTGATTCTCTATTTCCATCATTTCTTCTACATTTGTTAATTGGAATTACACTGTAGGGAAGAGCTTTCTCTTCTCCTCCATTAATTGTTATGTAATTATATATTTATATCAGTACATAATCGTAAATATTTATTTTTTTGAAATACAATTTGAAAACCATAAAATTTGTACTTTCAAAGTGTACAACTCAGTGGTTTTTAGTATATTCTCAAGGTCACGCAGCCATCACCATTACCTAATTCCATAACAATTTCGTCATGCCAAAATCGAAGCTCCCTATCCATTAGCAAAAGCTCTCTATTCTCCCTTACCACCTGCTCTGGCAGCCATTAATTTGTGTTATGTCTCTAATTTGCGTATTCTGAACTTCACCTCTGTACTTCAACTCTCTCCATGCCAACACTCACACACATACACACACACAGGCACATAAGTGCGCATATGTGCATGTACCCCACTTTTCCTTTAGGAATGTATTTTTCCATTCCTCTATTGCAAGTAATACTGTTCCCATTTGGATGATCTTCAAAATCAAAATTTTGCCAAAAAAAATTTCCTCCTTGAAGCCTTCCCTCTGACTATCTGGAAGATGCTTGTATTTTCTAATAGTAAATATTCTAACTCTTTTGAATATCAACAAGTATATGGTAACTTCTGAGAAACTCTTAGATAGCAATAGGATATGTGTGTATCCACGCACATCTCTATATGATTTTTGCCTATAATTGCCTCTATGGTACTTCGATTTGTCTGACAAGTACTATAAAAAGTAGATGCTGTAGGATATTCCACATAAGGAAAATGATATAGCAAATTCTGCATTTCAAATATAGGCATGACTTTTTCCTATTCATTCAACTTTGTGTCCTTTTAAAATGTAGCTATTATTATTTGCAAATGAAATAGTTACATCCATCTACAAACTATGCTTACTAAAATATGCAGTATAATCATTTAAATTATATTTCCAGAATTTGAAAGTTTAATTCCATGAATAAGAGTGAACATTATTTTTTTAAAAGAAAGAGTTGAGGTAGCTAAACTATCAATTTAAAAAATGTTGCAATGTATTTTGAAAATGGGATTAACGCAGAAATTCATTTGTAAGCTCTTTACCTATGTTACCTTAAAAATAATTTGTAATTTCTTTCCAGTGACAGAGTTTTATCTTTTCCAATTAGCATATTTTAGGTATAAAACAAATTCACAGCTACTGTTTTGAAATATTGAACCAGATATTTACAAATATTTTATTCTTAAAATATTTACCCAGTTAACAATTATAAAAAAACCTCCAGATAGAATGTACTAACATTGAAAACCTTGTTGATGAAAAAATGACTTATATTCACACATATAAAATGTGTGACTAGGGACAGGCTTCACAGATTTTATGTGTGATTCAATCAGTAAATTCAAAATCAACTGCTTGGAGACAGGTTTGTTCTGTAAATTTCTCCCTTGACCAATACACTGTTACATGAAATATATAGTTTTGAGTAAACAACTGTAAATCAGAATAAGCGGTTAGCCACGCCCACTGAGGGGTAGAGTTTAGCCCTCATTCAGAGAGCACAGAGTGGCCTCCACCATTGAAAAGGAGCAGAAAGGGTGAGTGGTCCAGCAGCAGGCCTACTTAGTGTGGGACTTGGAAGTATGGATGTGAAAGCCAGAGCAAACAGTGGAAATGGCCAGTTCAAGGTGCCGCTGTGGTTGCTAAACCTACCATCTGTGTTATGTTGTTTTAATTTCTAATCTGAACAAATGGAAAACCAGAACAAATGCAGTCACCCCTGAGAAACAGAGTGGCTCCTGTAATCACATGACTTTGCATCTCATTATCAAGCAAGAGTTTAGTATTCCATTTAATCAGTAGGTAGTAATTGGCTTTTGTTTTTTGTGTTTACTCTTTGCTTCACTATCTCTCCAAGAGGCTTTTCGTTCTTTCTGGTTTGAAAGACTATTGAACCTGTAGAGGTGTTTCTCATCCTGAATTGAAGGTGGCACCTTCCGTCTATGCACCGCATCCCCGGCAGCTTCAGGGAAATAGCAACACTATGACATACCATTCTCAGTGCAGTAAATACAAAGAAATACCTTATTTTAGAATTCATGAAAGGGAACTGGAGTGCTATGTCTTTGCTTTTATATTTAATTATAAGTCTCAAATAGGTCTTTAGAGTGATTTTAAATAATAAAATTTGTCGATATTACTTTGAACAAACTATAATTGGTTACCCTTCCTGATCTAGGTAAAGTGAGCAGAACTCTTTGCCACACATGCAAGTTAAAGAATGTGATGTTAGATTTGTGGTGCACTTTTTCTTTGGCTTGCACCTGCTGTTCTAGAAACACAAGTTTGTAAGGTGCTTGAGAAAACAGTTTGATTGTCTGTGAAGAAAAAAAGAAAAGAAATTACCTAGATTGAGTTTAGACCCTTGAAACAACCTTGAAGAGAGAGAAGGATCAAATCAAACAGGCTACAAAATTCCAGCAGCACATACCATACGTTTCCAGTGCTGAACCCACAACAATGAAATATGAGTGCTAGATTTTGTTTTCAATCTGTAATACAAATATTTGTCACACTGATCTTATTTAATAATTGGATTTGTTTCAGAACAAATCACTGTAGGTCCATGTTAATTATTTGAAAGATTGTCTTTGAGGTTACTCCTATGAAACGTGGGATTGAGAAGAAAATGTATAGCACTTTTTTTATTTGAAGCAAACTCATATGCACATTTTTGAATGTTATGTTTTTATAGTAAATAATAAACAGAAAGAATAGACTACTAGTAATCATGGACCAGTATTTGGCTGTTTAACAAGGATGATGGTTTTACACTTTCCCATAAAATCCCAGAGGAAGTTTCTTATGTCTTCAGCATTTACAACAAAAACAAGGTACCAGAATCAATTTCCTGGGAGGCCAATATGTGAGAGGTGTTGGTGATGATAATGATAGCATCGTTTCAGATCTTTTCAGATTCTGTGCCATTTCTATAACCATGAGAAATCACATGCCACTGACAAGTTATAGTTCTCTACATACCTCCTGATTGTGTTTTATCTCACTGAGAGGTGATGATTTTGTATGCATACGAAAGCTTATTCTTATTTTAGAAAAGAATTTTTACCCACACAAGGATAAAGAGGGAAATGCAGCCACAAAAGAAAAGGAATGAAGCATATTCCGCATCTTCACATAAACGCTGATGTAAAAATGATATATTCACATTTCTAATGACAGATTCAACCATTAATAGGTTGGAACAAGTATTAGCTGATCATGTAGTACTTCTCTTTGGTGTCTTGATGAAGGTTGACATTTTTGACATTAAGGGTTAATTAGTTGCCACTCAGAATGAGGTCACAAATGGCTAATTGCACCTTCAGCTAGGTAATTACTGTCATGTATCAAATTCTCATTCCATGTAATTATACAGGAATCAGGTGCTCTGACTGCTCACCTAGGGATGCGTTTGCCTTCCAAGTCCTCTCTGTGGGAATTCCAAAGTTTTACATAGAAGGTGAATTCACTTGCAATTTGACCTGACGACTAATTTGATATGCAGAAGATTCCATGCCACCCTTTACAGTTGTGGTCCTAAGGATGTCATCCAGTTAAGCTTTAATGTTTCTGGCTTCTCTGATTCCGTAATTTTGCTGCTGTCAGCTCTGATATTCCTGCTCACAGGTTAGATATTCATTAAATTCTTCTGGGCTATTCCAAACCTTAATCTTTTTTCCCCAAAATAACTGCCGAAGCTTAGCTTATCATCAACATTTACAGCAAATGGCCGGATGCCTCTTAAATAAAGAATCTGAGGCAGGGCCCAGGTATGTGAAATGAAGATTTCTCCTGCAGTGAATCTGTACGCCGACGGACTGGCCAGTGCCTGGGTCTTGCATCGTTGCTCAGATGAAAATGAAGTAGCTCAGGCATTTTATGAGGAGGAGGACATAATACTTCTAAATTTATGCCTCTCCTCACATCACTGGAATACACTCCTTGGATAGACTGGAGAACACATTTTCCTGGTTCTCAAAGGACATGGTGTAGGTGATTAATTTAGCTGTTTCTATACTCTCTAATCTGATGCAGCAGTCAATATTAATAGTTAGAATCATTAGGTTCTGCACTAATAGGCGTTACCCTCTCATTAACCAGGCCGTTTAAATCTTCCACAGGGCAACTGAAACTTAAGGTTTATAGGTAGAACAATCAGCACCCTTTCTCTGGCTTGAAGAGGAAAAAATGTCTTGATTCAATTCAGTTAAAGCGACCGTGTGTGTCTATGTGTATGAAATTTCAGTGTGTCTTACAAAGGTTTCGTTTGCATTCATAATTAAAATAATTTAATTTGTGGCATTGTAGGTGTGTACATTCACACCTTGTGCGTGGGAAAGTTAAGCACACTTATAGTTGCTGCGTGCACATGATCTTTAAGAATAACATATTTTCTCTGAGTCTAATGATGCATTTCTAAAGCGGTCCGTATGCTAGCAGAACTCCCATGGAAGACATTGTCAGTCTCACAAATGTGTTTCAAGTCTGTGTCCACTGGGGATATAAAAGAATTATTTCATCTCCTCTCTCTCTTATGGACACGCAAACGATGACTAACATCTGTATGATGTTTTAGAGTTTATAAAGACATTTCAAACATGTTCTCCCTTTAATCCTCACTGTAAATCTGTGAAGAAGGACTTTGAAAGATATGAGATATTTTACAGATGGGTCATAGTAAGTAGGTGCCAAGTTTCAAGTTTCCAAAGCTATACTTTTCTTCACTATGAGAAGCTAATCATATTTAGTTATAATAAATACAAGGTGTTTTGAAATTTCTGATCTAATAAAACTGTTGCTTTCTATGTGCATTTATTAAATTAAAAAAATATATATAATGGTGTTTGTTCTCTGTTATTTTTAATTTGGTGCCAGTGAAAATCATCCTGAATATTAAGCAGTCAACTGTAAATAGAGATCTTTTGTAGTTTATGCTCTTTTTCTAATCAAACACATAAAAAACATACGTATACTCTACAGGCAACAAAGTCTTGGACCTAAACTGATGTGCACAAAGGTACCACTGAAGCGAGGGCATTGAGGACAAACACCAGTTAGTTACATTGTAAAAGGATTCCACCTATAGAGTTAATTGACACATCCATCACCTCACATGTTTACTTTGTTTTTCCCCTTGATGAAAACATTTAAGTTTACTTTGTTAGCAAATTTCAGCTACACAATAGTGTTATCACCTATAGTCACCATGTTATACATTAGATCCTCAAACCTTAATCACCTTATAACTGAAAGTTTGTACCCTTGTTACCAACCTCTCCCCATTTCCACTGTCCAGTCCCTGGCAACCACTTTTCTGCTGTTTCTATGAGGTCAACTTGTTTAGATTACACATATAAGTGGTTTTACTTTGGCTTATTTCACTTAGCATTATGCCCTCCAGGTTCATCCATGTTGTTGCAAATGACAACATTTCCTTCTTTTTTAAGGCTAAAAATATTCCATTACATATATATATATACACACACCACATTTTCTTTATCCATTCATCTATTGTTGGACACGTCGGTTGTTTTCAAGCCCTGGCCATTGTAGATAATGCTGCTGTGAGCATGGGAATGCAGATATTTCTTTGAGATAATGATTTCATTTCCTTTGGACATATACTCAGAAGTGGGACTGCTGGATCATATGGTAGTTCTATTTTTAATTTCTTGAGGAATCTCCATACTGTTTTCCATAGCGCCTGCACAGTTCACATTCCCACCAACAGTGCTCAAGGGTTCCCTTTTCTCCACAACCCTGCCATTATTTGTGATCTCTTATCTTTTTGATAATAGCCATGTTAACATGTATGAGGTGATAGCTCATCGTGCTTTTGATTTGAATTTCCCTGATAATTAGTGATGTTGAGTATCTTTTCATGTACCTATTGGCCATTTTTATGTCTTATTTGGAAGAATGTCTATTCAGATCCTTCACACGTTTTTGAATTGGATATATATTTTATTGCTATTTAGTTGTATGAGTTCCTTACATATTTTGGATATTAACCCCTTATTGATATGTGGCTTACAAATATTTTCTCCCATTCTATAGGTTGCCTTTACATTTTGCTGATGGTTTCTTTTGCTGTGTGGAAGCTTTTCCCACTTGTTTGTTTTTGCTTTTCTTGCCTTTGCTCTTGGTGTCAAATCTAAAAAATCGTTGTGATGACCAATGTCAAGAAGCTTACCCCCTATGTTTTCTTCTAGGAGTTTTATGGTTTTACGTCATAGATTCAAGTTTTTATTCCATTTTGAGCTACTTTTGTGTATGGTGTAATATAGTGGTCCAGTTTCATTCTTTAACATCATTTATTGAAGAGACTGTCCTTTCCCCATCGTATTTTCTTGTCTCCTTTGTTGTAAATTAATTAACATGTATGTGTGGGCTTATTTCTGGGCTCTCTATTCTGTTCCATTGATCTATGTGTCTGTTTTTATGCCAATACAATATTGTTTTGATTACCATAGCTTTGTAATATAGTTTGAAATCAATAAGTGTAATGCCTCCAGCTTTGTTCTTTTCTCAAGATTGCTTTGGCTACTCAGGGTCCTTTGTGGTTGCATATAAATTTTGGTACTGTTTTTCCTGTTTCTGTGAAAAATGCCATTAGAATTTTTATAGGGATGCTATTGAATCTGTAGATCACTTTGGATAGTATGGACATTTTTTTTTGCTGAGAAAGATTTGCCCTGAGCTAACATCTGGTGCCAATCTTCCTGTTTTTGCTTGAGGAAGATTCATCCTGAGCTAATATCTGTACCAATCTTTCTCTATTTTGGATGTGGGTGGCTGCCAGAGCATGGCTGCCAGTGAGTGGTGTAAGTCTGTGTCTGGGAACCAAACCCAGGCCCCCAAAGCGGAGCATGCTGAACTTAATCACTAGGTCATAGGGCTGGCTCTGACATTTTAACAGTATTAATGCTTCCATGCATGAACACAGATTACCATTCCATTAATCTGTGTCTTCTTCAGTATGTTTCATCAATGTGTTATAATTCTCAGTGTACAAGTCTTTCACCTCCTTGGTTAAATTTATTCCTAAGTATTTTATTCTTTTTGATGCTATTGTAAATAGGATTGTTTTCTTAATTTATCTTTCTGATAGTCCATTTTTGGTGTCTAGAAATTCAGCTTATTTTTGCATATGGACTTTTGTATCCTGCAGATTTACTGAAATCATTTGTTCGTTCTAACAGTTTTTTGTAGGAGCTTTTAGGGTTTTCTATATGCTTTAAAATCATATCGTCTGCAAATAGAGACCATATTGCTTCTTCTTTTCTGATTTGGATGATCCTCTGGGAGGATCACAGCCAGCCTCTAGATGCCTGCTAAATTAAAAGCCTGACCTCAGGCAACAGCTTTCAAATTATGCAGATAAATCTCTTTCAGGGAAAGACTGGAAGATGGGTGATTTTGCTTGCTTCCTCTGCATTGAACCCAGGGGAGAAGCCTGGCAAATTCTTGTGTTTCCACTATAGATTGCTTCTGTGTTTTATATGATCTTGTGAGTGTTGTGGACAAAGGCATTGCTGGGGTTTGGGGAGACTGTTCCTCCATGAGCCTGTCCCTCTAGGGGAAGTCTTAAAAGCTGGGGTTCTAGATGTGGGTACTAAACCCTTCACTCCTCAGGGAGAAGTTGAGGGTTGGGGCTTTCCTCTTGATCGTATGGCACTGTGCCGGGGTTGGGGTTTATGGTGAGAGGTGTTTCAGCCTCTCCTGTGTGTTTCAGTATGGGTATTTTCTCATTCCTCTGATGTTTAGGAGTCACTCACCTAGTTTCCAGATCTCTTTCAAAGTGAATTGTTCCATATGTAGCTGGACATTTGGAGTGTCTGTGGGAGGAGGGAAGCTCAGGATCTTCTTTTGTCACCATCTTGGTCAACTCCTTAAATATTGTACCAGTCAGGGGGCCTGGCAGGAGACAGATGATGCCGTACTAACTGTGTATTCCAAAAATAAATCGTATTTGGTCATAGTGTATAATCTTTTTTGTATATCGTTGCATTTGATTTAATAATATTTTGTTAGTGATCGGTGTTCATGAGGGATATTGGTCTGTAGATTTCTTTTTTATTGAGATCTTTGGCTTTGCTACAGAGTGTTTTCATTTTCTGTTGCTATGTTAACAAATTACTGCAAATCTAGTGGCTTAATACAACATACATTTATGATCTCATTTTCATAGGATAGGGGGTCAGATAGCTGAATCCTTTGTTCAGGTCACAAGCTGAAACCAAGATTTCTGTGGGTACTATGGTCCCCATCTGAAGCTTGCGTCCTCGTCCAAGCTCTCAGCTTGCTGGAAGAATTCATTTCTTTGCTGTTGTAGTGCTAAGCTCCCCATTTTCTTGCTAGCTGTTGGCTGAGAGTCAATCTCAACAGCTAGGGGGCTGCCCCTTTCCTCTGCAGTGTACAACATAGCTGTTTGCTTTCTTCTTCAAGGTCAACAGCAGCCATCTCTCTGAACTCTTCCTCTACTCCCAGCTGGAGAAAACTCTGTTCTGAAAGAGTTTATGTGAATACATTCATCCCACCTGAATATTTTGAGTATTTTAAGGTCAACTGATGTGGGCTCTAAATCACACTTACAAAATTACTTCATAGTAGTAGCAAAGTTACAGTTTGAATCACCAGGGTAGAGAATCTGGAGGAAAAAGGACCATCTTTAGAATTCTGTCTTCCACATAGCATGTCTTAGTCCATTTGGATTACTATAACAGAATACCATAGACTGGGTGGGTTATAAACAATGAACATTTATTTCTCATTTCTGGAGCCTGGGAAATCCCATGGTCTAGGCACAAGTAGATTTGGTGTCTGGTGAGGACCTGCTTCCTGACTCATAAGCAGCTGTCTTCTCACTGTGTCCTCACATGGCAGAAAGGGGCAAAAGAGCTCTCTAGGGTCTCTTTTATAAGGACACTAATTTTATTCACGAGGGCTCCGCTTTCATGACCTAATCACCTCCCAAAGGTCCCACCTCCAAATACCATCACACTGGGGATGAGGTTTCAGTACGTGGATTTTGGAGGGACACAGCATTCAGTCTATAGCACAGGGTAATATTGATCTCATAGAATGAGTTGAGAAGTGTTCCTTCTGCTATATTTTCTGAAAAAGTTTGTGTAAGATTGGTATTATATTTCCTTGAAATATTTGATAGAATTCACCAGTGAAATCATCTGGCCTGGGCCTCTCTTTCTTGCAAGTTTTAAAATCACCAATGCTGTTTCTTTACTTGCTGTAGGTTTATTAAAATTTTCTCTTTCTTCCAGGGTTAGTTTTGAAAGTTTGTGTCTTTCTAGGAAGCTTTTCATTTCATATAAATTTTCTAATTTGTTAGCATAATACTGTTCATAATATTCCCTTAAAAATCTCCATTTCTCTAAGGTTGATAGTGATATTCTCTCTTCTATTACTGGTTTTGGGAATCTTTGTCTTCTTTTTTAATTTAATTTAGGTTTGTCAAGCACATTTTTGTCAATTTTGTTGATTTTCTCAAAGAACCAACTTTTGATTTAATCGATTTTGTCTATTTTTTTATATTTTCTATTTCTTTTATTTCCACTATGATCTTAATGTTTTCCCCCTTCTGCTTGCTTTGGGCTTAGTTTAGTCCTATCTTTCTAGTTTCTTAAGATAAAAGCTTACTTATTGATTTGAGAATTTTTCTTCTTTTCTATATAGGTGTTTTATGCTCTAAATTTCCATTTTAAGCCATATTTTAGCTACGTTCCATGAGATATATTGTATTTTCATTGAAATTTTTTTCTAATTTTAGAGACTATCCACCAGAGTAGACCATGTGTACTCATAAAGAATGTATATTCCATAATCAGTGGTTGGAAGGTTCTATATATGTTAGTTAGAAAAAGTTGGTTAATAATGTTTTTAAAATCTTCTATATCCTTGCTAATTTACTGGTTTATAGTTCATTCAGTTATTAGAGGGTGGTATTGAAATCTTCAAATATAATTGGTGATTCCTTATTTCCCCTTTCAGTTCTGTCACTTTTTGCTTCATGAATTTTTGTACATTTTTATTAGATGTATATACATTTTTAATTGTTATATCGTCCATCTTTTTTCTCTCTATTCTTCAAATAGGATAATTTCTATTGCTATATCTTTAAGTTCCCTGATTCTTCTGCCTATTCAATTTTCTGTTAAGCTCATCTACTATATTTCTCATTTTGGTTATTTTAGTTTTCAACTCTAGAAATTCCATTGGCTTTGTTTTTATAGCTTCTATTTCTTTATTGCAATTTCATATGTGTGTTATTTTAATATTTTTTAATACTTAAAACATGATTTCCTTCAATTCTTTGACCATAACTATAGCTGACTTGAAGTAATTGTCTACTAAATCCAAAATCTGGTCCTACTCAGAGTTGGTTTCTCTTGACTGCTTTTATTATTCTGAGCATGGGTCACACTTTTCTGGTATTTTGCACTCTCATAACTTTTTATTGACAAGTGGACCTTTAGATATTATAAAGTAGAAGTTCTAGATTCTAATTTTTTTCCTGATTTTTAGAAGGTTGCCTTATTTAATCCACAAATTCTCTCTTCCTGTGATCTACAGCCACAGATCTCTCTTATCAGTACTTTTGTTTTGTTTTGTTTTAAACGAAGTGTAACTCCTCACTTGTTGCTTTTTTGTTTTGTTTTGCTGGGAAAGATTCGCCCTGACCTAACATCTGTTGCCAATCTTCCTCTTTTCTTTTTTTTCCCCTCCCCAAAGCACCAGTACCTAGTCATATATTCCAGTTGTAAGTCTTTCTATGTGAGCTGCTGCCACAGCATGGCTAGTGGCAGATGAGTGGTGTGGTTCCGTGCCTGGGAACTGAAGCTGGGCCACTGAAGCTGAGCGTGCCAAACTTTAACCACTAGGCTATTAGGGCTGGCTCTCATCAGTGCTTTTTTTTTTTTTTTTTTTGGTCTCATTTTTATTTTTAATCATGGATTCCTGGGGATGGTCCTGAGCATACATAGCTTAGTGGTTGGCCAATTGTTGGGCAGAGCAACAACTTCACTCTAAAAGACTTTCACTCTCTAACTATAATCAGTGTGTGGGTTGAGGAGTGCATTTAAAGTTCAGGCAGTTTTAATGTGTGCCTCAGGTTTTACCTTACACTGGGTCTCTTGGGTCTTCCCAGTGCATACCTGTCATTTCCTAGTAATCCAGGTATAGGTGAAGAGGTTATCTAGCCCTTCTATGGATCTTTCATTAATTGGGTATCTTTTAAATTTCTGGATCCTCTACCACTCACCTTAACTAGAACCCCTATTCGTTTCCTATCAGCTTTGCTACTTTTGCTAACAATGCTGGTGGGTGTGGATTTTTGGTTTTGCTCCAAGTCAATTGACCCTCCTTTGGCAGCAAAGCTGCTGGTTTTCAGAGTTAGCCCCACTTGGATAAATCTTTTGCTCTGGTAACAAGAAACAAATCCTGATAAGTCTTCTGTGCTATTAAAGAGAAACAAAGTCAGATCCTAATTAAAGTCTATAAAGGCAGATTTTATTCAGGTTCTGCTATAGTGAGGAAAGAGACTTCAGGATAGAATTGAGCTCAGTTCCCCCAAAACCAAAGGCAGACTTTTTCAACACTAGTTGTGCTAAAGGAAAGGCACTGAAGGGCTTTATGGGTGGCAATGGGTATCGGTCCATGTGACTAGACCATCTGGGTTTGGTAATTGGCACTATGCAGAGGAGAAAGAAACTTCTTGTATGTTTATGACAGGAGGCAGTTGTGCAAGTTGGAGAAGGGCCCCCACAGAAGTTAGGCACCTGCCCTCCCACAGGGAGTGGGAGGTAAGAGAGGAAGAGTTATCTTCCTGGATGTTTGCATTGAAGGGAAGACCCTGGGCTCCTCAGGAGCTGTCTCTCAAGGAGACAGTTCTGCATGGAGAACTTTCACACCTTTTGCATAGAAGATTTACGTCTCAAAGAGAGAGAGAAAGGATTTGTCACTGTGAACTTTCTCAGGCAGTCGTTTTAAAGAGGGCTGAGGCCATCCTCAGGACGTGGCCTTAAGCTGCTGGAAGTCATGCTAGAGTTTGGTCAAGTCTCTCCATGCAGAGATTCGGATGGAGTCATTTTGTGCCAAATATTTTTGCAGTTCTCAGTACTAAGTGACCTGGGTGTAGAGGGATGGGAGCAGCTTCACACAGAAAGGACATAGACCCCCGCCTTTCTTGCTTGAGGTTCTAGCAGCGTTTTGTGTGTAAACACTGCTTAATTTGTTGTTTGCCTTTGTGCATTTTCTAGAGCACTAAGACAGCTGTTTTTGACTATTTGATCAAGTTTTATACTTGTTTTTGGGAGAGAGGATTTGCCAGCCTTTTCACTCCATCATTACCAAAAGTCCCATCCTGGTTGCTTTCCATCTTGAATGAAAAGGTTTTTGAGGGAGAAAAGTATTGTGGCTGAGAGTCAATCTGATGTCCTAGAAAAAGCAATGGATTAAGACTCGGAGCATTCTTACTCTGATGATGTGATTAGCCAATCTGTAGCCTTGAGTAAATGACCATCTATTTAAGGGATCTGTTTTCTCTTGTGTAAATAGTGATACTGTGGATACTTAAGACATTTGTTGGAGAATTAAATATGAATTAGAGAATGCAATTATCTAAAGTTTCAAATTTATTTTACTCTAATCTATAAAACATCTTAAAATTTTGACTATATAGGCTTTGGCATATTTTAAATAAATAAAATCTGGAAAAAAATTTATGCATAAGCATTTTACATTGTTTACCTTGAAGTTATTCACCCAATTTTAATTTTAATTCTACCATTGTCTATATTTTGTACCGTTTTAGAGTTTTAAGACAAGGAGTCAATTTATTACTAGGTTTATTTCTTGTTTTATTATTGTACAAATTATGAATTATTTGCTGTTTGTCTTTCTTTTTCAAACTAAATAGCCTTGTTAGACATTGACCTTACTTTCCATCTCTGAAATAACTACAAATCTGCTTTAGTATTGCAGAATGTTTCATTCCACTCCTTGAAGAAAAATAAAGCTTAAGGGAAATTTCCACTCAAGAGTTATAACAACTAAAAAGCTATGGCTGAATATAAATTATATTAGAAATTTCCTTCGAGTATTTTCTACCTGCCACACTCCGATCTTATAAAAGTAACTATTATTCTTCATGACTTAATTTCCCCCTCCCTACAATGAAAGTAAGTAATGATTCTGTTCATATTGATAATATTTAGAATTGAGAGGAACGTTAGTGATGTCAAACCCGCAAGAGTTGTTAAACCTCATTTAACCTTTAGGGAAATACAAATACACATTCTGATGTCTATTAAAACATCATTGTGCACTTTATCTATATATAAAACTGATGATTGTAAAAAATTTAAATATGAAAACTACCAGCCACTTATGCAAACTTATTTCATCATGCCCAGATTGAAAAGAAGATAAAAAAATCTTTAACAGATGTTTTATAATACTTTTTTACACATGTCTTTCCTAGTGAATTAAGGCTGGAAGATATCAGTTGTTGTGTCTGCTTTTCCTATAACTTTTGAAGACTGGCGACTTTGATGTCATATGTTTTGAAGATGGACAACATGCCAGAACCCTCAAAGGGGTATCAGGGAGTGATGCAAGTTTACAGTGCGTTATAAACATAGTGTATAACACTAGAATGATAAAACCAACATTTATTGTCATCTCTCCACAATCTTTCTCCACTTTTCTGAAGTGTTATATTCTTAACTTCTAGTTTGGTCTCAGAGTGCATAAGATGTTCTCAAAACAAAGGCCATCCCTACCCATTCTTCAGCCATTGTGTGTTTTTGTCCTTTTGTTAACAAATCAAACACCAACTAACAAGTAAAAAGAAAACAGATAAATGAGGGGTTCAGTTCCTCCTAATCAGTGATTTTGATAAAATTCTTCACACATATGACAGTCATTCCCCAATGAGGGTTTTAGGAATTGGTTAAGATTGGAATGGCCACCATTCCTATTTTCTTCACAAACGTGACTTTTATTAGCTTGCATAGATGGCCACATGGTGCTGGCCTATATCCAAACATTAATAATTTGTGGCAGACGTTTACAAAGCCTACTTTTCGGTAATCCTCTGACAATGTAAGGAAAACGAAATGAAACAAATAAAAAACCTCCCTGTGAGGAAGCATATTAGTCCCCTAACAATAGTGTAATGTTACTTTGTATACCTTGTTGTAATAAGATGCGACCATATTTACTTAGATGAAGGAAGAGTTCTAAATGTCATATATATGCTTCCCCTCCAAAAATATTAGTTATAACAATAATTTAAAAATGATCACATTTTTGAGTTTACTTGGCTGCCTGCAGTCCTGATACTGTTGTCAGTAAACAAATAGTTTCAATAATTTTAGAAAATAAACCCTTAGATTGTTTTTCTCTCGAGTACACATCTCTAAAGATATTTTTATACTGTGAAATCAAGAAGTGATGCAAGCTCAGAAAGAAGGCCCTTTGACTTGGTGACACTTTTTTTTTTTTCCCCAAGATCGGCACCTGAGCTAACAGCTGTTGCCAATGTTCTTTTTTTTCTTCTCACCAAACCCCCCCAGTACATAGTTGTATATTCTATTTGTGAGTGCCTCTGGTTGTGCTATGTCGGACGATGCCTCAGTGTGGCCTGACGAGCAGTGCCATGTCTGCGCCTGGGATCTGAATCTTTGAAAGCCGGGGCCACCTAAGTGCAGTGCTTGAACTTAACCACTCGGCCACAGGGCCGGTCCCAGGTGACACTTTAAACTTGAACTCTGGCCTACTTTCTTATTTCCCTGTTTAGGAGGTCATTCAGCAGGTGTTTATTCTCCCCACTTAATTAAAATTGAAATTCTTTTTTTTTTCTTTTGAGGAAGATTAGCCCTGAGCTAACATCTGCTGTCAATCCTCCTCTTTTTGCTAAGGAAGACTGGCCCTGAGCTAACATTTGTGCTCATCTTCCTCTACTTTATATGTGGGATGCCTAACACAGCATGGCTTGCCAAGCACTGCCATGTCCACACCTGGGATCCGAATCAGCAAACCGTGGGCTGCCAAAACAGAATGTGAGCACTTAACCACTGCGCCACTGGGCCAGCCTCTGAAATTCATATTTAAATATTAGCTCATAATGAGATTTCTCTACTTTAAAATATCCATTTCACAAGAGCACTGACATAAAGTTTTATGCAAATAAACAAGAGAACAAAATCTGCTATTATACGTACCACTCTGACAATTGTTTAGATAATCCAATTTTGCTCTTTTAGCATATTGAACAATTATTTTCCTGAGTAGCAAACTATACTACAAAGCTCCTGGGCCCATGAGATTGGTATTTTGAATTAGAAAACCAGTATTTCAACAATAGCCGCCACTGATATAGCTTTTTATCTTCTTTATTGCACGATCATCTTGGGAATTAAATGAGAAGCTGTAACAATGCAATGAAAGGCAAAAATGCCATTCACATTTTGCGAATTTTGTTACATAATATTCAGCAAAGCCTGAGTCACAGTAACCACTCACTTCCAGGTACCATTTAGAAGTGACTTTCACAATCTAACAACACTATCGTAAAGGGGAAGAAGACGACGTGTGGGCCCAAATAGCCTTTGTAGTTAACACAAGCAAGAGCTCCTCTGACCTAAAATCATTTCTCCTGTTTTAGACTATTCATAATAAAAATCTTCCCCAAAGTTTCTAGCTTGGAGAAGAGTGCAAAGAGTAAATTAATTAAGAAGAGCTGAGGTTCCTAGAATTAGCAATATTCAGTATCTAATAATAGCAGTGTCTATAGTTACATAGTGGTTTATGGTTTTACCAATGCTTTCACAGACTTTGCTTCTCACAACCGTCCTGTGAAAAGATGGGGTGGGATTGTTATTGATGAGACAACTTGAGTTAACCTCTTATTTCAACCGGTTACACAAAGTTATATACGTATTAACTGAAACTTGAACCCAGCTCTTTTTTGTGTTTAATCAAATATATAGTTATTTAACCAGACCAGTAAATAAGTCATGCTTTGTAGCCCGAAATTAAGAGAAAAGAATGAAAAAGCTGAAAAAACAATAAATTTCAAAAACTGACCAAAGAAACAACCATCACACACACACACACACACACACATACACACATATCTGCATGCAGTGATAGAATGGGGATAAACAGCCCACCTATGTCCATAACATCAAATTGCAGCAACATAAAATAAAAGTTAATGCACCTAATGCTGATTGAGGCTTCAGGAAAGATTAAATTATTCCACTTTCTTAATTTAAGAAAATAGTAAAGAACGTATTTTAGAAAGAGCTCCATATAAATGTTACTAAAGACAAAATTTGGGTACTTTCAATGAAATCTTCCTCCCTCTGCCCAGGATGGTTTTGCCCAGGTCATCAGTGACCTCCCATTTTTGTCAGTTCCAGTTGATAATGGTGCTGCTTTACCCTAATTCTCTCTTTCAATAGCATCAGATTCAGCGGACTCTTTCTTCTTGGAGTGCTCTTACCTTTCTAGTAAAATTCTCCCTGTTATCCTTCTGTCTTACTGAACATTCTTTCAACCGGCCCCCATGGGAGATCCTCCACTTTGACCACTAGATATGGAAGGAATTAGGGTGTGTGTCCTAAGCTGTTCCTTATCTGTGGTCTCCCAAGGCAGTTTCACTTATTACCAACTTAGGGTGATAATTGCCAAATTTATATCTCCAAGGAAGATTTGTTTTACCACTTAGAATTGAATCCAACTCTACTTTTAAGATTTCTATGCCTTATCCCCTGCCACACTTGCCAACTTATTTCACGCCATTCTTTCTCTCACTCCAGCTATTCTTTCTCTTCCTAGAACAGAATCAAACGCTCTGTCCCATGCCAGAACTGTTGTACTGACTTTGTCTTCTGCCACCAACGTGCTTCCTGGGATCTTTTTATGGCTGACCTTAAAACATAGCGGTTTAAATGGTCTCCTTAAATAGTGAATTTCCCTGACAACCCCTGTGGTTGTCCCTGGTGATCTCATCACAGCACACTGTTTACTTCTGCATGGCATGCATACATGCCCCCAGACACAAACACACAAGATCTTGAATTTTGTAATGTATTGTCCTAATGTAAATGTTAAGCTCCATGTACAGGAATATTAATTGTCTCATTTTTCATTTTATCACCAATGCCTATCTTACAATAGCTATTAAATATATATTTGATAAATAAATGGATGAATGAAAGATTTCATGATTAGCTAATTGAAGAATGGTATAGCCCTGAATGGAAAGACAAAACCCCGAGCAATTGAATGTATTTCTTGGGAAAAGGCTTAGTCTGATTTGCAGCATAATGGATTTTATGTTAACTGGGGAAATATATGAAAATTCTTGAAGAAAAGTTTGAAACAATACCAGGAACTCAATAATAAAATTAGGACTAGTGATATATATTTGGCAATATGTACATAAAAGTGACAGTTGAAAATTAAAAGTAGTTGAAATTGGCAAGGAAGAGAAAACAGAAAGAGAAGAATGAGTCCATGGTTGGGGAAAACTCATTAGAAGGGATAGAAGCATGAAGAGGAGTCAGGGAAATAGAGGGGCAAGAAGATTGCTTTAGTTCTAGAATTTTTATGGAAGAGGTGTTTATTACCTTCATGAAAAATAGTTTCCTGCTTTGCCCACAATTAAATCCACCAATCACTTAGTTTTAATACTACTTTTGTTAGTACTAGTTAGTACATTTTTAATTCTACTTTTGTATTTCCTATCTTCCTCTTCTCCATCTCTTCTACTCCCTATACTGTATTCTATATGACTTTCACCTTGCTAATCTCTTTTTAGTTGTTTATGGCCTAGTCTATATTTACTAGATTAGTATATGTAAAATACTTAAAACAATGACTGACAGTAGTAAGCACAGCTTAAATGGTTCATGTCACTATCATTGTTTTTGTTTAACTTCTCTGTTGAGTTTTTAAAACAAATGTCTGAAATTTTCACTTATGTGTTTTCTACATGACCATGTTTTTCCATATTGGGTCTTGTTACTTGATGTTTTTCATATTGAATGTTATTGTCTCTTAATTTCCTGGTTTTATGTTTTAGATCCTAAATTTTCTTTTGCTTATTTCAACATTTTAAGTATACATATTCTAAAGGCACTTTAAGACAACTTTATTTTGTTAGATCCTAAGTGGAGACAGCTAACAGTGCCTAACATCAATTCTCCCCTTCT
This sequence comes from Equus caballus, assembly GCF_041296265.1. Classification (NCBI taxonomy): domain Eukaryota; kingdom Metazoa; phylum Chordata; class Mammalia; order Perissodactyla; family Equidae; genus Equus; species Equus caballus. Next base: position 50,813,552 of record NC_091700.1, read on the forward strand.
TTCTTTTATTGATAGAGCCAGAAATTTAAGCAGGAACATGACTTTCTAGCTAGAGATAATATATCCTTTCAGCTAGGAGTAGCCATTGAGTTTCAGTTAATGGATGTAATGAAAAGTGATCTGCATTTCTAGATCTTGTCTTTAAAACAGTATAGTCTGGAATCTAGATGTAGTGATGATCCAGTCTTGACAGATAAGTGCAAACACCTTAGGGAGTGGTGGAAAAACGAAAGTAACTTGTGTCTCTGAATGACCATGTGAAACAGAGAACCCAGCAAACAGGAACACTTGCTTGTTACATCAAAGAGAAATGCGTTTTTATACCGTTTAAGCTACTATATTTTGGATCTTTTGGTTATAGGAACTTCACTTTTACCATAATGAAATGGGATTTTTACCTCAAAGAGGAATTCCCCATAAATATCTAAAATATATGGCATTGACATAGAGGACAAGCAATGGATGATGCTAAAGAAGAAATATAGCAGGTTGGAAAGCTGCTAATTCTCGGTATACTATGGAAATAATTCATTTATTATTTATTAATATTGCCTCCAATAACTTGGAAGTCAGAACACATGCCAGAGTGAAAGCCTATACATAGCTCTAGAGGGAAGTGATTAGAAAGAGCCAGAATTTTTAGCTGGTTGCACCTTTGGTTTTTACCAAATATACAACAAAGATCAGCTTAGTCGAAAATTGGAGAGGTTACAAGCAGAAACTGGAATAATAGAACCTAAATCTTTGGGCTTTCTCAAAACTGGAAAATCCAGTTGCTCCTGTTCCTCTAAATATTAGGAGCTAGGACTTAATCAGTGTCCTTCTCAAAGGCCTTCTATGAAGACGTCTCAACCAAGTAGAGGGATCCACCCTGGGTCAAATATCAGATTCATGGTACTGTTTTCCAGACCAGTATATTATTTTACAGAGCTGAAAAATAGGCATCACTGCAATGATGGAAGTGGGTAAACCAAGAAAAGGCAACAGAACATTATGCCCATCTTAGGAGACTGTACTGTTTAATAAATAAAAAGCCTGGAGGACCAAAGCCTGTGATTATTTTATCCCTAAAGCCATCGTCAGTCCCTTAAATGTGCTGTAGTATGGAAGAGCCTCTCAATTCCACAGAGCCCCAGCTGATGGTGAACCAGTGGTAGCCCGGACTGACAAGGTAGAAGGAACCTGGGACTCTCAATGAAGATATGGCAGAATTATCTTGCTAGCATGGATCATTCACTTTGGGGTTTACAGCATTGCATTTTTAGATTTTATTTATGATAGAAACTTAGGTTTTACCTTCACAACTACACTAGGTTTCAAATTCTATAACATTAAATCTGTGCACATTCTTTCTTAGCATTTTACTTTCTGAAATGATTTATCATTTATCTCTTGGCTCCCTGTTCGTGGGAGTTATCCACAGGGAATCAGGCAAGTTTCAGCCTAAAGAGCCTTGATTATGGATGATTTCGTGGTTAGTCAATGATTATGCACCAGTTGTTACATTTGTTTCTCAGTTCATGAGTTTCACAACATGTAGGTACACATTCTCAGATTCCATGACTAGGCTGTGTAGTCTAAGCTTGGAAAAGTTCTTTGTTCTAACTTGAGTATTAAATTTAGACTACTGGGAACAAAATTTTCGGTTCCTGTCTATGATTAACAGTCTTTTCCTGACTGCTTTTTAATGTAGGGAACCATTTTCTACTCTTCTTATAATTGCAACATGATACAGGCATTAAAATCCTAGAACTAGCTTATTTAAGCAGCCTTCTCAGCCCTGTGAGATGTGCGGCTATAGCTGCTGCTTACCAGTTTACCTATATGTTTATTCTTTGTTTCTGTACTGTGAAGAGTTCCCTTTCTCTTTCATACCTTAAGATATTCCATCACTTTTGTACGTTTGGGGTGGGAGGGGGATTTTCCCATCTGCTCAGTCCACCTTCCTGTCCAGGAGCTGAGAGAGAAATATGAAATAAAAGTGAAAGGAATAGAGAATAGTTCCAGATGTTTTACATTTTTTAAAGAAATTCAAAGGAGTAAAGAGAAGGTAAGGATAAGATGCTGTATTTGACAAAATAAGTCTGAAGAATTTTAAGAATATAAGCAAGACATGAGATCAATAACAGGATCGATAAGAGAAAACCCACACCCTTAGCACGGCTTGATGAAACTTTAATGCATCAAAGATAAAGATGAAATGCTAAAAGACATCAGAGGGAGAGGTAAATTACTATAAGGGAATGAGAAGCAAACTGATATCAGAAACAATAGATGCAATAAGACATGTGAAATAATAGCTCCGAAGTGCTAAGGAAAAATAACTTTTAACCCTAAGTTTATTAGCCACAACTACTCTTCAAAAGTGAGGGTAAAATAAATATGCCTTAAAGCACGCAAAAATTCATAAAGTTTTCCAACCACAGACTTTAGCCTAAAGGAATACTGAAGAATGCACTTCTTCAAGAAAATTAAAAAAAAAAAAAGATAAAACCTGGAAGAAATTAGTTGATACGAGAATCAAAAAGTTATACTGGCAAATTTAACTTATTATGTTTGTGTATACACACATATACACACATATAATAGTTTTGTAACATTATTAACAAGTTGGGAATAACAGATGGAGGGAAAGGATAGTTTTGAAGTAACTAAAAACCCGTTAAGATTCCTGCATTGTTTGGGGAAATGGAGACATTGATTTACTCACAATTAATTATCGGCATGAGAAAAATAAAATTAATTCCCTATCTCACACCATGGAAAAGTTTCCATATAAAAATAGAAAAATAAAAACAGTGAAAGGCTCATGGTTATCTATCCTGGATCTACCTGCTCCATCTCTGCCATAGATTCCACTTGGAGGCTATCTGTTGCGCTGATACCTGGCTTTGCCTTTCAAACAGAACTTTGTGAATTATTTTAATATTGTGGATTTTTAAAACATTCTATCATATACTAACCAGATTGTTGGTATTTTTGCTTTAGGATCTGAATAAGAATCCTTGTCACGGTAGTCACAAGACCTTGAGTGAAAGCCTGAAATATCAGATCTGATGCTACTTGTGTTATGTTATAAGACAGGCAAGGATGCCTATCCCTGGGTTTTCAAGGACCTCTAATATCCTATGACAATTGTCATTGAAAGCCAAAACCCGCTTCTTTCATTTTGAAAGCTATCACTGAACAAGAATAGAGCTTTTGACTTTAAGAGCTGAAGGTGTAATGCCAAAAGCCCTCTATTTGTCTTTCTCTGAACATACTAGGCAGGAAAGTAGATATTCTTTTATTGAAAATTCTGTGTTTTTATCTGAAGTAGGACATTTGCAGTGCCTATCAGTTAATACACTTTGGTTTGCACTGATTCAATGTGGTGAAACCCCTTTGAGACTGTGACTGTGTCTGTAAGAGCATGGAAAAATCAAATTAGGCCATAAAATTGGGCCCATTCAATTTACATTAAAAGAGAAAAATGTGCTAAGCAAGATTTTCTGTTGCATGTTTTATTGTGTGGAGGCTTTGAAATTTTTGGAGGAGGTAATTGGTGAAGCTCTCAAACACAGCTCCTAGAATTTGATTAAACAAATATGAAATAATTTAGTTTTTAAATCAATTCTGATAAAATACAATTAAAATAAATAAAATAGAGGAAAAAGGAGCAGATACTCTGGTCTTAAAGCCCATCCAGTGATAGAGAAATCTGATTGCCTTTCAGTTTATGAAGAGAGAGTGTATGTAATATTGGTTGATGTTGAGAAATCCTACCAGCTTATCTTCTGAGGTTGAAAATTGTTGCTTATTTTCACCACATGGCAACAACAACTAATTCTTTGATGTTTGATCATATATTTTATATCATGTTTTGCCCTTACAAAACATCTTTCTTGAAAAATTTGAAACTCTATACATGGTATCTGCCTAATATAAATTAAGAAATTTGGGAGGCAGAGACATAGTGAAGAAATTAACTTCCCTGTGGGGCCCAGCAAAAGCCAGACTGTTGTTAAGGATTCGTTGCTAATGCTGGATCTACCAGTTAGTAATGAAACTGAGAATAAGATACAGGTCTCCCCAAAGGAAAAGCTTTAGCTACTATACCAAAGGGTGTCCTTAAGTGCTCTGTGGTTAATCTTATCCTCTGCTTGTCAGTATTTTGAAATATTCTCCAGAACAAATATTAATATAACAAGGGTGTATGCGAGAAGCCACAGATATGTATTAAAATTGCCCGTTTCTTTCATTTCCAGCCAATATGGTTATTAGTTTTTACTTCTTTCAAAATGGTGTATGACTTGCTAGGAGGTCAATAAAAGGTTATTTTCTGGGAATAGAATATAAATGTATTTTTCACCCACCTTAAGAAATATTCCACCAATATTAAAACTACAAGATCAGCAAAGAGTCACAATAAATGAAGGTGAGCATTTTTTAAACTCATTAGACAATTTCATCCAAAGAATTGATTTAAGATAATTACTACTTTCGTGCGTGTACTATATTAAGTCAGACTGTTGTGAGGATCAAAGTTCTCAGATTCTATAGGAAAGAGAATTCCTGCACCTTTTCATCCCTACTTTGCGTCCAGATCTGTAAAATTATCCCCAAAATTATTGTTTAGAAAATCTGGGTAGCTAATTGAGCTACCCAGAAAAGCCTTGACATTTTAACATCTGGATGCTTAATTCATTTTTATCTAAATCTTTCAGCTGAGTTGTCAAAATATTCAGTTCTAGACACTATCTTATTTTAAGATGATATGTTTATTTGTTCTTCAAATAATTTGATGTTACTTATACATATATTATACATGTATACATATATTATGGTATGACCTAAAAATAAGTAGAAAAAAATGAAAATGAGGGTTAACTAAACCAGGGTAAATTAAGACAGAAAGATTCATAACACAGTGTTTTATTCAGTTGCTAGAGGTCAACATCAAATTTGGTTCTCTGATCCCTGGCAGCCAAGGAAAGAAGAAAACTTGGACAGCCACAAGATTCAATGTCGGTAAAACAAAAATATACCAGTGAGAGGTAAAGCTACTTTTGGCACCGAGAATTAAGGGAATGAAACCTGGGGCTTTTCGTAAAGATGATACTGAGCAAGAGCCTCCAAAATATGCTCAGCAAAATCTCTATAAGGAAAACCATACCATTATAGATTCACAGCATGTCTTAATTTTTCTAGGTCTCATTGCACTGGCACTGTAGACTTGGTCCATGATAAGCCAGTTAGGTAGTATTGCTGCTTAATATTTGCAAAGATACCATTCACTGAATATGTCATTTCAACTATTAATTATTTGAAGAAAACAAATTACCTATCAGACACACACATACATTTATCCATGTAAATTTCTCATATTAAAACCAGAGTGCTTAAAATCAAAAGATGATTAACAAAGTACTAATCTGAATCACATAATAGTCTATAAGGATGTGAGGTGATATAGGATATAGATATAGATATGGACGTAAATATATAGATATAGAAAATGGAATTCTAAATCAGATACTAAAACTTCACTAAATAATTTTTGACTAAAAAAAATAAATTTTTTTTTATCTTGGTTTAAGCACTGGGTAAATTGGCCTTAAAAATTCCATTCCTCCATACATATTCATGAAAATATAAGGTCATTAACTCTATGAGTATAAATGTCTCACTTCCTTACTGTTAACTATTTTAAGAATATAGGTGATTTACATTAATCCTATAACATTTACTTACTCAAAGAAAGCCAAATTTATATAAATTGGAAATGCTTTGTAACTTGATAAAAATTAAATGACCTTTTGTGTAATTTAAATGCAATTACAAAATTGACAATTAGAAATGCATAAAATGTGTTTCAAACAGAATAATGACCTTCCTTCCCACCAAAAATGCCCATGTCCTAATCCCTGTTACCCGTGAATTTGTTAAGTTACAAGGCACAGGGGGATTAAGGTGACAGATGGAATTAAGGTTGTGGATCAGCTGACTCTAAACAGAGAGAATAGCCTAGATTATCCAGGTGGGCCCAATGGTAATCACAAGTGTCCTTTAAAATGGAAGAGGGAGGCAGAAGTGGTCAGAGTGATGCTATGAGAAAGACTCAACCTACCATTGCTGGCTTTCAAAGAAGATGGAGGAAGCAGGCTATGAACCAAGGCACATGGGCAGCCTCTGAAAGTTGGAGAGGCAAGGAAATGTATTCTTCCATAGAGCCTCCAGAAAGGAATGGAGCCCTGCTGACATCTTGATTGAGTCCTGTGAGATCCTTGTTGGCTTTCTAACCTGTAGAAATGTAAGATAGTAAATTTTGTTTTTTTGGGACTAAATTTGTAGTAATTTGTTACATCAGCATTTGAAAACTAATACAATATACTTCATAAAATGTAACATTATGCATTGTGCCTAGAATTTATATATTTGTCTACATCATTAAGATCTGCATGAATGATAATATACATTCCCTGCATGGATAGTATAGCATATAGATAAGACCCATAGACAGTTTCCTTTCATACCTAAATTAGTAACTTTTTGTATCAACTTCCTCATTTTTGATGGTTGAAAAACTAGCTCTTTCAATTGATCTCCAAATATTCTCCTGTCCAAATTAAATAATAATGTTCATTGATCATTCTATCACTAGATTTAGATTATTCTATTTGAGTATTTGGATACTCAAAAACTAGGTTTTCCAGAAAAGTCTAAAGATATTCTTTTAGTTCCAGGGAGCTACAGTTTTAATATCTGAAATGTTTAAAAAGAAAATGTAGGTTTTAGAGTTATTATTGATTTAATGGTCATTGATATCTCAACAACAGAGGAGCATCTTTTCAGACATACAGAAACAAATTGAATAATATTTTAGAGTCTTCATTCACTAGGGAAATATATCTCGTTGAGACATTGAATATTTTCTTCCTAACTTTACTGCTACCTGGCACTTGGGTAGTAATTCTTGCACCTACTAATTTTTTTTAACCAAAATGATAATTCAGCCTCTATCTGATGATTTCAATATGTATCCATAAAAGAACTGAGTGATTTGGTCTAAATAATGTGTCATTATGTGGTAAAACTACAGAAACTCTAAAGAGACTTTTTCTTATCTGCTTGTGCCATTATTAATCTTGAAATTTGCATGATAAAGAAAATTATAATTAAATGAAAAATGTATCACCCTCTTGCGTGATGATTGCAGTGAGAAAACAATCAGGGGAAAACAAATCTGACAAAACCAGAGCATCAACTGTAAAGGGACAAAAAGGGTGGGGGATAATTATCCATTCACAGATAGATAAATAAATAGGAAAAGCAGATGAGCAGATGGAAAAAAAGTCCAGCAAACAAGCTAACACAACGTTAGTCCCAGAGATGTGCTCTGCCTCCGTGGAGACAAATTATCATCACTTTCCTCTTAGATCTAAAAGAAGGCATGATTTAAACCATGAAGTTGTTTCTCTCTCAGACAACTTTAGGAAGGACTCTCCTCCTTTTCTAGTCTATCCTGCGGAACAAAAGGAGCTGAGTTACTTAGTATTTTTCAACGTTAAACTTAGAAAAACGGACTTTGCACTTAAATGGATATGGATATGATTTTAGATTCAAACTTTGGAGAGAACAAAGTAACAATAATTCCTCATGTTTAAAGTTGGTCAGAACTGATAAATATAATTCTAATAAGGAAAAAATAAATTTCAAATATAAAATTCCAAACAGCTTTCTCAAATGCCAGTGATGCTGCTTTGTAAATATTTCCCTTGGAGGGCCAGGGATTTGTATTCTGTTAAGGGGATAATTATGCCTCTTTAGCTTATTCGCAGAGATGGAAATAGGCTGTTTCCTAGGCAAGTAATCTCTTTCTGTCCTTGAAGACGAGTCATCGAGTCACAGAGTCATCGAGAGCCCTGCTAACTCTGCTTTTGTATCTATGGGTGAGTCACCCCTCTTCCTTATCACTGTCACTGTCTTCACTCATCCTCAACTCTTCTTACCTGAATTATTTTAAAACTTTCCAAATGGTCTTTTGTCCCTATTTTACTCCTGTGCAATCTGACTTACACACTGATTTCTGAGTAATCTTCCAAAAACACACATCTGAATACTTACTCTCCCTGCTTCAAGTCCAACAGTGACTCTTATCAACGTCAGCTTCTACTCCAAACACAGTGGCTTAGCCATGTAAAACCTATATCAAGTAACTCCTTCCTGTATTTCCCTCTTACTCTACACACCAGGCTTCCTCCAGTCACACACAATTCTATAGTGCCATACTGTTTATTGCCTTCATTTACTTGACACTTACTGAACACATTCTCTCTCTTTTTTTGTGAAGAAGATTGCATCTGAGCTAATACCTATTGCCAATCTTCCTCTTTTTGTATGAGAAAGATGGTCGCCAAGCTAACACCTGGGCCAATCTTCCTCTGTTTTTTGTGGGATGCCACCACAGCATGGCTTGATGAGCAGTGCTAGGTCTGCACCCAGGATCTGAACCTGCTAACCTTGGGCCACTGAAGTGGAGTGTGCGAACTTAACCACTAAGCCACCACACCAGCGCCGACCATAGTCTCTTTGTTGTAAGTGCCATCTAGTCAATTCTGACTCCTATCGACCCTGTGTACAGCACAACAGAACCCTGCAAGGTCTTTTCGCTCCATCCTCTCACCTTTCGGGGCTTTATTAGACAATGCTCCACTGCTATACATAAGGTTTGCATGGCTGATTTTTTTTTTTTTAAAGATTGGCACTTGAGCTAACAACTGTTGCCAATCTTTTTTTTTTCTTTCTGCTTTTTCTCCCCAAATCCCCCCAGTGTATAGTTGTATATTTTAGTTATGGGTCCTTCTAGTTGTAGTACATGGGACGCCGCCTCAATGTGGACTGATCTGTAGTGCCATGTCTGTGCCCAGGATCTGAACCAGAGAAACCCGGGGCCACCGTAGCAGATCACGTGAACTTAACTACTTGGCCACGGGGCTGGCCCCACATGGCTGATTTTTTTCAGAAGTGGGTGGCCAGGCCCTTTTTCCTGGTCTGTCTTAGTCTGGAAGCTCCACTGAAAACTATCCACCATGGGTGACCCTGCTGGTATTCGAAATACTCATGGCATAGCTTTCAGCATCACAGCAACATGCAGCTGCCACAGTATGACAACCAACAGAAGGATGGTGTGGTTCCCTGAGTGGGAAATGAACCTGGACTGTGGCCATGTAAGCATCAAATCTTGACCACTACGCTACCAGGGCTGACCACATATTCTCTAATAACTCCATATCTTTGACACACTCTTCATTCTAGAGCATATGCTGCCTCTTTTGTCCGACTGACAAGTTCTCTCTCATTCTTCAAATCTGAGTTGAAGCCTTGTCTGCCTACTGAATAGTTCTCCATACTTATTCTTGCCTCCAGGTAGAAGGTCCATACTAATCTATGCTGCACTAACATTTCAAAGTAGAGCTGGAGGAGTAGGGCCTTGGTTGCCAAGTTTCACAACTGTCTTACTTCACTCAACATACTATACACACTTGTGGGACCTACTGAGCCTGTGCCCCTCACATTTTCTGACACCTACCTGTCATGCTGAACCATTGCATCAGGCATGTGTTTTATACAGGGTCTTGCCCCAAACTACCTCCAGTTAATTGAATCAGGGTGGAGTCCTCATCCACGATGGGTCAGTGGGCCAATAAAATTCCATGTCCCCCACATTGGAATTGTGATTTACTTATTGTGCCTTTAATTTCTTCATCTATGAAATGGGAGCACTAATGATTTATCAGATTCATTATGAGGATTAGGTAAATGGAAAATAACTAACATAGAGTAATTACTTCGTAAATCATACCTAATGATAAATATCATATCTATCTCACATGTGATTTCATCAGATGAGAAAATTATGTCCGAAAAATTTATTAATTGCTAGGTGATATACCAGGAGCTAATATTTTCTGGCATAACATATTATTTCTGATGTAAAACCAAACTTTCCAAAGTGCCTTGTGTGAATTCTTGTCACTAAAGTGTACGGTGTTGTGGGCCACAGGCCAAGCGGAGGCATCAGTCAAACCCAGTATACATTTTTGTGATGTAGATTGCAAAATTTCCATAAATGTTCGAGTTAAATTGCACATACATATATATATATAACATGTTATATTTATAAGATGCCTTTTTTTTTTTAATAACAAGCAACTGGAATTTCCCCGAAATTTTCAGAGGCCCTAGGGCATGAGTTTACTCTTTCCTATTTTAAACAGAAACATGGTGAAAAATATTTAATTATCTAAAACATTGTGAAATGAACAGATAACACACGAGTTAAAAACTTGCTTCAATACCTCAATTCTTTGATTCATGGATTAGAAAAAAAGAGAAGATTTCTGAAAGCGTACATCAGGAAAAGAGAAGTCAATTTCCTACACCAGACTTATCTTGTTCACTTCCTTGTAATTTATATTCCAAGAACTTGCAAAGATTTATTTTTTCTCATCCTGAAGGGCGTAGAGTTAGCAGTCTCCAAGATGCAGAAGTGGGTCAAGCTAGGACAAAGAAAATAAATCACAGTTCAAGGTCTTGGAAGACCTTGGCTCCGTTTCTTCAGAAAAGGAAGAAGTTTCATAAAACATCGGGCTGTAAGGTATGGGTAAATATCAGGAATCTGATATGAAATGTTGATGCAATTTTAATACAGAGGCTGCAATATGAAATGTAACATTTTTACTAGAAGGGGCTACTATTATGTAAGGTAATGACATAGAAATCCTATGAGACGTATGCCATTTACTAAGATATTTAGAAGAAAACAGAAGGAATAGGCAGCAGCTATAGCAGAAAAAGATAGTGTTTGAGAAAAATTATAAAAATATCTTTCATTTTTACTTTCATTTTATTTAATTTTTAATAAGCAGGGCTTTCACATTGTTCAAAATCTGAAAGATATTTAGTGAAAACTCTTCCTGTGGTGCCTGTGTCCCCACCACTCATGCCCTGTCTTTGGCAATAATCAATATTACCAATTTCTTGGATACTCCTCTGGAGATGTTTTATGCTTATATAAGCAGATATGCTTCTATTATTTTTATCCCTCCTATTTTACACAAAAGGTGTCATTTCATAGCACTGTTCTGCTCCTTGCTTTCTTCACTTAGCAAGAACCATTCCATAATATTACGTAAAGTATTTCCTTCCTTTTTAAAAGCTACAGCATATTCCAGGTCAAGAATGTACAATAGCTTTACTTACTCAGTAAATGGAATACTTCCACTTTTTTCTCTCTAACATTTCAACTCACATCTCCTTAAAAGAGAAGAGGGTAGCAATTTGTTGATTTTCTGATCAGCCCAAGGCGGCTGGTTCTATACTCAGCACTCATTAGGATTATCCATTTTCCCAGGTCTGGGTGTAGGGAGGAAAGAGGATGCCGAGCTTGCAACTCATTCCATCAGGAATGGTGCTGCTACTGTACACTGCTCCTCCTATTAATCCTTGTGCCTATTCACAATCAGTTAAGCTCATTGAGGTGGTTGGGTGAAGCTCCTAAACTCAAAGGAAATCGCCCATGACTTATTCCATCTTTTGCTTGCTACAGAAGATATGGTAACGCAGTTTCAACAGGTTATGCGTTTTTCTGAAAAATGAGTAATTGATTCCATTTTGAGATGCAGAAAGTTATTGAAACATTTTCATGGTGGTATTTATAGTTTAACACTTTAAATTAACTCACCTTACATATTGCAGTTTTAATTTGGAGGACAAATATCTATTTCTCTTATTTTCTGAATCAAGTTACAGTTCACAACTTTCAAAAACATCAAAGATTCCATCAATTACCTACATAAAGGGAAACCTCCAGGAAAACCTCTTGAAATAAGGCTTTGGGAAAGACCATTTCTCCTTCATTTTTTATGAGTCTCCTTAAACATGTCTCCCAGTTATAAGTATGGAGTCATATTTAATAAGGAAAATAAAACTGTCTAAGTTATGAGTACAGAACTTCAATAATAATCTTAACATTTATTATTTGCTATATGGTACACTATACATTATTTTTGGTAACTTTCATAAAAACCTTAAAAGGTATTATTACCATTTCCAGTTTACAGATGAATTTTCTCATAATCACACAATTAGTAAATATCAGTAGTCCAGACTTGGATGAGAATTGTCAATCACAAGATCTTTGCTTTTGACCCCCAAGCTATTATTTCCTCTAATTTATATAAATGTTTCCCTTACTGATATTCTAATTTGGATGATCAAAATTATTCTTAATACAAGGTACAACTGATTATACTGTTGCTTTTATGTTATTTCAAACCCTGGCATTTCCTATTATGTGGTATGGGAATTAATTTAAACCAAGAGTCGTAGAGAATAAGGCAATGTGCTAGATGTTCAGAAGGAGATATGAAGATCGTTTTCATGGCCAGTAACTATAAGAGCGCATTTTTGACCTGCTGTCGGGTCTTTTTTCCAAGTGTGTGCTCCAATAGTCAATCAATCTAATCCATCACTTATTGCTTGTACTCTCTTTTCAGACTAGGATTGTAGGAATTAATAATCATGGGGTTTGGAAGGATTGCTTTTTTTTAATATATGTGAAACATATTATAAAATTACAGAGTAATATTTAACTGGAAGTAATTTTTTAAAATGTCATATTAGGAAGAAAGATGCAGTGGGAAACCAAGATAAGAGTCTTAAAAAAGCATCAGCTTGATAAATAATAAGCCTGAATTCAGACCCATTGCTGGCTGACACAGTGCTTTCGGTTGAATTACAAACACTCTCTCATTCCATCTTCCTCCCCACCTCCTGCTACCACCAGCATTGCAGCCCTACAAGTACATTGTAAGTGGATGATGCTTTTGTGCCCCTTTCTCCAGATGATGCAGACCTGAGCCTTGGTGCACAGCTTGGTGAAGATACAGGCTCTCCTGTATATTGCACAATCTATGCAACTGATTACACTTATCTGAATCAAGTTCTAACTATGCTGCTGACAAGCTGCATGATCTAGGGTGAGGCAGTAAATAGCTCTCATCCTCACTTTACTCATCTGTAAAATAAGTAGTTGGATTCTTTGCTTTCCAATGCCTCTTGTAGCTCTAACTTCTGAGTCACAAAGCATCTCAAAGCACAGATGAATTAGATGAGTGATGTTGACAGTAGGTCTGCAGTCAGCCTGAAAGCTGTCTGTCAAGGAGCATAAGAGAAAAATCATATATATGTTGGGAAGATATGAACTAAATGTAAACAGTGATTTTCCTTGTGTGGTGAATTTACAGAAGACTTCAGATTATGTGTCCTTATATAGAGAGTATATGCATTATAAAATTATATGTATTTTAATTGCTTTTTAAAAATAATCTGAATTTACAATATATTTCACTTAAAAATTGGAAATGAAGCAATAAATATAATGAAAGAGCTAAGAAAACATTGGAAAGGAAGTAATTACCGCAGGGGATACTGATCTTGGTCTTTAAAGAAAAAAACAGATTTGAGGGGTAAAGAAATAAACAGCATTTCAGGAAATAAAAACCTGGGCCAAGATAAAATGTTTTGAAATAGGTATTATTTAAGATAAGCCAAGAACTTCAGGGGCCGGCCCGGTTGCCAAGTAGTTAAGGTCGTGCGCTCTGCTAGGGCAGACCAGGGTTTCGCCAGTTCCGATCCTGGGCACGGACATGGCACCACTCATCAGGCCACGCTGAGGCGACATCCCACATGCCACAACTAGAAGGACCCACAACTAAAATATACAACAATGTACTAGGGGGATTTGGGAAGAAGAAGAAGAAACAAAGAAGATTGTCAACAGATGTTAGCTCAGGTGCCAAACTTTAAAGAAAAAATAAAAAGAAGTTCAATGTATAGCACACTGTAGAAATGTCCAGGATGGGAGAAAGCCCAGGCTGAGCCTGGGCGATGGACGGTGAGTGTGATTTGAAAGCAGTTGTGTTGTGATGGAGAGTGTGACAGGAGGTTTCCCAAAAAGATTCCTCAGGAGGAGTTAACTGATGACATTGTTCCTCCTCCTTGCTCATGCCCTGCCCATTTGGTGTAAGTTTTATCACTTCCAGGAACTGTGAGGTATTTGAGAAAACAGCAGGGAGGTTGGAGAGCAAAAGAGCAAGCACTTTCTTAAACCAATTCACCCTGAGTGTGAGTGACTTTGTCACTTTTCTGAGGTAATTTGAGAGAGGAACATAGGATGAGGCAACCCTGTAATCAAGGGACGGTTTCCTGCTTTGAGGACTTTCAGCTCCCACTGTAGTTATGGTAGGACAAATAATATATTTAAGAGAAATATCTCAGGCAACACCTCCAGGTGTACCATCTAGTTGACCACCTACTGTGCCTCCAATAAAGACTGACTCAATAGTCTTTATGTACCATTAGTAAATGATTTATGTATTTGCAACGTGAGCATTTAAGGATTTAATCTTATTAATTAGTAGAAGTTAACTTTGTTAGAAATCCGGAGAGGATATTGTCATTTCAATGTTTACTCTCTCGCTCTAGGAATTCTGGGCAGCTGTCTATGGGGAGCATTCCATGGCTTTCGGAGACACTGAGCCCTGTCATTTCTGCTTTGAAAACTTTCACATTCATTGAGGTGGCCTCATGGTCTCCAATAATTTAAGTCCTGCACATTCCATTTATGTGACAAACTCCTACTGTTTTAGAAGAATCTCAAGCACAGTTGTGACAGGTGGCCGTGTAATTCAAACAAGCTGTGGTAGTTTTCAGGTCAAACAATGCCGACTTAACTTTCTTGAGTTTGTTTTGACACAGATGTTGCTTCCTTTTTTATTGCCTAAGCTTTACCTGTGGAAACTATTTTTGTTTATTTTCTACGAGTGTACCTTGAGGCAATAGCAACAGGGAGGGTTAAATCTTTACTTTTCACTGTCAAAACTGATAGCCTATAAAATATCCAGGGTTCTTTTTCCTCTTGAAGTGACATTCAAACAAATCCATATCTTCCGACCTTGGAGGTAGGAACTTGATAGAGTCGACAGGGATGACCAGCGCCTTCTTAGTCAGCCTGGATTGTGAAGTGTGGCGATGCCCTGGCATGTGAGACGGAGTTAGAATTTAAACCAGTATCGACCAGAATGTCCTTTACATGCTTAGCAAAAACTTTATTTGTGAAAATTTTTTTTGAGGGGCCGACCCTGTGGCATAGTGATTAAATTCGTATGCTCAGCTTTGGTGACCTAGGATCATGAGTTCAGATCCCGGGCATGGACCGACACACCGCTCATCAAGCCATGCTGTGGATGCATCCCACATACAAAATAGAGGAAGATTAGCAAAGATGTTAGCTCAGGGCCAATCTTCCTCACCAAAACAAAAATTTTCTTTTGAGAACATGTAAATTGAAAAAAAGACTAACAGGGTTTAACAATGTTTGTTAATTAGCAGAATTGGTAGAAGGAAATATTATCTTATTCCATCTTATAGTCAATTTATTTGCTGAAGGGGAAAATGACAATTTTTCCTATAAATGGACTCTAAATAGTAGGGATAGAGTTAATTTTGAAGACGCTTAAGAATTAAGGTAACTAATTTCAAGGATGCCTTACAAAAAAATGGTAATTATGTGAGGTGTTAGATGTTAATTAGCTTGATTGTGATAATCATTTCACAGTGTACATGTATATAAAACATCATGTTGTATACCTTAAATATATACAGTTTTTGTCAATCATACATGAATAAAGCTGGAAAAATATATATAAAATAAAATTTAATATATAGGGTAACCAGCTGATTTGGTTTACCCAGGACTTTCCCAGTTTTAGCAGGGAATCTCTGAGTCCTAGGCAAACTCAGAAGGTTGGTCGCCCATTCCCTTTTTCCTTTCTCTGCCCTGCTTTCACCTCTTTTTTATAATATTGTTAACACTCTACCCAAAACTCCACTTCAATCAATCAATCAGTAAGCTTTTGAGGGAACCGGGTTTGTTTTAGAGCATCTCCGTTGAGCATGGGTTGAGATACCCATTTGCCAAGACCCTTTGAAGTATCAGTTCAAAGAGATGTTGGTCTTTCTCAAGTATAATGTAGAAGCTATTTCTCAGTCTGAGAATCTCAAAGTTAAATCTGCAAATGAGTGACTTAGAGCATAGACTAATGAGTCTGTGAGGAGATAACTGCCAAATTGCTAGACAGCTTGCTAGGGGGCTACTTAACAGAAAACGACTGTGAGTTCTTGCTGGGCCAACTTATCAGGACTTTTACAAATGAAAGTGCCTAAAGACAGCCTTTCTGAACCTCTTACAGCAGAGCCTTATTACCGGCATACGGCATGCGTGTATGCTCTTTTTTAATGCTGAGTTTGAGGAAGGGTGCCCTGAAGACTGAGGAAATCACTCTGTCCATAGACTAAGGCATGCAGCCTTCCTAAGTCCTACCTCCAGGTTGAAGGTGACAGGAAGATGTGTGGAAAAGTTCCCATTTTATCCGGGGAGCTATGACGATTCAGGAGAATATAATAGTTTTTGGTATGAATTTACAGCACAGAGCCATCAGAAATAGATAACTTAGTAGGGGTCCAGTAAGTCCAGTTATTCTGAATATCTAGGGTGCTAAAAACTATGAGTAAGACAAGCACATATATTATTCCTTAGGTGACTTACGCTGGCAGAATTTGCTTTTTTATTCCCAGTGTCGAATCAGAAAAAGGGCATTTACGGCAGTGTGGGAAAAAAAGAATCAAAACAGCTCCAGACTCAACACACTTGAAAGCCTGCATTTTAGACTTGGCTGTTACAGTGCAGAAAAAAAAGCACAGTTTCTTTGAAGGTTAATAAGCCATATTAATGCTATAGGGAAATGCTTTTGCATATGTAAAGCAAATATTCCCATGAAAACAAATCTAGGGAACTAAAGTAAACTTCTCTTCAATATTGTTTACAGTTAAAAGAAAATCAACTAAAGCAAATGGTGCATTTATTCAGGGCTACTTTCCTTTGCTCTAGAAGACATTTGATTCTAACTGTTATGCTCTAAAATGAGCAAACTATTTTAAGCAGATAATTGCCAAGACTATGAGAAACATACCCCATTCTCCAAAATAGTGAACACAGTTAGTGGCTTCAACTGTGCAAAAAGATTAAAAACAGACCCCAGTTTTGCTTACTTAGACCTTACTTCCTTCTCTTTTAAGAAATTTCTACAAAATCAACTCTCAAAAGAACTGTTCTGATAGTTGCTGGGATGGAAAGGCACCAATGGGGCTGAGCAAGGTAACTTGGAATTCATTTGTAGAAAATGGTTAGGATGAGTGATATTTACCCTGGAATATAGCAGAAGATGTTTTCCCCCTACTTAATCCTCAATTTCAGTTTGTTTTCTGGTACTATGGTACTGATTCTTACAAGCAGATTGTAGAAAAGTAAAGTTAATTGAATGTCTCCTATTAGTTAATCAAGAATTTGCTAAAAACTCTAAAGAGATTGACAAAGAGTGAATTTTCATTGTTGGCGGAACTGCTTAAAGGAAAAAAAACAAGGAGAAGTTGTATAATTTTCTTTAGGTAAATGTTCTTCCTTGTAGTTAGGACACTGGTATTTCTTATATTTCTGATAACACATTAATTTAAATTTTGTAAGAAATATAATCTCTTATAGTTTGAAATTGTAAAGGGGTAATACAGAGGACTACATCAAAAGTCCCCTGCAAAAGCATTTATCTTAGCAGTGGTTAAAGATGTAGAAAAGTTATACGGGCAAGGTTAACGATTTGGGACTGTAAGCATGGAAGACACCCAGAGGAACAGGGAGAATTCAAATTTGAGAGACAAATAAAAAGCGGCACTCAGGTGATTTTAAACAAATATACATAAGAATGTTGTGGCTGCTCTGTAGTCTTGTCTTGAATAGTCTCATGGTCAGTGATTTATTTTTTAAACTACGTGACCAAGCCATTGGCCATCCATCCATCAGGGATATTATAGAAGGCAGCACAATGCACTGGCTTACATTTAATATGCTTTAAAACACCCTGTGACACAAAAATGAGATGACACAACAGAATTGATCCTAGTGACAACAAATGGATAATACGTGAGTTAAGGATATAGAGATATTGAGAAACTCAGAGATTGTGGCATACAGAAAATAAGTAAGCCCCAAGTTTTCTTAGAAATGTCAGTATTTGTGTATAATTGTTAAAAATTACATATATATGTAAAATTAAATAATTTTTCTACAGATTAGGCCATACCCAAAAGTTTTAATATGCAATTTTCTGAAAGATTTATTACCATTCATTTTTTCTCTGAATAAGGGCATTTTTAAAATTGTCCATAATTTCCCCTTTTAAAAAAAATTCTATAGAAAAATTTCAAAGAAATGGGGCTTTTTGAGAAAAACATATATGACTTAAATGACTAAAGAGTATATAGAAAGCTCAGAGTAACCCCTGTACCTAAAGCCATTAAAGGACCTGTCAAAATTGTTCAGAATTGCACTTGGTGCAGAAAATTCCTTACATATGTTCATTCAAACCTACCTGACTCAGACGCATTTTCTGTCATTCAGAATATTCTGGCATTAATAAAAAAAAGAATTGCCTTTGCCAAATTGCCCTAACTTTGAATAAAACCTAACAAACATGAAATCAGAAATGTAAGAAATTTCTAGAGACATATATCACATGAATGAAGATGCAAAATTCAGAGCAAACTATTAATCAAACCTAAGCATATATGAAAATCCTAAGTGAAACATACAAAAGAAGTTGATACTTGGATGTAATTATCACCTGTAGCCTCTCTTCACGGGGACCCCACTGTGCTATAGAGAAGGAATGATGATTATGTAATAATTTATCCTTAGCTGAAGTTTGGGTCCCAAATCTCAATTCAGGCCATGGGTCATGAAAACATCCCTGAAACCCTTCTTTTCCTAAGCTAATTTGTCTTAGTCATCTTCAAACCAAACTTAGATGACCAAACTGAAATAGCATATGTTTTATTTCACATGCCAAGCTCCCCATCATCACACCTAAGACACAATATCAACACCACAATCAAAAGAAAGACTTGTTCATAGCTATACTATTTTGTATTCCCGCCGACAGTGCACAAAGGTTCCAGTTTCTTCACATCTTTCGTGTCCAACTCTTGGTATTTTCTGTTTTTCTTTTTTTATAATGGCCATTGAACAAGTGTGAGGTGATATCTCATTGTGGTCTTGATTTACATTTCCCTGATGATTAGTGATGTTGAGCATCTTTTCATACGCCTGTTGAACATTTGTATACCTACTTTGGAGAAATGTCTGCTCAAGTTCTTTGGCCATTTTTTAATCAGGCTAGGTGGTTTTCTGCTATTGAGTTGTAGGCATTCCTTGTATATTTTGGAAATTAACCTCTTATCAGATATATCATTTGCAAATGTTTTCTCTCATTCTGTAGATTGCCTTTCTACTCTGTACATTGTTTCCTTTGCTGCCACAGAAACTTTTTAGTGTGATGTTGTCCCACTTATCTATTTTTGTTCTTGTCGTCTGTGCTTTTGGTGTCATATTAAAAAAACCATTGCCAAGACCAATGTTATAAAGATTTTCGTCTATGTTTTTGTGTTAGGGTTCTCCATAGCAATAGAAGCAATAGGCTAGATAGATAGACAGGAGATTTATTATAGGAATTGACTCACAGCAGGGGAGGCTGGGAAGTCCCAAGATCTGCCATTTGCAAATGGCAGAACCAGAAAAGCCAGTCCGAATTTGAAGCACTGAGGATTGGAGGCCAATGTCGAAGGGTAGGAGAAGATGGATGTCTCAGCTTAAGTAGAGAGAGAAAATTTGCCCTTTTTCTGCCTTTTTGTTCAGGCTCTCAACGAATTGGATGATGCCCGCTTGCATTGGTGAGGGCAATCTTCTTTCCTCAGTCTCCTGATTCAAATGCTAATCTATTCCAGGGACATCCTCAGAGACACATCCAGAAATAATGTTTTACCAGCTATCCGGACATCCCTTGGCCCAGTCAAGTTGATACATTAAATTAAAGCACAGTTTTCTTCTAGGTGTTTTATAGTTTAAGGTCATGTTTAAATCTTTAATCCATTTTGATTTAATTTTTGTGCATACTGTAAGATCAGGGTCTAATTTCACTTTTTTGCCTGTGGATATCCAGCTTTCCCAAAGCTATTTGTTAAAGAGACTATTCTTTCCCAATTTGTCATCTTGGCACCTTTGTCAAAGATCATTTGACCATCTATGCATGGGTTTATTTCTAGGTTCTCCCTTTTCTTGCATTGGTCTACATATCTGTCTTTATGCTAGTGCCATACTATTTTGATTACTGTAGCTTTGTAATATCTTTCTAAGTCAGTAATGTAGAATGGAGTTTCCTCAAAAACATTAACAGAGCTACCGTATGATCCAGGGATTCTGCTTCTGGGTATTTATTCAAAATAATTGAAAACAGTATCTTGGGGAGGCATTTACACCTCCATGTTCATTGCAGCACTATTCACAATAACCAGAGGTTGAAACAACCTAAATGTCCATCAACAGATGAACGGAAAAAGAAAATGATGTATATGCAGTGAAACATTATTCAGCCTTAAAAAAGAAGGAAACCTTGTCATATGCTACAACTTGGATGAAACTTAAAGACATTAGACTAAGTGAAATAAACCAGTCACAGAAAGACAAATACTCCATAATTCCACTTATGTAAGGTATCTAAGTAGTCAAACTCAGGGAAGCAAAAGGTAGAACAGTGGTTGCCAGGGGCTGAGGAGGGGAGAGGAAATGGGGAGTTATTTAGTGGGCATAGAGTTTCAGTTACACAACATGAAAAGTCTAGAGATCTGCCATATAACAATGTGCATAGAGTTAACAATACTGTACTGTATACTGAAAAATTTATTAGAGAGTTGATTTCATATTATGTGTTTTTAACCAAAATAAAAAAATAAAGGCTTATCTGATACAATCATACATTTCAGTAACAAGATGAGCCAGGGAGCAAGAGTGAGCAATATCTCATTATGCTGGTGAAAACAAAGAGAAACAACTGAACATTTGGGATCAAATAATAGGGCTGATTGATTAAATATCCATACCTGTCCCACAGAGGCATACACACACACACTTTATTGAGGAAGTTAACCCAAGGTCCCACTGACTTTTTGCATCTAGCTCAAAGCTAAAAATCTAAAGCTCTTTGATTTGCATTAATTCTAAGAATGAGTTGTAGGGATGGGAAGCTAATAATATCAAAGATAAAGACACTGATATTCACAGAAGATTAGGAGCAAGAAAGCTTAAATAAATAAACTACTGTTCAGAAAAGAGAGGCTTGGAAACATTCAGTTATCTTTCTCAGATATCAGATCCTGCTTGACAGAAGACGTCTGGCCCCAGAGAAAGTAATTTTCTTAGTTAATCCTTTCTTGCCAACCCTGATTCTTCTCTACAGAAGGAACTTCCTTCTCTACAGTCCTTCATAGCCCCTACATGGCCTCTGGCAGGTTCTTCCTCGCCTATTACCTCCTGTAGCCACTCTTTCAGTGGATGTTGGAGAATATGGACATTTGATGACTTAAGAGTTGCTTTGAAGACAGAGCAACCATATTCTTCTTTGCTTAGGCTTGTACTTTATTTAGCAGTACAATTCCCTTCAAAATTTAGTAGTCTCTGGTCTACTTGCTTCCAGTCGGTTCTATGTGAAGTAACCATTCACAAAGATCTTTTCTGGCTCCAGTTTCTAAACTTGCCGAATCTCTTCTTATATCGGATGGCTTCTGAATGTACTCAGTCATCCCTCTCTGCCTGATACTGTGGGCTCCCTTGAGAGATTCGTAACCATGAGTTCACATGGGAAGGCAACACTCTTAATCTGATTTTTGCTTCCAGTCTGCTTTTGGGCAGTAATCTTACTTCCCGCTGTTTCCCTACAGAAGCAATTGGAACTTCCAACCCATTAAGGCCTCAGATTTCTGGACATTCAATCAATTTAAATTTCATGCCACTGGCAGACAGAGCCACCCTTAAGCAGAGCTTGTTTCCTTTCCATCTCTGCTTGCATACTGGCCAATTTTTGGTTGAATGTCTCTTTCACTGTATATTCCTCAAAGCAACTAGGAACAGCCAGCACAAACTAACATTCTACATTTTTCTCAAGCAGTTCCTTTATGACTACAACCTTGGAAGGTAATGAGTCTGACTTCCAGCTTATCACAAACAAGTGTTCTGCCAAATACTTTACCTTGCTGCAAAATGAGTGACTAGATTACAGGACGATAATACTATCTGTGTTGTTTCTAGTTATTAAACAACTGCTAAGGTGATACTTCATAATCTAGGGCTTTTGCCAGTATCCCACATCCCAGAAGACAATTTTATTTGTTAGGTTTGGGGCTAAAGTGCTATAAAAAGTATCCTATCATACACTATCTCAAATAAAAGAGAAGTTTGTTTTCTCTCTCATGTATCGATTCAAAAACGAACAATCTAGGGCTACAGATTTTAAGGAAATGACTCAGAAGTATCATCAATTCCACTCACTTACCTTGGCACAAATTTAATCATGTAGCCATAGTAAGTTTTAAGGCTGGGAAGCCTGTATCCAGCTAACATTTTGGGTCTTCTGTTGCAAAAGTAAGAAGGGGAGAATGGATAATAGGAGATGGTTAGAAGTTTCCATGACATCCAGGTAAAAAACTAATGCAAGCTTTTTTTGTTCTTTAACAACTTAACCAAATCATTCTAAAATTGACCTGGAATAGTATATATGTGAGAATAATTATAGAATTCCTGAAAACAAAGAGTAATAAAGTTGGGGATGATATTGGGAAAAGAATTTTCCCTAAAAGAAAATTCAATGTATGAAATAATTAAAAGAATATGTTGCTAAAACAGGAAAAGAGAAATAGCCTAGAGGATATAAAACAGAGATTTATATAACATGATTTACAAAAATATAGTATCTGATAAAGATAATATTTCAAACAAGTAGTTGAAAGAGTCATTATTAAAAAATTAGGTATATAAAATAAAACTATAAAAGTTCTAGAAGAATATAGAGTCAAAGATTTATATAATAATGGAGTAGGGAGAAATTTTCCACAATGATAACGAACCATAAAGAGTGATAGAAACCATAAAAGATAATATTGATATAAATGATTAACAAACATTGCAAGTAAAAAATAAACATAAATCTTACTGCAATGCAAATGAAAATTGGTGAAATCCATGTAATTTATACAATATATAAAGGATTTATATCTTTAAAGAGTGCACAGTTACCGCAAATGAATGAGAAAGAGATCTCTCATAGAATAATGGCCAAGGACGTAAATCACAAAAGA
This sequence comes from Equus caballus, assembly GCF_041296265.1. Taxonomy (NCBI): domain Eukaryota; kingdom Metazoa; phylum Chordata; class Mammalia; order Perissodactyla; family Equidae; genus Equus; species Equus caballus. Next base: position 50,836,892 of record NC_091700.1, read on the forward strand.
ATACATAGAATGTTCTAGAAACTTATGGAAAAACATTAAACCTTACTAATTATCAAAGAAACCATTAAAACAATGAGAATGTTTTTTAATTATCAGGAGGTAAGTAATTAAAAGATTTAATGTTGACAAGTTGGTGGTAAAATGGGAACATTCATGCAATGCTGAAGAAGGTTTAATTTTATAATTTTTTAGAATAATGTGATAGTATATATTGAAATCCTTAAAATATTCATACCTTTCAAACGATCAAATGTAACCCTTGGGGAGTTATAACAATGAACAGAATTGTGCAATTTATAAAAATATACCTATAAAAATGTTCATTGAAATGCTTTTAGCAAGAGCAACACACTGCAGCTTCATAATAGCCCCTCAAAGAGGTTACATATGTGATACATGCATACCGTGAAATCTTGGCAACATTAAAATTTGTTCAATACATATATATTTATTTACACAGACTAATACCAATGATTGTTTTTTATTTTCTTTTTCTTTTACCCAAAGCCCCCCAGTACATAGTTGTATATTCTGTTTGTAGGTCCTTCTAGTTGTGCTATGTGGGACCCCACCTCAGCATGGCCTGATGAGTGATGCCGTGTCCGTGCCCAGGATACGAACCCGTGAAACCTTGGGCCTCTGAAGCAGAGTGTGTGAACTTAACCACTCAGCTATGGGTATGGCCCTAATACCAGTGATTTTAAGGGAAAAAAATTTACATTATATGTAATGTATATAGATACACATTTATGTATAGACATAGAAAATATACGTTTACAGTTTTTTCTCTAAGATGATAAGTTTATGGATTATGGAAAAGTATTTAGGTTAATTGAATTAACTAGCTGAACCAGGTAAAAAAGAACACTCTTGTCAATGAATTACCTGCTGAATACAATTAGCTATGTAACTAGAAATGATTAAAAGGGAATCTTTTTGCTGCAACTGAGAGGTTTATTGAGATTGTACTTATTTATATTGTATTGGCTAAATTTATATCTGAATAAAAATTTAATCAGAAAACATGGAAATAGACAATAGTCATTTGTACCCATTGGTAGTATATACTTTTATATACTTTCAAATTTCATTCTGAAAGAAAAACCTTAAAAATTCAGAAATCATATATATATGGATGGATGGAACTTGAAACAAATATTGAGTGACTTTATTTTTAAATATAAGTCAAGGCTTTGTATCACTTTGTAGTTTGGGTAAAATTAACCCATGTCATTATATTCTCTCATATCTGTCTTCAATTTGAAGTGTATAAGGTAAGTCATTGAGTTAAGTAAAAGCTTGATAACCTAATATAACAAGCTTGAACATCAGAAATCAGCTAAAATCTTTTATGTGACAATTGGCTCACAAATGCCTGCCTGGGCAGATGGTATTGGTTTTGAAAGAAAGACATAGTTTGCCTGGAGAATTTCAGAGAAATCTGGGCATCATTTTCAGACTCTGGTAAAGGAGGAAGGTGTCATTTCCTTGACAGCCCCAGCAGTTTCCCTGTTACTGTTTGCATGACAGATGCCAGGAACAGATTGATGTGTAAAGAAAGGTGTGGTACAAGAAAATCATACATTAAAACTCATTAGCTGGAGATAGACACGCTCTGCTGGGAGCCACTCAGAAGCATTTTTCGATGTATAGAGAATGTTTAACATTCTTAATATATGTGCTTCTGAACGTGACGGGATTAGATTTACATATGTGGTGCTTGCCTGAATGGGAAGAAAAACATTATAGTTTAACGACAAGTAGACTTCCATGAATATGTAGCAGAAATGAATCAGTCTTAAATACAACTTTCATTCTAAAATGCACTTTATTATTTTGTTTATTTATCCTCTTGGCCTGGGTCTGTAGAACTAAAGCCTGTTAATGGAACTATCCAGTAATGTCAAAAACAAATAAAAACAAAAAACAAACACCACTGAACATATAACATTATGAAGAAAAAATTGAAGGTCATATTTTTCTGTTTTCATCAACTTTTATTTTTATCATTTTCTCAAGAATGTGATATCTAGGATGGTCTGATCAATTTATAAATATATAGTACTTCTTTTTGCTAAGGCTGTTGTGTCATTGACCCAGGATAGTTTTAAGAATATTTTCTTCTCTGGGGCAAGGACTAGAGAAGTGATTGCTAACTGTTAACCCAGAGAATAGTTTGACATGTTTATAAATTTATAGATTTCTGGTATCTACACTGTGCTTGAATGAGTATTTTCCTTCACAACATGAACCAAATTGATCAACACAAGAGTGAGACGCTGATGTCAATCATGATGAGCACTATTTCAAAACCAGGCCCCTTACTGAACAGTCAACTCAGCACCCCATTGCAAAAGTTGTCACACATGCTAGAGTAGCAAAGGGCCATGAGCCTACAGTGCCTGCAGGCCACAGAGGAAGGACTGATATGATCAAGCTGCATCTACCACAAACTAGACACTGAGGCTAATTTGTGTAAATGGCAAATAAATGTGCCCCATTATTCTTACAAAAAGTGAACTTCTTGTGAAGAGTTCCTACAAATTATGTATAGAAATCAACTACAATCGTAGATGGGCTGAGGTAAATGTTAACGTACAATAGCATCCTGAAATGATCTTCATCTTCAATTGCCTCTTTAACTTGCTTCCATTCTGAATGTTATTCTTAGTGGAGAAAATGGAAGCTAAATAGAGCATGCTTGCTTCTGCTTCTTCTCTGTCATCTTCCAACATCACAACACTCTCTCCAGACAACGGATGCATCACTTCTTAGAGAGCATCCCAAGGCACTGCCTCCAACTTGGTGCCTTCATGAAAACCTGCCTCCCCTCTGCACTCCCTAAGCATGGCGTCTCCTGGTTCTCCTCGGTGGAGGTTCCCACATCCCATATGCCATGCTCCACAGACTGTTACAGTTCTCATACCTGCCCATGTTACTTCTTGACCAAAACTTCCCACTTTTACAAAACTGCTTCCATTTCTGAGGCTCATTTCATCTAACTGTGACCCCTTCAAAATACCTTATTTACCAATATCCTATTTCCTGTTCATTATGGTATTTGATACTTGGCTAAACTTCTGTGGACATCCACATGTTGGACACAGGAATCCAGAATTGTTTGACCTTCTCAACACTAAAACCTTTGCCTTCTGTTCCTATGTCCTCACCTGGGACACTGTTATTCCTTATAACTGCTCTAACTTGAATGCAGATATGAAGATGTCTAACCCCAGCCTCCTGCCCCCTGTCTTTTTCATTGCCTTACTCTTCTGCATACATTCATTGATGTCTTTCTGATATCTTGTCCCTTGAGTTCACCTTTATATCTCTATTGATCATCTCCTTTATGGCTTCATTTCTTTTTTGAACCTTCAGGCAAGGTCCCACTCCTTGATGTTGCTTTACTGAGACACCTTCCCTGAAAACTCTCACCCTTTACCATCTCTATTCATACATCTGGACACCTGAAAGTTGCCTTATGAAATCACATAACCATACATTTTGGTGGCACTAAAAACTAATTTCAGTGCCCTTTGGTTCTGCAATACTGATCAGCTATCACAACCCACCCCACACAACCCAACCTACTCTATTTATCCCAGTAGTTATGTTAGTCATGCTTTCCAGTTGAAAGAAACGTAAATGAAGTATCTAGTGGCTCATATATTTGAAAAGTCTGGCCTGTGACTCTCAACCTTTAGCATTTATGTGAATCCCATGCAGGGCTTATTAAAATAAAATTACCGAACCCCACTCCAGAGTTTCTGATGGAGTAGATCTAAGATGGGGACTAATAATTTGATTTTCCAATAAGTTCCCAGTGGTGGGGACCACAGTTTGAGCACCACTGATCTAGGAACAGCATTCTCTTCAAATATGTTGGGATGCAGGTGCTCAAAGCTATCATAGGAATATAACTATTTTCTTGCTCTCTCTTTCTTCCTCTCTGTTGGCTTCATTTTTCAGGTAACGTCTTGTCCCATGACAGAAAAAATGGTACCAACAGCTCCAGGATTAAATGTCCTTTTCAACTCATATACCTAGAGGAAAAAAGACTGCCTTTTCCCATAACTCTTTTAAAACTCCCAAGAAATAAACTGAAAGGAGTCAGCCTTACTCTTGCTAAACGAGCTGAGTTATATTACTAGGGACCAGAAAAGGAGAAAACCCATGGAGAAAGGATGTGGATTAGATTGATGTCCTCTGCAGTATGTTTTACATCTCTTTCCTGTGCTCTTAAAACACTCCCACGCTGCTGCCGTCCTCTCTCTTGGTAAAGGCTCTTACTGACAATTTAACAAAAATAGCTGAGGTTATAAAGCAAGCCAGCCCTCACCTCTTGGCCCAAACACGTAATTAAAAAACATATGTTTAGGGCTTGCAGAGGGTGTGTGTGGCAGAAAGGAAAAAAAACAAGAAGAAAACAAGAGTCCTGGAGAAGAAAAGAATAGAGTAGTAGACTCGGCTGGGGAGGAAAAAGAAGCAAACCAAAAAGCTGAAGTTGTTTTCTCTGGAGTCAGGAAATTATTGGGTCACGTGATATATCCTCACCTCCTTTATTTCAATTTGTGAGAAAAATCTTTCGTTTTCATAATGTTAATACCATGAAAAGAGCTCTTGTTTCCAGAGGGAATTTCATTAATCAATTTCCCTTTCACATTTCTCTGTTTGTAACCCTCATTCTCTCACTCTCACAATTCTTAATAAGTCTATAAATTTAGTCAGATCTATCCAATTTACCATATTTGATTGTATATTTATGAGTTCAGTCAAAAATTAGCCTACACTGTACCTGCTTTTTTTAAAAGACTAAATGCCTCGTAGATATTTACCCAGCAATAAATTTTCATTTATTTTATCATTTTAAAGGCTGAACACCATTTCACTCTATAAATTACAACATAAATTATTTAAACATTTCCTAGTTGTTGAATATTTAGGTTGCTTCCAACATTTTATTATCATAAACAATGCCACAAATGATGTCCTTATTTATTTATATTTTCATATTTATCTGTTTAGCTCTACAGTATAAAATTCCAAATGTGGAAATGCTAAGTCAGAGGATATGCGTTCTTCAGGCTTCTGATATCTGTACTGTCTAGAGCACCCACCCTGTTCACCTGAAGCTTGAGTGCTCCCACCTATCCGCCCACACTGGATATTACCCTTCTTCTATTGTTGGCTCATCTGCTAGGTGTAAATTATCCCTTTGTGTCAATTTACTTTGCATATCTTTCCACACTTGTTCAGTTGACACATTTTTTGAATGTCTACTTATTTGCCATTTTGGTTACAGCTTGGCCCTTTTGTTCATTTGGGGTGTTCCTAATAACAAAAATTCTTAACACTTATAAGGTATCAAGTTTGTCCTCGTATTTTACAAGCATTATTTCATTTAGTCATCACAATAACTTTATGAATATGTACTATGCTTATTCTCATTTTACAAATGGAAAGCCAAGAGTAGACAGGTAAAATCACTTTGCAAACGTCATACTGTAAGTTTCAGATACAGCCAGTAGTCAAGCATAGGTCTTCCTGAGACCAAAAGCATATGTCCCTTATCATTCTACTGACTTTTTAATTCCTTTCCTTTCAGCCTGCTACTATCGCCTTTTCTTGGGGTGTCTTCATATTTCACATGGACTCTTGGGGCAGTCTTCTTTGATTCTAGTCTTAAAGGACTCAAATTGATCATACGCTATATATCTGCATAGGTCTTTCTAGAATATAAATCTGATCCTAATTCTCCTTGGTCTAAAATCCCTTAAATGGCCCCACATTTCCACAAAGCAAAGCCCAAACTATATATCAAGGCCACAAATGCTTCTGTGGTCTGGCCCCCATTAGCTACATCTCTAGCCTTGTTAAGTGCACGAAACCCTTTTCAGTCTTACTCCAATATAACAAAGCAACTTACATTCAGTGTCTTATGGCCCTTAGCATACGTATTCACACTTGCTTTTGTATTAAATTCCCACCATCCTGCCCTACCCCATCAACCAACCCCAACAAGTACCCATACATCCCTAATTCTGCCAATATGTCTTTTATCAAACATTCCAATAACCTGCCTCTCTAAAGCTTTTCTTGTACTATCCACCCATTTTTGCCCCCCAAGCCCGTTGCTTCTTCCTGTTCAACCTCTTTACCATTTTCTACCTAGTACACTTTACTTTATTTAATAACTTATGTCAATCACTAGACTTGATTTTAATTTTGCATAACAGAGGTCTTGTCTGGTTCATTCCACATCCTGCATTTATAGAAAAAGGTCTGGTGTATATAAGTACTTTCGATGAATAAATAAAAGAATGAATATATATATTACAAGTTCACTGGCCAACTTTCTTCTAAAGGTCAAAAAATAAAACTAATTCATCACTTGAATGCAGCCATTATACTTACATATTTATGAGTTAGAGGTTTGCGCTTCAAGGATCATTCTATCATTTTAAAATAGTTAAAAATAAACAACAATGTATATCAGTTCTAGATAACTTAGTATTCTAAATAAAACACATTAGAGTCACTCCTCCCAAATTAAATAATAACAATAATACCAAAATCATGAAAAGGAATTTGACTAATTGATTAAAGTTGCTTTTTCCCTGTATTTTTTCAGTACCTACTTATAAGTGGTCTAACATTTAAACATCATTTCCCATCTAATACACAATAGTAAAGGTGCAGATTATTTATCATAAATTCTCTGTAAAATTTTTAAGTGTGAAAGTCAATAGTAAATATATTGATTGCAGAAATAATTGTTTCATCTATTTACTTTTGTTATTTAGAGTCCTTAGAGCACTTTTAAAAAGATACCCTGAAACAAATTGTTTTAGTAAAAATATGTAGATGTTAAATTATTGAGCTATCCATGCATAATTTAGGTAATTGCTTTTAGAAGATATCCTATTTGATGAAAGTCTGTAAAAGGGAGATTAAATACTGTATATTCTTAGAAGATTTTGTTTTCAAAAATTTGTGGCATGTTGTGATAATTTGTGTAAAATGATCAATATTAAGCCAATTTACCAGTGCCGTTGTAAAGAATCTATGAGATGCTTATGAAAATTGCCAAATTTCTGCTTCAGTTTCCTGGGGAAACTGAATTAAAACTAGTCAATTTGTACATTAAAAGATACCTCTTTCAGTTTTAAATGTGCAAATGTAAATGGATGTAAATGGATGCCACATCAAGGAATGAAAGCAGACACATGTTACATGGTATCAAAATAATCAGTCAAGTCAGGAAACAAACGAGGCAGAGAGAAGGAGGTAAGGGAGGCGAGGGGAAGGGCTTCAGACTGACGTCTGCGTACTGTAGACAGCATCAGTTAGCACATGAAACAATTGTGAGTTTTCAGGTGAATATGGATAGAAGTAATCAATTTAACAAAAAATTAATTTAACGTCTACAGGTCCACAATTCCTTATACAAAACAGTTGGGGCAAGGGGCATATGAAAATTTAGAATTCTTCAGATTTTATCAACTTGCCATAGAAAATATACTTTATGGTACATAACATCCTAGTAGGGACTGGGGAAGCATCCAATAATTAAACACATTATATTTATTCATGTAACATATGACTTTTCAAATACCATAGAATAAAGATTATAATTAATCACATATCAGTTTTGGTTTGGTTTTGCCAGCAAGTGAGTTCTGGCGAAATTAGGTTATGCTGCCAAATGGGAGTTAAAAAAAAAAAAGTAATAATAAGAAATGCCACAACTTTGTTTTTTCTGGAGTTCACATCTTAGCAGTGTAGATAAAGGATTGTTGTCCTGTACTGTACTGTATGCTTGCTTGTACAATATCAGGCATATACTCAAATTCTTGTTGAAGAGAAAAGATTCCTGTATCTGAAGAACATTAGAGACTGTTTGTGTCACTAAAACTTATGACCCAGGGCTTCAATCCTATAGTTGAGGTAGTGTGACAGCAAAGATAAACTATTAAATCAATATACATGGAAAGGGCAGTTAAAAGAAAAATTTGTGTGTAGGTGTGAATAGGAGGCAAAATTCAGAAAAACCATGAAAAAAGTTCTTGCTGCAGTTGCACAGGTGTTTATGGTTTGAAAAATCAACAAGAGATTATAATAGCTCCCTTTTCCATCTGCCTCCAACTGAAGTCCTGTGGATGAGACTGATCAGTGGGAAGATAATGACAGTAGTTTGTTATATTCCAACAACATTTTTCACAGAAATAGAACAAAGAACCCTAAAATTTATATGAAACAAGAAAAGACTCTGAATAGCCAAAGGAGTCCTGAGAAAAAAGAACAAACCTGGAGGTGTCACACTCCCTGATTTCAAAATATACTACAAAGCTATGGTAACTAAAACAGCATGGTACTGGCACAAAACCAGACACACAGATCGATGGAACACAATCCAGAGCCCAGAAATAAACCCACACATCTATGGACAGCTAATTTTCAACAAGGGAGCCAGGAGCATAGAATGGAGAAAGGAAAATCTCTTCAATAAATGGTGTTGGGAAAACTGGCCAGCCACATGCAACAGAATGAAAGTAGACCATTATCTTATACCATGCACAAAAATTAACTCAAAATGGATTAAAGACTTGAATGTAAGACCTGAAACCATTAAACTTTCTAGAAGAAAACATAGGCAGTACGCTCTTTGACATGGGTCTTAGCAGCATATTTTCAAGTACGATGTCTGACAACTTAGACTACATCAAACTAAAAAATTTCTGCACAGCAAAGGAAACCATCAACAAGATGAAAAGACAACCTAACAATTGGGAGAATATATATGCAAACCATATACCAGATAAGGGCTTAATATCCAAAATACACAAAGAACCCATACATCTGAACAATGAAAAAACTAACAACTCAATTAAAAAATGGGCAAAAGATCTGAACAGAGATTTCTCCAAAGAAGATATGCAAGTGGCCACCAGACACATGAAAGGATGTTCAACATCAATGTCATTAACTATTAGGGAAATGCAAATCAAAGCTACAATGAGATATCAGCTCACTCCCATCAGAGTGGCTATAATTTACAGGACAGGAAACAATAAGTGTTGGAGCGGATGTGTAAAGAAGGGAACCCTGGTACACTGCTAGTGGGAGTGTAAACTGGTGTAGCCACTGTGGAAAGCAGTATGGAGATTCCTCAAAAAATTAAGAACAGATCTACCATATGTTTCAGCTATTCCACTGATGGTTATTTTTACAAAGAACATGAAAACACAAATGCATAAAGATACATGCACCCCTATGTTCACTGCAGCATTATATACAATAGCCAAGACTTGGAAACAACCTAGGTGCCCATCAAGGGACGAATGGATAAAGAAGATGTGGTATATATACACAATGGAATACTACTCAGCCATAAGAAATGATATAATCTGGCTATTTGTGATGACATGCATGGACATTGAGGGTATTATACTAAGTGAAATAGGTCAGAGGGAGAAAGTCAAATACTGTATGATCTCACTTATAAGTAGACGATAAAAACAATGACAAACAAACACATAGAGACAGAGATTGGAGTGGTGGTTACCAGAGGGGAAGGGCAGAGGGAGGAGGGTGAAAGGGGTGATTAGGCACATGTGTGTGGGGATGGATGGTAACTCATCTGTGGGTGGTGAGCATGATGTAATGTACACAGAAATCGAAATATATAACGATGTACAATTGAAATTTATATAATGTAAACCCATATTACCACAATAAAAATAAATAAGTAAAGAAATAAAATTTAAAAATTTAAAAAAATAGTATATTATAGGTGTCATATTAGCAATATACTTCAGCTTCTGTGGAACCTGAGGCAGGATGACCTATCTTTGCCTGAGAGCTGGAGAAGGCCTTACCGAGGAAGTTAAGTTTCAGTTGAGTTTTGATGGGTGAGTCGTCCTCCACTCTGACCGCCTAAGGACTGCCAGCGTGCTCTCCTGCATGCGATCGGGAACCGTGACAGTAGACATGCTGCTATTGTTCGTATTGAACACTGTGACTCATCGGCAATAGCTGGGTCTATGCATCAGTGAGCCTGGACTGACCGTGTGTACACTGCATCAGCCCTGGTCTCAGCTGTGATTACTTCACTGAGTAACCACTTTATTAATTATCTGGATGCTGTTCCAGCACTTTCTTAGTATATTCACTCTGTTCTTACATCTTACATTTCTCCCGTTTGTATTCACCTGTATGTTTATGCTCTGTTGGATAGTGTTAGATATGGAATATGACTTAGTGTTAGATGCGAAATATGACATGGAAATGGTTTGGAAAAAATTGTTAGAGTTTTATTTAATAAAGTAACAGTTATGTAAGAAATATAGGAAAGCATTGTGATCAAAATTGGATTTTTCCCCCACAAAAGAATACAACTCAGTAAACAGATACCATGAGCTGTGGATGGATATTTTAGCTGTGGATGATGCAGCAGCTTCCTGGTAGTGGCATAGAGGAACTCAATACAGGAAACAGTTGTCCTTACAATATTTGCTGAATTCAGTACACATAAAATAATCATGGAGTCAGTCATCTCTAAAGGCAGGCAGATAGCAGAGCAGCTGAACCACAGCAGTGAAAGAAAAAAGATATTCTTTTTGCAAAAAAAGAGGAATTGGGAACTAGCCAACCTACTGGTTAAGAACAAAAGACTCATTTGGGAGCTAAATGAGGAGCATAGTAGCACTGGTCTCAACAAAATTTAAAACAAACAAACAAACAGAAACTAAGTTAGAGAAAGAGAAAAGATAGAAAAGAAAAGAGAGAGACACTTAAGACCATAAACCTGACTGTCTCCTAAGGATTGAGGGGGTTTTCCACTGAAGCTGACCTTTCGAATGTTTCCATATTGGTACAAATGAAAGGAAAACCGCTGACATCTACCAGAGACAGTTTGATTTTTATTTCTCAAATCAACTACTGACAATTTATCCAGACACCTGTCCTAAGGGTCTATGGCTCTTTTCTGTATCGTGGATGAAGGTAAACCCTTTGACAGAGCACTGAAGACTCTGGTCTTGTGATTAGATTTAGCAAGCCTTGATTCAGTATTTGAGAAAAGAATCACAATTTGGTATTTCTGCAAAAACATCCTTCAGACATTTAGTTAGAGAATTGGTAACTCTAGGAGTTGTAGCCTTATTTGCTTTAAATTTCTTTTTTTGGTTACATTGCTCTAGCTTAAGAAATTACTAGCAAAGTACTAGTATTTATTTAGTATTGTTGGTCAATCCAGAAAAAGATTATAATTCCCTGGTGTATTTGGCTTAGTGATGGTATAAAAATAGGAATTAGGTTTAGAGTTTTTACGCTTAACATAAATTTAATATTTTGACCTTTAATATCTAGATTCATATTCCATTCAATTTCTTTTTTTAAAAAAATCAGATGCATAGAAAAATAATAGTCAAGAAGTTCGCAAATGATATTTAAGAGTAAATTTATATTTTTTTCAAAATGACCCTGGTTATATTTTTCTTAAATGTAGTCACTTAAAAGTTTCACTAAAAAGTTCAACAATTTCTGTAAATTAAAAACACTCTTATTTGATGAGTAAACTTGGGTGAACTAGGTAATGTTTTTGGCCTCAATATTTTTCTCTATTTAAAATGAGTATTGAGAGTCTTGAGTAATGGTGGCAGAATAAAGTCAGATCACACAAGACCTGTCACCGAAATCAGAGAGATCTGAACATGGAAGGGTGGAATTTAGCCAAAGTTTTATCGTTGAAGTATGGTTATTTTCCCTAAAATGATGGGTAAGCATATAAAAAGAAAATTCTTACTGGTCAGATTGGATCCCAACTCTCTGTCCCAAATTCCAAATGCTGTTCTGGGGAAAGGAGGTAAGTAGAAAAATTCCTCACAATCTTCACTAATATACTCGCCTCCCCAAAGTACATGCAATCAGTCAGAAGAGAAATGAACAAGAGAAATACATGGAAAATCACTTAAAAATAGAACATTCTACCAATCGCTAAGGATGTCAGTATCTTGGTACCCTAGTACTTCAGAAGGAGATCCGGGACAAAGTACTGGAGCTTACGATTTCCAGGGCTCCGTGCTGGAAATGGTCCAGGTTCAGGGGTATTCTCCTTAGAAATAGGATACACTTCTGTCTGTGTTTTGTTGACACTCTTTTAGAACATTTCACACATCCCCAAAAAGATGTGAGTCCATATTCTCAAAACAAAGGGTCTATACATAGCCTTAACTTACCATTCTCTATGCCACCTCTCCCCATGCCCTCAGATTACAGAAAAATAAGAAGCTAGAACAGATTTCAAGCTACAGATTATAAAGAAAGATTTTTTTTTTTTTCTCCTAAGGTGGAAAAAGTCAAGGAGAAATCAAGTGAATTTTACTATCCCAAATAAATGTTAAGGTTATCTCCTATTTATAAAAGGTAGAATTAAGAAGAAAATAGAACAGAAGAGGAAGAAAAGAGAAACATACCATTTAAAAAGACTGAAGATGAAGACAGTCTAGAAGAAAATGTGTCAAGAAATGGAAGAAAGCATAACAAAACCATGAATCAAAAGTAACAGTTTATAGATAAAACAACAGCATGAGCGAATATACATGAGGTGTATACAGACGGTATAAGTATGCTTATATATATAGATGCACGCATGCATGCACACACACAGGTAGTATGTATACACACATAGTATATACACATGCACATACGAACACAACAAAAGCAGTAGTAAACTTGTTGATTTCCTTTTCTAGTAGAGAAAGAAATTGATTACTTAAAATTAAAACATGAAATAAACACATAACTACAAGTTCTTAAGGTTTTTGATATTTATTCTCTTAATCTTAGAGGAATCATTCTCTCCAGAGACAAAACTGTGATTCTCCTTTAAAATACAGTAAAATCCCCCCTCCTCTGGTCTACACCACAAGAGAAATGGCTACTACCAGCTCCTGAATATGGCACCTCACAGCTTTCTCCACCAGCTAGACTCTGGCAGTCTTTATCACCATCCCAAAAATCTCCGGGGAAGAGGTCACTGACCCCACTTGGATCAGCAGTTTCCTCCCAGTTCATTGAACATACATGCATAGATTTTCTTCTTTTTGAACATACATGCACACAAATTGGTCCCACTCCAGCCACATGTATGGGGAAGATTAGAGCTATCAGACTGGTGAACCAGGATTGCAGACTGCTTAACTGCTCAGATCTGTAATACTACCTGAGTTTTCCCCTGCTTCTGCTGAGAATCATGTTACCTGTTAAAGCCATCAAGCACTTTGACTCGGGTTATCCTTAAACACAATGAAATATACAAACCCAACATATCTTCTGTCTCTTTTTGCCCAGCCTTTTCCTCTGCACCCTCTGCTTCGCCTTGTATTGCCACTCCCACACTACCTTCCCAATTTTTTTTTAACCCTGTTCTTTAGAAACCATGTTTCATTGTAAATCTACACTTTAAATCCTAAGCCTCTGCACAGGATTTCCTCTGAACATAGTTGACATAATTTAACTTTGGCTCTCAGCCTCAGCATACTAATCTCCCCTGCAGCTCTCCTAAAGGGAACATGGTATTCTCTCATCCTCCTACACTACTGAGAACGCGGGAGTCTGAGATGACATTGGCATCCTCCCAGTTCCCTATTTCCAATTTCAGATGGTTATTCTACTTCCCTCACATATAAGTACTTCCCTCCTGAGGTTCATGACTTCAGACTACAGTATCTTCCATCTTCTGTTGCTACTTGTAATTTTATCTACAGGGTTGCCATCCGTTATTCATAATGGAGGCTGGCATCTAACTCACTTTATTCTCTACTCCAGGAACTTCAATCATCGGAATAAATATGAGTAATCCAATCCTCCACACTGAAAATTTCTTTACCGGGAACCAATCAATTTAACCCCTTCATCCTCATATCTTTTGGGAATCTCTGGGCTTTTTCAGCAGACCAAATTATTATACCCCTATAAATTTAAGCTTTAACATAGAATATCCGATGACAACTTCCTTATCTTTATCTCTTTCAGTTCATATTCTAAGTAAATCTGTTTGATTTCACCAAAGCCTTAGATTTCTCCAACCCAACTCACTTTTGTCCCTATCGGCTTCCTAACTAGTACAGATGCCATGTTGCAACTCAACTATTCTATTGTCACATATCCAATTGTTTTGTACTCTGTTCTCTACTGCACTTACTGTAACTTCTCCTTGGATCAATATAGCTATTCAACACTTCTTGTCTTACACCTGGGCTACTAAGCACTGTTGGCGAGAATCACATGGTAGGTGGATTGGAACCACTTCATACTCAAGCTCTTTACTCTTGTCAGTACTGCTCCTCAGCAATTTTACTTATATTATAGTCATCTTTCCAATATTTTGGAATAAGATCTTCCGAATATACACCATTCTTCTCAAATCTTTTTCTGGGACTCCTTGCAGATCCCTGAAAGGCTGGTGGCTTGCTTTTACCTGGAACTGAAATAAATTGTCATTATAATAATATTTATATCCGTTTAAAGAATTTCTGAGGATCCAAACACAAACTTTCATAGCATGGTTGACCCTGAATTATCTCATATATATTGAAAATTTTGATTAGTATAAATTAGCAATTTAAAATTTAAAATATTATATTTAATTAAAAAGAACATGAGAGAAGATAAAATAAATTCAGAGGCAGATTTTCAAGAATGATACCATCTAAAATTATAGCCAATCCTCATTTTTTGATTCTATGTTTGTAAGTTCACCTACTTGCTAACATTTCCTTTTAAATCCAAAATCAGTACTCACGGTACTTTGGCATTCATTTAAGGACATGCAAAATGGGGCAAAAAATTTGAGTTGCCAGACATACATGTTACCAGTGAGGTGGAACAAGCCGACACTCTGCCTTCTTGTCACATCTCTAATACTGTAAACAAGTGTCCTTTTTGTAGTCTTTTTAGTGTCACATTTTGTGCCTTTTGTTGGTGACTTCACTGTATAAAATGGCCCCCAAAATAGTGCTGAAGTGCTGTCTAGGGTTCCTAAGCACAAGAAGGCTGTGATGTGCCTTACAGAGAAAATACGTGTGTTAGATAAGCTTCGCTCAGGCGTGAGTTACAGTGCTGTTGGCCATGAGTTCAATGTTTATGAATCACCAACATGTATTAAATAAAATGTCTTTAAACACAAACACATATAAAACAAGATTATATATTGATTGATGTAAATGTTGTGACCAGAGGATTAGAGGAACCTAAGCTCATATTTCCCTTAGGAGCAACGGTTCGGTATTCACCAATTCGGTGTTCATGGTGACTTTATAGAACGCAATTACCTGAATAATGAGAATCTGCCACGTATAGATATTGGTATTGCAGAGATTCAAGGGCTTGCGATAAATGACCTGCTCGTGTATTCATGGTGGTAACAAATTGAACTACTGCCTGTTCGCTAACAATACCTTCATGAGCTGCAAATAATTAGTAAGTCACTCAAAATATCGGATGGATGAATTTGTGATGACCAATAATCTGTGTATTGGGCCATCAGTCAAAGTCTATGACGGTTTTATTGTCAACTTTCTGTAGGTGAGCCAACTGGCTTAGGAGGGCAAAATAGATGTCAGTCTTCCTTCTAGTAGGATGCTTAATGAATAGCGTAACTCAGCAATAATCATCTCTAAATAAAAAGTCACTACATGATAAAATTGACTAACCCCCAAAATAACAGGAGCTAAAAGATATTCTCAAAGAACCCATGGGGAAAGTGAGAAGTAGGGAATTAAAATTTTAAATGATAACTCTATTCCAGGTATTTAGGTGAAATTTTCCATTATCTCATTCAATCCTATGACTTCCTTTTGATATCAGTATTATTATCTTCATTTAAGATGAAGCAACAGAAAAATGAAGCAAAATACCTAAAATCACCTAGCTAATAGATATAAGAGCACAAATTTGTAATTACTACTGTCTGACTCCAGAGATCACGTGCTTTTAACTTAAAATTCTAAGATTTTTATTCTATTTGCTTCTTCGTCTCATTTGTCTGCAAAATTTTCCACCTTCTCTTAGAAACATGGTTCAAATCCTTTTAAAAATTTTGAATAGAATTTTGAAATATATGAAGTTAACATAAAGTAACAATTATTTTTCTACGGGACTTTCATTAGAGGCTATCTCTTTTTTAAAAACTTGGTTGCATTATGAAAGTCCATTTTCAAGTTACTTGATTGTACTTCAGCTTCTATTTTCCCTTAGAAAAAAGATTGTAATTGATAGTTCGACATTTAAGTACAGGAAACTACTGTTTAATGAACACTACCTTTCAATTATAGTTTTGTTAATCCTATATTGTGAAGCGTCTTCCAGTATGTGTCTGTAGGAAAATGCATTTTGAGTTCCAAGTTGTTAGAGCAAGAGCCATTTACCTGAACTCATTGAATTCTTAGGAACTCCTCCCTCCAACCTGCTGGACAAGAGAGCAGGAGAATCCTCCACTTACGAATCCTTGTCAGCAAATTCTGAGACCTGTCAGAGGTTCGTTAAAGGCAAGACTTGGGGAGGAAATTGGAGCTTAAAAGAGGTTGAACTGGAACAGCTCTGAGATTCTTATTTCCTGCAGTGGACCAGGCTGGCATTTGCTCCAATCCTGGGCCAGCAGCTCATTGCCTGATAAACCATGTGATATGACACATAGAAGAGCCCTTAATTACTGGAAAAGTGTCTAGACAGTTAGCTGGGAAATGCATATTACCTGCCTCTTATTATCTTATTTGGCTCTAGCATCAATACCACAATGCTTAAAAAATCTGGTCATACCATGGGAATGTGTCCAGAATGTAATTTCTTTCTTACAGTAAATCTCATAAAAAAAAAAAAAAACATTGAGAGCCCTGATATCAAATAAGAAACCATTTTGTCAATATTATTCCTGTCCTAGAAATTAAAATATAATGTGTATATTTTTTCTGTCCCTTACACATTGAATTTATTTCAAACTGATTTAGCGCTTGATTTTATATATAAATATGTTTTATATGCCTTATGTTTCGTGTGTTTATATTTTTTATATGGTTTATGTTTCATGTGTTTATATATACACAAAAAATATGTATATATATGTTTTATATATGCATATGCTTATAAATACATAAAGAGGCAGAGCATTTATGGCAATCAAGGTGAAGATTCACTGAGTATGAGTGTGTGTGTTTGCATGTACGCAAAACAAAGAGGAAAGGTTTATAAAAGTTGCTGTCATATGTAGGGCAGGTGTAGTGTTATCTCAGTCTGACACTAAACTAAAAATTTTAGTAAAAGAATTCACTTCCTGGCATTTGTGTATATTAAAAGCAGCAGAAATTGCATGATCCTTCCATCCAATATTTAGCTCGAAGTATTGACTAGCATACCTGACGTATAACGTTTCCATTGAGAGAGGTATAGAGTTCTTGTCTAAGAAGATAGCAAAAGCCAACCTCTAAAGAAACTAGAAAGTTTCTTCCTCTCTTTTTTTTAGCCTTTCCTTTTTAAAAAGTTAAAGTTGTCTATTATTTAGAGGAGATAGTTGTCAGGGCTTTGTCTTACAAAGAGCAGTTCAAGAACATTTGCATTCTCTGCGTGTTGGTTTTTAGACGAGGGTACTTTTTTTTAAATCTCATACATCATTTACAATTTTCTAACATTTCATGCAGGATTGCACATTTTTTTTCCAACTTTTTTGTGTATGTGGAACTAAGAGAAAATAATAAAAGGAGCACAACTGAAAAATTACTCTCTAGGCTTTGACCCAAGACTGTTCAGCTAATAACTGTTCTCTGTAAAACCCTCACCAGGGTGGAACAATCAATAGAGTGAGGCAAAAACAAACCGAAGAACGTTAGTGGGAACGTACTCGTTCCGGAAGCGTTTAAATGTGTATTACTCTTGCCACTCCTTTTTATCATTGTTGGTATTGATGAATACTAAAGTATTAAATTTTACATAGCTAAAAACTTTACATAGTTATTGTTGCTTGGGTAATTCTACATCACTTGCAATATCCAGATAAAGAAAGGTTATTTCATAAAAGTATATTGATACACAGATTTTGTAGATAGATACTATTTCCAAGGAGTTCACTGTCTAGTGAGAAAAAAAAAACCAATAATTATAATAACATGAGATAGGGTTAAAAAATGGTACATACTAAAATATCATTTCTTTTCCTGTACTGATGTAAGATTGTATAAAGCTATAATTATAATACTATACATTTTGGTTTATTTTATATACACACACACATACATACAGTATTAGTACAAGGGAGGAGTGAACGAACAGATCCATATTGGAGTGAAATTCTATATTTTACCATCAGGAAGGTAAATTAATATTAATCTGATGTAGATTATGTAAATAAAGTAATCTCTAGAGTAACCAAAATAGCATAAAAATAATAAAATTTTTGGAAAAAAATTAAAGAAGTGCAAGATTTGTACATTAAAACCTACAAAACATTGCTGAGATAAACTAATACAGATCTAAATAAATGTAGAGTCATTCATGTTAATGGATTTGAAGACTCAGTATTATCAAGATTGCAATTCTTCCCAAATTGCTATATAGATTTAACACAATTCTTATCAAAATCTCAGCAAACATTTTTTTAGATACTGGCTAGGTGATACTAAAATTCAAATGAAAAGACAAAAGTAACTAGAAGAGCCAAAACAATTTTGACAAAGAACAAAGTTGGTGTATACACACTTCCTAATTTCATGACTGATTTTACCAGTCAAGGTATTATGTATTGGCAAAAAGGTAAACATATAGACCAATGTAGCAGAATAGAGAGCCCAGAAATAGACTCACACAAATATAGTCAACTGATTTTTGACAAGGGTACAAAAGCAATGGGGAAAGAATAGATTTCCACAATGGTGCTGAAATAATTGAACGTCCATGTGCAAAATACGAAACAACACAAACCTCACATCTTATTAAAAATTAATTCAAAATATATCATAGATCTTAGCGTTAAACATAAAACTATAAAAGTTTTTGAAGAAGAGAAAAATCTTTGTGATGCTGGTTTAGGCAAAGAATCTTAGATATGACACCATGAACATGGTTAACAAAAAAGGAGTTACATTAGACTTCATTATAGTTAAAATCTTTTGCACTTCAAAGGACCCCATTAAGACAAACCACAGAATGGGAGAAAAATTGAAAATTATATATCTGTTGATGGACATGTATCCAGAATATACAAAGAACACTATCTACTCACTAATAAGAAAAGCCAAACATGATGTGTCAGTGTTGGTTCATCAATTGCTGCAAATATACCACTCTGGTCCGGGATGTTGATAACGGGGAAGGCTGTGCATGTGTGGGAGCAGGGGGTATATGGGAAATCTGTGGACATTTCTCTCAATTTTTCTGTGAACTTAAAACTATCTAAAAACATAAAGTCTTTATAATTTAAAAAAATCAAGAAAAGATTTGTCAGATATTTCACCAAAGAAAATAGACAAAGAACTAATAAGCACATGAAAAGGTACTTGGCATCAGTACTTTTTAAGGACATACAAATTAAATCTATATTAATTTTCCACTTTACATCCACTGGATTAGCTATAATCAAAAAGACAGATTATAGGGGCCGCCCCCGTGGCTCAGTTAAGTCTGTGGGCTCTGCTTAGCCGGCCCAGGGTTTTGCCTGGTTGGATCATGGGGGCGGACCTAGCACTGCTCATCAAGCCATGCTGAGGTGGTCTCCCACACAGCAGAACTAGAGGGACCTACAACTAGAATATACAACTACGTATTGGGGGGCTTTGGGGAGAAGAAAAAAAAAGATTGTCGACAGATGTTAGCTCAGGGCCAATCTTAAAAAAAAAAAAAGATTATGTATACCTATATCAAATTATCACATCGTATACTTTAAATATACACAATTTTTATTTGCCAGTTATACCTCAGTAAAGCAGAGGGGAGAAGAAAAATAAGAGAGCTACTACCACATGTAGGCAAGGATGTGGGCAAATGAATCCTCATACATTGCTAGTAAGAATATAAAATGTTTCAGCCGCTTTGAAAGCAGTTTGACAGTTTCTTAAACGTTATACATGCATTTCCGTTTGACCCAGGAATTTCATTCCAAGGAGTCTCCCAAAATTGAACATCTCTCTCCACAGGAAAACACATATGTGAATGTTCAGGATGGCATTATTCATGATAGCCCAAAAGGGGCAACAATCCAAAGAAATATCCATCAACTGGTGAATGGATAAACAAAATGGAACCCTCTATGATGGATCACTCTTTTGATAATAAGAGGGAATGAATCACTTATATATACTACAAAAAAGTACAAACCTTAAAAATGTTATGATAATCAAAGAATCCACACAAAATACTCCATGTAATTTAATTTTAAAAAAGAAAAATCCAGAAAAAGCAAATTTTTAGAGATGAAAAGCAGATCCTTGTTTGCCAGGGATTGAGGTAGGTGTGGATATTAACTACAAATAGACACGAGGGAATTCTTTGGAGTGATGGATATTTTCTAAAATTGGATTCTCAAGATAGTTGTCCAACACTATAAACTTACTATAAATCATTGAATTGTACACTTACAGTGGTTGAATTTTATGGTATGTAAATGATACTTCAATTAAGCTGTTAAAAAGCATCACCCTTGTTAAGAAAGGAAAAGAAAAAGTGGGATGAGAAACAGAAGCACATAATTATCACAAAGCCCAGCTAAATTGCCGTTGTTTTGCTGTGTGAATTAATCTGAGTCAGAGTCTTACTTCCAAGTCTGCCTTCCTAAGCAGGACGCAGTTCAGCCTTTCATTAAGTCTGGCCCTGGAAGCCAGAGGAAGTATGTTGGAGTGGTGGCTCTGCTACTTGTGAGCTGAGTGATTTTTGAAATGTTTCCTAAGGCTCAGTTTCCTTATATGATGTCAATTATTTTGAAGAAGGTGTTTGAGAAAAAAAAGATGTAGCAAAATGCATGTAAAGAATCTAGAATTTTTCTTCCCAGTAATGTTTGCCCCCTTTACTCTGAACCAAAAGACAGAGGACAGAAGTGGGATCAAGAGTGTTTCAGAAATTATGATGAATTTTGGGAACAAAAACCAATTGGTTCCTATTGCTGAATAAACTAGAGGAAAATGTTGCTGCTAAACTGGGAGATGTTCTTTTCCAGCAGAGCTGACGAGAGACATCAAACTTGAAACGGGTGGACTTTCTCCACAACCGCTGAAATAGCTCACTGAACATACATCTTCCTCTGGACTTCCTCTTCCAAGACACACGCACATCAACAGAGAGAGAGAGGAAAGCAGCAGTGGCCTTTGCTCCTAGTTAAAAGGAAACCAAACAAAACCCCTGCTATATAAAGAAATTGAATAATCTGCCAGGGAAGACCAAGGAATTAGTGTGAGTGTTGCTCCCACTGAAAAGTCCCTACTTTGGTATTTGAATGGGTGTGAGGATCGCCTCCCTCTCTACACTCAATATGTGCAACCCCCCATTCCACCCCCAGAAAAGCTTGGCAGTCAGCATTCCCTAGTGCTCCACACAGGCCTGTCACTCCCTCTCTTCTGGGGAAAGGCGAATGTGAAAAAGGACCCACCCCAGGCAGAAAAGCTTGTGCCAGTGACTTTTATTAATGACATGGCTCTTCATTTATAATAATAAAAGAGCTATTAAGGACTGTCAGAAATTTATGTAAACTATCATCACATAACAAAGAGCAAAAAATAATAAACAGAACAATTGATCTCAGGCAGGTCAAACATACTTTTGTAAAAGAAGAAAACTTTTTAGTAAACATTATAATTAGAGGAACTATTGATATATGCAGTAACATAGATGAAGCTCAGATGTATTTTGCTTAGTGAAAATGCCAGACTCAAACAGCGATATACCATATGATTCCATTTATATTATATTCTGAAGAGGCAAAACTACAGGGATGGAGAACATATGTGTGGTTGCCAGGCATTGGAGGTATGGGAAAGAAGCAAAAGGTAGTTTTTGGAGGCGTGATGGAACTGTGCTGTATCATGATTGTAATATTCATGATCATAAGGCTCTATCACATTTCAGAATACATGGAGCTGTAAACTACAAAGAGAATTTTGCTATATGAAAATATAAAAATAATTTTAAAATTTCTAATTAGCATTCTCACAAAGGCTAGAGACGATGGCATATTCTTAAAAACAAGAAGAAGCTGCTAAGATAAAGAAGCATTCTGAAAACAAGGACAAAATATAAGCTATTACTGCTGAAACTTTAAAAAGAGTAGAAGAGGGGCTGGCCCTGTGGCTGAGTGGTTAAGTTCATGCACTCCGCTGCCGCGGCCCAGGGTTTTGCTGGGTCAGACATGGCACCGCTCGTCAGACCACGTTGAGGTGGCGTCCCACGTGCCACAACTAGAAGGACCAGGGGTATTCAGGGAGATAAAACAGAAAAAAAAAAAAAAAAAAAAGGGCAACAGTTGTTGGCTCAGGTGCCAATCTTAAAAAAAGAAAAAAGAATCCCTCTCCCTCCCCTCTCTCTTTCGTTTTTTATTTTTTTTTGTGTTTTTTTTTTTGAGGAAGATTAGCCCTGAGCTAACATCTGCTGCCAATCCTCCTCTTTTTGCTGAGGAAGACTGGCCCTGAGCTCACATCCGTGCCCATCTTCCTCTACTTTATATGTGGGACACCTACCACAGCATGGCTTTTGCCAAGCGATGCTATGTCCACACCCGGGATCCTAACCGCCGAACCCCAGTCCGCCAAATTGGAATGTGAGCACTTAACCGCTGCGCCACCAGGCTGGCCCCTCCCCTCTGTCTTTCTGTGTGTGTGAGTGTCCGTGTATGTGTGTTTGGTTTGAAGGGGAAGTTTCGAGGAAGAAGTATGTTAGGCAAGTTAGTAGAGTGGTTGTGGAAAAGTTTGAAAGATATAGAGGAAAATGTAGACAAGGACAAAAATTTGGACAATTTGAAAGCAAAATTAAGAGCTATGGATACTCTTATCTAGCATATAAAAGATCCATATAAAATTTATTTTCAGAAAGAGAGAAGCAGAAAAATAAAAAGGAAAAGTAATCTATTAACAAAAGGAAAACCAAATCACACCATTTTCAAGTTGATATTTCAGTTAAGTACTGAAAAGGGGGAAACTGAGCAGAGCCTGCACATTAACACACATCCTTGTGAAAATGCTAACACAAAGGATAAAAATGCTTCCAGAGTGGAAAGTGGTGTCTGAAGAAAAGACTGGCTAAGAAGTGTTTTGGGTATGTGTTGCACTGGTTTTGAATTTCCTCAGATGAAACAGCTTCTTTTTGGTGTGGATACCATGTCTGACATAAAAGATCACCCATAGTCCCACTTCCCAGGGCTAATAATTTTTTCTAGAAACTCAAAAGGTATCCAGGTACAGGAGTAGATTTTAGTGACAGCTTTCTGAAGTAAATTAGTTATTCAAAAAAAGGAAAGCAAGAAAACTATTTTTTTATCCAAATTCCATGCTGAAGCTTTGTATCTGTGCCACATAAAACCTTTCCCAGTATGACGCCTTAATGACTAACAATTTGGAAGGTTTAGTCTGTCATTGAGATCAAACACTCTTTGTGTGCATGCCTTTGTCATTATTTGATCTCGTCATATAAGCAACACTATGTTTTAGTCTAATTCTTTGAAAAACACCATAATCAATGGCAATGATGATAATTAGATCAAAAAGCTGGGTTTTTTCTGACAAAGAGACTGTAGGCAAAGTCTCTGGTAGAAGCTGCCATTATTAGCAGGTGCTTTGGGTGCAACACTTGTCACTAGGTTTTAATTCTAGAGATTGCTTTGGGTAATAATGCATTTTTTCAGGAATTTCTAATCTGAAAGCAAAATTAGAGCACAAAACAGTATGTAGTGTGTTCGACTTATATGTACCTACTATAATTCAGACTGTACTGATCCTTGCATGCCTATAGCCACAAATGGCAAGGAGAATATTAAAAGAAAATCATGAAAATAAAGGTGACTTTTAGTACCAAGTGTGCAACTAAATCATTAAGAATCTTGTAAAAAATTTTAGCTGGTATTTTGTCAACCATTTTTGGGATTAACTAACTGGGTTTTCCACAGTCTCTAGCATAATGCTATCCTTAAAGTTCTTGGAAGCCCTTGCATGATTCTGAATCATAAAAGAGGTGTTCAATGCTCAGTACACCTCCCATAGAGGCATTTTAGTACCATAATTGGAGATTCTTTTGCCCGTAGGTTGCCAACTGGCAGCTTATAGACCAAAAGCAGGATACTGATTATGATGTTGTGGTTTATAGTGTTCAAAAAACTAATTGAGTTGTCAACATTTTAAAACTAGGATATTTGACATAAAACCAGAATTTGCTCCTTCTTTTGACAAATTTAAAAATCTATGATACTGGGCCTGCCTTTCTGCAATCACCTGCAGTTGAGTAGCCTCTGACCTTGTTGAAAAGGGCACGCACTTACTACTTCTCTACAGCTCACCTCCACTGCCATTGTGTTACATCTGGCTCTCTTCTCTCATGTTTGTTAGGTTTGGCCCCCATAGCACTTGAGTAAGTGACCCTTCTGTTCTTTCAATTAATTAATGGGTGCAGAAAGAGAGGCAGAAAAGGAAAATGATCTACCTAATCTGACCTTCTGTTCTAGAGCATGGATAGATGTCTGTACTGAGGTCTTTCCATTCATGATTCCATCTTGCCTTTAATGTTTTTAAAAAAGTTGAGAATTGCTGCATTGCATATATACTCAATAACAAACTATATCATTAGTCTTCCTGAAGTCATAACAAACAAGAGTTTATACTAATGCACTGCAAAGATACAGATAGAAAAATAGACCTAGGTAAGAAATTTATATGTGATGTAGTTAGGTATTTCACCACTTGAAAAGTACCAACAAGCGCAGTAATTTGCATTGTCAGGATTTCTACAAGACCTTCACAGCATTCTGTGAAGACTGCCAATCTTTGCAAAATCCTTGGCCTGTACTAATTATAAGAAGGTGAGAAGAAAACATCTTTCTGAATGTGTTTCCTTACAGCATCTGATTTTTCTGAACCAAAGGCAAAATTTCTGAGAACTGAGTTTGTTTTTCATGCATCAAAATTTTTTCACAAACAATAAAATAAAAAATCAATATTTTCTTATGCATCAAACAGTATTTTCAAAATAGCTATTCCCTATGTAAATAAAAATATATAGAAATATTTAGGTTTATGTTTATATATTATTTATTTATTTATATATTTATATTTTACATATATATTTTGTATATATAAATAGCAGGAATTAAAATTTTTAAAAATGGAGAAACAATTGGGAAAAAGCGCATGAGTGTACACTAGAGCCAAGTTGTTTTAAAAAGTGATGGGTGGAAATGCAAAATGGTGTAGCTGCTATGCAAAGCAGTATGGAGTTTCCTGAAAAAATAAAAATATAACTACCATATTATCCAACAATCCCACTTCTGCATATTTATCCGAAAGAATTGAAATCAGGATCTCGAAGAGATGTTAGCACTCTCACATTCACTGGCATAGCCAAGGTGTTGAAATGACCTAAATGTCCTTTGACAGATGAATAGTTAAAGAAAATGTGGTAAATACATGCAATGGAATATTATTCCCCCATAAAAAGAAGGAAATTTTGCAATATTTAACAACATGGATGAACCTTGAGGATATTATGCTAAATGAAATAAGCCAGTCACAGAAAGACAAATACTACATAATTCCACTTACATGAAATATCTAAAATAGTCAAATTCATAGAATCCATGAGTAGAATAGTGGTTTGCAGGAGCTAGCGAGGAGAAATGAAGAATTAATAATACGTAGGCATAAAGTTTCAGTTAAGCAAGATGAATAAATTCTAGAGATCTGCTTTATAATGTTGTACATATAGTCAGCCATAGTTTATCATACACTTAAACATTTGTTAAGAATGTAGGTCTCATGTTGTATTCTTACCACAATAAAATAAAAATATGAAAAAGTGATAGAAATCATTTGAAAACAAAACAGGTCTTGTTTTACTTTAAAATCACCTATGACAGTTTTCCCCATATAAATTCAATGTTCAACATTTTCAATACAGGCCATTGCAGAATCTTGACAGATTTTTTTTGTCCAAAGATTTTTCTTTAACTCTACACCTGAATGTAGAAATAAATAATGAGTGTCTGTAGTCACAGAGCCTCAAATGCTCTGTTACTTTTGGGGCTTGGCGATTAAAGGAGGGTATGCAGTGGAGGGAGAGTGGGAGAAGGGAGGAAAAAGAGGGAAATTTTTATGTCGAGCTTATTATGACCACATGGTTCTATATTATCCAGCCATCCAGGGTCAGCCTATGTTATAACATCCAATAACAGTAGTCTCAGCTGATATCTTGTTTATGAAAGCAGGAATCCAAGCTTACACGCTTCCTTTCCCTCACTACTTCTGGAGGTGCCCAAGGATACAGGTTCTGGATCATGCATGCTGTGTCTGGTTACTTCAGCCAGGCTTGTCTCTCTGGCTGTCTGCTCCAGGTTTCTCAGGCTGTCATGTGATGGACTTCTCTAGATTTGCAGCTGTTCTGCACATACCATTTGACTTAGTGATAGATATGGCCGTTCACTTTATTCTCTCGGGCACAGAAAAATAAATATCAATAATAAATAAATAAATATATAAACTTTATTGAACAAAGGTAATTACATTAAAAAAAATAAGAAGTCATTACTCCTAGTATCCACAGATCTAGGGAGCTCTCTACAGTTGGTTTCTTCTTATTCTCTGGTCTGCTGCCTGTAGCAGGGGCCAGCGCCCCTTTCACTGACAGAAAAGCTGTGGAACTTAACCCTAGTTGAGAACTCAACCCTACCTGCCCAAGAAAGAGCCAGAAAGAGAGGTTTTTTATCACCTGTTCAATGAAGGCCTCCCTCCTTTCCTGCTCCAAATGATGGACTGAAAGAAAACTGTTCACCATGACCCACAAGACGTGTTCTGGCCTACATGGTTGAACAAAGGCAATCAAAATAGCTGCCAATACATTTCCAAAGTGTGGATTCTTTCATTTTAAATATCATGCAGGGGGAGGGGATGTTGACAGTCTGAGCACAGAGATAGCAATCCAGTCTGAGTCCTATTCACAACATTCCTTCCAGTACAACAGAAAGAGAAGATCAGTCCTCTGGATTGCCAGATCACCTGCGATAGCACTTAGTTAAAAAAAACACATTTTCATGGGCATTCATGTTTAGATCCTTACTTAGGAAACTTACTTTTTTTTTTTTTTTTAAAGATTTTATTTTTTCCTTTTTTTCCCCAAAGCCCCCCGGTACATAGTTGTGTATTCTTCGTTGTGGCATGTGGGACGCTGCCTCAGCGTGGTCTGACGAGCAGTGCCATGTCCGCGCCCAGGATTCGAACCGACGAAACACTGGGCCGCCTGCAGCGGAGCGCGCGAACTTAACTACTCGGCCACGGGCCAGCCCCAGGAAACTTACTTTTTAACTCTGCTGTATCACAGCCCGGCTACTATGGACTGAGTGTTAATGTCCCCTCAAATTTCATTTGTTGAAATTTAACCCTCACTGTGATGGTAATTCAGAGATGGGGGCTTTGGGAGGTATTTAGGTCATAAGGGAGGAGCCCTCATGAATGGGATTACTGCCCTTCTAAGAAGAAACATGAGAGCTTGCTCTCTCTCTCACTGTTCTCTGCCACATGGGGATACAAGGAGAAGACTGTCATCTGCAAACCAGGAAGCAGGCCATCTCCGGACTTTGGATCTGCTGGCACCTTGATCTTGGGGTTCCTGGCCTCCAGAACTGTGAGAAGTAAATGTCTGTTACTTCAAGCACCCAGTCTCTGGGAATGTGTTATAGCAGCCCAAGTTGACTAGGACACTGGCTAAAGGCAGACCCAACTGACAATGACTAAATACATACCCAACTTACACTGCTAGACAAAACACATAGCACCTCATTTTGAATATCTGCATGGTGTTGTCTTTACATATTTTTCTCCAGAAAAGAGTGAGTGAATAAAGTACTTGCTTTACTTTTGTGTAACTGAGCATTCCATTGTGGTCATTTCTTTATACAAACAAAGAGTGTGTAAAAGTAAATTGGCGCCACTACTCCAAGGAACACACAAAAAAATTGTGTGTTTTATGGGACACTTCTTAATTTCAAAACTGACCCCTGCATAGCACTTCATTACGTTAGGAACAAAATAAAGCGAAATAAAAATTATGATGTTTGTCATACTTCCACAAAACAGAAACTTCTTGAATCCATATATTTGGTACTCCAATCTTCAGGATAAGAATGGATTTCTTGAGCACTAAATCTCCATTCATTCAATCAAGAAATATTTATTTAGCACCTTCAAAATGCTAGGCTCCGAAGGACATGGAGCTACAGCTATAAGCAAATCAGAACTCATCACTGCCTTCCTGAACCTTCTAGTGTAGAAATTATCTAAGAATGTGGTGGTGATGTTATTTGAGTGATTTAGGAAATATTTCCAAGAATTCAAATTCTAAAATTTAGGATGTGAGTAATTAGAAAAGAGAAAAAAATCCAAAATATTGACTGAGACTTAACAATAACTCATACTCATTTAAGTCTTTGTGTTGCAAAAGTTATTTCAAATAAATTATCTATTTATTCTCACAATAATACTATTGGGTATGTCAGATTGTCGTTTCCATTATCAGATGAATAAAATTACAATTTAGAGAGATTAATTGACTTGCCCAAGCTTACATAAGATGAGATGTAGAAGTTGGAACTTGCGGTTGATTTTCTAATTCGATGGACGACGTTTTCCACTCTGCAGCATGCTAAGAGGAAATCCTATAAGGATTATGACTGTGGTGTTACTTTACTTCTCTTGACTCAAACCCCTTTAGGAAGCTGTGAAATACTCCCTCATGGGCATGACAGGTCTCTCCTTGCTCTTAAATCACCAAATAATAAAAAACAAATCATGGCTCATATAACAATATCTTTGGTTTGCTAGTAACAGTTGCCTTCTTTTCTCACTGTGAGAGCTAAATATAAAGAGCAAAGGTGGGAAATAAGTGGGATGATAATCATAGGAGAGAATAAGATTGGCACATGAGTCACTTATTACTTCAGTGGAATCTGCTTTTTCAGTCTGTCTAAAATCTCTTTTCCCTTTTCTGGTTCAAGTCCTGACTCACCACCCGAAAGAGCAGAAACCCTAGTACCTGGCACCATTGCTATCACTCAGAGTGAAGAAATAACCCACACAAGGCAAATTGTATTTGTTCTTCCAATAATTTGAATTCAAGGACTGGGTTTTCAGCTCTGTTTTGACTCTGTGGACCACCCGGCATCCATTTTTCTTGTTTGAATAATTTATAATTCATTTTTATTACTTGCATCCAAAGAACTGTAATTGAGACAGTCATCCGGAATTCTATTACTTTATCGGGAGAAAAAAATGCCATGTATAGTCTGGTTTATATGAAATTTAAGGAAAGAAGGCATCAAGTTGCTTTTCATGACATTTTCAGTTTTGACTTGAACATGGGAAAAAACTGAATATCATGAGAAATGTCTACCTTTTACCTAATCTTTTTTCTCTCCTTGATAAGAGTAAGAAGTAATGAATTAGGTAAGTTGCTAGTTGAAACTCTTCATTAAAACTTTCCTGTTAAGAGAGAATAGAGGCTAGTCTAGTAGATTTTCATCCAAGATATTTTAAGTAGATAGTTTTGTCATTCTGAAATTTACATCATTCATTCATGACTGTGTAGAAGCCAACGATACTGCTCTTGGTGAATCATTAAAATTTCATAAAGAATCCTAATGGGAAATAGTAATTGACATATAGTGACTGAGATCCAACAGTAAACTAAGATCACTCTTTCACGGAGACAAAATTGAGCTTACCCTCTTGAGATATCATAATCTCCAAATATATTTCCTACCCTGTGAGTACACTATTCTCAGATAAGCACAGACGAACTTGTGATTTAAAGGCATATCATGGAACTGCTCCACACCTTTGCTCTGTCCGTGGACGAGCCTGATGAATAGATCACCTAATTGTCCTGTATGGGAGTCCTTTCTGAAATTGGGAGGTAATTTCAGCCAGTGAATTGTATCTTATCAAGGGTAACGTTGCATAATTGGTTCAAATTTGTTTTGAGTTCTAGCTACAGTATCCCATAAAATTGTGCTTAACTGTCTGACAAGAAATCTAGATCAGAATAAGATCAGTGACCAAGAAATAAATAAATAAAAAAATAAACCAGAATCAATGAGCTCTTTCCGCTTTCTCCATATTAGCAGGTGTCTTTTATGTACTGATGATTATATATCTTGCTTACTGTCAATAGCATCATTGCTTTTATTGGTGTATGTTATTAGCATTATAGTTATTTTCTTTTTATTCCCTGGAAAGAATGCACTGGTATTGCAGAATCAGCAAAGGAAACAAATCCTTGCCCTATGCATTTGTCTAACTCCACAAAGAAAGGCAAACTTCAAGACAGAAAACATGTACATGATGCAAGGAGAGCAAAAGAAATTCTTTCAAGGAAATGAGGATGACAGCCGTGCAGTAAAGGTCATTCATAAAACTTCTGAAGAAGTTCTTCCAGACAAATTCAAACTGAAGTTTTATTGTTGTGATATGAGAATTATGTTGAAAATGGAGTGTTTTTTCACTCATGTCGTGTCTTGAAAACACGACATAATTTGCAATTGTTGCAGTTATTCATATCACAGATTTTTCACAAGCCGTGATTTTTTTTCGGCTAGCAAGATGCTAGAATTACAATGAACCTATATGTGGGAAAACACAGCCGTTTAATAAGCCTACGCTGAAGAAATTGCACCTTAAAATATTCATGCACACTTTTAACCTTTCAGTATATATGAACTCCGAAGTTAGTTGAATACTTTGGAGGTTTTAACTCATAGTATATTGCGATAAAATTGTTTTCTTAAATCTAAGGCATTCCAGTCAAGCAAAAAAGATACTGAGCTGTAGAATTAAAGGACCTTTGTGATTTTTGTCAACTCCCTTTACCTCTCCAAGTTTCTTCATTTATGAACTGGGGCTAATAATACCTATAACAATATTGCTGCTAGTCTAAAATATAATATGGAATATTAAAATAATTCTAAGTGCAATTGTTTGCTCATGAATTGCCCATTGCAATTCCTCTGTAGAGACATGTAGTGAGAATCAATGAGGGAAAGTTCTCCACACTCTACATAACATGGGTTCTTATTGACATATAGGTAGAATGTCACTTATATCTCCTGCCAGGCACTTTATTAGATTCTAAGGATTTAAGTATGAAAATTATATAATCATTTGCCTTTAAGGAGTTCACAGTCAATCAGGGAGGGCAAGCTGTATAAAACCAACTACAATGGGTTAAGTGCCATATTAATATTAACAAGTAGTGTTGTGAGAGAACACAAATGGGGGATTACTTCTAATTGCGTTGTCAAGAAGGATGTCACTGAGATGGTGTCTTTTAAGCTATGTTTCATAAGATGAACTGGATTTTCCCTAGTGAAGAGTGAGGAACGGCATTTGAAGCATCTCATGTGATTTGGGATGAGAATGGGAGTGTAAATGGTGGCAGTTGATACTGGATGTGCAAACACATTTGAACTTCAATCTCCATGCAACAAGCATCAGAGAAAAACTGGTTTTGATTTACACCATGTAAGTTGTTTACTTGATTGTTATTGTCCTTTAATCTGTCAAAGTAGAAAGAAGAAGTTTTTAATGGCACATAAATTCACTACCCAGATAAGCTCTTCTGAAAATAAGAGCTAACAGTGCTACAGTAAGTATTGTTTATCTATACTGGAGATCTTTGTGTTTTTACTGCACAGAAACAAACAAATAAAAAGAATATACTTGCTGGTGCAAAGGGTATATGTATTTAAATTTTATATAGAACATTTTTTAAGAAAATAAGGTATACAATTAGGTGTGTGTTATACAAAATAACTTTTATAAGACTGATTTGAAGAGAAAGAGAGACTCAAGACAAGATAATTAATTCAGGAGAGTGATGATAGTAGTTAGAAATTATGGCAGTAGCTGTATGAATGTTTAAATGGAGAATCCATTGGCTAGGGCAAATAATTGAGGGAAACTAGCAAATGTAGAAAGAAATAATCAACCAATTTTCTTAGCTTGGGTAAAGTGATCAAACATAATAGGAACACAATTTAGAGGAAAGAAAGGGTTTTAGCGTAACGATAATTTATTTTAAGATACCTTCAAGCACCAAATGGACATTCAGGTTGAGTTGTTTAGCTAGTCATGAGAAATTATATTGTTTATATTATTTGGAAGTGTTTTCTGTTTATTGAAATAAGAATATCTAAAAGATATTGTATCAGTCAGCCATCTCTTTGTAACAACACGCTCCAAAACTTAATGTCATAAAACAAAAACATTTATTATTACTTGGTAGTCTATGAGTCAGCTAGCTAGTTTTGCTGATCTGAGCTAGGCTCACTTGATAGTGGATGGGTTTGCTTGTTTATTTTTTGATGACTAACAGGTTGACTAGATGATGGCTTTTTTAGGATAATCTCCTTCACATGTCTAGCATTCAACTGGCTATCCACTGAGATGACTAGGATGACCTCACTCATCAGGCGAGCTTGTACTTGTTCTCGTGGTAGCTCAGCAGAGTTGCAAGAAAGTAAGTAAAGACGTGAAAGGCCTTTTGAAGCTTTGCCTTGGACCTGGCAGATTACCTCTGCCATAATCTATCAGATAAAGCAGGTCACAAATCCAGCCCGGATTTGAGAAATGAGAACACAGAATCTACCTCCTGATGAGAAGGTCTGCAAAGCCACATTGCAAAGTACGTGGCCTAGGGAAAAAGGCAGAATTGGGGCCATTTTTGTAACCAATGAACCACAGTTATCAAATGCGTATTTAAATGTAGAGTTTTAAATATACAGTATTTAAATATAGTATTTAAATATACAGTTACTTGATGTTAGAAAAAAATCTAGTAGATATTCTTCCCTTTAAGAAAAAAAATCCCTAACCAATTAATCGTATGTGTGAAACTCTCAGAGCACAGAGCTTGCTTAAAGGCCAAATATAATGATTTGATCACAGCCATGTGATAAAGTAATTATGTAACTAGACGTTAATTACTCAACAGAGAAAATGATTTGTGTTTATTTTTAAAATTCAGAATTGATCCCCTGTTTTTTTAGAATTTTTTAACCGAAAGAGAGATAAAGTTCAACAGTCCTTCAAATGGTGTCACAGTTTATCCTTAGTTTTAACTAGCACAGAATGACAAGAGATCTATCTAGTGCCATTAGTGAATACAGCAGATAAATATTAAGGATGAGTCAAACCAACTCATCAAATGTGGAGAACACCATACTTCTAACAACTAGATGTGTTGCAAGAGAGCACAGACAGCATACTAAACAAACACAGGATGAAACAAAAAACCACACAAACTACAGACAATGAATAAACCCAGAAACAAGAAACACTCCATAATTATTCCAATTATGATGAACTTAACTATACATACAATAGACCAAATGGGACACTGTTGAGGATGAAAGGGTACTGATAGAGAGTGAAAGGGGGCAGAGAGATGGAGGCAGACCCTGGGCATCTTTCATGTAAACGGGGACATACAGTTAGCCCAATAATGAACAACTCTTTAAACACGTGTCAGTGGGGTTTACTCAAAAACTAAGATATCTTTTTTGCTAATTTACTTATCTGGAGCCAACTGTTTCATCTTTTTGTGCCTCAGTTTTATCAAAGTGTTCATCAGATTATTTTCTGTGTGTTGTCTTACTTCTTTTCTTTCATTTACACTCCTAGGGTCATTTTCCCCCTCCTAGCTTAAGGTGAAGCCCTAATGTTTAAGACAACTGAAAGAAAATTCTCTTCTCTTAAGCATCATGGAAGAACTACTTTTTTCTTTTTTTTAAATCTTAAAGAGTCCAGAAGAGAGAGGCTCAGGGGAAGAGAAGGGAAAATGGTGGAGTGGCAACTCAGAAAAGAAAGAATAAGCGGAAGTCAAAAAGGGGGCTTAGGAGGAGAACAAAAGGAGAAGTAAAGAATATTGCCCTTTACCCTGCCTTTGCTGACTTGACATCTGTGGACAAATTGCTGGATTCTGGACATGCAAGCCCTCCTGAAGAGCGTTTAGGGAGTTAAACACTCTGCCTGGAGAAGAGGGACCCTGCAAGAACTGAACAAAACCAGCAAGCAAAGTTCTCCCTCGATAGGACAGTGATGCATCCACCCTCACAGTTACAATTACAAATGAGAGAATCCCCTGGCAAATAAGGAGATGAGACAATTCCAGTTATTGAGCACACACATATGTTTATTCATACACAAAAGTTGTGACGATGGTGATGGTCATCGTGGAGGTCTGGATGAATGTGGAGGACCCAGGTCTTCCTTAATGGAAAGAGCTTGGGGCACACGGCAAAGTAGAGGGTTGCTACCTGGTGAAATACCAGCCCCCAAGATGGGACCCTACAAGCGCTGCAGGCCTGATTCGGCTCTTCCCTCGCCTTCAAGTTTCAGAGAGGTGAACTCTTTAGTTTCTCAGAGTAGATTGGACTCCAGATGCTGACTAATGCCTAGAAAGCTAAATGACTATTTATTGCAAAATAATCAGAAATAACATATCAGATTGGACGTCAGCAAACACCCAGAACAACAAAGTGAATTAGGTATGAGATTTGAATGTATAATCATTGCAACTCTAAAAGCTGAGGTACCCATCTCCATAATAATGATACACCTGTAAAAATATGACTACAAAGAATTTGTAGCAACCTTATAAGATGCTCTCTGCCTAGAGTATGGCTTGAGGAAGCGTCTGTGAGTCTTACTTTGCTTTGCTTTTAAGACTGACCATACTCCTTATGTGCCCTGTCTGATTGACTTAGTTTTTCTTTAAATTGCTAATATGTTCAATCTGAACATATGTGTGCTATCCCAAGGCCTGTTGTCTCCATCACTTTAAAATAAGTATTTGTCTGCTCCATGTACTATGTTGGGTGCATAGTTTGCTTTTCAAAACATAATCTTACTTTCCTGTTGTTTAAATTCTTGGGGTGGTGCTGGTGGGAACACTTCCCTGTTGACCCCATAGTAAACCTATACCCACAAGCAATTGTGAGCTATATTCTCCAAAAAAGTAGATTCCTTGGAAGTAAGAGCTAGTTAATATACCTTCTGCCATAATCTTTGCTTGTTCCCCACTCTATTTCTGAATGAAAGAGAAACCAGGAAATGGGGCAAAAATACATTAAAAGGAAGCCCAGGAAAACCTACAGGGTTATGGAACTACTTTGAGAAATGATCAGAAAAAGAGCTAAAGATGGTCAAATCTTTTTCTAAATTAAAATTTGAAAATACCCTGGGGTATGTAAGCTCATGAAGACAGGGATCTTTTTCCTCTTCTTTGTTCACTCAGTTCCTAAAACAGCACCTAGCAAGTGCTCAGCAAATATTTATAGAAATGATTATTAATTAGTTAATAGAATACATTAGGATCTGAGCATCACAGTTTAGTTGGAATAAAAACGAACTGGAAAATGTTAGAAGATGAATGATCAAGAGATGAGGAGTGGAAGCTCTGTGTTAAGAAGGCATGGATATTCAGGTTAGAGAAACAGAATACTAGCGTTGGAGCGACATAAACACTATCTTAAAATATTAAAGATCCAATCAATAGGTGAGGAATAAGCAGACCCATTCTGTTGCCCTGGGGGTGATGATTAGAAGTTACAGGAGACTTCAGGTTTACTTAAGCAAGAACTAATTTGCACCCATGCATCAATTGCTATTGATGGGTAATATTTTACCATGATCAGATGTATTGGTGGCTTTCTTTTAAGCCTATCCTCAAAATTCTACATGTGAGATTTGATTTATTTAGCCATTAAAGTCGTTTTCATGATTAAGAGTTAAGTCTATTTCCCTGTTATAGTTCATGATTGCCTGCCTTTTTTTAGGGTGAGAAATTGGATTCCTTTTGTTTTGATATTCAAAACCATTAAGAAAATGTGCATAGGAAGATTAAGTGTAAGGATATTAATAATAGTTACCACCTTTCCACTACCTTCATCAGAGAACTTCAGTGATATTGCTACGGTTTTCCTAGGAATCCAGCTCTTCTTTTTTTTTTAATTTAAAATGTTATTTGATTAGCCCTTAGCTGGGATGTGAAAACGTGACACTAAACAATAATAGAATTGGGTTCAAATTTAGTAGCAAATAAATTCAGATAACAGTAGGATTTGGGAGACAGCACTAAAAGTTAGGTGTTTAACAAGACCAAATGTTTATTGCCTGTGAACGTGGATGGGTGTAGCTGATTTAAGGAAAGCTAGACTGATTTAAGGAATGTGGATGGGTGTAGCTGATTTAAGGAAAGATAGAATTCTCAAATAGTCACAGAAGTAAGTAG
This sequence comes from Equus caballus, assembly GCF_041296265.1. Lineage (NCBI taxonomy): Eukaryota > Metazoa > Chordata > Mammalia > Perissodactyla > Equidae > Equus > Equus caballus. The sequence continues at coordinate 50,873,405 of NC_091700.1, forward strand.
AAAACTGCTCAAAAGTAATCAGTGATTCACCAAGAGATTATTTCCCACACACATTTTCCTGTTGTATCTAAAACATTTTAACAGAATTTAGACTCATTCACTTTTAAAGGATATACCTATTATGTAATATGAGATGCAATTAATTTGGAAATAAAATAGAAAATTTCTATTTTAGTAAATGCTCATAAACACACACACACCTCTGCCCTAGTAACTGTGTTTAAAGACTTACTTTAGGGCCGGCCTGGTGGCGCAGTGGTTAAGTTCACACGTTCCGCTTCTTGGCGGCGCAGGGTTCGCTGGTCCGGATCCCGGGTGCGGACATGGCACTACTTGGCACGCCATGCTGTGGTAGGCGTCCCATATATAAAGTAGAGGAAGATGGGCATGGATGTTAGCTCAGGGCCAGTCTTCCTCAGCAAAAAAGAGGAGGACTGGTAGTAGTTAGCTCAGGGCTAATCTTCCTCAAAAAAATAAATAAATTAATTAATAAAGACTTACTTTAGGTACTCCAAATTCTGTTCCTTTTCTCATATTTTCCTTTAAACTTTAACGAAGAGTTGTTTCTACCTGCCTCTTATTTCTTTACTCCCTACTCACCCCTTCATCTACCTCAGTCTGGTATCCATTCCTATCATTCAAATAAAAAGATTTCCCTTAGATCACTGATAGACATATCTGTGCCTGTAAGTTCAAAGGTCACTTTCCACTATTCATCTTAGTTGACTTCTGTTGACCATTCCTTTCTTGATGAAATATTCTCTTTAATTTCAACAGCCTTATTTACTGATTTTTGCACTTTCAGACCCCTCTACTTGGACAATATATGTTGGAGTTCCTCACATCTTCAACCTTGTTCCACATGAATCTTTCTGGAAAATCTCATACCTAGGCAATCTCATCTGAACTCATACTTTTAGTTATCACCAGGAATTTAAATCTTCAGCACTGAAATGTATGTCTACTTGCCTACCTAACGTCTTTCTTTGTCTGTCTTAAAGACATTTCAAACTCAACATGTCTAAAATGTGATTTGTGATCTTTCCCCTGTGTCCTCTTCTATTCTAACATTCTCTAAGTTGGGAAGTGAAGCACTAACCATTCAATCTTGCACACACACACACACAAAGTAGAAATCTAGTTGTCATTTCTGACGTCTGCCTCCCCATCACCAAGTTCTGTCAAGTTTGCCTCTCAAATGTATTTTGAATATGTTCTATTCTCTTCGTCTCCACCACCACCACCCTACTCCAGGCTGCCGTCGTCTCTTTCTGGGGTATAGCTATAGCTGCTATATTTGCTCTCCTGCATCCATTTTGGTCCCCATATTCTCCGTTTCAGCCTCAGTAAAAAAAAAAAAGAAAAAAAACACAACACAACCAAACCAACTTTTCTCTGCCCTATTTAAAACATTTCAATCACTTCCCATTGCTCTTGGGATAAATGCAAGAGCCTGTAATGTTGCCCATATGACCCCAATTATTTCTCCAGTGTTAGTACTTACTCCTCTCTTCCTTCTTGTCTCCATCTTAGACACACAGGTCTCCATTGCATTTTGCATTCTCTTTCCCACCGCAGGGCTTTTGATCATGTCCTTTCCTCCTGAACCTCTCTCCCTTGTCCACCAGCCCTTCAGTCAGTTCATGCTCAATCTTCCTTAGGTCAATTGTCACTTTTCAGAAAACTCTCCCTTACTTCTCTGACAATGAATTTCCTCTAAATGTAAGCCCTGTTAGCCCATACACTCCTCTTTAGAAGTATCCCTTAGTAGTATTGACTGCAGTCATAATTTCACATGTTTATATGAAATTCTTTGATTTATCTGTCTCTGCCAGTCCACAAAAAGCTTCATGAAGGCAGGAATAGTTTCTCCTTTTTCTCAGCACTTTGTTTTTAGCACCGAATATGGTTGTTGAATGAATGGCTTATGTGACCTGAGAAGTCATACACTGACTATCACATGAGTGTGGATTTTATAATTTTTTTCCCCAAAAGTCTTGATACTGAAAATAAGGCCTTGAGGAGATGAGATTAAGAAAAAGCTGAGTGGGGTGGGGTATCCTGGACCTGGGCTTGTCTCCTCAGAGCACTTAGGCAGGTGCTGAGTTCTGGGGTAAGTGCTAGGGGTTGTACCATGTGTTTGCAGGGAAATAAGAAAGATTAAATCAAATGCAATACAGATTTTTTAGAAAAGAGATGTTACTCTATGGCAGCTCTATACTGAGCAGTATGAAAGGAATAATAAAAATGTAAAAGAACAAAAACAAACAAATAAAATCTCTATCTTATAAATCTTAAAAACTTATGAACATTTTAGAAAAAAGACAGAGGTAAAGTAATAAACATTATTTTTATTTGACATTCATTGAGTACTTAGTATGGACATGCATTATAATAAACCTTCAAATATATCTCACTTAACCCTCCTAAATCTGATATAAATAAAGCATTAATATATCAATTTTACAGAAGAAAATTGAGGCTTCAAAATGTTGTGAATTATATCCTAGCTACACAGCTAGTAAGAGGCACTGTTTAGAACATACTTCAGGCCTGATTCCAAAATCAATGAATTCAAAGTTAAAACCAGTGCTTCTCAAATTTCAGTAATATGTGGACCCTCATTAAAAGATCAAAATATTTCTGAAGATTCCTATTGTAAAGTGAAAGTAGCATTATAATAACATTAACTAAGCATGTAAACATAAATAGTCATGAAAAGTTCTTATGCTTATAGATTTCTAGAACTATAAAAATAAAACATTTGTTTTCAGAAATTTTACAAGTCAAACAGAAACAAAAGTAAAAAACATGAAAATTCAAATTAACAGCATTATTATGACACTATTATTTTATAAAGCAAATGGCTAAAATATAGATTCTGTAGTGACAGCTATAGCCCAGGCTCTGTATTAGTCTGCATAGGTTAGATTTTGCTAAAATGACAGCAGACCCCAAATCTCAGCGGCTTGACACATAAAGCTCTGTCACACGCCCATAACATCAGGGGACTCTCTAGGGCAGATTTTGCCATCGAAATCCATCTCTGTGCTTGGTACCAAAGCAAAGAAATAACTGGAATGACATATAGAATAATTTTCACTGCCTCAGCCTTGAATATTGATCAGAACTAGTCATGTGGCCCCATCTAACTTTAAGAGGGCTAGGAAGTATGTGTTACTTTGTGTCCCCGAATGACGGTATGATAGATATTGGTGGGTGCAAACAGTGACTACCACAGTTCCAAAACTGAAATCTTATACTCTAAAACTGTTTATAATTATGAGTTACCACGCACAAAAAAACAAGTTTAGTTTCTATTACTGGTAACTTATTACACATAAGTGCAAGAGTGGATACTGATGATTGTTACTGTTTTGATGTTAGAACTATGGGTAGAAAGATGTGCTTCTCAGTATATTGAACATTAAATACTGACTGTCATTTCTATAGGAGCTGTCTTGACCCCAACAAAATTGTAAATGCAAATACAAGTATGGACCATGAACTCTTAGACAATATTTGGTTAAAATGTTGTCATTGAGATGATTCAGAATAAGAGTTTTTTTATTATCAAAAAAAAAAAAACCTCAAATAAAATAAATTATATAGACAAGTCATGGCCACGTGTAAGAATATATTGTCAACCCCACAGTTTGAGAAAAAATGTGTACAAGGATTCTATCTATAGAGCTGTGCCAATTTGAGTGAAAAAAAATAAAGCGTTCAAGAATAAGATCATTGTGGACTGGAGTGGGATTGAAAGGACTCACAGGCAAGAACGTTTTGAGCTCAGCCTTGAAAAAAATGATAGACCTTAACCAGGCATAAAAGGAGGGAGAACTGGGCTCTTAGCAGGTGGGACGTCACAAACAGGCGAAGGTGGGAGAGCAAGGTTTGTTCATGGGTTGAGAAGATGAACTTATTTGGAAAAAAGAATTTGTTCTAAAGAGTATTTTGTATTTTCTTTTATGTATAAGAAAAAGCCAGAGAAAAATTCTGAGTGGAAACTATGCCTCATTGAAAACGGTGTTTTGGACAAATCATGTAATTTTTCAGTGACTGGTGGTTAAGACACTGAATCAAAATGATTACCATGTATTAAATACCTATGCTGTGCAGGATACTATACCTAGCACATTAGATAAAATACCGAATTTCATGATAATCTGAACTTTAAATGTAGACAATCCTGTCCTTGTTTTTCAGATAAGAGAAGAGACCTCAGAAATGTTGGGTTACTTCTCTATTTACAATAATTGTATATACCCTAAAAGAAGGAATTTTAATCCAGTTTGACACCAAAATTCAAGTTATTTTACTACATCCTGCTAAGTGAAAAAAGGCTGCATATTTGTGGCCCTCTAGTAAGCAAACTGTATTCATCAATAAAAGTCGACCACAATGGAGTCACCTTACTGAGGTAAATAGATTTTATTTCTTTCACAGGACTAGATACATAAAGTTTGCAAGAGATCAACATTGCTACCAATAAAGTATGTCTTTTTGTCACTATAGAGAGGAAAGTAACCTAGGTAAATTGGAAATATTTCTATTATCATGATAAATTAGCATCTATTAAATATCTACCACAAGCTGGACACTCTATTGGATCATTTTTATCAGAATTAACAAAATGTATATATGTATAAAAAGGAAACATTCATATCATAATGAGTTTATTATCCTATGCTTTTTGTATTTTCCTAGAGACAAATCAACAAGAGATTGTAGTCTCAATGAGATAAAGGGTAGTATATAAAGGCTTGTGTAAGAGGGTTTCCAGGCCAAAGATCTTGGGCAATTAAAATGCACTCAGTCCCCTGCCCCTTTTTGTTAGGCTCAGAAGCAGGATCAAGCCTGGAGAAAAGGAAGGCAAACCCCAGAGAAGGTAGCAGAGGATGAAATCAATGCCACAGGTAGAATAATTGGCTGGAAACCGAAGCGGGGACAGATAATTGCTGTGGGTTCTTTTGTGTCCCATTATCTTTAACCCGTATTTCTGTTTGGAAACCACGTATTGAAAGACACCCTGTATCACTGATTTTCACAAATTTTCCCTACTTGGTATGCTTTTAACTTGATGTTTAATCCATACACCTGCTGCTTTGTGTACTTAGAAGCCCTTTTCCTTTAAATTTCATCTCTCCCATACGGATTTCTCCATTAACTGGCTATTCAGCCATTGAGACAATTTTTAACTCCAAGAAACTTCTTTGGCCTTTCCAGAAACATAATAAACACAATTAAGGGGGCTTTTTTTGCATTCTCATTCCCCCCTCAGTGAAATGTCATCACTCAGTACCCCCTACTTGCCGATAATTTCCTCATGGAGTGAAAATACTAACAGGGCAGTGATCATGTCCATTTAGCCTTATTCTTAGATCATAGCGCAGTCTCATGAGTTCTATGGGAACTTATATTCCATTTGATAACAATGATGACTCATCATCACTTTTATAGGAAAACTCTTTAAATTGCCTTAACAGAAGCAGGGTACAGGAAATGGGCTATTTTGTCAGATCATCTAGAAAGAAACTTCAATCTAAGAGATGTTAGTTTAGGAAACTTTCCAGGATTTTTGAATCTTAGCTTTAAATGCCCAGACTTCTATTTGAAATCATTCTGGACTTTTCTGTAATCTAGCTGTAGAACCAACAACTAAAACCATGTTAAACATAGTTTCGTCTCTTTGTATATTTGAAATAACCAAAGTACATGGCTACCCTCTGGGCATGCTCATGTTTTTGTGATAACATAAGATCCACCTGAAAAAAGCAAAACTTCCAAGGCATGTTTGCATATTCTTTTCTTGCCCCCCACAAATGTGTGTATCTCTTTTTTTTTTATTTTCAATATGATGGGAAAATGAGTTTGAAAAAACAACTTCGGTATATTGTCAAAGGGGAACTTAGGGGTCCAGCGGTGACATTCTCATTAAGCCTACAAAAGAGAATAAGTAAAGCCATGTTCTGACTTGGTGACTTTAACCATTAGTAATCATCAAAACACTGTGAAAAGTTATTTCAAGATAAAAGCAGAACATAGCAACATCAAAGACAAGGAGCTCAGTGCTGAAAAAGCAGGGTCCTCAAAATGTAACCTCCATTAGAAAGTTGTAAGAAATCAGGTAAACAAGACCTGGATCTGAAATAGACCTCTCTAAGAACATCTGCAACAATCCACCAAGTTTGTATCTCAGAATTTTGTACAGTTACTTTCGAAGTCACTTTCTGCTCCATCCCACAGACGAAATCCAAGTGTGCTTTGTGAGGTCAACAAGCTATATTTAATCCCCTAAGCAAAAGGATAAATTGAACACTAATTTACCATTTAAACTTGCACATTTTGAGAGATAAAGATAGTACTATTAATAATTACACCTCAAAAATAGTGCTAATTTGGTATGGCCTAGACAAATAAGGAAGTACCCTACCATCCTACTGTTCCAGAAAATCGCCTTGTTTAAGATGAAATATTGTTCCCTTGGCCCTAGATTAATATTTGTTTCCTTTGAAATCTTACTCATTTCCCAGCCATTTCACTTTGTGTCTTCCCCATGCGCCAACGTTAATTATTATAAACATAAGTGCTCTATTACTACTAAGTTATAAAAACACTTCATACCAACCTTAAGACGTGTTATATTCAACAACAAAAAATGATTTCCAAATGTTAACACAGCTACTGTATCAAAAAATTCTTGCTGGAAAAATCTGTGTGTCCTGTTTTATAACAATAATATTTTGGAGACTTGCCTATGGAGACCATTTTATTTACCAAACTCCTAAGTGTAATAGCATCAACTAGAAAAAACGCCCAATGAAGAGCAATAAATAACTGTAATCACGTTTGGTTGTAATTTTACCTACTTTTAACATAAAGTTATTTCAACAACATCATAAAAATATTGAAAAATACAGTCACCTTTAATTTTATCATTTTAAACACAGCTGTTGTATATCTGTTTTCTTTTTCTGTCCATATATTTCTGTATGATTGTGTATGGCTATCTATTTTTCAAATCATCCTTCTAACCATTTTTCTATAGCAGAATATGTGTAATTGCAGTCAGAGTCTATATCAAAATTTTACCCAGTTTGAATTTATTTCTATATTGTCATACAATCTATGTAACAGTAGTTTGAGAGTATAAGTTAAGTTGGGATTGTGCCCGACTTTAATTGATCATACCCTACTATTGGATATTTAGAGTGACTCTCATTTCTCACTATGTTAACACTAAAATAAGTAAATACATATAGCTTTTCCCAGCTCTTGATAGTTTAAAACATGTACCCAAATGCATGATTACTGGACCAACCGGTAAAAATGAAAAAGAAGAAATAGTTGTCTTTGAAAAAAGAGAATAAGGCCAAGAGTGTCCAAGAAAATTTAAGGGTGTCTTAAGTGACTGATTAGAAATGTACCTTATGGGGCCAGCCTGGTGGCGCAGCAGTTAAGTTCGCATGTTCCGCTTTAGTGGCCCGGGGTTTGCCAGTTCGGATCCAGGGTGTGGAGATGGCACCGCTTGGCACACTATGCAGTGGCAGGTGTCCCACATATAAAGTAGAGGAAGATGGGCACGGATGTTAGCTCAGGGCCAGTCTTTTTCAGAAAAAGAGGAGGACTGGCAGTAGTTAGCTCAGGGCTAATCTTCCTCTAAAAAAAAAACAATGCACCTTATTTATATACATTTAACATGATTAGTGTGATTTAAAAATACGTGATTCATTTGTGACACTTGAATAATGTAAGATCATCTGGTATAACTACTGTGCATTTTAGTTCAGCTCTCTTTTACAGTCATGTGCCACAAAATGACATTTCGGTCAACGACAGACCACATATACAATGGTAGTCCCATAAGATTAGTACGACATAGCCTAGGTGTGTAGTAGGCTATACCATCTAGTACTGTAAGGGAAGAAGAAATTTTCCTCCACCCTTCTAGGTTCTTCTGACTGGTCTAAAAATTAAATTGACATGAGACAGATTAACAGGAGAAAAACAAATGAAAGTTTAATTACATGTATACACAGGAGAAACCCAGAAAAATCAAATAACTCATCAAAATGGCTGAAGCCCTTACCTTAAATACCATCCTCAGCTAAAGACAAAAGAAGATGTTGAGAATGGGGAAAAGCAAAGACTTCAAATGGAAAGAAGACAATTCACAGGTAGGTGAAAAGCAAATGTTTGGAAAACAAGTGTTTGGCTACACAGAAATGGAAGAACACAAGGGGGAGCCCAACAAACAGACTTTTCTAGGTTCCTCCCTGTCTACCACCTAGTTCATGTTGTGCTAAGGTGATAGCTTGCTTCCTGAGACAGGTTTTTTTACCTGAATTCTTTTAGGCAGTTAAGGAGAAGATATCAAGAAAAACTTTGAGTCTTTTGTTTCTTAAAAGTAATCAGTCTAAAATAATCCTCATGTTAAACAGACACATTTTATGGTGGCCAATTTTGTTCCCCTTCAGTACACTCTATGATGTTCACACAGCGACAAAATTGCCTAATGATGCATTTCTCAGAACATATCCCCATCATTAAAGCAATCCATAACTGTACTATGAACATGATAAGTATCTGACTTTGAGATCCTATAGCTTTCAGATCTGGTTTGGTTCACTAGAACTGAATGGATACACAGAAGTGCTATAGGTAAAATGGATAAGTTAGCAAATAAAAAGTGACAGTATTACTTAGGCATAAAATACATAGTACTACAGTTCAACATTAAGAAAGACAAACTATTCCAACTAAAATATATCATTTTAAAGTCACTGAGACAGCAAGCTTGTTGTTGGTTCTGTCAAGTCGATTCTGACCCCCTAGCGACACTGTGTATAGCAGAGTCGGACCCTGGTCTTTTGGGGCCATCCTCTCACTTCCAGAGCTATATCAGATGATGCTCCACTGCTGTGCATAGGGTTTTCATGGCCAATTTTTTTGGAAGTGTGTGGCCAGGTCCTTCTTCCTAGTCTATCTTAGTCTGAGAACTCTGCTGAAACTTGTCCACTATGGATAACTCTGCTGGTATTTGACATACCAGTGGCATAGCTTTCAGCATCATAGGAACACACAGCCGCCACAGTATGACAACTGACAGATGGGTTGCTATGGAGTGGTGTGGTTCCTTGACCAGGAAATGAACTCAGGTTGCAATGGTGAGAGCACCAATTCTTAACCCCTAGACCATGAGGGCTGGTCGCAGATAATGAACTTCCTCCTCCTTTATATGCAAAGATTTTTCTATTGCAATATTTGTGTGTAAATAATTTTGTCATTATTTTATTGCAAATGGTGGTTTATTATTTTGTCTCGGGCCTGATCCAGGGGAAATTGTATTTAAACCTATTTCTTAACCCCCAGTATTTCTTCCCCATACCAAACTTGTCTTCCTATCTGTTAATCATCTGTTCACCTAGATAGAGGTACATAGAGGGCTTTAAAGAGGAAGCAGGGAAACTTATTCTCTGACAATTGATTACAGGAGGGTTTTTACTATAAATCTCTCCTCAACATGTTGAAATAGTTCTTTTGAACAAAAAACAAAGAGAAGTATGAAATAGACTTGTTTCTAAGATGTTTTGTGGTTACCATATGTGTGCCATTCACAAAATCACAACCATTTTGTTCCAGTGTTTCTATTCACCAAAAAATGTAAATACACCAAGAGGAATTTTTGCAGCAAAGGAGTTCAAGAGATGTGGAAGACAGAAGAGATATATTTGAGTTTATAAAGGAATCAAGAGGACCCGTGAACAGCAATGTTAAAGCTATCTTCATAAAAAACTTGTTGAAAGCATTTAGCAGTAGTTGATAGCTCCTAGATAGTAAAAGATGAAAGAAATTACTTGCTTGCATTTATGTAGAAATGTTATCAAGAAAGCCAAACGTGCTCAAAGTATATGCTCCTGACCTTAATGAACACCTCTAGTCTCATCTTCAATCCAAATCTTTTATCCTTTGCTTCAATGAACTGGCCATCTTCTCCAGAAAATCATCTTACTTCCACATCTAACCTCTGTTTGAATATCTCCCTCTTCCGATTCTTCTCTGTTTATGTAAATTCTCATCATTAAAGAAAGAAGCTCCCTCCAACATAATTAAGTATTCTATTATATAATCAATTCCCACAAAACTTTGTTAGCATCCTCTCCTTGCTCATTAGCCAATATTCTATGATTCAAGTCTTCATTAACAGGAGCACAAAATAACACTCTTCCTATGGGATAAGGGGAGACTTTTTGAAGCAACCATATTAGCTAATGTTTGTAATAAGGCTGAATTACATTAAATAACAAATATTTTAAGAAAAACGTGACAAGCTAGATGAGATAAATTTCTTCAATTATAAGTTGAAGTCCTAAAATGTTTAAGAGAATAAGTTCAAATCAATTAACAAAATGTCTTTTAAGTAACTATTATATGCACAGTTTTATGCTAGACCTAATATTACAAAGATGAATACATGTATATTAAAATATTACACTTTAATGCGAGACATTTTATATTAAATGCAGTACTATTTCCTATACTTAAACTACATGTTTTTAATATGGTAACTCCAGATGATGGAGCAATTCTTTGACTAAGGAGATTAAGTACTTTTTTACAGAAGAGATACTGCCACATTGAACCTGACACTGATTAGTAAATAAATTTGTGATGCATGAAGTAAGGAAGAAGAAAGAATTGGAATAACTGGATGGACCTAATAACATCTAGGATGCAGAGCCTCCTGCCACAAGATCATCCCTAAGGCAACCACATTTCAGACACAATATTATATATCTACTTATAGTATTTGTTTTTTTATCATATTAGAACATTGCTATTCATAAAATGTATTTAAAATCTCATTTAAAATAATTATTATCTTCTATTTTTACATGTTCAAACCCTCTGCTTATATGAATAGAATTCCAGTTTTAGAATGGTATTCAAAAGAAGTGATTGAAGTGTCAAAATTTATCTCCCAGGAAAACATTTAATATGTAAAAGATGTTTGCATTAAACATTCATACTGTATTGATTGGAGTCAAGCAAACAAAAAAACAATAGCAAAACTTGTGTTTTTCACTCATAAGTTTTCTAACATATCAACTTTTTCTTCCATGTAGGTTTCAATGGAAATATGACATTATTGTGTTTAGCTTTACACAGAGGAAAAGGAAAAGAGGTAATGGCTTTTAAAGAGAAAAATCCAAAGATGTTCCTTGAATTTGCTGGTTTCCGTTTTAATTAGATACGTTATAGTCTCCCCAGATGTTTACTGTTAGACTTCATATCACCAAACATGGAATCCTAGGTCCCAAAACAGATAAGGACCTGTTTGCTCAAGTCTCCAGAGTATAGACACAGGAGCAGAGTTCTTACACAGTATTCATTTTATTGATCACTGTTTCCCCAAGTTTCTCCACAGAACTTCAGTCTTGCTCTAGGGAGGTCCATGTGATTGACACCAAAGCCCTCAGCACAGCACAGACGGTTAGTGCAAACCTGTTAGGGTCATTCCAACCCGTTTGCCAGAGGTCGTATGGTCTAATTTGAGCCAATGAGCTGTAAGGATAAATCAACTTGGTGAATCCCAGAGAGATTTCTTGATTCCTTTAAGAAAAAAAAATGTAAAGCAATAAAAAAAATGAACGTAATTTTGTTTAGAACTTTGACCTGGAACACTTTCTACCATGTTTCATGCTGGAGTCAAAGCTGAGGAAATTCTGATACATTAAGGATCTCAGAGCTGAGAATTGCAAAAAAATACGGCTTTGCTGTGACATTATTGACTCATGGAATCAAACATAACTGCCCATCCTTTAGACAATTTTTTATTGAGATAACAAACTATATTAGTTTCTTTGCTATTTTTTTTATTACGACTAGTTTTTAGAACAGTTTAAAGTTCACAGCAAAATTGAGGAGAAGTTACAGATATTTTCTTTTCTTTTCATATCTTTGTCTGGTTTGGGTGTTAGGGTAATGCTGGCCTCATAGAATGAGTCAGGAAGCATTCCCTCTGCTTCTATCCTCTCAAAGAGATTGTAGAGAACTGATAACATTTCTCCCTTAAACGTTTAGCAGGATTCACCAGTAAACCCATCTGGGCTTTTGTGCTTTCTGTTTTGGAAGGTTATTGATTATTGATTCAATTTCTTTAATAAGTATAAGCCTATTTAGATTGTCAATTTTTTCTTGTATGAGTTTTGGCAAATTTTGTCTTTCAAGAAATTGGTCCATTTTATCTATGATATCAAATTGGTGAGCCTAATTCAGAGTTTTTCGTAGTATGCCTATATTGTCTTGTTAATGTCCATAGATCTGTAGTGAACTCCCCTCTTTCATTTCTGATATCAGTGATTTGTGTCTCTCTCTTTTTCTCTTAGTTAGCCTAATTAGAGGCTTGTTGATTTTACTGATTTTGTCAAAGTACCAGCTTTTGGTTTCATTGATTTTCTCTACTGAGTTCCCACTTTCAGTTTCACTGATTTCTGCTCTAATTCTTATTATTTTTTTTCTTCCACTTACTTTGGAGTTAATGTGCTCTTCTTTTTCTAATTTCCTCAGATGAAAACTTGGATTATAGATTTTAGATCTTTCTTCTTCTCAAATATCTGCATTAAATGCTATAAGTTTCTCTCTAAGCACTGCTTTTGCCACATCCCTCAAATTTTGATAAGTTGTGTTTCATTTTCATTTATTTAAAATATTTTTAAATTTTTCTTGAGAGTTCTTCTTTGACCCATGTGTTATTTAGAAGTATGTTCTTCAATTTCCATGTGTTTGGGGATTTTCCAGTTATCTTTCTTTTACTGATTTCTGGTAAAATTCGACTGTGGTCTGAGGGCAGACATTGTATGGTTTCCAGTCTTTTAAATTTGTTAAGGTCTGTTTTACGGCCCAGAATGTGGTCTGTCTTAGTGAATGTTCCATGTAGGCTTGAGAAAATGTGTATTCTGCTGTTGATGGATGATGTAGTTTCTAGCTGTCCATTATATCCAGTTGACTAGTGGTGGTGTTGAATTCAGCTATTTCTATTTTTTTCTTAAAGATTGGCACCTGAGCTAACATCTGTTGCCAAATTTTTTTTTTTCTCTTCTTTCCTGCTCCAAAGCCCTGTAGTATACAGTTATATATTGTAGTTGTATGTCCTTCTGGTTGTGCTATGTGGGACACTGCCTCAGCATGGCTTGATGAGCAATGCTAGGTCTGTGGCCAGGATCTGAACCAGTGAAACCTTGGGCCACAAAAGCAGAGTGCATGAACTTAACCACGCAGCCACTGGGCGGCCCCTCAACCATTTCTTTACTGATTTTCTGTCTGCTGGATCTGTCCATTTCTGAGAGAGGGGTGTTGAGGCCTCCAACTGTGATAGTGAATTCATCTGTTTCTCTTTGCAGTTCTATTAGTTTTTGCCTCACATAGCTTGACACTCTGCTGTTAGGTGCATGCATGTTAAGACTTATATCTTCTTGGAAAACTGACCCCTTTATCATTATGTAATGCCCTTCCTTTATCCCTGATAACTTTCCTTGCTTTTGCATCAGCTGTCTGAAATTAATATAGCTAATCTTGCTTTCTTTTGATTAGTGTTAGCATGGTATATTTTCCTCCATCCATTTACTTTTAATCTATATATGTTTTTATATTTAAAGTGTGTTTCTTGTAGACATCGTATATTTTGGTCTTGTTTTTGATCCGCTGTCACAATATCTATCTTTTAATTGGAGCATTTCGAGCATTGACATTCAAAGTGACTGTTGATGTAGTTGGATTAACATTTACTGTGTTCATTACTGTTTTCTATTTGTCGCTCTTCTTCTTTGTTCTGATTTTTGTTTTCGACTTTTTTTCTGCCTTTTGTTCTTTTAACTAAGCATTTTATATGATTCTATTTTCTCTCCTTTCTTGGCATTTTATTTATACTTCTTTTTTTACTTTTTCAGTGGTTGGCCTTGGGGTATACAATACACATTTACGTCTAATCTGAGTCCACTTTCAAATAATGCTCTACCACTGCGCAGATAATATAAGTAACTTATGATAACAAAATAATACTAATTCCTCCCTCCCACCCCTTGTATCATTACTTTCATTTACTTCAGTTAAATATAAACATGCCTAAGCATATATACATGATATATACATCAGCATGTATTGTCAACTATATTCTTGGTATTCTTATTGTGAGCAAACTGTTGTCTGCTGGATTAGTTGTGAACATGAAGAGGAAGAGTTTTTATTTACCTTCACTTACTCCTTCTTTGATGCTATTCTTTATTTAGACCAAACATTCTGACTGATATTATTTCCCTTCTCTCTAAATAATTACTTTTAGTATTTCTTGTGAGGTAAGTCACCTGGCAACAAATTCTTTCAATTGTTTTTTTATGGAGAAAGTCTTTATTTCCCCTTCACCTTTGAAGGATAATTTTTCAGGGTACAACATTCTAGGTTACTGGCTTTTTTCTCTGAACACAAATATTTCACTCCAGTCTCCTTTGCATGGTTTCTGAGGAGAGGTTGCATATAATTCTTATCTTTGTTCCTCTCTGAAGGTAAGAGTTTTTTTCCCCTGGCTTCTTTCAAGATTTTTTTCTTTCACTTTGATTTTCTGTGTTTTGAAAATAATATGCCTAGGTGTAGTTTGTTTTGGTGTCTATCCAACCTGTTATTCTTTGAGCTTCCTTGATTTATGAATTAGTGTCTGACATTAATCTGGGGAAATTCTCAGTCATTATTGTTTCAAATATTTCTTTTGTTCCTTTCTCTCCCTTCTGGTACTCCCATTAGAAGAATGTTATACCTCATGTAATTGTCCCACAGTCCTTGGATATTCTGTTCTGTTTTTTTCAGTCCTTGCTCTCTTTGCTTTTCGGTTTTAAGAATTCTATTGCTATATCCTGTATGTCAGAGATTCTTTCCTCGCCTCTGTCCAATCTCCTAAGAAGTCCGTGGAAGGCCTTCTTTATTTCTGTTATACTGTTTTTCATGTCTCGCATTTATTTTTGGTTCCTTCCTAGGATTTCCTTCTCCCTGCTTATATTGCCCATCTGTTCTTGCATGCTGTCTACTTTCTGCATTACAGTCCTTCGCATATTAGTCATAATTGTTTTAAAGTCCTGGTTTGATAATTCCAACAGCACTTCCATGTCTGGTTCTGCTTGCTCCTCTCTTCCAATTGTGTTTTTTGGCTTTTGATGGGCCTTTCATTTTTCTTAATAGCCAGACATAACGTTTGGGGGGAAAAAGGAACTTCTGTAAATAGGCCTTAGAAATGTGATGGTGAGGTGTGGGGGGAGAGGAAGCCCTCTACAGTCCTATGATTAAGTCTCAGTCCTTTAGAGAGCCTATACCTCTGGATTGTGAACTTCACAAGAATTTCTCCCTCTTTTAATCCCCCCTCAGGTGGGAGAGCATGGCTAGAGTGGGATGGAGTTGGGTATTTCCGTTCTCTGACATGGTAGGCCAGAGATGGCGAGTCGTGTGTTTCCTTTCTCTGGGACAGTTAAGTTCTATTAATACCCTAGCTGGTTACACTCTGCTTAATTTGTTTTCCCTGAGGACAAACCTTGTTAAGAAGAACAGAATGCTCTGGTGTACTTCAAAATGGCTCCTTTTCCCTTCTCCCTGCCAGAAGCTCAGGCAATTTTTCTCTGATATTTACTATGAAAAACCGGTCAAGCTCCTGAAGGTAAATCTCACAATATCGTGGGCCTTCCCCTGACTGCCCCCCTCCCCCCACGAGCTGTAAACTCTCAGAGTTGTCCTCCAGCAATTTGATCATTAAAGTTCAGGTTTTCCTACCCCAGCACTGGTTCCCAGGTTGGCTTTTGCTTATGAGTTTCTGCTCTGGTAAGCCATGACTCCCTGAATGCTCCTGTCTATCTCTATAATCTTGGGGGCAGTGGTTTGCCCTGTGTCCACCCCTCTTTTGGGGATCCAAGAATAGTTGTTTATTTTTCAGTCTATTCAGATTTTTGCTTCTTGTCAGGATAGTGTGGCAACTTTCAAACTCCTTACATAAAGATCCAGAAACCAGAAGTTCCCCATCTTAATTTTTAAGCCATGTTTAGTTGTATTTCCTGTTCTCTGTGGCTGAAGACATCTCAAATGAAATATATGGCCAAATAAATTATAAAAAATGATGCGAAACTTGTATCACTATAATTAATGTGTTAATGAACATATTAAGAGTCACTTAGAAGGCATGACATAAAATTACATGGCTTTGTTTATGCCAATAGTCTGTATATTTCTATAAATATATAATCCATTTCTTCAACATATATATTAACATTCAGAGGAGTATATTTTAGAAACACTCTCAAGCCTCGTTATTAGCTAAAACCATAGATTCCTTGCAAAGAAAACTATAATACTTGAGATATAATTACCATTTTTGTTTATTTTTAATTTTGCTAAACTTTATTGGAATTATTAGTCAGTTACAGCATTAAGGAAGAAACAGTTTTGTTTTCTCATTTATTCTTTTTTTTTAAAGTCTTATGTAATGAGTATAGTCTTTTGTATTGGTATGTTTATGATTAATATTTTTATTGATGAAATCATTGAGAAATGCAGGTACCAAACTTCAAATCAATGGTACAGTCTTTTTAAGAGCAGTTGCACTTGAAATCTTGTAACGGAATACATATCATCCATTAGAATTAAATATGTTAAAGACTTTACTTCTATTTCCAAGGCTTAGAAAGAATAGAACTTGTACTAATAGTGTGAAATTATGCCTAAATTGATTTAGAGCACCAGAGATAGACAAAGAGACTCAGAGTAATTGGGTTTTAACATTTGATCACTAAATAAGAAGTCAATGAAGTCAATTTATAATTTACATAGATTAGAGAATTTCAAATATCTAAATGTATTGTAATTGAAAATAAATCAAGAAGTGAAGAAGAGCTGCAAAAAGTGGTTCAATTGAATTTAAAGTTTAGCAAGGAATTGGACTTATATCCTCAGAGAAATCCTCTCCTTTAAATGTAAAACGAGTACGTAAAAGGCCTATTCCCCAATGGCATCATCTTAATTCAAGAGATAGCATTCAAGCTCTCAGAGCTACAGCTTTCAGAGCTCTGTAACAGACAAGAATGACCTTAAGTGAATAGGATTTTTTTTCAGCTACTGTAGGGAAATGCATCTGAAATAGGGAATTCATGCTTTTCACTTCACTATGGAAATAATCATATAAATGGGATAGTGGAAATTTCAGTTTATATATAGCAAGAAATTATGTCATTTACAATGATGGTACAGTCTGCATTATGTATATTTTTTCCATCTTGATTTAAATTTACAAAAAAGATTTTAGTGGTTACAATATTTTAACTCTTTTTAAAAATATAAGTCTGGGGGCCAGCCCAGTGGCATAGTGGTGAAGTTCGTGTGCTCCACCTTGGTGGCCTGGTGTTCACCAGCTCAGATCCTGGGCATGGACCTAGAACCACTCATCAAGCCATGCTGAGGCAGCATCCCACATAGCACAACCAGAAGGACCTGCAACTAGGAAATACAACTATCTATTGGAGCTTTGGGGAGAAAAAAAAATAGAGGAAGGTTGGTAACAGATGTTAGTTCAGGGCCAATCTTCCTCACCAAAAATAAACAAAAATAAAATAAAAGTCTGTTGGAACATCATTTAAAATGTGCAGTTAAAACAGTGTTTGAAATGGCTTAATATAACAGTAACTCAAAAGATCAAAATATGGTATGTTGAAATGGTAGCCCGGCATTTATCTGCTAAATTCAGGGCAAGTCGATTCTGAGCAAAAGTCATTCTGTGCCAAATCCCACATCATTAAAATAGTAATAATAATAATAGCAGATATTATTGCTCATATTATTTGTTAAATGTTACTACTTGAAGGATAATCTCTAGGCAATGGATAAAATATAAAAACAAAATGGAATTCATTCTCAGGCACTTAGAAGTCAAAGGAAAAGATCATTTGCAAGAGACTTTAACCTATTATCAATTTAACCTTAAAGAACCTCAGTTCTATCACAACTAATATCAATTGCCCTCTTTCCTGAGCTCTCTAAGCAGTCTACATTTTTATCCCTTGGTTACTTAGGTAAGCACTGATCCTTGTTGTCACTATTTTCTTTTATGTATGACTGTCTTTTCTTTTCAATTGAATTATAAGCGCCTGAGAAACAGTGTCCACAGCTCACATGTCTTTTGCTCCATCCACAGAGTCCAGCCCACGTGTAGCTGGCCCTGTCTGCTCAAAGCACCTTGCAGAAAACTCATTTGCTGCGTTTATTGGCCACAGAACCTGCCTCCTAACTGGGAGCTGCATTAGGGAAGACACAGGCGCTGATCCTTGTTTTGTACCTGCACCAGCCCAGTCCCTGGTACACAAAACATGTTTAATATATAAATATGTTTGAATTAATCTTGTCCCTACATTCTCTCTCTGCTCATCAGAGTTGAAAGTATCAGCGAACGGAAACTTTCTATTCCACAAAACAGCTTAATTGTTGTTTAACTGTCAAAATATTATTTACACTTAGCCCAAATCTTTTATCTTGTGACTTTTACACATTTGTTCGTTTTTTATACACTAAATAATTCTTATTTCTCCTAGTATTTAGGTAGCATCTTACCTCCCAAAGAACTCTTAGCTATTACCCCAAATATTGGGAATTGGGGTTTACCCCAAAATATTTTTCATGTTTCGGAAAATACGTTTATCACAGCTATCATTCTTGCTATAATTATAGCATTTCAAAAATGCATACAATATGTGGTTAACTGTGTGTAATTATGTAATTTAATGGTTCATCATGTAACAAATCTATGCACAGACTTTTCAACAAAATATTTTCATTGACTTTCAAAATTAATATATGAGTGACTTGAGGACAGAAATCCAGATTCTCCAATGAAGAAGTAGAAGCAGAGGCAGTGATACAGCTCAGATTTGAAAAAATCATTATGTAATTGCTTCTCTCTCTCTAATATATATTAATATGAATCAAATAGTCCAAAAGAACTATTTTTTCAGAATACTGTAATACACATAGATTTCTTATATAAATTATTAATAATGTGGTCTATTTCATATATAGACTTCTTCAACTTCAAAATATTTCAGAAAAGAACAAACCTCAGTTTTTAGAAACATATATAATAATTGGGGCCGGCCCAGTGGTGCAGCGGTTAAGTTCCCACATTCCACTTCTCAGCAGCCCGGGGTTCGTCAGTTCGGATCCCGGGTGCAGACATGGCACTGCTTGGCAGGCCATGCTGTGGGAGGTGTCCCACATATAAAAAAGTAGATGAAGATGGGCACGGATGTTAGCTCAGGGCCAGGCTTCCTCAGCAAAAAGAAGAGGACTGGCAGTAGTTAGCTCAGGGCTAGTCTTCCTCACAAAAAAAAAAAAATATATATATATATATATATATATATATATAATAGATGAGTTGAGATTCCAGATGGCTAAAAGCAAATAGAACTGGAACCCTGAGACTCAATATGCAGGTTTTTATGCTTTGTTTCGCCATTGCATGTTTATCTGAGAGTTCTCAGCCTCCCTGAGAATCCTGGAGATTCAAGATAGAAGAAATCCAGCCCAGAAGTCACTTAGTCACTTTAAGTCACTAACTTCCTTTTTGTGGTTTACTTCCCTGTACATGCGAAGAATTATACAGCATTTTGCCACAGAACTCTGCAGGCATTTACCCATGAGAGGATTTCTCTAAGAAGTGGCATCTATTTTGGCCACAGGAGAGCCAGGCATACGTGCAATCAAGTGAAGTACTTATGACTTAAGACTTCCCATGTAGTCAATTCTCTGTGGTCTTTCACTGAGGTGAATTGCTTGTTTGACTTGTTTAAGATTATGTTTTCGGCAAAACTAACATTTTAGAACTTCACCTCAAAGAAAGATAGTGCTTGTAATACATTGTTAACAATATAATAATTCTTCAAAGAAAATCTGCACATGAGAATTTAGAATTTGATAAAATCCAAAGATACATTCACTGCACATTGACCCTAGGAGACTTTCCTTCTAACTCTTGAAGTTTCGTAATACTGAGAAACATATAACAATAGTGTTTACGTAGCATGTTTTATTGGAAAAGATTTTGAATTTTTATTTAACACTGAAATGGTCCCCACTGAGATGTTAACATTCCCCTTTACAGTTTCACTGATATAAAAACATACCCACGTACTCATGGAACCTCAACTCAGCCTGGCTTCTAGCCTTGACTTGGTAAGTAAAAATGAATATATAAATATATTGCTGATCAATAAAGTTTGAACATTATTTATGAGGATAAATGTATGTCATGAGATAAACAAATTTTGATTCTGCTATGGGCATTTGTTACTGCATAGTTTCTGTTCAATTCAACCAACCTACCCTTTCATTGGAAATTCTATTGAGAAGGTAGTAGAAAATCAACTCCTTTGCCCCTAGATTTCTCTAAATTTATAAGACCATTAGCACTTGTGTATAATGCACTGACATCTTTAGAGATAATCTTATAATGGATGAAGGTCATGTCCAAAGTAGTTTGTTGTAGCTTTGGGAATCATTTAAGCATGCATTGATAATACCTTGAGGGAAAGCTCATAATACTTAGTTATTTTGCAATGTCTTTAGTCATCTATATCATAGAGATATGTTATGGTAACAAAGCCCGGTTTTTGTGTGGTTTTCAATTTATCAGGGATTGTTACCGAGCTCTGGGAAAAGAACTCCTATCCTTGTCAAATTCAGAGGACTAATCATAGTCAGGAAACAGAATCACGGTAAAAATATGGAGGTTAAAACAATTCAAGGAAGTCTAGAACTTTCAAATATGTTCAGTGTAGCTGTACAGTTCATTGCAAAGTGTGAAGTTCATCACTATGATCTCAGGATCATCTAAGAAAAGAAGTCAAAAACAGACCAAATTATTTAGTTCTGAGTCACTATGCACCCCTTCCTAAACTTAATGATTCTTCTTTAATTTGTTTTATATATTGGCTTCTGCGTAAGATGTGGGTTGCTTTTTTGGAAAATAGTGTTCTGCTGCTAGTAACATACAAAAACTACTATTAACACTTCTTTCTCATTTAATTGTTCTGCAAAGAGACCACCTAAGATTATATACAGGTAACCAGAGATGTCAAAGATGGGAAACAGAGCCTCTAGTTTGATTCTAGTGTTTTCATCCGGACCACCTTGTCTTTAATTAGAGAACACTCCTAGAGGTGAGAACTGTCAACTTCAAAAGCAAATTCACCTATTTTATTCTCAAAACGAGTTTATTCAGGAATAAGCCAAAAGAAGTGTAAGTCACGATGTACATGCTATGGCGAACCATAGGCAAATCTGGAGAGACAGAGGAAGGGGCTTTATTTTATAAAGAAAAAGGGGGAGTAGGGAGGGGCTGTTCTAAACAGAAGTCCATTGTGGGGAAGTAACAGTTCGGGGCAGCAAAGTCTTCTCATTGACTGATTGAGGCATTTCTCATTGTCTGGGCTGTTGCCAGGTGAGAGAGAAATCTTCCTTCAGTAGCAAAGTAGTTTTACTTCCTGTCGAAGATGCAAACATATGTCTTTTCCTGTTGAGAGTATTTGATGGTGTATGATAAAGCATGAGAACTCCCCCTATAGGCCCTCCTGACTCTGATTTAGTTAAGGTTTCTTTTATTAATTTCCACAGAACTCAGCATATATACAGCATTCATTAGTTTGGCAGATCTAAACTACTACTACCACCAGACCAAGGTCATTTTATGGTGTGATTCAATTTAACTTGGAGACATCTTAATAAATCCATTGCACTATAGATATCCTACAAAACTTACTTGTCTACAATCTGTCTGTAAGGAAGTAAGCGTGTAAACTCGGAGTCCTCGGCTCCTGGGATCTTCGGCAGCAGAGCATAGGAAGAGGCAGCATAATAAGCTGCTGGTGTGTGTGAAGGCTGGCCATGGAGTGGGATTCCGAGATCTGTTACCATCACTTCTTGCTAGGTGACCTTGGATGAGTTACTTAACCTCTTTTTGCTTCAATTTCTTTGTCCATAAGATGGATATGAGAAATAGATGAGTTAATGTCTGCAAAGTACTTAGAATAATTCCTGGCACTAATAAACACTATAAAAGTCTTTGTAAAATAAGTAAGATTACTCCTTTAATGAAACAACGCTGCTCTTAAGAATGGAAGTACAAGAAACAACAACACAAAAAACATGACTACGTAGCAATTTTATTTGGTGTTTCCGAGGCTACTAAGGAAAGATTCTTAATGGATCTATCCGAGCTTTTGTGCGTAACAGTGAATTACTCTGCCTCTACAGTCAATAAAGTTCAATAGTATATCTTCCTTCGCAACTAAGCATCACACTACAGTTAGCCTGTCTTTGACACTTCCTGCACTGGGCTCCTGTGAGGTAATCTATTTGGGGCCTTCCCAGAAGATTCATTAAGTTGTTTTGAATGTGTCGGCTTTCCTCATGGGAAAGGCAAGGAATACCAAACACACAACACCTGTGCTCTCAGGTTAGTGCCAGTTCCGTTTCTTTAGCCAATTCAAGGTTTAGTTTATTATTTATAACATTCTGAATGTGTTGGGACGTAATTATTTCTGAAAGTTACTGCATCCTCCACTCCATGGCATGTCAGTTGCAGCTGGCTGGAATCTTATCTATTCTTAGGTTCGAATTTGAAGCAGGATATTCTCTGTGGAGAGCCCTTGCCTCCTGAATATTCTCCCCTTCAGTAATCTATCAAAGTGCTAATATGAGCATTTAGGTCATGATTTATGATGCCCTCGATCTTCTCAAAATTTGATTAATTTTGGTCATCTTTTTCTAGGACAGAAAACAATAATGTATTTAATACCTCTTAATATGGTTAAATTGCAAAAAGGTTGAGTTAATATATGCACAGTAATCATTTATTTTGAAGCAAATGGTATAATAGTAAAATAATAATCAGAGTAGTGTTTATAAGTCAAAAAAAAATATACCTACTCAGATATGTTTCTATCCAGTTGAAATATATCATCAAGATTTTCTCAGCACCTGCTATCTAAGGCAATGTTTTAAAAAATATGTTGAAAGGACAATCCAACAACAGAAACATCCATCAGCCTTTTAGGAATGCATAACCTGGCCCAATGCAGACCCATTGACTCAGAATCTCTAGAGGTGAGGGCTAGAAATGAGAATTTTAACAAATAACATAGGTGACTGCGATGTTTGAGAATCTCTAATTCTCAAGCTTGAAATTGTTCATTTTTCCAGCGTCTCTAGTTCTTCAGCTATTTCAGGCAACTGCTGGCCAGGCAGGGTGTCACTGGCAGATAGAACAGAACTGCTTCAATCCACATGAGTGCATTAATTTATCAAACCTACTACCTACCAGTCACACTGTTAGCTTCTTTGCTGGGATCTAAGAATGCCATAGGGAGCAAAGTTGCAGATTTTGCCTAGGGCTTGACTCGAAACACCCAAACGGCTGCCAGAGGAACCAATAATGCAAGGACTGTTTCTTGGCAGCTTAGCACAGCATATCCCAGAGAGTACTGATGGCCTGGATTCAATCTTAGAACTAAGAAGAAGATCTCTTCATATTTATCTTGCTCCCTTACTTTCCTTGGATGAATGGGTCTAGTTTGTCACACCTATGCCTTGGGAAACTCTGGTGACCTGAACTACTGACCTTCCACCCGTTCCACTGTCTAACTGATTGAGAAGCAATGCTGTCTCTCTGACTCCTCTTCCTTTGTGTTCTCTGCTGGTTTCATTTTCTTTTCTCATCCTCTCTGTGCACTACTTCTTGAGGTGTTGTTCTCAACTCCCTTCTCCCTCTACACCCTCTGTCAAGGAGACTCAATCTCTTTCTGTAGCTCCAACCAACAACTCCATGTTGGTGATGCTCAAATGTTTATCTTATCTCTAATCACTTTAGAAAACCTAGACCCACTTTTCATTACTATTAACATTTTCACTTTCACGTCCAATTGTAGACTCAAATGCTGCAAATCTGCAGAGGAATACATATCCTTACTCTCAGAAAAAGAAAATCTGCTCACAAATTTGGCTTCTTCATCAATGGTGTCTCCACCCTCCTATTTCCACAGTTTAGAAGTATTAATCAACTTTGACTTCTTTATTCCCAAATTAATCACTGAATTGATTTACTACTACTTATAACAATTTTTTATAGAAATCGCAAGAACCTCAGAATCTTTTAGAGAAAGTGCTTAGCTGTAAAGGAGATAATACATTGTAGTGATTATAAGCAGGACTTTGAAACAAGAGAAACTTTGGTGTCAGTTCTGCAACACTTTATGCTGCAAAAATATAGGTATATCACTTAACCTTTCTAAACCTCTGTTTTTCTTAACAATATTAATTTACTTATTCTTTCAACAAGTATTGTTGCAAACCTTGTAATTTGCATTACTGTAGTAGAATCTTGGTTTACTATGTTGGACATGGGGAATATAGATGAGTGTGATGAAAAACAAGGTAATATATTTAAAACACTTGGCATAAAGTAAATGTTCTGAAAATATTAATTACTTCTGTTTTCCCTAGAGTCTGTTTTCTGGCCCTTGACTAACATCTCATGTTTCAATGAGGCACTGTGGGTTTTTTTCTTTCCTCATTAATGCTGCCATATGTAACTCACTCACTCATTGGCTTCCCTCCACCCAGATGGACTATAGCGTAGGGTACAGTTGTCCCATGCTCTGATTCTTGCTTTTTTCAGGGAAGAGCTGTCAACCTCTTCATTTTATTTTTTTTCCTTAATATCCATTAAAAAATCTTATTTAGTGGAGTAATGTGGTCAAATTTACAAGAAGATTTTTGTGATCATTATTTTTTCAATGAGTGGTGAGAGAAGCAGGCTACTAGGTTTCCTTCATGGCTGACTGGTCTAATATTGGTGACAGCAACCGAGATTGAAATAGGAGGAAGAGATGGAAAAAGAGACATGACTATACATTTATTTGGAAATGCTAACTGAGGTTCTTGTGGAACTTTTAGGTGAAGAGTTTAGCAGAAGTTCAGATCAACAAATATGAAGCTTGGGAGAGAACCCTGGAGTGGAAATAAAGTTTTGGGATATATCAACTTGAAGTTGATATGCAAAATTATGGTAGTAGATTAGTTAATTTGTTTTAAAATATTATATATTATGAATTTATTGTGTACTAGGCATTTGTGCTTTGAGCTAAGGATAACAGATTGAATAAAACTCATATTGTCCCTGCTATAAGGGAGCTAATATTCTATCAAAGACTAAAAATCAAGTAAATAAATATAAATTGGGAAATGTGATAAATCATGTGTGTGTTGTAATGAAAAGAAATGCTTGATTCCCTTTAAATTGGATAAACTGACTCAAATCTAGTATAGTAGAGTGGGAGAGGGTGGGGCCAGATCACACAGAGCCTTGTAGATCACCAGAGAAATTTGGATCTCAGGCAAAACACTATGAGAATCAGTGAATAGTTTTTGTCTTAAGACATAATGACACATTAAAGAGTAACATGTTACTCATGTTATTATATGGAAAAGGGATAGGCAAAGAGCAAGAATGTTGCCTCAACCTCATTCCTGAGCTCGAGGACCACTTTTCCTGCAGATGGCTTACGGTGAACTCACTAACCATGGGGTAGGTGTATTGTATAGAAAGAAATTGAGCTCAAATAATTTAAATTACTTAACAGGCCAATGACTGAGCTGGCATAATAATCCAGGACTTCTGATCTTTATTTCAGTGTTTTTAACGCAGTATGGATTACCTTCTCTTCTCTGAAAAATGTCCTGATTGCTGCACATTTCAATATTTTGTCTACTTTTCAACACCAACAAAACTTTTCTTCACCAGAATACTATGGTTCAGTTTTCCAACACAATGAGCAGCTGCCAAGGGATGTTCTTTCTGAGCTCAGATCCTGTGTAACAAAAGTTATTGACAAAGATAAGATTTGAACTTCAGCAGCAAAGTCAGAGCCTTTTAGCAAGAAGATTTCAAAATATGATTTTCAAAATTCACAATCATGAGTATTAATGACCCAAAGGTTGCAAATGTGATTAGTTATATGAACATTGATGGATATTGACCATTAACTGGAGCACATCGTTTCAGGGTACAATAAACTGAGGTACAAAATCATAAGCAATTTAAGTCAAAAGCATTTATAGCAACAGAAACAATAACAATAATATCTTCAAAGAAATGTAATAATTGTAGCAAATATAAATGGAATCTTTATTATGCTCTAGCACTTTAAACACTTTATACGGGTCTCTCTCAAATAGGTATTATTACCATCTCCATTTTATAGATTAAAAAAAAACCTGCGACACAGATGATCAAGTAATTTGCTAAAATGGCACATCGCTTGAAAGCTGCAGGTCTAGGATTCAAGCCACAATTGCCTGTGTTCCCTCTGTCTTTGTGTATTTAAAACAATACTGTGAAGTAGAACACTACAAATGTTGTTTGTCTTTATATTGATGTTTTAATTATCATAAGTTATTAAAATTCAGAACCACAGGATTTAAATAACTTGAGCTTAAATTTTTCAGTTTAACCATCAAAACAAATTGTTTTATCTTTATGTGTGCAAAGATTTATAAGACAAAGTGCGATTGTTGGCTGAGAACATAGGACACTATTTTTTATCTTCAAATACAGTTACAACTGTTGTTCAGTTTTAAGTACTAAATAATCCCTTATCTTAGAAAACCGCTCTGGGTGTTCAAGGACACAAAATTATGATGTCCATATTGTCTACAACTTTTGATTGATTTCCTGCCATTATATCGTTGGCTTAGTTTATAATTGGTTGCGTGAGTTAGTAAGTATGACAGCTTGATTTGGTCAAGGGGGAAACAGAATTCTGATAAAACTAGTAAGAAAAAAATCAAATAAATAGTATAATAAAGTTTTCCCGTCGAAAGGATATAAGAATCCTAAAGTACTATAATAACTTAAATAGATACATTACCCATGCACTAGAAATACTTTTATTTATAACTTTATTTAAATAAGTAAAGCAGATTATCAAAAAGCTGTAGTAAGACCCCAAAGGGAAAATATTCCGTGCACTGCCATGTTACTAAATCTGTGTGAATTCTCTAAAATGTGAGATAATATACTTTAAATGTTGGTTTGTACACATATTTTAAACATGCTTCATTATATTAATAAATATTTTTTAAGGTGGAAGGTTTTTCTTTTACAGTGTCTAAAAGGAAAAAAGGAACTTTTTTATAATTTATTTTTTATTTAACTACAGCTAAGTCTATCAATTCCATTTCATTTGAGAAGATAATTTCTGACATTTAAGGAATGTTTCTTCTAGGTCATTGGTTTACATATATTAACTCATTTAATGCCCACAATACCTTTATGAAATAGGTGTTATTAATAATTCATTATATAATGAGGAAACTGAGAAATGAAGAACCAAAGCAAATTTTCCAACTTTATACATTTAGCAAGTAGATGACTTGAAATTTGAATCTATCTATCTATCTATATATATCTGTATATATATATGTATATATATCCATCCATCCTCAAGAGCTAATGGAAACTTCCTTTCATGAAGCTAATACTTAAATTATACAGGGAGAATCCTATTTAAATGATAAGCACATATTTGTATGTAACAATGTTTTTTTTTACAGTCTAGAATATGTACCACAAAGTATTTTCTTTTCCAACTTTGAAGGAATTCCAGTAAATTAAAAATTCTGCAAGATAGATACATTCTTCAGTTCCTATCTCCCCAGAGGCTGATTTTGTTAATAAAGCTCAATACACACCAATCTGTTTGTCACAGTTATCTCTAGGGAGTAGGATTGTACTGGGTGACAAAAGTGAGGGAGAGCTTTACATTAATGTTTTTATTTGTACCATTAACTTATTTATAACAAAGCATTTTGAGTTTTGTAATTAAAACAAAAGAAAGATAAAAAATTCTAGGCAGAGTCTATGAAGAGTGCCACAGGTGGCAGTTTTATTTTATAGATGAGAAAATGGATACTCAGAGAGGGTTGGTGAAATAATCAGGATCATCTAACTCCAAAGTCCATGCTCTTCCCATTAAACTCAAAGAATTAAACCCAGAAAACCAAAAGCAAGCTCTATAGACTTAGAAATTCAGCCTTCGGCTCCATCACATGCATAACTTGCGTCAGAACCCACGATCCCACCAGAATTCCTAGCCAAAGTTTTTATAAGGCAGGTACTCTGTCATACTTTTTTCTATCCTAACACAATGTCTGGCCCATAGTTAGAATTCATTAGTTACTGAATTTGAATGAATTAAGCAGAATATTTTTATTTATCTTCAAGGCAACGATTCTTTTCCATGGACCTGTGTTTACAGATCTCTTGATTCCATCTCGCATTCTTAGATTGAGAATTAGACTTTTCCTTAACAAGGAATAGGACCATCAGTAACCTGGTATGCCAAATTTAGTTGAATTAGGTACATGTTTGTAGTGATGGACTGTAATTAGCTTTTGGGTGGTGAACATAATGTAATCTATACAGAATTCAAAATAGATTAAGACGTACGCCTGAAATTTATATAATGTTATAAAACAATGTTATGGCAATGAAAATAAATAAATAAAAATAAAATAAAAACCAACGTTTAAATTGAAAAAAAAAACCCTCAGTTGAACAAGTAATTTTAATAAACATTCAGACCACTTTTGAAATTGGTGAGAATGAGCCCTCCTATTCTCCTGTGGCATCTGGGATTCTTCTTATGAATTTCCATAGAAGTCAAATGTCTCAGAGTATTATTTTCTTCTGCTTATTTTTCTCTCTTCCCACCTCTCCTTTAGCTCCCCACTTATCTCCATTGCTCAGCTATAAGGCTCAATATAAGAATAAAATTTTTAATAAAGGAATGAGGATTACCACAAGGCATAAAATATTCTAATTTCCTGTCTCTGTACTCATAATCTGGGCATTGACAGTAACTGCATGTATCTCGGGCTTAAGGTATATGGCATATTAATTCTCTCAATGTGACTCAGCATCAGAACAATGTTTCATTTTTAAATAACTGTATATGGAAGGGAAGAAAATGTAATTTAAATAAACAGGAAAACCCACAATCTGTTAATAATGATCTTTAAGAAATACTTCAGCAGCCATGGCAATTCCTACTCTAAAACTAAGTCTAAAACCTAGCAGTTTCATACATTGTGTAAGAAAGTTTAAATTATACTATTTTTAAAGCTACCTAAGCATTCTAGTTTTCCTATAATTATCTTCCTCTTTCAATATCCATTATCTTTGTATGCCTAGGGTTTATGCTTAAAGAATCAAGCTATAGCCATAAAAATAGAAATGCATTTTTAGTAACTATTGCCATTATACTAAAAATACATTTGGATCTATAAGATTTCACAATTTCAGGACTCTTTCCCAATACCAATGTCTTGAATTTCCTACAATTGAGCAAGAGAATAGTTTTGCATTGCTTTTCTAATTAAAGTGCAGAAAGTTTATAGCTGTGGACATCTCTGCAAAGTGAGTAAATGTGTACCCCTGTCTTGACATTTCCTCCAACATTGATTTGAAAACACTAAATGTATTTTATTTTGTAGAGCCAGAGCACAAAAATCTACCTAGTAATTGTTTTCCATTGATATTCCCTTGGTGAGTTTGCATTTGTAGGATAAGAATTGGCATTTATAATTCAGAGTGAGTCAAATTATAGAATTTGTAAACTGAAGCTCTTTATTTTTATTAGTATAACCTTGCAAAGTGATTGGATGGTTTCGGACAGCCTATTCATTTATCTCATTTCAAAATTGATTAATGAACTAACGGCTTTGCCTATAGACTAGAAACGGAGAAATTTCTTGAGCAATTTCATTTAAAATACATTTCTTAGAAAAGTTATTTTGACATTTAGAAACAAGTCACCACTAGGAAATCAACTTTACATTAAATATTTTAACAGAGGACAGTCTAAATGCAAGGGTTAAGATTCGGTCAGCAGGAGAGCCCCTCAGATTTGTGGTGAACTTAGGAACTTCTGATTTCACATAGGTGTTGAAAACATGAATAATGCCCTTACTATTGATTATATGCCAGGAGGAAAAAAGTCAGGGTAGTGCTTCCGTGGGAATGAGATGAAGCAGTGGCATAGGTCAAACTGTGGATAAATGAAATATCAGTTCAGCAGTTATAGGCTTTTCCTTCCCAAGGTTGGGAGTACAGACCAACCCTGAGGGATACTGAAACCAGGGAAATTCACACTGCATCCTGCTGTCACCTCTTTCTATAAATTACAGTTGATAGGTAAAACGAGGCTAAAAGGAACGTGAAGGTCACTCATCTTTAAAGAAACGAGAAGTTATAAAAGGCCAAGCCAAAATGGTGTATGGAAGTTTGGCAAAGGATAATCGCACAAACTTTGCTTTGATGTCCTGGTTGTTGATGGTGTGTGGTGGTTGCGATTCTCACTCCCTTTTTTCCCCCCCATTCTATGATAGTCAAATAGGGTGGGCCCCAAAAGATGGGATTGGAATAATTACTCCATTTAAGAAATAAACACAAAATGTACAGAGCACAAGATTCTGCGGTGGGAACCGGTAGACTTCTCTCCCAGGAAGTTTTATCCACTCCACTGACTATAATAACATCTACATATAGTTGGTGACTCTCACCCTTAATCTTCGGCCTTGACATTTAAGATTAGACAAAACGCTCTGAACATACTCTGAAGAAACTGCATTACTTACCATCTTCTCTTTCCCTTTTCTGTCTGTCTCTGATATTGACATCACCATCTATTTGTTTGTGTAAGTGAGGAGAATCGATTGTTCTTCGCTTTGTGCTATTATCTCCCTATCGTCTTCTACAACCATTGGAACAAAGGCCTATTTATGATAAATCTCTAACTTTTCTTCCTTTTCTTTTTGACCACTATTGTTAAACTCTATGTTCTCACTGTCTCCATCACAAAGCATTGCAGTCACCTCCAAACCCATGTAGGAAGTAAGAGCCAGCAAAAAGGATGATGAGATTATGTCTCGCATAAAGATAATTCTTGAGAATGATAGCCCTTTGTTCAGAGTGAAGAGAAGAGGAGACTTGAGGCAAGGAAATGAAGCAATAACTACTTTCACCTGTGAGAGAATCCCCTTTGCAACTTGAAATTCCTTTAGGTCAATCAATGGAAGTGTTTTTCATTTATTTGTTTAGTTCGATGAGTTACTAAGAATGATTTTATGTCTTGTAACTTCAACTTAAGGTTATTTAAAATAGATGATATTTCAGAATCTGATCACTGTTTACACCAGGGTCTCTTGGAGGGCATATAGATATCTTTCTTGGCTTCACTGGACTGAAAGCTGATAAGGACATCCCCCAGCCCATAATAATATAATAGCAATGATTATAAGAGCTACTTACTTAGAGTATTCTCTGTATATCACCCCCTCTGCTAAGGAGCTCTACAGAGACTGTCGCAATCAATCTTCACAGTAATCCTCTGAGGCAGCGACTATTACTATCCTCATTGTATAGATGAGTAAACTGATTTTCAGAGAAGAGCATTGGACCATCTACCACTAGTACATTTTAGAGTCCATATTTGAATGCAGGCTTATTCCAAAGATAACTTCTATCGTAGACACAAACTCTGGAACCACCTACCTGAGTTCTATTCCCTCAGAATCTGTAGGACTTGGGCTAATTTTATTAAGCTTTTTGTGCATCGATTTTCTCATCTGTAACATGAAGATAATAATAATATCTCCCTTATAGGATTGATATGAGGTTTAGATGAGTCAGTAGATGTTTAGCATTAAGAATAAGGCCTAGCACATAGTGAAAGCTATGTACATGTTAAGTTTTTTCTCTTTACTCCCTCTGCTCATCCATCCTATATTAATACGACATTGGGTAGAATTAAATACATTTAGCTTTTAGAAACTCTGTCTACTATTTGCCTGAATCAGGGGAGCAGGCAGAGTAAAGGAGTAAAGGAATAGGCCCTATCATTTCCCAGGTTGGATGAACTTGTGCCAAAATCACAAGATTTTCAAAGTAATTCTTTGTAGTTCACTGATTTAAAGACCCCCCCTTGAATGGTCTAAAGGATCCTCAGGGCAGGAATGGGAGCCCAAGATTAGAAAAACTGCCTTTGTAGGTCTGACACCAATAAGTATTACCAGAGTATCTCCAGCTGATCACACCTGGCTCTCCGAGCACACATAGGTAGAATGGAGGTTCTGACCTCTTGAGACCAATGCTTTTTGCGTGTAATTACGTGTTTTGAAGCAAAATGAAAGTGCCATCCAAAAGCTACAGCAAAGGAAAATTGACAAATTCATTAATTGAAGCCCTCTCTGGTATAATAGACAATATGCTCATTGAAGCACAATCTTCATATTGTTTCTGGTTTGAGCACATGAATATTTTTACTCTCCGTGTCCAAATTCAGATTTTATTTGTTTATAAAAAAAGAAATATTACACATAATATGCACTATTATTTCAAATGCAAATAAAGGTAAATCTTAGTTAAAACCAACAAATGATTTAACTAGTTAAAGGGAGTAAAAACTGGCCCTAATTAAGGAATTTTTTTCATTATCCTTTCCCATGGTCTTTAGCTATGACAGTTACAGAAGAACCAATAAAGCAGTGGAAGATAATCCAATTATCTCTGCACATTTAATTTTTTTTAAGTATTTGATACATCTGTAAACCTGAGTATACAAAAAGCATTACATTTGTAGTATTGGAAAATTTTAAAGGGATAATGAAAACACTTGACAGTGAAAAGAATTTCCACCTGGGAGCCAGGAGACCTGAATTTTCTTCTTCTAGTAACTAGTCTCGAAGGTCACAAAGCCTTTCCAGACCTCATTTTCCTCACCAGGAAATGGAGACTCTGCCTGGACAGCCCTTCCTCTGGTTTACTACTAGTTCATCAAGTTTTAGTTTATCACTTTCCTAGTTTAAATCCTATTGTTAAATTTCTAATTTCACCTGTAATTTCCTTTGAGGTAATTCACATCACTTCGTTTAATTACGTAACTTTTTATTTACTGTCTATTCCACTAACAGACTGTAAGCTCCATATGAAGGTAAGAACTATGTCTCTCTTCTATACCATTGTTTCACATAGTAGGTTCTCAATTAATATAAGGGTCATAATCAAGGGTAGCAAACCCAAATGCCTTCAGGCAGAATGTAAGACAGCATAGAGTTTAGGAACTAGGTAAACTGGGGGCAGTCTGCCCCATATAAAGTTATCAAAATTTTAAAAACACTATTCACGCCAAACAAAACCCTTGTAAGGCCATGATTTTGTGACTTCGAGCTTCTAAGAGTAGGTCATTCAAACACCCAAGTGGCATTAAAACAAAAGAAAACAAAACAAACAAGAGAAGCTTATGAGATGTGTTCCATCAGGTAAATTAGTAAAATTTTTCTGTAATGTGTTTCTTATTGCTCTTTGTTGCATAATTAGCTCTTTTTTCAGTAATCTCAATGGCTTCTCAATGGCTCCTCCATGGAACCATTCTTGAAGAATTTGACCTTATACTACTATCTCAAATTATTCTTATATCCCCTTTAGTAATTGTACATAAATGATCCCTAAATTAGATAAGGTTAATAAGTTAAAAAAAATGCATTGTGAAAATAATTATTAAAAATTATCACCTCCTTACAAAATAACCTATTCTGGGAATAGATATCTCTGGGAATCTCTTTTAATAATGAACTCTTCTTATGTACATATTTAAATATACAGTTATGTTGACAACTTGTTTTGCATGGAACTTTTAAGATGTCTATCTCCTTTCAAAGTGCGATGCAGCTGTATAGATAAAAATTGTGCTTCTCAAAGCAATGGAACTGTGCTTTTTATGTCTTAAGTTTCATATTACAGACAAATGTACTCACTGTACACCGTGGACACTCAATAAATATTATTGGACAAAATTGCAATACTTTTAACCTCACTCTCAAATGCCCTTCAATAAGAAAATTTAAATAACATGAAATGTAAATTAAAGCTATGAGCAGAAAACTAAAACTGGAAAATATTTATCAAAAGGAAAAGAAAGCTAGACAAAAAGAAATTAGTCATTCAATGCCCTTGACTGTGTAAATCCTTCATTTCTCATTACAAAACTGGAGACAGCATACAAAAATATAAGTAAAAGTCTGAACCTGTACATATTCGTCTCGACGCTAAAGATATTCTTTAACCCAATATTATATTCGTTAGATATAATGTTCATTTCTACCATGCATAATTAAGATGATTATGAAAATAGAAACACATTGACCTAGAAAAAATGCTTTAATTTTTTTTCACAATCTTGATTCGATCGTGGAGAACTAAATACATCATTAGTACCTGTTCCCCAGATCTATTAGAAAAAGTATGCAACCAGTACTAATCTTGTCACTGAACAAATGTAATATAGCTTAATCTTATGCTGAATTTAGGTTTTTTTCATAATTTATGTTACCTAGTTTTCATTAAAAAAAATCCCGTCACTTGCAAAAAAGACATAAAGAAATTCTGCCAATCATCATCCAAAGTAAAGAAAATACTTTTTGTGAGAGAGAATATCCTTAAAGATCAGAATTAAATATAAAATAGAATATCTAATTAAGACAAACAACTAGTTTCAAAATGTATGTTAAGAAATGAGGCCAAAATAACTGCGAAAGCAATTTCTTAGATTATTTCTAATACTGAAGGATAACTCTGAGACATAGCAGAAATTTCAAGACTACCTAAACATATAAGTATTTAAGTTTTTCTAAAAATGGTCTTATCTTAATGTAGATTTAAGTTTTACCTAATCTACATTTATTAGGTAAAAATACCATGAAGAAAGTAATGCCACAAATATGAATTCTTTGTCCCTGTCTTGTACATTCAATAACAATGTCAATTGTTTACATTATAAACTTTCTAATTTTTCCAGGAATAGATTTTTAGCTAGCATTTTTCAAGGATACTGATCTTAATCTATTGAATAATTAAGTACTAGAGAAAATTCTTTTGAAAAAGAACTTTGAAAAATTATTTTTTAAAGAAGAATTTTGAACTTAAAACAGCTCTAAAATATAGTCTAATTAAAAAAAAAAAGAAATCTATACAATGAACTGTTCCATAGTCTATTAAGGAAATATTTTTATTTCTAGATTAGATACATACCTTTAATCATTATTCAGTGATTTTCGATAGGAGCTATACATTTAAAGATTTCCTAAATCATCCTGCCGTAACTAGATGATAACAATGAAGGAGACAAAGATACAGATCGAGACAAAGAAGAAGGAGAAGATGATAGTGATAAGACACCAAAGAGGAAAGAAACAGTGGAGAAGAAAGAGTGGAAGAAAGAGAAGGAGTAGGAAAGAAAGTAGACAATAACTACAAGAAGGAAGTCTTTATTATTATGTAGTGAAATATTATTAAGAAAAACAGGTTCTTCCTCTTCTTTTGTTTATTTACATCCTCAGTCATGTATTCACTACACCCTTTTCTTTACTGCGCAATGAGAATAGTACCGCCAATTATCTCATAGAAATGTTTCTGTTTATCTATCAATCATCAATCTATGTATGTTTCTTTCTAGCATTGTGTTTCCCAGAGAAGAAATTATCTAAAATCAATCCTTATGTCATTCTTGAGTAAATTCTAACAATAAATCTTATTTATAACTTTGTTAGCATAACCTGGGCTAGTGAGACCGTAACTATAAAAGGAGGAAAAGTTTCTGTGTGACGTCTCAGCTCCTCGTTTTCCATATCTTTCTACCCTAAGCTGTTCCCAGTGAACTCAATGTGTAAGATCTCCCAGGCAGCGCTGTAGTTTAATTGTGTTTCTCCTCATTAAAAAACAAGCTTTCATTTCAGTTGACTGTAATTAAATAATCCCCAAATAATTCAATTAAGGGGCAAATAGCTATCACTGTTAATCTGCTGCTCTTCTAGATGATTTCGCATTTTAAAAGAGATTTTGTTTTAACTACAATAATTTTTTATGAAAATTTGTAATATGGGCATTGTATAAGATTTATGCTTACAGAGTGCAGCCCTTCTGGAAATTTACAAATCATCTAACATATCCGAGCTAATCTACTGACAAATAAGTTCAGGCCTATGGGCCAAATATTACTTTTCCTTTAATGGCTAGAAAAAATTGCTTTTTACTCCTGCTTGCTTGCTTATTCTCACCATTAGAGCTAGAATGTTCATTCACCTCTCTTCAACTCATTTTTTTTTTTTTGCTTTTGTGTTTTTTTTTTTTTTTGAGGAAGATTAGCCCTGAGCTAACATCTGCTGCCAATCCTCCTCTTTTTGCTGAGGAAGACTGGCCCTGAGCTCACATCTGTGCCCATCTTCCTCTACTTTATACATGGGGTGCCTACCACAGCATGGCTTGCCAAGCAGTGCCATGTCCGCACCCGGGATCCGAACCAGCAAACCACGGGCCACTGAACCAGAATGTGCACACTTAACCGCTGTGCCACCGGGCCAGTCCTTCATCTCATTTCTCGTATCAAGTTTTTGTCTGTTTATTTTTCATTTCTAAGTGATTTATGCCTTTTCTTGGAAGACGCCATATCTGTTTGCTCACTGCTGAATCTAATACAATAGCTGAAAGACACTAGGCACTCAGTAAATGCCTCATGAATGAGTGGACAGTGTGTGGATAGACCTGAGTGATGAAGGAATGCCAGAGCTAAGCCAGCTTTGTGGATAATATCCTTCCTTTCGTCAATACAATTACGCTTTGGTGTGGGCAGAAGAATGACGCAATTTGAGGGTTTGCATAGTGAACCAAACAAAATTAGTCAATTGATATTCACGTCCTATGAGATTAACAGAAGAAATGTGTCTAAAAATGCATAAATAACCAGTATAAAAAGAAATGTAAAACATATGGATTGATTCTCTATATTTTAGTGACTAAGTTAATATTTGCTGCTTTGATGCAAATAAAAATTAGTCTTTGGGAACTCTGGAGATAAGCACTACAATGACATGTTAATAGTTTATCATTTTCATTCAGAAGTGGCATGTACCAGCCTTTGACATCCCGTGATAGAGCGCTTTTATTTTTTCCAGTGACTTGATTTTCTCCTGCAGGTATTTTTTTTCCCCTCATGTCATTGCCGACTCATCTATTTCCATACACAAAGTAACTAGCCAATGTGTGCTACTACATTTCCAATCTCACAGAATCCTAGGCAGTATTATTGCAATTCCTTTCTCTACTTCAGACATTGTGAAAGGCATTAGTTGTAAAGTATTGTTGAGTTGACAGGTCTGGAGTTGCTGCTGACACCGTAGAAAAAGACTTCCCAAAAGGTTAAAACCTACATTTTATCAAAGAAAACAGCAATGAAAGATTTGAACTATTGTGTCTTGAATTATGGCTGGCTGAGATACTCTACTGAATCACTTAATCCTTTTAATACCCACCTATTTTAGCTTTTATATAAGCATCTGCTCATACAAAGCCTGCATCAAACCCCAAATCCACGAGCTATTAGAACTGCTTGTAAGACTGATGGACTGTGCTGTGAGCAGTGAAAAGATTCAGAAAATGAGGGAATCAGTACCACTGGAGCCCAGGAGGTGTAAGCACTTAGTTACCCAGGCTCTGAGCCTTCTTGCTTCTAACTTATTGGATTTCGTCTAATACCAGACTGTTTCTAACACCTAAGAACAAAATGGTGTCAGGAAAGCAGATATGTTGATGTAATTATTTTTCTTAAGCTGCTAGGCCTATTGATTGAGACTATCATAGGAAAAATACTATAGTGGCTGTTGTGCCACATGACTTTGAAATCAATTACAGTTGAGTTCATGTCTCATGTGACAAATGTAATGGAAAAAGATTGATCTGTTTAGTGCAAGGTAAGTACTTACTATGAAGATTTGATTTTGTTGTGCTCTGAGTAGGATAAATGAGGAAGAATAGAGGCAAGTCATTCTGGTATTGCTTTCCCTCTCAAGCCTTGGGCAGAAATGAAAATTTCCTACAACTCC
Source organism: Equus caballus (assembly GCF_041296265.1). Taxonomy (NCBI): domain Eukaryota; kingdom Metazoa; phylum Chordata; class Mammalia; order Perissodactyla; family Equidae; genus Equus; species Equus caballus. The sequence goes on from NC_091700.1 coordinate 50,911,472, forward strand.
CTCCCACTCCCATTCTCATTACAGAGATGAGAAACTGAAAGGAGTGAAGAGGATTGAGTCACTGAAACAAGAAACTTTCTTCCTACTGAAAAGAAGGAGAAAAAATAATCTAAAGGGCAATGCAAAAATAGCCATTAAAGCAAATTCAATATTTTTTATTCATTAAAAAACTATGTAGCTCAAATTTGGACATTTGGTTCAACCAAACACATGCATGCACATACACAAATTAAACAAAAATCCCATCACTAATGTATCTTGCTAAAATTCAAAGGATATTATAGGGAATGAATTAGGTTGAGAAGAGATGATTAAATACCCAGTACTTCATGCTTCCCTGTGTACAGGTTTTCACAAATTTAAATTTGGGAATATGAAAACAAACAGTGGCAGGTGAAGTCAGCAACTCAGGTCCATGTAAATAAATTCCGCAGATAATCCATTTTAGAAGTAAAGGACTGAGTCTCAGTATAACAATGTACCTCTGATGTTGTATAATTTACACCTCTGCCATCTAAAGTGTTAGTACTTAATCAGTGAATGTCACCTAAAATTTGGAAATAGGGGCCAGCCCCATGGTCAAATGGTTAAGAGTTCTGCATGCTCTGCTTTGCCAGCACCCTGAGTTCATGGGTTCACGTCCTGGCACAGATCTACTCCACTCATCATCCGTGCTGTGGTGGCATCCCACATACAAAACAAGGGGAGATTGGCACGGATGTTAGCTCAGGGCAAATCTTCCTCACAAAATAAATAAATAAAACAATTCATTAATTGAAAATAAAATTTAGAAATAATACCATATCCTGTATGAGACTGTGACCTAAATATTTTATTTTCCTTTCTTGTTATCTTTTAACGATTGACCATGGTGAGCTTTACCTTGTTGTGTTCCTGTTAATGCTTCTCATGGTACTCCACTGCTTAAATCTTCAGAACATTTCAAGAGAACATGAGTGATCCTTTTGTCCTTTTTGCTTGTCCCTATATTTCACTCTAACAAGTTTTATGTAAGCAGGAATTCCCACACTATATTACCTTGTCTAGAGAACAGTTTGTCTCTGCTAAAACTCTCAAACTTGTATTTGTAGAGAACCATGTTCAGATATCGTTGTATAAGCAAGATAAAAATATGCAGAACAGACATGTGAGCAGTGTGCTGGCCACCATATTTTCTTCTAACTCATAGAGTGGTAAAAACCCTTGATTAAAGGAGCTGAATAAAAACATCAAGTCTAAATGCCTGTGGGCACCTCAGCACTCACTCCTTCATGAATAAGCCAAGGAGACATTCCCTACCGATATATGAGACAGGGCATCAAGCTTCACGTGTAAAATGAAAATCTTGCCACTTGGAAAGCATTGTATACTGGATAATGCAAATACAATTTGGATAATCATTAGGAATCCATGAGCCGTAAAAAGTCAAATAGCCACAAATGATTCATTCTGAAATAAAAGTAGACATTGCTCTATAAGAAAAAATATAGACCCATTAGGTGAAAGTGAGTAGTGGTAACCAGTTAACCTAAGATGAATACAGGTTTCCCTGAAAATGAGATGTGACAATGTCTGAGCTTTCCTCTGGTGCTCCAGAAAAGATAAAAATGAAATAATCTTCCTTCACCTTAAGTGCTGCATACTCACAGTAGACAGGATAATAGAAGTGCCATTGAGACTTATTGTTCTCAATAAAGATAATGGGAGACTGGACGGCCATTTAAGCATGAAAATGATAGATAAAAAAGAATTTTTTTTAAGTGCAAAAGGTTTTTTTCTAAATTTAAAATCCTTTTATGAAAATTATTTTAAATAGAAAAGTACTCCATGTTCTAATGACAGCACAAAAAATAAATACAACTGGGAAAGGTTTGTGAGTGAGCTCCCGGAAGGATGCAGTAGTAGGTGCTGGTTTCATATTTCGAAGTGTGTTGACTGGTCATGCGCTGTGGTCCTTTATTTTGACTCTCCAAGCTCACAGAAAGAACAAAGATACACTGCTTTCTCCTCCCTTCTAGTTGTTTACATTTCCAAATTATCCCCCTAAATCTGCAATTTATAAGTACTGATTGAACTGATCCATTAAAACCAAATATCTTTTTACCGGGTGACACATTTTTAGTGTGAACAATACTACATTAGTTGAAAGATTTATCCTATCTACAGTGAAAGAAATTTAATTATTAAAGACAACATGTGTGTGTGCCTGTGTGAGAGAGAGACAGAGAAAATGTGTCTTTATATATTCTGGGGAAATTTCTGCAAAGGTTTCGTGTTAGCATGAGAGCATTCCCAATGCTGGCAGCTTTCTGAGCTAGTGGTCCAGACTGCTGTATAGATGATTAAAGTCAGCTCAGGTTTCCAGTGAAAACAGATATTATCAAATGCTAAGACAGACCTTCCTCTCTTTGTGTTTTTATAGCTTTTGCGATCAAACAGAAGACAGTTTTTTCTTACATTTGAATTTTTAAAATCTCTAAAAATCATGATTCTCTTATATAAAGATATCACAAATTCCTCTAAAAATTGTCCAAGTGGATCTGTAACACATGAAGGGGATGATGCCGTGGGTAAGACATCTGGAAGGATGCTTAGTTGCTAGAAGAGGGGCTTTCTTGGGTTTGTTATGGTGGTTCATCCCATGAGGATCTTAAAGCAGGATAGGTAATTTCCATCTGGACTAGTTGGGATGTCGTTTCTTTCAAGTACAAGAAGCAGCCCATAATTCAAGCTCCAGACCCAGAGGGCTATTAACCCAGCACTGCTTGATAATAATGATGATGATATCTTATACAGTATGGTGTTTACAGCTTTCAGAATGCTTTCGGAAAAAAAGCGTTCATATCTGATCTCTGCAAAATCCCTTTGTTCACAACTTTTTTCTACAGCATCCTAATCCACTCAGCCACTCAAATCAGTATCCCTGTGTCCTTGTTGATGCTTTCCTTTTTTCAATTCCCCACATTTTTCGAAATGTCTCTGGAATCTTTTACTTTCTTTCCATGTCCACTATCATTACCTTTGTTCGGCTCTGATCTCCCTCACAGAGAATTTTATGAAACTGTGACTGCTCTTGAGGACCCAAATCTCTACCTCTGTGTGTCGGCACTGCAGCCACTAGTGTTAACATTCTAAATGTAATTCTCATCACAACTGTGTCTGAGGAAGTCATGGGAGAGGACCCCTGACAGCTGGTAGGGAAGTCCACACTCTTTACTAACATAATCCAAGCCTCTCACAGTCTGGACTCAGCCTTTCTGGCCTCCTTTATCCCTTCATCTCTACCCTCCAGTCACACACAGGCATTGCTGACTGATCTCCATCATACTATGTTTCTGCTGCTTTGCCAGTGTTCTTCCTTCTGTCTAGAACAACCGTCTCTGTTCTGGTCCTGATGAAAATGGCCTTTGGTCTGGGACGGTTTGGATAGGACTGGAGAGAGTGGCAGGGTTCAGTCCTAAAGAGGCTCTTAAAGCATGTTAGGAAAATCGGACTGCATGTTCAGGGAATCGGGAAGCTGGAAGGATTTTAGGGAGGTACGTGATATGTTTTCATTTTAGATGAGGATCACGCTGCAGAGAAAACGGTCAGGAGAGGAGCAAGGTGTGGCATCAAAAATGCTTGCATTAGGAGAGGGGGTGAGCTGAGGTCTGCAGTGGGGCAGCAGGAATGGAGAGAAGTGTGGGTGAATTGGAGGTTTTAAGGAAGTAGATTTGGCAAGATTTGGAAATTGACTTGACTGGGGGAGTCAGAAGGGAGCAATCTAGTTAGATAGCAGGGTTTCTATTCTTCTCCTGGCATGGTGAGTTTCTTGAAGGCAGGTATTATCTATCTTTGAATCTGGAAATCTGATTTTTAGAAGTGACTTGTAAGTAGAAGTTTCTATTTTTATTCAAGTTTAAGGGAGTAACTTAAGGTCAGAGTTACTGCTTGACTTATTCAAGATCACACAGCTAATAAGTCAGAGCTGGGGCCATGCCATCCCAAATAGTCTGACAGCTATTTTAAGCTATTTTCAGCAGAGAAAACAGGGATTTTTTTTTTTTTTTAAAGCTTTAAGTGGGCTCTTTCTACAGCTAGAATTTTACCCCCAAAAAAGGAGATGGAGTGGGATCATGTGTGAAATGACTGTAGCGGGCTGGGCCTGTCCACGGGCCACACGGTTCTCATCAGGCTCTTGATGACCATGGATGCAGTTCACCACGTGGTGGCACAGCCTGGGAGGCCAGCACTCTCCTCTTCCCGTGGCCTCAGTCTCCCTATCTGGGAGTCAGAGGTGGTGGTCCTCACTAAGGCAGGCTCGCTGAGCTGTGGGGAGGCTGAGGACTGTCCTCCCCACTGGCCAAAGGCATGGGTCAGCTCAATGCACAAGGGTACTCCCGGGGCCAAGTAGATCCAGAGACCTGAGATTTCCTGTGAAAAAACAGGTGGGAGAGTGTTTTTGCCTGAGACCATAAAGAGGTAATTCATATAAAAGATCAAAAATGCAAACAGGACAGAGAAGTTTACAATGAAAAACGCTGGAGATGCGTGGAGAACCAGAGTTCTGCCCTCACGGACCTGACCTGCAGCAACCAAGGAAATGACTAAATAAGATAATTCAGAGTACAAGAATAATATGAAAGACCAGACAGCTTGAGGAAGATGAAGTTTGGCTGCGTCTCCTTTCTCCCTCTGGCAGCCTCTGGCAGCCTTAGGCTGGTTTTGTCAGAAACCAAGTCAAGATGATTGAGTCACACTGGGGTCCTCAGTTAGCCAGTCACTGGGGATCCTGTAGCTTCTCCATCCACGTGGCTCACGAGGCCTAGGGAGATGCTGCTGGCGTAGAGGCTCGGGTTCAGATTCAGGCGTTGCTTCAGGAAGGAGAGATGTTTGGCCAGGGAATGTTTGCTGACTTGACACTGGGAAGAATTCATAGTGTTCTGAAAAGTTAGCTATTGAGGAAGTCATTGAGCTAGAAAATAAAGCTGTACCGACCAATGTGAAGCAAAGGTGCCTGACCGCTGTTTTAAATCCAAGGTGGTTACCAGAACCAATACCCATGGAAGGAGGGAAAGGTTGTTTTCCAAGTAGCTATCCCAGAGGAAATAATCTGTTTGGGACAGGAGACAAGTATGGGCTCCTGAGAGTAAGACGGCAGAGAAAGACGCTAAGTGTCTTTCCCAATCAAACTACATATATAAATCATATATTACTAAACTGCCACTGTATTTCATAATGCCATCCACTAAGTGTTTAAAATTTAAAACGTATTTCCCCACTCAGATTAAGGAAATGAGAGTGGAGATAAGACTGTCTTTATTAGATGTGCCTCTAGGCTCATGAAAATGTTTCAAGTATTTTGACCTTTACCAAAAAAGGAAAAGCAACCAGTTTTTTTTAAAAAAAGAAAGAAAAAGAAAAAAGGAAAAAAGAAAAAAAGAAAGAGAGAAGGAAGGAACAAACGAATGAATCAATGGACGGACGAGCGAATGAAGGAACAGACGAGTGAATAGGATAATCGCGGGGCAAGAGGCTGCTGAGTAACAGAGTGCTATAACGTATGTAAATTTTTAACTCATTCTTTAAACTATTATTCCTCTAAAAATATATATGAATCAGTTGACTTCCTTGATTTATGTAGTCTAAATCTGTCTTTTTCCTAAAACTTTGGGATATTTATTAGCCATTTATAAATGAGAAGTATCCTTCAGCTTTCTTTCCCGTCCCACATCATGTTTTACTAAGAAATTTTATATACCCTCAACTCTTAAATTTCCTCATTTAAAGACATTTTCTTACTCTTTCTCTCTTTTAATATCATGATGATGATAATTATAAGATTGTCTTCTGACTGACTGAGGAGAGAATACTAAAAATGCTGGAATGTTTTTGTCTAAATGCTTTTTATTTTTCCATGTGCCAATGGTAACACATAATTAAATGCCCAATGATGTTCGCTTAACAGTATAATTAGAAGTGAATATAACCTGAGTTTCTGCTTAACATGAGATTGCTGACATGCACCTCTTTCCTTAGAGAGATGAGTCTTGAATCATGCATTATCTCAGAGAAATGTAGATTGTGTGAGACAGTGAGCTCAGCATCACTGAGGCGGTGGGACACTCCAAATCAAGAGGAGCAGGGGGAAGACATTCAGACAAGTGGTGAGAGTTAAGTTATTCATATCAGATTAACTCAGCAGAAGAGAGGCAGCTTGACTTGGCAGTGGGGTGGAACAGAGGCAGGGAGTTGGGAAAGAGGCACAACATAGATATGGGCAAGAAGGGAGCAGATAATAGCTCAGACTTAGGGTTCAGGGCTAGAATCAGTGCTGCTGGATTATTCAATAGACAGACGAAGCCCAAGTTTAGGTGGGAAAAAAAGGCACATACTCTGAATTTTATTGAACTTCCTTACACTTCCTTTGCTGTTGAGTATTGTTTTTATTTTGAATTATACATGCAAAGGGCACCAACATCTTTTCACTACTCACGTTCTCTAACAGTTTTAACCTGTCTGTAGTTAGAACTTCAGCACGTTTCCAGAGCAGGCTGTTGGAAGGTCAATAATGCAGAGTTACTGAAAAAGAGCTAATTAAATTACCCCAGCAAAGGTCAGGAGTTAGCTTATTTGAGCTGAAGACAGAGATTAGACATTCCGGTTATGGAAATTTGAGGACTAGGGGGCAAATATAACCTTGCAAGACTTAAAGAAGACTATACACAGCAACGTCAAGAACTATGAAGGGTCTGAGAATTTACTGTACTTGCAGTCTAACTATTGAGGCTACCTCAGGTTCGTGGATGCTGGCAAAGACAAGAAGACTCCCAAGTCAGAGACAAAGGATTTCATTACTCACAGTAATAGCAACAGTGAACTCATGCCAGTTCACTGAGCCCCATAAAACAGCACTAAGAGGGCCAGGTGATATCTGTTCCCACAGTAAATTGGGCTATAGGAGGGAAACCATGAATTTAGGGAACCCCAAAACCATTTAATGTGCAGTAAGCATGCCAACTGTCCTCCTGGAGGGAAACACTCTGTCTTCCGAGGCTGTTCACCATACAAATAATCAGAAAGACAGTCTGGAGCATAGGCTCTCAATGCCTTTGCTCACAAGATATGAAGAAATGTTGGAGACCCATCCCATGGAGAATTGATTCATGGCCATCAACTAATTCAAGCCTCTTTTTTTTTTTTTACTGTTTAGGAAACTGAGGCTCTGAAAAGTTGTGATACTTCAGGGAAACACAATCAATTAATATAAGATTTTAGATTGTATCTAGATGCTCAGGTCTCCAATCAAGTTAATAGCAAACCCCACTATATAATGTCAAAGTTTCTCCCACAGAATTCCTGTGTCAGGTGTGTAATATACATATTTTAAACTAATTGAAAAGTAGCGATGATTGGCACTCACTGATTCCTTCTGGTTCCAGGCTTACAGTATCAGTAATGCCATTGTCTAGAATATTTTGTGAAAGATTATGCAGATTGGACCACTTCTTCCCTAATAGCTTCAGAGACTTATACAGATTTCTCCTCCTTAGAAGCACATAGTTATTTATACAGTGACTGTAATTTGTGTTGTAACATTAGGAACATTACTTGGTGATACTACACCACCCAAGAGGATGCCTTAGAGAAAGAGCTTCTGACGTCAACAACACTGAATCTGTCAGGAATTCAAAGGTGAGCGACCTTTTGAATCATGCAAAGAATTTAAGGATGTTTTGGTAACTTAAATCTCAAAGTCAAACATTTTACCTATAAAAGTAGGATACCCATATCTCCCTCAAAGTGTTATTGTGAGAATTAAATACAATGGATATGACAGTGCTCTATTTACAAAAATTCACCAGAGATTGTGCTCTACTGAAAATTATGAGCAGTTGTAACCTCATAAAAGCCGTCCTTAATGACAATCTTGAGAACAGTAAGCCAATCAATGTGACAAAGTTGACATGTTGTTTTTCATAAGATAAAACTTCTGATTGTATGAATTGCAAAGGGAAATTCTTAACTCAACCAACAGATGCAAAAAAACAAAACCAAGGTCATAGGAAGCCAATTTTTTAAAAGTTGTGTTGTTCACACCCATACTAATTTTTAAGGAAAACAAGTGGCTTCCAAAATAAATAAGCTTTTATTTTTATAAAATATAAGTCATATTTTATTAACTTGTCACAAATTTGCATTTTTCTCAAAAATGTTGAATTTATAATGACTAAAGTTGTTTTCTTCCTTTCGCTAAAATTGCTATTTTTTAATTTCTACCATTGATATAATATTTTCCAACTCCGTTATTGTTCAGTCAGTCACTGTACAAATGGAGTGTATTTAGAAAACCATTATATTTGTATGAACCATGTTAAATGTCTTCAAAGGTCATGACTTGTATTTAATTGATAAATCAGCATAAAATTGAAAAACTTTACTAGAATTTAGAGTCAGATTGTGTCTATGACATTGCAAGAATGTTTTATTATCCTTTCTAAAGCCCATATTTCTCCTATTATTTTTAATGATCCTTTTATTCTTCCAATTAGCCAGATTTTTGGCCTCATCTGTGACTGTTCATCCCACTCTCTCTTCTCCCCTCATGTTACAGGGGTCACAACCTTTCCAGCATTCAGCCAACATCATTTACTAACGTGGAAACTGAGGCCCTGGGATTTATGACCCATTAGGGTTACAGAAAGAGATGCTATCATATTTGAGGCCCCTTACTTCCTACCAAAGTGTTCTGGTATCCATGTCTCTAAAGCAGGCTGCCCATCTCCTTTTTCTGTCATCTCTGGTCTGTTATATGTGTCGCTACTCCATCCTAAAGCACCTATATGGTCATGGTCAAACATCATGAAAGAATTCCTGCTATTTACAAAATAAATCCAAATATGTTGGCATAGAATTCAAATTCTCCTATGCCCTGGTCTCAGTACACCTTTGCAATTCTTATTCCCTCTTTTCTGTAATATATCTCCATGCTTTCATGCAACCTGACAACTTGACATTACTTGTACTTTCCAACTCTGAGATGCTATTCCTTTCACATGAAATGCCCCTCTACTTCATATCAAGCTGTCAAAATTCTACCGATGCTTTAGAATCAGCTCAGAGTTTTATTTGAATCTTCAATTATGTTCTCTTATTTCCTTGAAGCTTCCCATAACATTTTTGTATCTCTCATTGTAATGAATAACTTCCGCCTTTAATTGTATTACATGTGTTCTTGTTATATTCTATCATCCAGTGATGCAAAAAAAAGCAAAATTGGAGTCCTGCTTATTTTAATTTTCCATTGATTCATACTTTGTATGATATCTAGAAGAAGTTTCTTCATTAAGTCTTCAGCAGCGTTTCTCTGCCCTGAAATTAGTCCTCCCAGGTCATCTGTTAGACTGCTCCTTTTCTTCACCTTTCTTTGTGTCTATTGCACGTTGAAACAGGAATAAGAACAGCTCAGGAACCATTCTATAAGAAATGCTGCTTATCCACCCTGAATGTCTGAAGAATGCATCCTTACAAAGAAAGCATAAATAATAAAATAACAGAATCAATTGTGGGACATGTTTCAGATGAGACCTGGGTACCAAACTTAACAGAGTCACATAGAGTCAAAACTAAAAAGATCAAAACTGTAAATGAGATATAGGTCAAGAACAGCGTCAGTAGCAGAAGTTGATACGTACGCTCTAAGACTCCACTAAGGAAATTCAGAAAAACTCAGCCTTGAGTGCTCTAGTTAGAGCACTCTAACTAGAAAGCCCAGGTAAGTGCTGGGTGACAGAAAGATCACGGTCTGTGTCTTGAGGGAACTTGACAGAGATCCCTAAACACCCCAGTCTTATCCTGTCTGCTCAGAGTTTATCATCTGCATGCACAGAATCATCTTAAAATCAATCTGAGTATCTGAAATATTAAGTATGTACATTGATTACAAATAATTTACTGCTTTCGCCAAGTGTAGATTTGATGGTATTTTCCAATCTCTTCTTCCAAGGATGTTGGAAAAAGTGACAACGTGTAACAGGGTAATCGCTGATCTAGTTCTCACCAAGGGTTTTTTCTGTCCTTCGATATGCGTGATATGCTGATCCTAGTCTATGCCTCACATCGGTCTACAGTTCACACTAATTCATACCAAATCTGGTGTGAGAGCAGAGGATTCACACATTTTGTCGCATCTAATGTAAGTCAGTTTTGAATGAAGCTTTTCATTAATCTATGTTCTGTAAAGGTTGCTTCTACTTCTGTTTGCTTGTGCAAAAATCTATGAAAATACAAGAAACGATTCCATTGAGCTAACAAGTAATGCGTGTGTATGTATGTAGAAATTTTGTGTTTCGAGTAGTTTTGTATATTGCCCAGAATTGTTGTCAGAAAACAGCTTATGTTCTGGATGCTACCTGGGAAAGTATTCCTCACTTGACAAGAGCCCTTTATCCCATGGTTACATCATGTGACTCATGAGTCAATATAACCCCCTGGGATGCAGCTGTGGATTACATTGCTTGTATGTTGCCTCTTGTTCTTTTGTTGTCTGTTCCATCATTATAATTTGAGAGCATGTACAACTAACTGTTCTGTGTGTTAATACCAGCCCCTCAAGTATCCATGTCTATATAAGAATGATCTTTTCTTTTGTAACAGCTAAATTCAACTTTCTCTCAAATGGGGGCAATAAATTTGGACAGCAAAGGTTAAAAGAATTCACTGAATAATGTTTTCCATCACTTTGAAAAATGTCACCCATGTTCAGAATGCAGGAAGGAACAATGAAGAATGGAGACGTGGTCAGCAATGAGAAACTGAGTCATAGCTTCATGTCTTTCGCTTTATTATTTCCTACAGTATTTTACACCCTCCTGCTCTGAATTGTCTCAGTTTTTCAAATCCTCTTTGTCAATGGCACGTCTCTTAGGTAAGTCTTTGCCCTTTTCTTTATTTGTTTGACCTACTACATTTCCCATATTAAGCTCCTGACAAATAGGCTACAGAATATGAATCAAGAAAATGAAGGATTTCTACCAACCTAGTTAATTATTGATGTTATTTAACCATGTGCTTCCTTAAGTCTGTTTGTAGGAGTCATAAACAGAACCTCTGTATTAAATATATTTTCACATTTCAAATGATTCTTGGCATTTATGTCATTCATGTTGTTTTTCTAAACGTTTATACCATTTAATCAGTCAGAGAAGAAGTGGTGGGTGGTTAATGACTTATTTACAGGAAAAGTGAGACAAATAAGAAGTAATGAAAGGCACTTAACTGACATTACTAAAGAGAACCTGACAAAACTTAACTAACTACTCAAATAGTTTTAATAATCATCAACTTCATACAATGTTACAATTTATTATTCGATAAATATGATTAATTTTGTACTCTACCATGTTTTAAAACTTTCTAGTGGAAACTTTCACCAAGGAATTTGAAGGTTTATTTCATCTCTCTCCACTATTTTTTCAAATATATTTTGTGCAATAAATCTGACATCCTCGGTAGCAGTTGGCTAGGATGGCCATATAATTTATCATCCAAACCAGGACACTCTTGAGAGTGTGAGGGGATGCCATCAATATTATTCTGGGATTACTAGTGTAGAACCAAACTGCCCTGGGAAAATCACAATTTTGGGACCTCCTAAGGTGTGCCAACTAATCAGAGGTAGAAAAAGATCAAATTTCTCTGACCTTTGAGGTCTTATGGAAGAAAGCAACAGAAAGGAAGAGAATAGAGTCTGGTGACCAGTAATTTGATTAAAATGTTAACTCTTCTGAATAGTAGCTGGGTGACATTGGTCAAGTTAGCTCTATTTCCATTCCCATTTTGAACTATGGTATCTTGTGCATGTTGCATTGTATTGGAATCATTTAATACACTAGATTGCAATCCCCAGAGCACTGCTGTCCAATATGTTAGCTACTAGCTACGTGTGGGTTTTGTTCACATGTGACTTTCAAAATGTAAATTTGAAATCATTAATATTAAATAAAATTCAGTTCCTCAGTCTCACTAGCTACATTTAAGTGTTTAATAGCCACATGTAGCTCATGGCTACGACATCAGAGAGTGTAGATTAAAGATTTCTGTCATTGCAAAAAGTTCTATTGCCAACACAGTGAGGGGCAGAATCATTGTTATTTCTTGCCTAGACTTTTTCAAATCTTCCTAAATCATCAATGTGCATTCACTTCGGCATTCTTGGATTCATTCTCCATTCAGCAGCCAGAAGATTCTCTCAAAAGGCAAATCTTGTCAGTTCACTCACTTGTTAACATCATTTAATGGTGTCCTTTTGTCTCTACCACTCCCAATGAGGTCTACCTCCACCATTCCTCACAAGTCTTATTGAACCAGGCTCCTTTCTCCTTCCTGCTTTCAGCCCCTGTGACTTGTTCTGTCCTTTGCATTTGTCATGCTTCCTCCCTCCATGGGTCCTTTGCCTATGTTGTTTTCACTGTCTTGAATGCTCTCTCTGGTATTCACCACATACATCTTCCTACACATCAGCTCAAATGTCACCTCCTAGGTGAGTCTCCTAAACCTCTCTGATAGATTAAATCTCCTCTGATAACTTTTAAATGTCAAATAATAATAATCCATGAGTGAGTGTTTATTCATCTTTATATTTGAATTCCCTCTACAGTGGCTTCCATAGAGTAGGCACCTTTGGAGCAAAGGAATGACCTGAGGCCTCGAGTAGGCTCTACCAGTGTTACTATAAAAAGCTGCAGCACTTGATTTAGAAAGACAAAATCAATCAGATTACTGAGATTGATCTCCAGTGGTCATCAATTTTCCTCTACTGCCTCATGTTGTTTCTGTTTTATTTGAACTAGAATTCATTAATAGGAGAATTATTTATGTAAATGTGAACTAGAAATTTGAGTTCCTACTTCAAGAATTTTAATAATTAATATAACAACTAGTTTTGAATTCACACTACTTGCTGTAGGGAAGTCGTTGTGAAATGTCCATCTTCTGAGAGTTTAAATACAGTTCTGGTCCCAGGAGACCAAGTCTTTTCGGGTTATTTGATCTGCTACCAAAAGAGAACATTTCTCTGTTCCCCCCTCAGGGCTTCTGTCAGGCCAGCAATTAAATATGTTGGCATTTTTGACTTTAGAGTTAATGTTTAAAAGATATTATAAATTAAATTTAAATGATTAATGGTGTTCAGCTTCGTAATTATATATTTTATTGACTGGTGAGTTTTAAAATATTTTTCAACAGGATTTTGATGATCAGCTTAATGACTCATCAATGTGTTTTTTATATCAAATAGTACTGGCCATCAAGTTGGAATCTTCAAAGAGTAAAAATCGAATAAAGAATGAAAATAATGTGGCAAATACTTTGTTAGAAATATGTATCTATACCTTCTTTAGAATGAAGACATATTAAACTGTAAAAATTGAGGTTAATCTAGCTAAAACAACTGACTACTGCTTAGATATAATTGAACCGCTAAAAGTTTCCATTGGGCATTGCGTTTTGCCTCCTAAATGCTTATTAACATTTCAATAATAAAACCTTCCACTCTGAAATAACTATGCAGAATCCCTAAATACATGTACATGGTAATGAGACTTCTTTATTATAAATATGTTGCCGTCTGTCTTTCATTTTCTCTTTTGCGGCCCTCCTACCTCCTTATTAATACTTTTAAGTTTGATGTGCATAAGTAAGGAAAAGCTCTCTTTTGTTTCTCTCTTTAGTGTCATTGGCAGCTAGTGTCGCCTTAAGAGTTCTTCTGGGCCTTCCAAGATGCATAATAATGATAATGATAATGGCTTCCATTTACTGAGAACTTACTAAGCACTTTTCTATACACTTTCACAAAAACATGAGGCATATATCATTGTCTGTTGCTTAGAAGAGGCAACTGAGCCTTATAGAGACGAAGCAGTCTTGAATGGTCACATTTATGGTAAGGGGCAAAGGCAAGATTGGGATCTAGGTAATCTTTTTTTTTTTTTTTTAAGATTTTATTTTTATCCCTTTTTCTCCCCAAAGCTCCCCGGTACATAGTTGTATATTCTTTGTTGTGGGTCCTTCTGGTTGTGGCATGTGGGACGCTGCCTCAGCGTAGCTTGATGAGCAGTGCCATGTCTGCACCCAGGACTCGAACCAACGAAACACTGGGACGCCTGCAGTGGAGCTTGTGAACTTAACCACTCGGCCACGGGGCCAGCCCCGGGATCTAGGTAATCTTGATTCTAGTTTCACACTCTCAAATATTAAGCTATACTGCCTGATTGCCTATACTATCTAGTCTCACCCTATTCTGGTGAGAGAAATTCAACTTCTACATTGTGTTTGTTTTTATTTAGGCTTAAGATATTTTATTATACAACCGTTATTAAAATTTGGTAGAGCTATACTCCTGTGAGGTGCTAAGTGATGGGGAAAGTTCTCTGCTTTATGATCTCTATGATATGGCAATGAACCTCACTTCAGTATAGAGGATGGTTAACAGCACAGTGGGGTCAGATACCCTAGGTTTGAATCTTAGGTCTACTTCTTGCTGTCAAAACCCTGGGGAGAATGTTCTGCCTTGATTCTTCCATTTATTAAATGGGGATAATAATTGTACTTTCTTTATAGGATTGTAGTGAAGATTAAATGTACAGTTCTTTGAAGAGTACCTGGCACATGCTTATCTCCATAAATGCCACCAGCCATTAGTATTACTATTAGTGGTTTCATAAAAATTTGATAGCTGTTCCTCAGAAAGAAAACAAGAACTAGATTGATATCCAAACTATGTGAATAGTTTGGAAATAAGAATAAGAATGATAACATAGAATTTTTCTTGGACCCATACTAAATGACAAGCAATATGTTGGCATTTAAATATGAGGAAACCAAGACTTAGAATAAGTAATTTTTAGTAACTGACTATGAAGCCAGTCTGTTTCCTGGACTCGTAAGGGTTTGAGGACAGTGAACTCCATGGGAGAGATGAGGAGTACCATCAAATATTTTAAACACACAGCTTCCCAATTCCTCCCAACTCCACAGTTTGAGTCAGTTGTTTCAGGGTAAGGCCTGGCTATCCATATTTTAACAAACTCCTTACATGATTTTAATTGTATCCAAGCTTGGGAGCCCTTAGGCCTATGAAATACTTCAAGGGAGATCAGTTAACAGAGGGAATGAGGTTGCAGGAAGAGTGAGACAAGCAGAATCCTGGAGCCATAATGACCTCCAGGAAAGAAACAAACTGGGAAAATCAGAAACACAAAGCTTGGAAAGTAGATCAGACATCTCTGGGGCTAAGATAAAAGATCTACCTCCCACGAGAGGGGGCAAGGAGTAAGCTGGTAAGGCTCTGGTAGGTCTTCGGAGCAGGAGTGCTGCCCATGGAGTGCTGCTAGCCATGGAGTCTTCTAGACATGGAGTTGTAAGGGATCAGAATAGGCCACTCCAAAGTGTGTCTTTTGGGCATGAGGATTACTTTGGGCTAGTTACTTTTAAAAACTACAGACACAGGAGAAGCTCTGAAAAGAATTTACGCTTTGTAAGAGACATTTACATTTGTAAGGGAACTCTCCATCTGTAAAGGTGTCTGCCTCTCTGTACCAGGAAGAAGGGGGGATGACCTTATCTCTAGAAACTCTTATCAGTGTGGAAGGCAAGGACTGAAATCTGCATACTAACCTTACTCTTGTTTATTGTGCTTTTCTGGTAATCTCCCATAACTGATTCACCCACCCCCAATATCCTCCTTTGTCTTTAGCCAAAGATGGTATTTAAGATGAGAGCCTCTGCCATTTTGACCAGTTGCTCAGTTTTCCTGAGTGTCTCCCATGTATACATGTTATAAAGCTTTGTTTGATTTTCTCCTGTTATTCTGTCTCATATCAATTTAATTCATAGCCCAGCCAGAAGGACATAGAGGGTAGAGGATTTGTCTTCCTCCCCTAGAGAGTCAAAACTCTCATATTGGAAAATGTCATTTCCCCAATCAGCATGGTTACTTCAGAAAGAAAAAATATATGTAAGGGCCCCCCAACTTAAGTAATTTGCTTGGCAACCTCCTTAAACCAGTTTAAGCTATGTATAGCGGCAAGAGACAGAACACCAATTTTGTACTCACCAAGAGCATTCCAAGAAAAGCTGACTTAGGAGATCCATGGCAAATTGTTAAGAACAAATAAATGACAATGAAAAATACCCCCACCCCCAAAATAAAACAGGCCTATGAAAGCTTCTCACATTTTCCTCTGATCAACAACCTGTCAAAATTTCCTCTTTGTCTTGTTAGATTGATAGAATTCTGGAGTTAATAGAATCTCACAAATAAGTAATAGAATCTCACTTATAAGTAACTCTATTTTCTTTTTCTTTTTGAGGAAGATTAGCCCTGAGCTAACTACTGCCAATCCCCTCTTTTTGCTGAGGAAGACTGACCCTGAGCTAACATCCATGCCCATCTTCCTCTACTTTTTATACATGGGATGCTTGCCACAGCATGGCTTTGCTAAGCGGTGCCATGTCCACACCTGGGATCCAAACCTGGGAACCCCGGGCCGTCAAAGCAGAATGTGCGAACTTAAGGGCTGTGCCACTGGGCCAGCCCCAGTAACAGTAATTTCTAAAGTAAGGATGGTGGCCCAACAGTATGAAGTATCTTTGATCCTATAACTATATCTATGAATGTTTAGTTAAAACAAAGGTGTTCTTCCTGAGGCTCACAGCCCATATTTCTGTCTTCTTTGTCTGTATTTTTCTTCAGGAAGAAGACAAAGAGCAACCGTCAAACCCTTCTTCTTTATAGTCCATGAAGCCGATTATCTTTCACTAATTCATCTTTGTGTTTAGATGCATCCTTGAGTATTTGTCTTTCCACAGGTGCCCAAGGAAATAGTTCTTACCTCTTAACTTGTGACCCTAAATCAACAATGTTTTCTGTGTTTCCAACAGCCTCTCACCTCTGTGCCTGATTTGTGCTTTGAGAAGAGCTCCTTTGTTTTAGACAAAGTGCTGCTTCCTCTTTTTCTGCTCAGCCTTTGTTAATGTCTGCATCTGACATAAAAATGTCTGTCTTTGCCGAATGCATTAAACATGATATTTTTCCCTTTGACCCACTTTGTTCTTTCACCACTCCTTGAAACCATCTCCACACATCCAATCTGATGCTTAAGGGCTCTCAAGATTCATAACGACATCTTGTGCTTGGGCGCCCTACTTATTTACAGCATACTTTCAGGACTTCCATACAAAGTAGGCAAATAGCTCACTCCAGAACCACTTCTCATAACTTAGCTTCACCTTTATGTACCCCTGTCTATACTCAGTAGAAATCTATCTTTTTCCCATTTGGCCTTTCTCCTGGCTGTGGGTCTCCAAGCAAAATATGTAGCTTGGCTCAGCCACCACCATTTGAGTTGTAAAAATTCATACATGTGCTAGTTAGTCTCTCTCTGTTGGCCTTTGCCAAAGAAGTACTTTGTAGAAAGTACATTTTCTAATAGATAGGTGCCAAGTGTTTTTTACTTAAAGTTAAAAAAATTGTCTTCTGATTGCATTTCCTCAGCAAATCATATGCTGCTCTATTTCTAAAGTTTTCTGAAAGATAAGTGAAAGAGTCATTTTTAATGTATAAGGCACTTTATGAAAGTTAGTAATCAAGAAGAATCTATAAATTATTTCAGTTGATTATGATTTAAGTCATTTTGAGGTAAGCAGAGATTCTTGTGACAGAGGATATAGGGAAATTATATTAAGGAGGCGATTAAGTAGTTTGTCCATAACCACATAATTAGCAATTTGTGGAGCAAAAATTAGTAGCCAGGTGTTCTGACTTCTGACCAAAAAGACCAGTCACATAGCAAGGGGAAAAGGTGCCCAGGCGCAATGTAATGTGCTGGTATCATTTCTTCCACATTCTGCTAATATTGGGAAAGATGAGCATCTTTGAGGTATACCCGCTGTACCCACACCCAAATCTCACCATGCCCTTGCACTTGCCCCTAATGTAGGTGATGACAGGATAAAAACTAATATTTTAGCTGGGCTTTGAAGCATAAATAAGAGTTCACTAGATATTAACAGAAAGAAGGAAAGAATATTCCAGGCAGAAGTAACAAGAACTACCGAAGCACCCCTAGGAAAGACATTATGAAGCATTATTCTGATATTTCCAAATCCAAAATCCATACATAGAGTAGGATTCTGCATTAAAGTGGAAACAATTGCTAACTTCTGAAAATTCACATGGCATAATATTGTAGCAGTGGAGGAATCCATCTGTGATCCTCTTATGAATTATTGGGAATGTGAATACCTGGAACTGTGGATAACTAATTTTTAAGTACTGACTTTAGCCTTTTGTCTGGGAAATATCAAAGTCAGTCATTCATTTTAGAATATACTAAAGCTCCCAATTTTAGAGGGCTTTATAAATTTTGAAGAAGTGTACATAAATAAAGTCACTGGATTCTTACCATAATCCTATCAGTGATATTACTATTATTATTTACTTTGAGGGTTGGACGGGAAGGATTTGAAAATTTGAGATATCAAGTGATTTGCTTAAGATCACGTAAGTTATTTATCTCAGGGCCAGGCCTAGAAAATAGGTATTTAGACTCCTTGTCCAGTGTTCTGAACTATAAGCCAGCTTGTGACATTTCTTGGATGTAAAAATTTTGGTGGTAAATGATAAACAAAAGATAATCAGAAAAAGAAACCAGCTCTGGCAGAATTGTTGAAAGGTCACTGTTTGTTTATATTTGCCCAAGATTGTTTATTTTCAGGCATACTAACAGTTATGGGCAGTCTTCCATTGCTGTTTCTGTTGGTATCTCTCTGCTTCACCTTCTGGATTCCTAATCACACCACACCTGTCTTTCAGAGCCTTGGACCTCCTGCTATTTTCCTCAACCTGCTTTCCTCCCCACTGAATGCTGTGTGATGACACAGACCACACAGCACATTTATTTCCGCCTCACTGAAATGCACATCCTCATTTCTCTTCTTGGACCATGATTCTGTGTATTCTCTGAGGACTCACCTTGACAGGGTGACCATACATCCTGATTTGTTTGAGAAAATCAGGAATAATTCCTGTTGTCTTAGCATAGTTAGAAGTGGTGCCCCCTTTCACTTTCAAATGTGTTGCGGTTTCCCAAAATGCATGCAGTCACCCTATCCCAGATAATCAGATAAATTAATTTGTGCTCTTGAGATAGACTAGGGACAGTATCAAACCATTTTCTAGTCAAGGCTCTTTCAATAGCCCACAGGTAAGTGTGTTGGCTATATTTTAAAACTGAAACTGAAAAAAACTAAATTTCTGTATGTTTCAACACAGGATTTTAACGTATCCTAAAACAGATATTGATAATGTCTTTCCTACTTATATCTAGATAAGAATATCCTTTAAAAGTTAGAAACTCCCACACTTTCAAATAAAAAAGTCCATTTTCAGTTGAATCGCTTTCTTTACTTGGCTTCTGAGAAGAAGTACTGTTTTCCATTTACTTTACCTACTGAACATTCTCAGTTTTCTTTGCTGGATATTCCTCTTATTTCTATTAAACTATTGGATTGGGTGCCCTTCACAGCAGTCCTTGGAGTTTTTTCTCTGTCTACATGGACTTCTAACATGATCTCATTCTGTCCTGTGGTTTTATGGCAACTCTATGCAAATAACTTCTGAATTTCACATTTTTAGACCCCATTGCCTACAACATCTGAATTTTCATTCATACATTTATTTATTTTTTTCTCTCATGCAGCAAACATTTTTTTCAGCTGCTAATAATTGCAAGACACTGCTCTGTGTGCTATTCCAGTGAGGAAGACAGAGTCCTTGTGCTCACGGAGCTAGGGAAATAATGGGGGTCTCAAGTATGTGCAAAATAAGAACCCTTGATTCCCCAAACACACACCCACATATGCATGTATGCATGTGCACACATGTGCCCAAACACGAACCCACATCTCCCCAAGAGTCCCCTGTTTCAAGATACAGTGCCACAATACACCCAGTTGCTCAAACCAAAAACACTGGAATCATTGCTGACTCCTCTCCTTTTCTCATACTCCAAATCCTGTCAGCTGTACACTTAAATTATATTCTGAATCTCAACACTTCTCATAACATTCATCTTTGCCACTCAAGACCAAGACACTACCATCAATGACTTAGAATTTTGCAGTAGCCTCCTTATTGCTCTCCTTGCCTCCATGGACACTTTTTATAATTTATTCTGCTCATAGAAACCATAATTATTTTATTAAACATGAGCCAGAGCTTTTCACTGCTCAAATCCCTCCAATGGTTTTCCATAAAACATAGAATAAATGTTACTCCTTTCCATGCCTATAGCACCCATAGCCATGACCTCTATAATCTTTGCTACCATGCATGCCCTTTCTCACTTCTCTCCAGCTGCACTGCCCTCCTGACTTTTCTTGAATATATCAAACCCACTCCCACCTTGCAGCCAATACACTTGGTCCTTCTTGGCCTGACACGCTCATCCCCCAGTATTTGCAAGGCTCATGGCTCTCTTAATTCAGATCACTGCAGAAATCAGCTTTGCAGAGAGGCCTTTGCTGATTACCTGGCCTAAAACAGCTTCTCGGTCCCCTACCGCCTCTCTGTCTACTCCCATATCCTGTTTAACCTTTGTTCCTAAACTATCATAAATATTATATGTCTATATTTTTTGTATTGATTTCCAACACTCCACTAGAATGTTGCCACCACAATGGAAGAAACTATAGACTCACTGCTTTATCCCAAGCCCTGGAAGAGTGTAGGCCATGCAGCAAGAGTGTCAACTAAGATCTGATGAATGCATTAATTCAAGCGATCTTAATAATCTCTGCCTTGCAGAACTTTACATAGCAGTGGCTCTGACATGAAATAAAACCCCAAGTTTGATGATAGACAAACATGCAGAAATAATTTCAGTGGCTTTCTGTGCTTTCTTTCTTGTCTTATTAAATGATAGAGAAGGCCAGTTTTGTGATGTGGAAGCTATATAAGATTACATGATGATTTCAAATATTGTGACCTGAAGACATTATTTGACCTGTCTCTATCTTAATTTCCTCAAAATTTTTACCTCCCTCGCAGAGCCACTCTGAGAATTACATGACAAAATACACACGAAATGCTTAGAACAGTGCTTGGCACATTGTAAATATAGGCTTCATTTCTTTCTTTCATTCTTTCATTGTTTTATTCATTCCTTGTGGTATTTAGCAAGTGACATTCCAGAGTGTGAGATATCTTCCTGCCCCCTCTACTGATCTTGAGCGACACTTCCTAGGTGCGGCAGAATGTTTCGACGGTAGATAACATCACCAACTCAAACACCATGCAGTTGTTTGGTGTGGGGAAATAACACATGGGCACTGCTGTAATCTTGTGGAATTGGGCAGAGTAGGGCTTTAATCCTGGATGGTCCACAATCCTCTTGCTCCCAGTGGAAATGAGACAGTGCTAAGTGCTAGGTTTACTGTGAAGTGCTCAGTGAATCCCTGATGAACCAAATTAGATTAGTCATAGTCTTTTTCTGCCTCCAGATACACAAACAGATGCAGACAGGCTCCCTGGATGAGATTTTGACTTTATTCTCTTATTAATCTCTTTCTCTCCTCTTTGTCATTTTTTCTCCTCACTTCTGAGCGTTGCAGCCCTGAAATTGCCCATTCAGCTGCTTTGGAGCAGGTGGGTTAGCGGTGGTTTTCTGGAACATGTGGGTAATGGGGTTTTTAGTGGGGGGATGTTTAGATTTGTCTGAAAGAGAGATTGCTGCTGCTTTTACTACAGCTGCTCCTCTTCTGCCTTTAACTTCAGACACCTCAGGAAGAAGCAGGAGGGAGTAATAACAAATTACTTTATTCTTTTCGTCTCAAATCACAAGATTTTATAACAAACTAACTGAGCTCCACCTTCTCCCATCCCATCTGGAAAAAGCAAAAAGAAACTTAATAAAATCTGATGAGTATGTTAATCACATAGGAGATATAATTTTTAGTCAGAATTTCTACAACCTATCACCCTCATTTGGAATTCAGCCATCGTTTGTTTCTGTCACTAATATAGCAATAATAGTGTTGGTAACAGTAAAAAATAAAGAGAAGCCACAGAGCAAATAGAGACTGCAAATACCAGTGCTGGTGCTGAGGCCGGAAGTGGGTGGAGCTCTGTTGAATCTTCCTACCCAACTCCTCCCACCTACTATGTGGAGAAGAGTCAACATAAGGAGCACAGCTTGTCTTTCATTCTACGTCTTTCCCACCAGAAGGCTAGAGGACAATGACAATTCCAGGAAGGACCACTTTAGAGAAAGTGATAGAGATTCTTATGGCTTAATTTTTACCCCACAAGATGTCAAGATCCCAAAGCATTTTCCTCTCATTAATAGGGAGCTAAAACATTGCAATGATGGACTGAAATGGGTCAGTCTAGCTAGATTTGGTTCATCAGCCCAAGAGCTCCTCATGGAACAAGATTACGTCGTTTCTTTCTGTACCTTCAACAACTAGGATGTCATCAATAAAGGTTTCCTGAATGAATGAATGAATGAATGTTTTGGTCTCAGCCCTGGTTCTAACTCCTGTGTGATCTTGAAATCTGTTAAGTCTTCTCTAAGTCCACTGCCATGATCCTTGTTCAGGCTGCCACCATCTCTCACCTGGTTAACTCCCCCAGCTTGGCAACTGGGAACTAACCCTTCAGTTTTGACCCCATCCCCCTACCTGAATCCATGTTCCTTTTTCTGTACTGCAAACAAAATTACATTTTCTAAAGTGAAAATTTCATCAGGACAGTTCCCCACTTAGAACTGTCCAATGGCTTTTTATCTCTCTTGGTTTTAAAGTCCAGGTTTTAGTTTGTACATTTGGCTAGTGATGGCCAAGGTAATGCAGCCCTGCTAAATCAACAACATTGTCTCTCCCCACCACCGTTTTTCTATTATGGGAGCCACCCGTACTGAACAGCCTTAATGCATAGATTTTAAGACATATATTTTTTCACAGTTTAGCATCTCCAACGTGAGGAATCTCAGTCAGTTATGTAATTGCATATATAATTGCAGTGTTTTTCCTTTCATATTGGTATGCAAAATTATGATTTATTTTATATTTGGTATCGACCTAGATTTAATAGACAAGATAGTATTTTAATCCTTGACTTTAAATTCCAGCCCTTGACATGTATAGGCAAATTCCTGGACTATCTACCTGTTAACATTCTTCTGGAGGAATTTCCCTTAGTTTTTATTGTCTCAACTTCATTGAACATATAATAGCTCTTAATACAATGTTTTTCAGCCAATGTTTATACAAGACAAAAAATATTTATATTTATGTCCCCAAAGTTCAATGAAACAATTTTTAACAAAATGACCTGCAGAAAATTCTTGAGTTACACTCCAAATACAACTGCTAGAATGCCAGAGTCACTTTTATACAAACTGAAAAGTGTGCCAAATGTCACAAAGGGTATGTGCTCCTTGGAGACTCCTGCCAGTAAGAGGTGTAACACAGTGTCTTCTCAGTATGAATAATTCTGTCATTGTATGCCTGTCCCGACTGTGTTTCCACAGTGGTTTTCATATTTACCCTTTATTCCTGCTTAGATTTTGTGATAACATTGAAGAATGTCGTGGAGAAGTAAAAGACATTGAGAAAGATGATAAAAACAGAAGATGTTATTGTATTTACAAAACATGATAATAACCATATTAAAACCATGTTAGTTGGTGATGAGAAAACTTTCAGTATTTTACGGTGTAAAATCATTTCATGATGTAGTCATATCACTGTGTTTTAGTTATATTTTAGAAAATTGCTTGAGGATTTGGGGTTGAGATGTGCAGTCGACTTTTCAATATCCTGTTGAAGTAGCATAGAGCCATATCCTTACCAGGATCTCATTGTGTATGGACATGGACAGGTGACTTGTTTTGGCCAATGGGACCGTAGTGAATACATAGCAAGCAGAGGCCTAAAATGTGCTTGTGTACTTGTGTTTATATATTTTTTATTTTCTGTATATTGTCATGTTTTGACATCTTAAAAAATAACTTTCTGGCTGGAGAGAGACTGCCCCTCCCTGGGCTAACCAATTCTTAGAGATAGCAAAGAGCTCAGCTTGGAGCATGTAGTTGATATGCAAATTAACCAAGTCAAGCCTACCTCCCCTATCTGGCTGTTACACCCCAGGAGTCATATTTCCTCTGCCTTAATCAACCAGGACTAAGTGCTAGGCAACTAGGGATTACCTTTATGACATTGAGCTCCCTAAAATTATTCAAACTAGCCAACCCTAAACAACCCTGCTCTGCCCTTTCTGAGGAAACCCCAATAAAGATTTTAGCTTCTGCTTTCCTCTTGCTCCTGCTTTCTGCCTCCTGACTACCCTCAGGCTTCCCCATGTGGCCCTGCAAGGCATGCTGTGCTCCCCATTTCTAGGACCTGTGATAGACTTTTCTTCTCTTGAGCCTCTCCTATGTCCCGTCTTGTGGTAGCACCTTACTGACCATCAAATAAGAGAATGCAGAACAGCTCATGTAGTTGGCTGTGGTCTTTGCCCCACTACCTTTCTTCATGTGATTGCGCCTCTAGTAGAGCTGATGCTCTAAGAACAGTGAGAGACCATGGAGCAGGCTGGGACTCAACCCACAGCCTGAAGCAACCCCTGTCCATCCCAGCTCAGATTAGCCAAACCGCTGTCTACACATAAATGTGGGTGAGCAAGAAATAAACGCTTATTTTTGTAAGCTGAGTTTGGAGATGGAGTGTTATGGAGTGTTGCTGTGGTCTAACAGTTAACTACTACCATGTAGAACATCATTTAATAATGGAAAAGAGGCTGTTCACTAGAGATTTTGTTCAGAGCATCTGAGTTTTGGAAAGAATCGCTGATGTCAAGCAGGAGCTAGATGAAACCATCTCGTATCCTTGCTATCAGCATGTGTTACTCTAACTTATCCTTTATTGTACACTTATCTTCTAATCACTTGACCTGGGAAGATCCTTTGCCTATTCTTCCATGGCACCCTGTCTTCTCCTATATTATAGCACATATCAAATGTCTATCTAGCTGTTTATCTAAACTATTCTCTAGAATCTCACATACCGGAGGAAGGAAGAATTTCCATTCCCAGCGCTTAGCATGATGGCTGGCACATAACAGACTGTTAAAAATTATTTGATGAATCGAATGAATTATCTCATCTCAACTCTGTCTCTAAATGGTATGTGACTTTGAACAAGATACTTTATTTTTACGGTTTCAGAATCCTTCTTTGTAAATGAGAGGGTTAGTCTAAATTGTCTCTGAGATTCTGATTCTATAATACATGTTCATGTGCTAAATTAAAAATTAATCATTTATTTAATTGTGAAGTTTATATAAATTCATGTAAACTTTCATCAGAAAGTGATAAAACATAAAATAAAAATAGCATTCCCACAAATAAGGCTAATATCTCTTACATTTAGCTGTATTTTCTTCCTTTAATCATTTTATATATATATGCTTTTCTTATATTCATTCTTATGAATAAGCATGAATTTTTATATCATTAAGATCTCATTCTACACATGTTTGTGTCTTACATTTTATTTAAGATTATATCATGTTCTAATATTTAAGTAGCAGGCTTAGTTCATTGACTTTCGATTAAAAAATAATTACATCTTTTAAAATTATGGATTTTTCCACTAATTATAGTTTTGGGTTATTCATCTGTTCACTTATTAATTTAACAGATTAAGCACTCATGCTATGCTAGTGTGGTCAGGACTGTTTAAAGCACTGGAATTTCAGTTAGGTATGAGAGAGATAAAAGTCTCGTCTTAAAATGACACAATTTCTAGTATCTGTATGCTAGATAATGAATGATAGCTTGAACAAGAAAACCAGGCCTCACCTGCCTATGCATAAATAATCCTTTCAGCTTTCTTTTACATTCTCAAACAAAGTTTACTTGAGCTCCCATCTACTGGGTTGAAGAGCTGTGTTCTTAGGTTCCTATAGCACAGGTTCTAATGAATAGGTATTAAATTTTTTTCTCAGGGACCTCCATTTACTGCTGTGGACAGCTGGCCTCTCAGAGCAATTGACGTTATCAAACCAGAACACTTAACGTTAGAGTTTAAGAAAATGGTCACTTAGTGTTTTATCCAAGAACAATGGATAGATACTTTCCTTTCTTTACATCTGTGTAACGGAGAACTCTCTCAAATTGCTTTCACAAAAGTAAATTTAAGTCACAATTTGAAGAATAACTGCCTGCAACTTTAAAATGGCAGTTTTCTTCAAACTTTTCCTATATTTCAAAAAAATCTTAAAGAGACAGAAGCTAGGCAAGGCACTACATTATGATGGTTTCAGTTTCTTTTTTGAACCACAGCTACTTTGAAATCTAGGGTTTTTTTGGAAATTATTTGTTTTGTTTTTTAAATATATTTCATTATGGAAAGCAAAGTCTGGTATATGGATAATTATTGTTAGTGTTCTATCGATGCTTGAAAATTTGAAGGTCAAGTAAGATAATCAATATGCAACTGTGAATTCATGTGTGAGGTAGACACTATGGACTGGAAATCTACATCATCAATTTCCCAGCCCTCCTTGTGGTCAGAGGTGGCCATGTGACCCTCTGGTCTGCTAAGAGCTGTATGATAAAGGCTTTGCTTTGACAAATACAGCTGTAGTAGCCTTTACTCTTTGCTGTTCTCTCTGCCTAGAACTGAAATATGACTGGAAGTACAGCTGCCATCGTGTGAGACAATTAATAAGAGACACAAGAAGCCAAGAATAGGTGAGAAGAAGGAAAAACCAGATTCCTTAGAGTCATAAGTGAGCTACCAGACCAACGTTAAAGTGACAACTTCTAGACTTCCTTTATGTGAGGAAAAGTAATTACTATTTGTTTAAATCACTCTTTCTGTTACCATGCCAGGTTCATTTTTACCCACTGCCTGGAAAGCCACACACTGAGACAATGAGATTGCAGCAGAGACAAGGTTTCAATCACAAGGTGGCCATGTGAGGAAGCAAGAGCATGAACCTCAAATTCCGCTTCCCCTAAAATAGGGGCTCAGGGATATTTATGGGAAAGGGGGTCAAGGAGATCTGAAATGTGGAGATAGATGATTGGAGGTGAGGAGGGGTGAGGTCATTGATGATCTGCCCGAGTGTAATCAGACTCCACGCCTCTTCGTAGGACGCATGCTCACAAAATGGCAGTGTTAGCATGATGTGAGGGTGGAGTTTTTAGCCTCTTGACATCAAACGGTTGCCTATCGTGCATCTGTGCAGTCCCAGTTGGTGAATTTGGTGGTCTCAATGGCCTGGAGTGGACAAAGGGGTTCTAACTCCTGAAGAACAGCTCATACACCATTACCATGGTGACCCAGGCTCCAGGGAGATATTATCTATAGGAACCCAGTGGGAGTCAGATAGCATCTTTCCTAAACAGCACAGTTAACAATGGGTGGGCTAAACAGCTAAAAGCTATAATCAGTAATTGCAAAAAGGAAAAACACCTTTAGTTCCTAGCTACTTAATCATCAATGGCTGTTTGCCGGTTTCATTTCAAAGCAGCAAAATTAATTCTATTATCCAAATTTTCTCTTAGCTTATAAGTTTTCTATATCTGATCTTGCAGCGACTGAGAGATTTTGTAAGATTCTGTAAATGCCTCTTTATAATTTTAATAGTATCTTGATTTATATATTTTGATCCGTGATGTTTAGAACATGTTTATCATTTTTATATCTATATTGTGGATTATGCCCTGTATCAACATAAAATGACCTCCTTCACTTATTAGTTAATTTTGTCTTAAAATTATGTTATCTTATTCATTCATTTGTTTGTACGTTCATCAAAAAATATGGTTTAGGTGCTGCAGTAAACAAGGTTTATTTTGAATCTCTATTACATATTCATCACAGAAGTACCAGAATGAGATTTTACAAGCATGTTTTATTTCAATTTGCTGTCTAATTAGAATTGTCAATATTTTCCCATCATACATAGAATAATATCCAACATCCTGACAATTGCCTTTTAGTACCTTTGTAATCTAATCCTTGCTGAACCATGTAACTTTCTCTTCTATCATTCTCCCCAAGTCCACTATCCTCTCTTTTCTATTTTTCATTGATAATGCCGTCTTTTTTATTATTCAGTGATTTTTGCACTCGCTGATCCTCTTGAATGGACTTCTCTTCCCCTGGTTCTTCCTGTATCTATCTCTATATCATGCTGCAAGTTCACATCAGTAATTTTGCTGACAAAAAATCCAACTCAAATGACTTAAATTTATTAAATTATAATTCAAGAAGTCCAGAGGTAGATCAGGATTCAGGTCTGGTTTAATTCGGACACTCATACTTCTGACATGCTCTGAGATTTAATAGCCTCAGCGTATCTCAGGCTGGTAGTGAAATAGCTAAAATAGTTACAGTTCTCAATTCTGTAACATGTCAAAGAGTTAAAGAAAAATGAGCTGTTTACATAGGTTCTTCTTAATGATCCAGAAAAAACTCTGCCAGAATATCCCTAGCATTTCATTGGCCTCCTGATGTCCTCACTGGGGTGGGACTACCTTAGACCAACTAGACACTTTCCTGCAACTGGGGTGGCTCAATTTGTTTTGTATGAGCAAGGGGGGAAACCTGAACAAATCTTTGGTTTTAAGAGGAAGAATAGGAGGGGAGGGTGGATCATGGAGAGGCCATGTACAATTCTACTTCTAGATTTCAGTATGAATATCACTACCATCGTCCAAAAAAACACCCCCGTCTCTCTAGCATTTCATTATTTCTTTCATTATCTGTAAAAGCTTGGGGTGTTTTTGTTTGTGTAGTTATATATTGTCTTTCTCTCCTTTCTAGAATGGAAACTCCTTAAGGACAAGGGACTTTTCTGTTTTATTCACTATCATAATTCCAGATGCTAGAATAATGTCAACAATAACAAAAACAAATAGAAAGATATAAATAAAAATTACTTCCATGAATGACTGTGTGAATCAACCAATCATTTATTAAGTTCTCTCAGCCAAGCTTTTATTGAATTTGCATTGCAAAAAATTTAGGGTTGTACTCTTTAATTCAAATTATTATAAACCAAGGTATGTGATCCATTCCATAATAATGATGCATATGAAATGTATGGAACTTCAGAGGAAAATGTTTCTTAGAGCTGGGACATCACTAAAGATTGTATGGAAGAAGTCCTTCAACATCTTTAGTCATTAGGGAAATGCAAATTAAAGCCAAAATGAGATACCACTGGACATCCACTACAACGGCAAAAAAATTTTCATAAAAATACCACCGCCAAATGTGGTCATGGATTTATAGTAATTGGATCTCTCATACATTGTTGGTAGGTATATAAAATTGTATTCTCACTTTGATAATCAGCCTGGCAATTTCTTGTAAAACTATGCATACACCTATCCTACGAGCCAGCAATTCAACTCGTAGGTATTTATCCAAGGGAAGTGAAAATTTGTACAAGGGTATTCATAGTAGCTTTATTTATGATAGGTCAAAACTGGAAACAAACCAGATGTCATCAATAAGAGATAAGCAAACTGGGATGTATTCATACATTGCAATACTCCTTAGCAATAAAAAGAACTAGACTTCAGAAATATTCAACAAAATAAATGCATCTCCAAAAAGTATAATGCATGAAAGAAGCCTTACACAAAAGAATGCATATGGTGTGATTCCATTTATAGGCTATTCTTGAGATGGAAGACTGACTGGAAAGAACCAAGAGGAGACTTTCTAGAGCCGCATTCCCAAACTTTTTCTGTCAAGGGCATATAGTAAATGTTTTAGGCTTTGTGGGCCACATGGTCTCTGTTGCAACTACTTAGCTCTGCCATTGTAGTGCAAAAGCAGCTATAGACGTTATGTAAACAAGTGTGTGTGGCTGTGTTCCAAGAAGTTTATTTACATAACATGTTGGAGGGCCAGGTTTGACCCACCGGCCATAGATTGCTACCCTGCTCTAGAGTGATGATATGTTCTGTACCTTGGATTTATCAACACTCAGTGAACATACACTTAAGATTTGTGCATTTCATAACGGGTAACAAATGTTGAACTCTAGTTAATGACGTGTGTGCCGAAGTATTTGGAGGAAGTACAGTGATGTCTATAGTTTAGTTTAAGATGTACTTTAAAATCAGGTTGAATAATAGATTAACAGAGGGATAATAGATGGGTAGATATGTGATAGAGCAACAGAGCAAGATGTTAATGGAAGCATCAAGGTTGAGGGTGTATGAATATTCACTTTCAAATTTACTTTGAAATTCTTTCAGTTTTGCAGTGTATCTGAATTTTTAATAAAAAAGAATGTTGAAAAGACAGTTTGGGGAAGTTGGTCTGGTAGCAAGTGCAGGCAGTGGTAGTGAATTGGTGTATCATCCCTTGAACAGGAGGCCAGGAATCCTACCTTTTGTTCCAGTTTGGCCCTTGGGTGAGTCATCTTGGTTCTCTATGTCTTAGTTTCTACATCTATATTTAATGCTAGCTACTCAATGAATATTTGTTGAATTAATATTTAACATATTAATCTAAAAATTTAAAGAAATGGAGTGGGTGATCTCTCTGGTCTCTTCTAGGTTTTCACTCATATGACAAATATTTACTGTGTGTCTATCAGGTCACAAATTTCTATCATGATTTAAAAAGTTTTAGCAATTTATATATGGTGTAGAATTATGTAAATTCT
Source organism: Equus caballus (assembly GCF_041296265.1). Lineage (NCBI taxonomy): Eukaryota > Metazoa > Chordata > Mammalia > Perissodactyla > Equidae > Equus > Equus caballus. Next base: position 50,942,211 of record NC_091700.1, read on the forward strand.
TTAAATGGTATATAATTTTAATTGGCGAGCTAAAATTTGTATTTACACATGAATGATAGCTCTCAGAAGTAGACTCCTGGAAAAGGCACATAAGTATATGTCAGCTTGGTAAGAAAGTCAGTGTCAAATATAGCAACAGAGTTACACTATGCTTTTTCCCAAATTTAAAATGTGTAAATAAATGTGCATATGCTTCCTAAAGTTTAGAGTTTGGATCTAATAGTAGCTACTTTGAAAAACTCTGTTCCATTCAATCTAACACATTTTTGTGCTGGACTATAAGCATCCTTATTACTAGCTAAAGCAGAAGTTGTCAAAATACCCCTTATAATTTATCTGGTTTGAGCATCAATGAAATAGTGGTGGATAATGAATAAATATCAATCACCTCCTTTGTTAACAGATGTGTCCTTACTGAGTTTCTGGCTGGGTAGAAGAAAAACAGACAATTGTGACATGACACCCACAAGTACTTATTACATTATACTTGGTATTGAACTAATAACCAAAAAATTCCATTTTTATCAGGCACCCAGCGTGCACAATAAAATATCCATCTACCTTACACTGAATATAAAGCTGTTTCTTTCAACACTTTGTTTCTTATATATGATTGCTGTAATGTGGTTCCCAGTACATTAAGCCCTGATGTAATTATTATCCTCCTTGTATACAGCCATCTAAATTAAATACTATTAAATGGAATGCTCTCATAAATACTGTGTATCTTTTAGAACTATTATGTACAGTTTCTCAAAGTGTTGTGCTCAATTGGTCCGCTAGACTAGTGTTTTGTTCTCACAGCAACGTGGACGGGCCTAAGGCTTCCTCCAGGAGGAAGAGAGTCTTATGATTCTGAATTTATTGGAACACAGGATTTCTTCAGGACCACCATATCAGAACCATACCTCCTATACCCAGGTCACTTTTCTTTATGCATCTTTTTTAAATAGTCATCTCTGTGAACCCCTTTTGGCCATGATCCTTTAGGACAGCTGGACTCTTAAAAGTACCATTGTGCACCTAGCATTTTCTCTGAGATATAGGCACTTATCAAGATTGCCAATGCCCGGGAAATATCTATAAAGGAACCATGAGGTTGAACTAACAGAGTAGTTCTCAAATTTGTCTGTGCATTCGAATTCTCTGGGAATCTTTTAAAATGTTCCAAATCTGGGACCAGCCTTTGGCTGAGTGATTGAGTTCCCCGTGCTCCACTTCGGCGGCACAGGGTTTTGCCAGTTCAGATCCTGGGCACAGACATGGCACCGCTCATCAGGCCACATTGAGGCGGTGTCCCACATGCCACAGCTAGAAGGACCCACAACAAAAATATATAACTATGTACTAAGGGAATTTTGGGAGAAAAAGCAATTAAAAAAAATTTCCAAATTTAGGACATACCCCAAATGAATTAAATCTCAATATCTGGAGATGAACCAAAATCATTAGTATTTTTAAAGGTCCCCAAGTAATTCCAATATGGGGACAAGTTTGGAACGATCAGGCTACCTGTAGTGATTCAAAATCTAAAGGAAAAATATTATGTATTCCCCTGTTGACAGACACTTTGGTTGTTTTCATACCTTGACAAATGAATGGATAAACAAAATGTGATAAAGAAAAAGGATAAAGAAAATGCCATATGTATTATATATATGTGTGTGTATATATATATATTATTATATATTATATATATATTATATGTATAAATATTATACAACCTTTAAAAAAAAGGAAATCCTGCCATTTATGACAACATGGATGAACCCAGAGGATATTATGCTAAGTGAGATAGAGAAAGACAAATACTGCATACATACCGCATGGTATCACTTATATGTGGAATCTTAAAAAAAAAGTCAAGCTTACAGAAACAGGTAGTAGAAAGTGGTTGTCAGGGGCTGGGCAGTGGGAGCAATAGGGACAGTTTGGTGAAAAGATACAAGCTTTCTGTTAAAAGATGAGTAAGGTCTGAGGTCTAATGTATAACAGTGACTATAGTTGACACCACTCTATTGTATAATCAGATTTTGCTAAGAGAATAGAACTTAAATGTTCTCACCAAAAGAAAGAGAAAAGGTAAATATGTGAGGTGGTGGATGTGTTAATTAATTTGACCTGGGAGTTGTTTCACAATGTCTACGTATATCAAATCATTACATTGTATACTTTAAATATCTTACAATTTTATTTGTCAATTATACTTCAATAAAGCTGAAAAGAAAGAAGGATGAAAGGAAAGAAGGAAGGAAGAAAAAAATGAAAAAATGAAAAGAAGGAAAAAATGCTATAGACATCGAATAGCCCAAAGTTGAATTATTTTGATTTTAGGAGGACAAATCTGGGAATAATATGACATAACTGTTAAATCAATTTTTTTCCTGTGGATAAAAGATTAAATTTAAGTATGTTTAAAGACACTATCTTCCATAAAAGTTTAATTGTTTAGTAATAGCCATCAAAATATACGTTAAGTAACCATTTGGGCCTTAATTCTGAAACTAACAAGCTGTAAGAAATCAATAATGGCTTATTGGGTATTTTGTAAAGATCATAATGGGAAACTTTATATGTATGTGTGTATAAAGTCATATTTAGGCTTGTCCTAAAACAAAGGAAATTAATCATAAGAATTTAACAGTAGGTTATATATTTTAATCAAAGATGGAAAGAAGACATAAAATTTTGTTTTGTTACATGAATCTTCATGATTCAGTAAGGTAGGAACAGATAACAGACAAAGAGACATATCACATTGCACACGAATTTTGGATTTTAGAAAAAGCTATACTGTCTTTTGGAATTCACTCATATTTTCCCTATATAATTAAATTACTATGCAGAGCAAAGTCTTCTGGAAAAGACATTGTATGGTTTATATTCAAGAGATTTTCTAATTATATTCATGATATTGGACACATTTCTAGATAATATGATTCAGGGTCAAATCTGAAATAGTATGTTAAGCACATTATAACCCTATCTACTGATGTCACCACTGCTAAGAATCAGTTGTAGTCATCATCTTTGCCATCACATTTCCCCTGTTTTTGCTTTATTATAGCCTGATAACATTAAGTTCTATCAGAAAAAAAAAATTTAGTGGGTGGAATTTTCTAATGAAAAATGTAAAGTACATAGTTATTGTTTTGAATATTATCAGAGAGAAGCATCCAGAATATGTTTAGTGCTATAACATAGAAAAACACCCAACTTTAATAACTAAATTCTAAAAGAATTTAGGAATTCTAGAAGTTTTTAAATGAACAGAAAGTTACACGGACAAACAAGATGACAGTATTGTGAAATTAATCAGAATATAGTGAAATGCTCATCAATTTTTAATATAGGCATTTGACTATGTTGTAGGTTCAAAGGAAATACTGGGCATATAAAAGCTTTATGTGTTTACTTGAGGGAAGGAAAATAAAAGTTATATCTTGACTGTGAATATTCTTGAACTAAATTGAGTTTAGATCAGGTAGTTTTGTAAACTTTGTTGGCTTAGTCTTGGCATATATTCTCAAAAAGTACCAATGTTCTTTTTTATTTAATAACTCACAGAATTATAGAAATTAGGTTTTTGAAACGTGGCAGGGACCTTAAGGAGTAAAATAACAGAGTTCATATCCTGATTTCTGGTTTATTGTGAAAAAAACCACTGATCCATTACCTCTGGGTCTTCTTTGCCACCTGGCAGTGTTTGGTGCGAGCTGACCAGCTGCTTCCTGCCATGGGTGAGCACGTGTGGCATAGTGTCCTCATCTCACTCAGCTACATGACCTGTCTTGCTGCTAAAGACAATTGAGTATTTAGTACCCAGAATCTGTACTAAAAATACTATACAAGTAAATAAGAAATGGATCAAAAATGATGGTGACTTCAGACACCCAGAATTGCAAGTTACAGACTCCTTTTTGGCCGCTTGCTGCAGAGTCGGTGATGGACTAGCATCTGGCCTTTGGAATGCAGGTAAGAACCAACATACCTCAGATAGAAATACTTCAGGTAGGTAGAAAACATATGTAAATCAGTAACTCTAATGCCCCCAGTGCTGCTTTTGTTTGATTGAATTATTTGAAAACTATCACACAAGATAACTATTCCCAAACTCACTGGTCTGTCCAAGTCTGTGATACACCAGCATCTCCAACTGCTAGTTAGCTAGCAAGAAGGAAGTCTTAGCAAAATCGCTATTGGCTGGATGAATATTGTCAGGGAAATTCTAGAATTGGCTGCTGCATCAAAATGTGCAATGGCATCTGTACTTGACCACCCCTTGGGCTACCTTTGATTTCAGATGCTACTGTGATGGATAGTTCCATCTGAATTCAGACACACCTTGTGTAGATGGCAACTTACCTCAAGCAGGACAGTGAACCTGTTCACTTTCTTCCCCCTACATTTTTGAACTCTGATCCCCCTGGCCCATGCAAAAATACAGCTGAAAGAGGAGTTAATGACATTGAGGGCACCAATGACATTGCTTCCACCAATGGGGCGTGTCTACCGTTGGACAGATGCTCTAATCTGTCCTTCAGAAGACAAGAGGACAAAGGCTAGATTACATTTTCTTTCCTTTTTCCTAGCACTATAGCTTGAAAGTTCCACAAAACAGTGAAAAACACGTACAAAAGGAAAGATTATATCCATATATCTGCAGTCAGGTAGCAAGGGCATTTTATTCACCTGAAAATTAGTAGTATGCTATATATTACCAAGTAGAATGGTGCCAAGAGATAAAGTTGATGGATATCATCTCCTTATTCAGTTTAGTGCACAGCAGGCAAAGTGGTATCTTTTTTTCTTTCTTTTTTTTTATTTAAGGGAGACAGAAATAGAAAACCACGGGCAGGAGAGAGACAAGCATATGGAAGGAAAGGCCAAAGAAAGGATACGGCAAAGAGCGAAGAGACACAAACTGTACTTGACAATTACATCTGGAGTGACATAGAAACATGTATGATAATTTAGGCAAAAATAACTTCTGATTAGCTCAACATTTTAGAACTTCAATAGCATTTATTTGGAAGTAGCATTTCTCCACTTTTTCGCCCTTTAAGGGGGAGCTGTGACACTGTTTTACTTTTGTATGTTGCATAAATCCTCAGCTCCAACAGCATGCCTGGCATGTTGCATCAGTTCTTCAATAAACTTACGCTGAACAATGAATGAATGATGTTCAGAGACCACGAGTGAGATGCTCTGTTAATTGGTTAGTTCTTCAGAGTATTTGGCCAAAATGTTTTCCCAGATCCGTTTATTAATTACTTTCTATTCCGAGTGAATGACGTTACACTGATTTTGCTTTAGCCTTATCTCCCTGACAACTGAATATAAATGAGAAATTATTGCTTCAGGGGCCAGGGAATAATACATTTCTAATAAATTTGCCACAATTATTCATTAAATGAAGAAAACACTTGCATTTTTGAATATATGTCTCAATCTAAGTAGTTGTTTAATATTAGATTAAACAGAACCAACCTACTGATCCCATATAGTTAAAGATCCAACTATGAAATTTGGCCTGGCTTCAAAATTGTGAGGCTTGGTTAAAGTTTGAATAAATAATAGAAGTGAACCTCATTTAATTGGTGTTATTATCCTTCACGTTCCTTATTATTTGATTTTATTAAATTAAGTGCTCATTATATTTTATTGATACGTTAGTGTGGTTGAGTTGGGGATATAAGGACAAGTAAGAGAAAATCTCTGCCACAGTGTGGTGGACATTGTCATTCCTTATGGCCTTGCAATATCCAAATTTCCTTATGTGTCTGGGAATATTTCACCATTAGGATCTTGTTGGGAGTGAGAGAAAATTCCTGATGATAGAAGCTCAATATGCCAGCTTCCTGCTTTCTCAGACTTCCTTGTAACAGAGACTCAGGCACGTGATCAAGATTCTGCCAATCAATGACATTTGACTTTGACCCAGAAGCTAATCACATCAGAAAAAGGGACCATGGATCTCTCTCCCAGATGACAAAAAGTGGTAGTGAATTCTTCAGAATCGAGTTTCCCATGCAAGTAGTGGCCTCAGAGAAAGCCATAACCCCTGGTGATTGGTAAGCCAAGGTGGCAGTGGTTTCCTTACTAGACGAATTCTGCACATGGTTTTGTAAGTTGAGCCTGATTCCATAGATTTCATTGATCTGATTCCATAGATTTCCTGTTGCTTCATCTAGCTATATGCTATCTTTTTAATAAACTCCTTTTCTTTTTCTATCATCCAGAATTAAATTGTTGATTACAGCTAAGAAGCCTGACTGATACACACACACACACATATCTTCCTTTCACTTTAGTACCAGAAGATAGACACATGCCTATTATGATTTTGCTTATGTTGATACATTCTCGATAATATTAATAGTTCTTGAGATGACTAGTCCACCCAAAAAGATAAGGAAACAAACAGTTATTGAACACCTGCCATGTGCTTGACATCACGCTTATTAATTTTTTGTCTCCTTTTTGTTACTGTATAGAGTTGATTCCGACTCTTAGCAACCCTGTGTAGAGCAGAGCAGAACCCTGCCGGGCCTTTTTGCACCATCCTCTCATCTTCTGGAGCTATATCAGACAATGCTCCATTGCTAGTCATAGAGTTTTCACAGCTGATTTTATTTGGATGTGTGTGGCAGGTCCTTCTTCTTAGTCTGTCTTAGTCTGGGAGTTCTGCTGAAAACTGTCCACCATGGGTCACCATGGTGGTATTTGGAATACCGGTGGCATTGCTTTCAGTACCACAGCAACGTGCAGCCACCACAGTATGACAACAAACAGTCAATGTGGTTCCTTGGCTGAGAAACAAACCTGGGCTGAGGAGGGGAGAGTGCGGAATCTTAATCACTAGGTCACCTTTGTTTCATTTACTTAGCTATGAATTGGATAGCTGCAAAAAATTCTAATTTGTCTTTTGCTATTAAGGAACATCATAAAATTAGAACAAGAACATGCGTGTATTGTGCACAACATAATTTCTGACACAGTGGATGTTCAGCAAATGCTGGTTCTTTATATTTACATATATTAGTATATTTTCAAAGCAGTTTTCATGTTGGTTTTACAGGGAGGGTGATGATAACAGAAATGGGGCTGGGCAAAAATGAAGCTAGCTTTCCATTTGAAAAATGGTGAGGTTAATTTTGCATTGAAAAATATGTATGGAGGGGCCAGCCCAATGGTTCAGCAGTTAAGTTTGCACATTTTGCTTCAGTGGCCCAGGGTTTGCCGATTCTGATCCCAGGTGTGGACCTATGCACTGCTCGTCAAGCTATGCTGTGGCAGGGATCCCACATATAAAGTAGAGGAAGATGGGCGCGGATGGTAGCTCAGGGCCAGTCTTCGTTGGCAAAAAGAGGAGGATGGACAGCAGATATTAGCTCAGGGCTAATCTTCCTCAAAAAAAAAAAAAAACAATGTACAAGGGGCCAGCCCCGTGGATGAGTGACTAAGTTTGCACGCTCCACTATGGCAGCCCAGGGTTTCGCTGGTTCGGATCCTGGGTGTGGACATGGCACCATTCATCAAGCTGTGCTGAGGTGGCATGCCACATAGCACAACCAGAGGGACCTACAACTAGAATATACAACTATGTACTGCGGGGCTACGGGGGGGAAAAAGAAGAAAAATATGTACAGGTATAGGTCATTTTGTAATTAACCATCAGAATTTTGTAAAAAAATGGTAGATTTATGTGTCTTATTTTACTATAATTTTATTGTATATAAATGTTTCATTCCAACAGTGTCAAGCCCAGGCCTTGCCCATGAACTTAGACTCATACATATAAGCGCCTGTAACTCATTTTACTTGGTGAATGTAGGCCCTTAGATTAGTTTCTTAAGACTGCGGTAACAAAGTCCCAAACTGGCTGACTTAAACAACAGAAATTTGTTGTCTTACGGTTCTGGAGGCTACCTGTCTGAGATCAAGGTGTTGGCAGGGTTGGTTTCTTCTGAGGGCTGTGAGGGAAAATCTGTTCCATGCCTCTTTCCTAGGTTCATGTGGTTTTCTGTCAATTGTGGGTGTTCCTTTACTTGTAGATGCATCACACTAGCCCCTGCTTCCATCTTTACATGACGTTCTCCCTATGTGTGTGCAAATTTCCCTTTTCTTAATAAGGACGTGGTTCCTTTGGATTAGGGACCACCATAGTGACTTCATCTCAACTTGATCATTTGCAAAGACCCTATTTCCAAATAAGTTCACGTTCACAAGTACCGGGGGTTAGGATTTCAACATCTCCTGGGGAGACACAATTCAAGTTATAACCGTCCCTCAACCCTAACATATCCAAATGTGAACCCTGCCTTTCTTCTCTCCCTCGTGCATGTCCTACCCCTCACTAGTCTGCTTCTCTTGCACTTTTCCCCATCTTGCGAAAATGGTATCCCCATTCTTCTATATTCTCAGGCCAATAGCCCAAAGAGCCAATATAGGGGACGAGTGAAAACATGGACTTTGGAGTCCAACGTCCTCAATTTGAGTCCTTGCTCTCTCAATTACAAGCTATACAACCTTGGCAGTTTACTTAACAACTGTCTGCCTCAGTTTCCTAATCTATTAAATGGTGGTAGTAATAATACCAACCCACAGGTTAGGAATCGAAGATATATGCCGATGACTAACTTGCATGTGTATAGAGTCAATTATTTTGCTTTCAAATGCAGAATTTCCTCTTGTAGGCAAGTCACTACTTCATACAAATTCATTAATTAAACCCCGCTTATTATGTATGTGTGTGTACATATATATTTTCAAGACATAAAAAATAATGAAATTGTGTTCTACCTTAAATTTTCATGATTAGAAATCTCTACATAGAAAATAAGGTAAAACTGCGTAATATTTACTAGGGGAAAATGTACAATGCCCAATAATCTAAACACTCTAGGGTTGTTAAAAAAAAAAAAACTTCTTTCAAATAGCTTATTTAAATATAAATTAAACACATTCTATTAATTGAGAGCTGAAAGAAAAATAAGCCTAAAATTGGAGGAAAGTCATTTCAGAGAAACATATACTCTGAATCAGTATTCTAAGTTCCTTCTCTAAGAAGTGATAATTTTATTTTTCACATATATGCCTTTCTCTATTCAAAACGTGTGAAAAGTCAGCAGGATTTTGCAGTCTTAAAAGAGTAAATAGACTGAGAATTGTGATATCATAAGTAGAGAATGAATCACTTCTTGCTTAATAGTGGGAATGTCAACCCAACATCTGGACCACACCACAGTGACAAGGTTTTGAAATAAAATGCAAGCTCACAATTATAATTTTTAAATATAAGAAGAGAAATTGTACATTCATTATTTTATATAGACCTGTTTTCTTTCTTAAAGGCTTCTAGGATTTATTAAAAATCTGAATTGATATTCTTATCCCTTCTGAGGAGTCACGGGAAGAGGTGATGATTCTAATTTACATCAAGGAAGACTGATGCAGACAAAAGGAGCAGCACGTCCAAACTCGGGTGGAGTCATTACCTGAAGCTTGAATAGAAAGCCTGGGGTTTCTTATTGGCCAGCTCTGATTTCTAGGCCCACCTTTAGTCACAATATTTTGTTTAATGAAGCCATTATATAGTGAATATAAAAGCTCTGTTAATATATGCAAATTAAAGCAGAATTGCAATTATGTCAATAAACCTGGTTAATTCAGGTGAAAGTGTTTAATATGACTTTTGTTACTTCAAATATTACAACTTACTATTTATAGGTACAGTAACAGCTGATGACAATTTTAGTTGTGTTTTTTTTATTTTCTCCCACTCCCCAGTAAATGGTTCTCATCCTATATCTACATATTTATGAACATTTGGTAGAAGATTTCTATCAGGTTAGGGAAGTGTATTTTTCACCAAAAGGACTAGTTTTACCCTCCTTATATAAAATAGCTCCCAGGCTCTCCTTTTCAATTCTGCCTTTAAAAAAATAAAGCCTGGGGTGCTGGCCTGGTGGTGTAGCAGTTAAGTTTGCACGCTCCACTTTGGTGGCCCGGGGTTCGCCGGTTCGGATCAAAGGCACAGACCTACACACCGCTCATCAAGCCACACTGTGGTAGGCATCCCACATATAAAATAGAAGAAGATGGGCAAAGATGTTAGCTCAGGACCAGTCTTCCTCAAAATAAATAAATAAATAAATAAAATCTGAATACTTTTATGTTAAACATACCCACATCTGTGAGCCTAAAGTAATTCACTTTAATGAATCCACTGTGATGTTGCAGGCTATGGGAAATGTCTTTCCAGGATTCTGAAAACCAGCCCACTACATGAACCATTTGGGTGGCCGGCAGGGACATCCCTTCTGGGCTCTTTTCAGGAATTTACGTAAAAGAAGAATGAGCTTTCTCCTGTTACAGAAACTGAGTGTTGTTGAGAGAATAGCAAGGACCCACCATAGGATCCACAAGCTTGCTGCAGTCATGGCATAATGCACCAGAATTTGCTTGTCTTTGTTCTGGTCTGAGTTGATCTGGAATCACAAAACCTAGGTCTCTGTCCCAGGGAGATGAAGGCTACCAAGGTGTGCCAGAAGTTTCCATTTGCTTCTGAGGAGGAGTTATATATTGTTTTAGTGGGAACTGATAACTCTAAAAATCACCTATTTTTTTGAAAAAAAATAGAGAGATGGGGTTTTGCATCACTATCAGACCTTAATTAATTTGTAAAATTGCATACTATAATTGAATCTTCTGTGCAATTTGTGTTCAAGATAAATTTATGTTAGAACATGCTGGGTAGCTAAATTTTATCAAAGAATGTCTATAAATGGGCATATTTATAAAAATGCTTCTTTTGCCTTCAATGACACTTGTATTTTCAGACAGATTGTTTACATTATGGCTTGTTGTTAACAATAAAAAACACATTGTGCTGTAAAAGGAAACATTGCGACACATAGTTGTATTCATTCCCATAATCCTCCTACGACAATTTAATTGCTGTTTGGTTAATAAGCCTAAGTACCAGTGATGAATGTAAGTTTATGTATGGCATATTGATGATAATATCTGAGTAGGATAAGCTGCCAAATGAGAGGCAACGAAAAAGAAATATTGCAGTCCAAATTGCGTTCCAAATAACTATTTTTCTCTCTGTGCAATCAAAATCGTATAGTGTACAGTTATTTCCATAAACACCCATTGGTGCTGGAGAATGAAAATCATAACTTCATGTGATTCACAGCGGATGCTGGTAACATAAACCTACACACCTGTGGTGAATAGGATTTAGTAATTTCTCCATGATTAAGGAAATGTATGCTTACTGTTCTGCAGTTGCAATAGGTTGTTTATCTTTTCTATTAGTCTCGTAATTAATCATCAAGGCAGGAACTGCTCCATGCCAGGTAGATTTAGCATTCTGGGATGTAAGTTAGGTTTGGAGACAGAAAGTGTTGCACCATAAATGAAACACATAAAGTGCTCTCCAATATTTCTTTGTTTGCCAGCAACATATAGGGTAAATGAGATGTAGCAAAAGGGAGAGTTTAAATCAGTGATGAAAAGTGGGCCTTTCTTAGTTGAAACTAAGTGATAGATCTTCCTTTCTCACACTTGTAAAGTTTTAATAGATCTATTTTGCTATTGTTAGTGGAAGGAGGAAATGGGTTTCTGCTAATGCAAGTGGGCCAAGCACACTTTAAGGGATAACAAGATAATAAAGTAAAGAAAACATTGTCACAGTCTGCACGAGGAGAGGATCAAGCTGCAGTAATTCAGGTTTCCACTAAGCAAGCTAAAGCTCTTAGCTAACTAGTAAAAGGTGCTAAACAGACTCTTTATGCAGCTGAAGATGCACAGAAAGGACCCTCCACCTCCTCGTAATATCAAGAGAGGAGAAGAGAGGTAAGCAGAAACATTAAAGTTGACAGATTGTTGGTAGCGTCCTGCTGTGAATAAGAATGAAGACACACCTTAAAACTGTGTGTCAAGGATGAAGCTTTCTTTCTCCAACACTGTTCTTCGTAGGTTATTTTGTAAATTAACCTCAGTATTATGCCTTCACCACGTATCATGTGTATTTGAGTATCTTGTTCTGTTTGCATGAGTATTTTAATAATTTACATGGGTAAGTTCTCCTCAGGAAGGTTTTAAAGATTAAGACCGGGTGCAGGCCCTTAGAACTTTGTATTGAGCTGCTTATTGACCAAGGAAATCACTGGAAGGGAAAAGAAAATGGACCTGTTCTATCAGCTAGCAGTAAGTAATTTAGAAATCTAAAACAGTAGTTTAAAAAAATCATGCAAAACAAGTTGGAAATAAAAAATCCCATTTTTACATCCATTTTCTATGAGTATATTAAGCCATCAATTCAGTCAAAAAATTGGATTTGTTGACAATGTGGTAAGAGAATTGTTATGATAGTCTAAAAATATCTGAAATAAAGCAGTTGTTTTTATCAAAAGTTATTCAAGTTTCTTGCTTTTCCAAGGAATGACTGAATTTTAATCATTCTGTTTTAAAACTATGGCACATCGTGGTGCACAGGCTAAATGCAGCCACTGCCTGTTCTTGTAAATAAAGTTTTATTGTAACAGAGCCAAGCCCATTGGTTTATTTAATGTCTATGGCTGCTTGTGAGTTACAGTAATGGCAGAGTTCAGTAGCTGAGATAGTTGTCCCACAAAGGCAAAAAATATTTACTCTCTGGTCTTTTACGGAAAAAAAAGTTTACCTACTCCTAGATAAATCATTTGAATTTTACTTTTTAGTGGTCACTTCAATTGCGGGAAATGGCTACAGACCCAAATACATGTTACTGCCCCACTGAGCAAAGCAATTTCTGTAAACTTTGGTCAATTGTTGATTTAGGACTTCTTCAAGGACTAGAATAGCCTTTATAAAATTAAAGAAAGTATTTTTTTAATCATTACCCTTATTTGAATGACATTAGTTCAGAGCATAACATTCTCTTTCTAATCCACACAAAGTCCAATGGAAAGTGTTGATTAAAAAATGAGCTGGGAAACCTTGTTATAAAATATATCCTCAGCCAGTTCCTTTTCATAGTCTAAGTTGTTGAGTTGCAATTTTTAGGCAGTTTTTCCATAGCGCAGACTTCTTTACAATTGACTAGCCCTAGGATAGTACTAAATTATTCCAACAATGCACACCTTTGGGGCTAGTAAAAAACCTTCTAGGGAAAAAAACAAGCAAGGGCATATAAAATAGCTTTTTCTCCTAGAAGGTTCTTCAAGTTTTTAAGCCTCGTAGACATAGGTAAAAGAGAATCGATAGAAAAATAATAGATAATGATAGTTAGGAGATGGAAATACATATAAATAATAATGACGCCCAGACTTTTTTAGAAATATATCTCTACTCTACATTGACACCAAATGTCATAAACATCTGAAAAGGAAAGTCAATCAAAGATATTTACCTGGCAACCACAGGTTGCATGCTGGCTTGTGTATGCATTTTGTTACACGTTTAGAAATAAACAAGCGTGTTTTGGAGAATTTGTGATAAATGAAATGTTCTCTAAAAAATTCTGGGCTACTTACCTTTCAATTTGACAGACAATGAAAAGACGAGGTTAAAATGACTTTCTGAACAAACAGCCCACCATGCATATTTAACATCCTTAAATGCCTTATCAGCTGCTTCAAACTCGGAGATCTTGGAGGTGAGTGTAACTGCTTCTCATTTAATAAATTGTCATTTTTTTTAAAAAAAGAATCTAAAGTTAAATTTGTTCTTGCCTTCCCCCTGCCTCCTCAGTTCCATGTGGCCCTGCCATGTACAGCACCCACTTTCTGCCCTCCCACTCTCCAATTATCTGCCTGACTTTGAAATTATATCAGAGACAATACAGAAAAAAAAGTTGCAATTCAACACTAAATAATGAGGCAGTTTACTCAATAGGGATATTCAGGATGCTGTTGTTTTCCCCTCTGTATAACGTTTGTAATCTCTCCCCGCTCATGTTGGCGTAGAGTTTTCTATATTCTTTCCTGGTTCAATATTTGAGGATTCTGAAAATGTATTGTATTTTCTTGTCACAAATAAGCATTTTTAAAGGTCTGTGGCTTCTGCTCCAAGTCTGTAGATATATAAAGTCGCAGATGGAATTTTCATTCTGATAACTGTGAAGAACTGCTCTGCACACATAAAAATAACAGTGCAGATGGGATGGCCCGTCCCAGATCTGCTTCAGCCATGGCTCGAGTACGATAACCACAGCTCTCTCTCCTTAACATCCCCAGTTTTTAGAAGTTCTAACCAATGGGCCATGTAAAATTCAGGAAGTAGATGTTCTGTTGTGTTAGTGTGGCAGTATGTGAATGAGAGATTACATCCTCTGGATCGTTCATTATTCATGTGTGCAGTCATTAAAGTTAAAAAAAAATTTAACAGTGCGTTCTTCCCTTTGTACCGGTGTTTCATTGACAAAGAATCCAGAGAAATGCAGTGAAGCTGGGCTGAAAACAACATCTGTTTCTGGCACCACTACCATGTGCTATTTCAAGGTGAATACTGAATTACATGTGAGGCACTTAGACGTGATTCCTCTTCTTTGGAAAGCCTGTTTTCGAGCTTGCTGGTGGTTAGGGACAGCAGTGTGGAAGAGTAATGAGAAGCATGGGCTATGGAGATAAAATGATTGCCGGGTTTAAATAAAATAATGTTTGTAAATACCCAGCACTGTGCCTGGCACAGTAAATGGTCAATCGAAAATGACCTGTTGTTGCCGTTGTTGTTGTTATTATTATTATTACTCCTCCTCCTCTTCCTCCTTCTGATTTTACTACAGCAGTGTGATGAGTGTAGTTTTGGGGGAGCCTGTTACAACCAAAATATTTTTTTTCTCCAACTTTGCTGTGTTCGCACTTGGGAATTTTCCGTGCATCTGATTTATACGTGGTCCCAGCCAGTGCCTCATGACTCAGTGCACCAGCTGGTACCTTATATCGTGGCTTTTGAGGTTATAGACTATGTATATGTTTTTGAAGGATTAGTAGGATTAAGGCATCATATTTCAGGAAATATGGGGAAGTGAGTATAGAGGGTAACATTAATTTAAATGATTATTTTTCTACTCATACATAAATGACCTCTGTAGGCAAAAATATTAGGTCCACTACCTGTAGTCACCCCTCAAGAAAGGGGGCTCCAGTTATACCCACTGGGTTAGCTGTCCAGTATAGATTAGTGAACAGGCATGACTCTCAGTCCATAAAGTAAAATATTGAAATAATACGACTTTGCAGTTTCACTTCTATTTTAAAGCCCTAAAACGTGAGGATAATGATTAAATCCCATTCTATCGGAGTTCCCTATTTTCAAGAGGTCTCGTCTAATTTCCAGGTGGTTACATAGGGCCAAGTCATTGCTGGGGGGAGGGGGCACTTGAATCATCTGTGCACTCAAGCATTGACCAGCGCCGTCATGATCCATTATATTCTATTACCTCAAAAATTACAGATCTCTTTCAAAGTGCTCCCTGTTCCTCTCAGCATGGCTTCTCAGGAATTGCAGCACTCTCCAATAATTCTAAGCAATGTTCTAGGACTACCAACGGATTTTCTTTTTGGTTTTGTGTGTGTGTGTGTGAGGAAGATTGGCCCTGACCTAACATCTGTTGTCAATCTTCCTCTTTTTCCTTGAGGAAAATGGTCCCTGAGCTAACATCCATGCCAGTCTTTCTCTACTTTGTATATGGGGCACTGCCGCAGCATGGTTTGATGAGGGGTATGTGGGTCTGCACCTGGGATCTGAACCTGCGAACCCTGGCCTGTCAAAGCAGAGCTTGCGAACTTAACCACTACACCACAGAGCCACCCTAGGATGTGCATTTTTGACATATAAAAATAGACTCATAGGGGCTGGCCCAGTGGCAGAGTGATTAAGTTCATGCATTTCATTTTGGCAGCCCAGGGTTCACAGGTTCGGATCCTGGGCGTGGACCTACATACCTCTCATTGAGCCATGCTGTGACAGTGTCCATGTACAGAAAAACAGAGGAGGATTGGCACAGATGTTAGCTCAGTGACAATCTTCCACAAGCAAAAAGAGGAAGATTGGCAACAGGTGTTAGCTCAGGGCCAATCTTCTTCACCCAAAAACAGAAAAAAAAAAAAAGCTAGACTCATAGTGTTCATGTTTTGGTTTTCAACCTATTGCATACCTCCATTTTGGAGGAATCCGACACCTAATGGATTTTTTTTTTCAAGTAGAAGGGAAGAAAAAATACCCGATGGTGACAAAATTTAATATTTCAAACATTGTCCTTACACAGGAATTAGTGCACAATAACCCCTACCCCACTTTCCCAGACCCTCCCCTTATCTGTCTAAGGAGTTGGCAGTTTGAAGATCCAAACCATGACTACGGTAATAGCTGGAAGGGTTGCCTTTATGATGAGAAAAGCCCTCTGTAATCTCTAGACTATAACCATGGGCCTATGAGCATGTTCTCTCTGTAGTACACAAGGTCTCTTCTTAAGCACAAGCTCTAAATGGAGAAGAGAAGCATGCAAAAAGGGACCCAGATGTCCACGATTCAGAGGTAGCATTTACATTGGCAGAGCTTGTGCACTGAATATTTTGCAAAGGATTTTTATTTGTTTGTGCTTGTTTGGGTTTAGCAAACAAGAGTTGAGAACAGAAAAAACAGGTCCCTTTTATTGCTTGGTACCGTGTTTGCCTAAAAATATGAAATCATTATATAGACAGACCATGGAAGGAAATTCAGCATGAAATGGAACCTTCTTGGACTACTCTTGAGTGAGCCAGTCTATAAGGTGGCCTCATGTTAAGCAAAATCTACGGCTGCATCTAAATCCTAATCACTTTAAATCCTCCTTAAATAATTATATTGAGTTTTGGGCTGAAATGCTCTTGACAAGCATTCTGATACTACCAGGTATCAGAAAAATCCTTAATGTAGGAAATTTGTAAACATAAATATTTCAAACCTTCTACTTAGAACTTCTACCAAATGTCTGTTGAATTGTCCAATGTACTCTGAGTGACCTAGGTTGTAGGATAAAAATGAGAAATGGTACTTGGCTAATGGAAAGTCAGCCAATGAAATCTTCTGCCCTGACAATGAGGAGTTTTGGACATGGGTAAAGTGGTACCAGCATTTGAATGTTATGTCTTCAAGTTTATACTTTACTTTTGTTTTTTTTTTTGAGGAAGATTAGCCCTGAGCTAACATCTGCCACCAATCCTCCTCTTTTTGTGCTGAGGAAGACTGGGCCTGAGTTAACATCTGTGCCCATCTTCCTCTACTTTATATGTGGGATGCCTGCCATAGCATGGTTTGACAAGAGGTCTGTAGGTCCACACCCAGAATCTGAACCAGAGAACCCTGGGCTGCCAAAGTGGAATATGTGAACTTAACCACTGCACCACCAGGCTGGCCCCTATACTTTACCATTTTTTATCTTTGATCAAATAAAGGAAAAGGTACATTAATACCTGCACTGCTTTACTCTTACTCAACCCTTTCCCAATATTGACTTATTTTTCCTTTGTACCTTCATTTTTTGTAATATTTCAGAAAAGGAAAATATAACAAAATATAAAGTGGAAACACTTAATAAAGCGCATCTATTCCCTAGGCCGCGAAGCTTGCTCTTCCTAGGAGCGTTCAGCAGAGTGTGGTGTGGTTAGAATTGTTCTACGGGCTCTATCGCTAGAGCAGTGTGTTACAGGAGTTCTGTTTGTCTCCTACGAGAGTTTCACATGAAAAGGTAAAATGTGAACCAGGATTTCTAATTTCTTTCTTTTACCAACAACTCAGCCTGATTTAGACTCCTTCTTGAAAAAGTTAAGGAAGCTTATGGGAACTTTGTAGAGTGGTTTTCTTCTATTGAGAAGAATTCAGCAAAGTATAATTAATGCAAAAATCCCGTCCAAATGGAACGAGAGGTGACTTGTAGGTGGGTTTTGACAGCCTGGCCATCGTGGTAATGGAGCTGAAGCTGTTATGAAATCATGTTCTCTCCTGAGAATTAGATCAATCTCAGGTCTGATTTTCCTTTGTTCCAACCACCGTATAGGAATTTCCAGTTACAACAAAAGATCACTCAAACACCGAGAAAGAAAAGAGTAAGACAAACAAAATTATTCATTTACCCATTTGTTCAATAATTATTTCTTATATTTGTAGATGGTTTCACAGGCAAAAGTGTCTATGGGTATTCATATTTGTATGGACTTAAATGAAAGACATAAGCATGGAACCAGTATATGGTAAATAAGATGGTCATAAAAGGCTTAAATAAAAACTTTGAGTTTTATATAGCTGTCGTCTGCAAATAGTATATTTATTGTCCTCAAATAAGACAAACAATGTTTATTTCCACTTAAGATATAGAAAGTCATACAGAAAGATCACTCCCACTCCAGAATATAAAAAGAAGCAGAATATATAAAAACCAGAATATATAGGGGCTGGCCCCGTGGCCTAGTGGTTAAGTTCACGTGCTCCACTGCAGGTGGCCCAGTGTTTCATTGGTTCGAATCCTGGGTGCCGACATGGCACTGCTCATCAAACCACGCTGAGGCGGCATCCCACATGCCACAACTAGAATGACCCACAATGAAGAATATACAACTATGTACTGGGGGGCTTTGGGGAGAAAAAGAAAAAAAATAAAATCTTAAAAAAAATAACCAGAATATATAAAGAACTCTTAAAACTCAGTAATAAGACAACCCAATTTGAAAAATGGGCAAAATATTTGAGCAGACACCCACAAAGAGATATAAATGGCCAATGAGCACATAAAAGGATGCTCAACATTATTAGTCATTAGGAAAATACAAATTGCAAACACAATGAGATAATACCAGGTAACTATTAGCATGGCTATGATCAAAAATAAACAAACAGAAACAGACAACATCAAATGCTGTCAGTGATTCAGAGTAACTGGAATTCTCATGCATTGCGGCTAGAAATGTAAATTGGTATAATGACTTTGGAAAACAGTTGTCTAGTTGCTTGAAAAGTTAAAGACATAAAACCCAGCATAAGACCCAGCAATCCGTCTCCTAGGTAAATACCCAAGTGAAGTGAACATAGGTCCTGATAAAACCCTATAGGCAAATCTTTATGGCAGCTTTATTTGTCATCACCAAAAACTGTAAACAACCTGGATGTCCCCCAATGGGGGAGCGGATAAAGAAATGTGGTTCATCTATATAACAAAATATTACTCAGCAATAAAAAGGAGCAAACTACCAGTACACGCAACAACATGGATGCCAATGAAAGATCCAGAAAAAAAAGACTATATTCTTTATGATTCCATTTATTTGATGTTCTGGAAAAAGCACAACTGTAGGGACAGAAACCAGAGCAGGATTTCCCAGAGACTAGGGAAAGAGGAAAAGGGGATTGAGCACAAAGGGCTATCAGAGAACTTTTCTGGTTGATGAAAATATTCTATATGTTGATTGTGATGGTATGTACAGAACTGTATAAGTTGTCAAAATTTATAGAACTGTACACCTTTTCAGGGTGAGTTTTGCTGTATTTAAATTATACCTCAGTAAACCAAAGATAAAAGAGGGGTACAGGGGAGAAATAATCCTTTTTCGTCTGTGCTAGGTAAGAATCTAACACTTAATAAACTGGATGATTTTGCTCGCAAATTGCTAGGGGTAAGTTATCTTGTCTAAAAACTCAGTGAATGCAAATTGGTACTTGAGTGCAGCTATTCAAGTCACTCTAGATTTATTTCTTGTTCTGTGAACTCCATAGAAGTTTAATATTAATGATGACAATGTCGGGGTTATAAGAAACATGAGGGAGTAAAAGATACTTTAATTTTTTTTTTTTTTTGAGAAAGATTAGCCCTGAGCTAACATCTGTGCCCATCTTCCTCTACTTTACATGTGGGACGCCAGCCCCAGCATGGCTTGCCAAGCAGTGCACAGGTCCGCACCTGGGATCTGAACCTGCAAATCCCGGGCTGCTGAAGCAGAATGTGCAAACTTAACCACTGAAGCGCCAGCTGGCTCCCAAGATACTTTAATTTTTAGAGAACAGTTTGATCATGAACCCCCCAGGGCTGCTTACTCTAGTCTTGTGGGAAGTGGTGTGGGAAGGACAGGATGTGGAACCACAAAGACAATAGGAAAATGAATCCTACTGTAATTCAATTTTGAGCATCAAATATTGGTGAAGTATTTAAATGCAAATTTAATTGAGAAAGTAGCTTGTATCTAGTAAAATCAAGCTGAACATGACTTTTGTCTTAGAACACAATTACTCTGATGCATTTAGGTACACCGTGGAGATGCTAACGAGTTGTTTTC
Organism: Equus caballus; assembly: GCF_041296265.1. Classification (NCBI taxonomy): domain Eukaryota; kingdom Metazoa; phylum Chordata; class Mammalia; order Perissodactyla; family Equidae; genus Equus; species Equus caballus. The sequence goes on from NC_091700.1 coordinate 50,962,511, forward strand.
CAGATTTTAACCAAATTGTAAGTTTTTGTGTTTTGAGGCTCAGAAGAATTGATTCAGTTAAGCCAACAGATTGACAGAAACAAACAGATCTCGTGTGACAAGATGACATGTATTAAAAAATTAAGAACAGCTACTTATTTTGTTTTTAAATTTTATTTTACTTTTGGTTTGAGCAATGAGCGAGTTCATAAAAATCCTGACAACACTGGCTTTATAAATATGTCTTCTAAGGGGGATTATTGACTCTCCAGTCTTGCATCTGTCACTCGGATAGAATGCGACAGGACTGTGTAGGTTTGGGGCAGCTTGTTAGACTGCTTTAAATGTTTATTTTCACCAATATCCAAATGTGTGAATATAAGAAAGTTAATGTTTTAGAAAACAGTTTGTCTTTGTTCTTTTATAGTATGCATGCATTTTTATATCAATCTGTTTCGGAATGAAGCATATTTTATCCAGAAATGGTATGCTTCAAAGACTATGGTGTTGGTCAACGCACATATTTCATTGTGTTATAGTAAGACCGTAACGTTAAGAAAAAAATCCGCAAAATACTTGTGTGTTAAATTATTTGCACTACTGGGTATTTATTCTTATTTAAATAAGAAAGAAAAATGCATCACGTATTTTAAAATAAGAATCATTATATCTTTCCCTTTTAATGCAAATATACAGTAATGGAGAGTACATAATTGAAATCACTTCTATAACAATTGAAGTAATTATACTGTTGGTTCCACTTGCAGGTATAATTATATTAAAGTCTATTCCTTCCTTTTGGCTTTTATTTGCTTGTAAAAATCACAGGCACTTTACATAATATTCAGTTATTTTGGTTATTAAGTTCTACTGACTAAAAAGTGTTCATCAAAGCCCTATTAAATATAAAGAAGTTTCAAAAGTTAGCCCCGGAGATGTAGTAAATTTTCAGGCATTTCCTATTCAACATTCAAATAGAAAATCTGTTCACTTTTTAAATAAAAAATGAGAGAAAAAGTGGAATTCAGCTTCCAATGAGAACCTGCTCTCTATGAAGAAGATGTATTGATTTTCTCATGGTCTTATGAACAGGTCAAGTTGTAATTAGGTATTTGCTGAACAACTTTCATAGGGTGATTTTGCAGGCCTTCCTAACAGTATCCAGACCTGCATTTAATACCTGCTCCTGAATCGGAAACAAACCAAACCCTGATGGACTGGAACATATAGATGAAATTCTATGTTCGTCTATAGTTTATTACTTACTAGTAGCATAAGATTTTCGCATTTGATTTGCACCTTGCGTTGATTGCGTTAATTGATATGCTGGAATAACCCCCGGTGACTGGTCCTCTAGAAAGTGGTTTTATAGCTTGCTTACTTCGTCAAATTCTGTCCTGTGTTCCCATTCTCCTCTCATAGCAACCACACTCACGTAGGTCAGTCTCCACAGCTACTCACACAGCTTTTATTATTCATTTCACACATCTCTGGTTAGTATACATGTTATTTTTAAACCAATGTCCTCCATTTCCCAGAGAGGGTCATTTCGTTGCCATTGATAAAACAAAAATTCTTTACTTTGAGGGATTATTATGAGAATCCAATGAGAAAATTTTAGTAACAGTGTTCCACTGACTTTATAAAGGCCTAAAAAAATTCAAGGCATTATACTCTTAGTCATTTTTCCAAATGGAAAGATTTCTAGCCATGGCCTCTGAATAGATATGGACTTCCTCCAGTTCCCAGGGGAAATGGATTCAGAGTGTCCTCCAGGAGCATTGCTTTTTTTTTATCTATATTTCCAAATCCCCATGTAGATTATTTTCTTGGCCTTCTAGGCTGAACTAGCTTGAGCTTCAGGAAGACAAGTTGCCCTTAGCTTAAGTCTGGACTATAAGCAGGCCTAAATTTATTGATCTTAGCCTTCTTTTCCCTGAACATCACTCTGTTCACACTTAGCTTATTAAAGGAAGTGGGAGGGACCCCTATGCCCTGTTACCTCGCTAACTCCTGAGGAGAAAATATCCAGTGGGAGGAAGCCAGGAATGGGGAGGTGCTTTTAAACACTTTCTTCTTCCTGGTAAAAAATGTTATTATTACAAAACCAGAGATGGGAATATCAGATTCTCAAGAAGAAGGTTGGAAGGGTGTCAACTATAAAGATTTATAAATGCTTCTTAGGAGATTTTCGTCTCTCTCTCTATCTCTCTTCCATTCCAATCTCCTTGAGGAACATAGATTGAGAAAGTAAGGTCATCTAAGAAAGAATCCATATCAAACTTCTTTGAAAACCCTACATTCTACAGCATAGCATTTTTTAAGATAAAAATGTACTAAATGAATGTTATGAAAATGAGATTGTTTTCTAATTTTGTTTTAAGAAAAGAAAATACTGACGAAAATCTGAACATTCTACCTAGTTTACAGTTGCCAAACATGTAGTACAACTGGTTAGTATGCAGACCCAAAAGGAGAAAGGCTTCAAAGAAATTAGATATCAAGGAAAATATAATTTATGATTTATGACAGCAGAGAGCCAGTGTTGTGCAATGTTTAAGACCTAAGGCTCTGGAATTCACATGCTTAGTTTTAAATTCCAGCTCAACCATTAGCCAGCTGTCTGATAAAGGACAACTTTATTAACTTCCCCAAATCTCAGTTTCCTCACCTGTCAAATGGAATATTAGTAGTTCTTACGCTCAAAGAAAAGGTAAGTGAGTGATGACAGTAAAGAACTTAGAACAAGGCTTGACTCAAAAAGATGTTAGTTTTATTTCAGTTAGTCCATGTGGAACTAGAACTATATTATAGCCTTTATTAACATGCATTTTTTCAAAAGTATATGTAATTTGTAAATTAATCTTAGACAGTATTTCTAGTATACATGTTGAATGTTCTAGGTGGTAACCCAGTGAATGGCATGAAATAAAGTTTTGTTGATAAATAACCACACACTATGTGAATAGGAGAAAAGGAAAAGGTGTGCAACTATTTTGTTGTCATTAACTATTCTGATAGAAATTCTATCCTAAAAAGCTAGTGTGATACATATATGTTAGTTTTGAGTCAGTCAATGCTTGCTGGGTTCCTAAAAGATGCAGAACACTTTTCTAGATGAAATGAGAGATGATAAAATGTGTTAAAGGCACTAATCCTTGAAAAATAGTTTATTATCATTTGGGGAAGATAAGACAGTAATTTTTGATTTTCCAGGCTGACTACTCAACTCAGCTTCAAACTCCTTTTGATGAGAATGAATGCATTACCTCTCAGACAGATGTAAACAGCTAGCAACATAGCAGAGTTATTAAGAGCAGGCTCCTGAAATAAAATGCCTGGATCTGAATCTTGGCTCTACAACTTACTGCCTTTGGAAATTCTGGCCTCTGTTTCCATATATGTTAAATGGGGGTAAAAAAATAATACTCATTTCATAGGGTTATTCAAAGGATCGAAGAGACCATCTTTGTTAAGGGATTAGCACAACATCTGGCATATGATAAATGCAAAAATATTAACTTAGCTGACTTGTCATCCTAAGGTTTCTATTTTCATGCCTCGGCTAAGCTTCATCGGAAATTGAAAGAGTTCTTCTAACTACAACTAGGCTAGATTAAATAAAGATCCAGGTTTTGTCAATACTGTGCTTAATTAAGCAGATCAGATAAGCGTATCAATAAGCACTTGAAAGAAGCTTTGATATGGATAAACTTAAGGAGAGTTAATATGGAATGCAGGTAAATGACTAAGCATGTGCTGGGCTCTTTCAGAAGATTATCTCCAGAAGCATGCCACTGTCTCATTGAACTCTGATGTATCCAGGTCATAGTATCTTCCGATAGGCTCTTACAACTCCTTTGTACTGTTCTGTACAATTGGGAGCCCAGTTAGCGAATGTACCAGAAGTTCATCTGCAAATCAATTGTTTGGAATTCAAAAAACATTTTTCAACAGCCACAATGTTGTGAATGGTAGTTCTCAGGTCAGCCCAATGAATTCAGATTTTAGCTGAAGAATAGAATTATGTCGACTATGCTTGACTACCATTTATAGCATGCATTTTATATTTCTATTTAGTATGCCAGAAACAAATATACCTGTCTGCAGCAGCAATTCACTTGGCACAACAGGAGAGGCACACTAGTTATTCTAGAGTGTCAATAAATATTTGTTAACTCCTCATTTCTGCATAAGATCATTTGCCTCCTTATTTCTGATCATTTGCTGAAGAGAGCATTTGAGTAATATAAGCTCCTAGTTGAAAGCGAGTTTGTATTTCTTCTCGTCCACATCACCAAATATGAACTAAACTTCTCTTTATTTTTCTCTCTAACCTTCTCTACCTCTTAAGCAAGACTAGAGGCAAGGCGGAGGAGGGAGTGTATCCTGCAGAGGAGTGTGGTGGGTTGTCCTGCAAAGAGCAAGCACCCTCAGGCCAGGGACGACATTTTTGTGGATGCCCTCACCTCTGCTCTCCCAGCTTCCAAAGGCCGCTAAAATTTTAGTTACTATTTCAGTAACTGCCAGTGACATTTGTCATATCAGTCTCCTCTCCAGACAGAACACTATTCTCCTTCCCATTCATATCTCTTTCTCCACCACTCAGAAAAATATCACATTTTAAAAATTCCATCTGAATGGGTGATTAATTTCATCATTGTTTTCTCCAGGGGTCTAAGCATTTCCAGGATGTCAGTTTACAATTAAGATGAAAAAAATAACAACCCAAATGTAAAAAGTCTATAGCCGTGTCAAAATTGAATATTCTCTTAATAATAATTGCGAGAATATTTTCCAACTTTTCATTATTTTTGCTCTGACTACACATAAGGCAAAAATGCACACATTTTGTTGGATTGCGCTTTTTTAAATGCTGTGTTTCATGAAGCATTAAAATGGATTTGCTATCAACATACTAAAGACGGCTGCAGTAAACAGTGCCAAGATATCGGCTGTCATTACTGTGTCATGGAGATTCACCCCTAAAAATATCTCACACAAAAATGAAGAAGACATTTGCAGACAGCTTTGTCATTTAGACATCATCTCATGGTACGTAGACGGATCTTAGCTGCTGTGCTCATTATAAAATGATTTCCCAAGTTTAGGGAGACTAGAATTCTCCAGTTAAATGCTTAAGATCATAGCTTTGGTGTTTCTCTAATGTCTCTATCTAGTGACTTCCTCTTACCTTTCTGCTTTTAAATGTTTGTTTTTGCACTTTGGCTTCATATTGTTTATTGGCAACAAAAGCAGCTTAGTGGCAAATGTGTAACACATTTCTCAATATACCTTAGCTTTCATAAACTAAAGAATCAATGCAGCTGCATGGTTCCACCTTTGACTTGCTGTGTTCAACAGGAATAATGTACATAAAATGGTATTACATAATGGAACTGCTTCTACCATTTTCACAACAGCTGGAATGCCCTGGAAAAAGCAAGGTGATCAGTGACCCTGCTTACTCCTTAAGTTCCCTATGTCCTCCTCAATACCAGCCAAGTTATGGGGTAGGTAGTGTCACCAACTAATTGCTGCAAGGAACTCAAGGGTAGGTTTAGAAGCATTTAACTGTTTAAGAGATGTAATCACCAACCACCCTGAACCAGACCAAGCCTCACAAGAGTGATGCCTATGACCTTTGCCTCATTATTAATGCTAAGATCTCCTCTCTGGGAAGAGCTTAGCCCTTATTACCACAACCTGCAATGTACGTGGAAGCATGTTTTCCGACTGCATGTGCTCAAATGAATGCCCACCTCTCCCTTTTGAATATTTGTTCCCCACCTGAAATAAAAGGCATCTGCTTTCCTTTGTTCAGGGATGCCACGACTTTGGAAATGATTCCACGTGGCCTCCTGTTTGCTGTAAATATACCCTACTTTGTGTGACAATCACTTCTGTTAGGGAGTCTGATTTAACTTACCAGGAGGTGAACCCACTTTGGTTTTGGTACCAGGAGCACCAGGCCCCCCCAGTCAGCACTTTTCTCTCTCCTCACTATATCCCAGATTTCTGCCCTTTTCCATCTCCAATCCCAGAGTTTATCTTTTCATCTAAGCTTACAGAGTTTGGCCTTCATATTTTAAAATAAGATGATAAAAGATAAGCAATGAGAGGGTGGTCTGGAGAGGGCGCTCTCAAAATGCTATTCTTTCTCTTCATTTCTCTTCAATTTCTCTCTTCTTTCTTGTTCCAAGTTATATTCAGTCTTGGTCTCTACTGTTCAAATAAGATAAAACAAGGCAATAAAAAAACGTCACATAACGTGTGTCTTGACCCTGCCTCCTACCTACACGTTTCACATGGGGTGGTGTGGGTGGGAGAGTGGAGAAGGAAGAGAGAGGACTGGAAGCTGGAGGGAGAGAGGAGAAATTGACAAAGAGAGTGTCCAAAGGGGATTTGAGAGACATGAAATCCTGGTTGAATAAATCCCTGGTAGAGTGGATTTTTATTGAAGACATGAAGACCAGTGCAGACTTTTGCTTCCAAGTTGATACAGGGCAAGAAAAAAGGCTTGCCTGAACCCAAGCCACATTGGTTTAGAGTTAGAAACTTAATCCAATACAAAGACCATAAAATACTTCCTCCAAATGCATCTCTCTTTGTCTCTCTTTTTATTCCTGCCACCATTCATAAGAGTTCTATGAGCACAGCCTCTTTCCCAGCCTAAATTAATCCTTATTCTTTTCTATTCCACCATAAAATTAATCTTCCTAAAACACTACTAGATGGCATTCCCCTGGTCAAACACCCTGGAGGTAGGGAGACTTGACTGCCCCCTGCCTAGGTTTGAGGTGTATTATTGTTAGCCTGTCAATGAAAGACTTTAATATATCGTCAACTCTCTTAATCTTAACCTTAATTTATCCAACTGTTCTCCAGTAGTTATCTTCTGCTTCAAAAGGACTGAGCATTTTCTCTAACTGGATATGGTTAAAGATGTTTCCAGAAGACACGGATTTACCAAGAGGAATTTCTTAAGAAATAGAATCTAAGTCATTGGAATAAATTTCTTTCCTATGTGAGCAGACGCTCTGTTCCTCTGTAACACCATTTATACTCTGTGCAAATCAACTAACCAGTGAAGGGTTAGCACAAACTGTATATGTAATTTTTTTCCTATTTAAAATAATAAAAAATTTATACTACATTCAAATGGCTCTTTCTCTCTCCAAATTTTTCTCTTGGGCAGTGGTTCTCAAAAATGTGATCCCCAAAGAAACAGCATCAGCATCACTTGAGAATTTGTGAAAAATGCAAATTCTCAGGCCTTACCCAGGATCTAGAATGGAAATCTCTGGTGGTGGAGCCCAGAAATCTGTGTTTTAACAAGTCATCCATGTGATTCTGACATATGCTAAACTTGGAGGACCACTACTCCAAAGCCTACCGGTTCTGAGTTTAGTTTTCAAAATAAAGTGAGATTTGGTATAAAAAAATCTAATGCTTTACTAGGTCATACCTACTACATAAAAAGTGAGTGTGAGTTATTGTTATTAGTGTCTATTTATACTTGAGACACTATCTGAAATTTTTGGAAAATGAACCCCATGAGACCTCAGCTTTCAAATAGATGCAATCGCATACACACATATACATCTAAAAATTCAATACAACTATTCTTTTCCAGGTACAGCTTGAAGAACTTTACATACATTAACTTTTTCAATCCTTAAAATAAACTTAAGAGGTATTATTAATCTCCCATTTTACAGATGAGGAAAGCAAGGCCCAGAACTTTTAAATAACTTGCCCAACATTACAAAGCTAGTCGGGAAAAAGCACGGATTTGACCCAGATAATATAGTGATCATACTTTTAACCACTAGTTTATGTTATCTATTAAATAAACATCTTCTTATCCTTCTTAGGGTCATTTTATTTTTAAAAATATAACTGTGTCATCAAAATTAGAATTTTGATCATTTGTGTAAAACTCAAAGTGTTCCTCCCTTGTGTTTTATTTAATCTTCATTTACTTCCAATTTACTCTAGCTAAATTGAGGCTTAGAGAGGCTATATGACTTTCTCAGTTCCATGTAATTATTACATTGTTTGAGCAGATCTGTTTTTGAGTGTACTTTCCCTTAAACTTCCGTTAAAAAAAAAAAACACTGATAAAGAGGTTATTATTTATTTTTAGGGCATATCAGAAGATAGAAAACTGTGGATTTTTACTCCATGCAAACATAGTGATAGTTAATAAATCATTCCAAAGTGATAGTTAATAAATCATTCCAAATGTTAAATATAAAAGTCATATTATTTACCAGGCTAGTAAATACTTACTGGGATTTTGTCTTTTAAGGTTAATATGCAGAAACTTCCTCTATAATATATTTAATATATTTTAGTATTTATAAATTTACTAATATCTAGTATATTAGAAATAAATTGGGAATTGAATTATTACACAGATTTAAAGTGTAATCTTTGTTAGCTACATGTGTTAGCACAAATTGCTTTGCAGTATAGCAAATATAAATCTGATGCAAATTAGCATGAGTAAACATTCAGTAAATTGTCTGGACCAGTCATCTAAAATGTAGTAATTTTGAAGAATTCTTAAAAATGCAAACAGAAGCAACTTTTCTCATTAGTAAATATTAAAATTAGGATTTTTTTCTTTAAAAAGTCATCCTTCCATTAACCCACTTTCATTATAACACTATCTTAAAAACATTGGCATTTTCTTTCCCACTGTCCAGTGCAAAGACATTTGAAAATACAATTCAGTAACTCAAAAGTGCTGTGAAGGTAAACTGCCTCTTGGGGATTCAATCACCATTTTGATTTAATGTTGACTGTTTAATCATATTATAAACTTCTCCACCAGGCCTGCATAATTGCCTCCTTAGCAGAAAAGAGTAAACAGCTTACCTTGCAACTCCAGTTCCTTAAGAAGCCCATTACATTCCTGAAAACATCAAAAGATTTGTCAGCACTTCCATTATCAACCTCCATTTTCCAGAGTTGGTAGCTGGCTATAAAATTTTTCTCTGGACTTAGAACTGACATTTAGTATTTTGACCGTGAAATAAACATAGCCATTCCTTAGGAGGGACGGTGGGGTTGTTTTGCTATGCAATTCAAATTAGATAAATTATTTTCCAAAATATAGCAACTCACCATAATTATCATTGCCTTTTATTTAGTACCTATTTCCTACCAGGCATGTTATATGCACTATACTGAATTCTTTTTGGCCAATTCAGCAAAATGGTGGGACTGTTCTCTGTTTGCGGATGAGGAAATTGACAGAGAGTGAGGTCCTTTTCCCAGTTTACAAAGCAAGAAAGTGAGCTCACCTACAAGTTCCAAGTACCATGGAGCTTCATTCAATGGAACTGCTGATTAACCTCACACCACGCAGATGGGCAAGGGAGAGGAGCAAGAGCTAACAACGGAAAATAGGGTCTTTACAATTCAACAGTCAACCTGTTTCACCTCAATTGCCAGAGGCAACTGTCTCATTTCGTAGCCAATTATAGCTCCCATGGATATTTTTACTGTCTATCTTGAAGGGAAAAATTATACTAATAAGTCAGGATTAGAAAAAGACATTCGACTCATTTGACAGCTTGCCATGTTTCTGTAACAAACAACTATTTGATTAGAAAAAATGAGGTTTGGAAATAATCCCCTTAATCCAAAATATGAACTAATCGGTGTAGGTGTTTTCGTTAAGAAGAAGTTGACAATAGATATAATTCACTAACTTAAATAACAATCATCTCCCACGTATGTTCTTTATGACTTTTTCAGCAAAAACTGTAAATACTTTCTCACAGAGAAAGTTTAGGCACCTGACATCTAGATTAACACGACAGATCACGTGGCTCAGCATGTTGGAAATTCATTTTAACTTACAAATACATCTAAAATTGTTCTGTGAGTAAGTGCTGAATAGTGTTGATGGTTATGCTAATTCTGTGGCATCTTGACTTTGGGGATGAAAGCAAATTCAGAGACAAGAAAAATTATATGCCTGTTTTAAAAGGCAGAATATGTTAGCCTGACTGAAAATTTAGTTTCTGTTCATTATGTTTCTACTTTTCCAATGACGGCCATCAACATCATCAACATCAAACATTTTGTAGGCACCTACTAGGTGAACAGTTCAGTGAGAGTTTTCCTCAGACCCAGACCTCCTCAATGTGCCCAGTTTGCTCCAGGCCTATTGATTTGATCTTTTAGCGGGTCCTCATGATTAATTGTGAAGTGATCAATTGGAATGATTATGCAGTGGCCAGAACTGAAAACTTAACAGCAAGAATAATCAAATTGCCTTTAGCCATGTCCTTTAAAATTGTCTAATTTTGACTTCACGTTTCAGTTCCTGTGATGTTTCAAATGCATTAGAGAGGCAATACCATCAAATATTTCATCAGCATCGACCCAGGGACAACCAACTCTCAATTGAACTGAGACTGATTTCATGTAGGGGAGAGCTGAATTTTCAATCTTTGATTGAGAGGATCACTGAAACGGATTGGAAATCTTTAGATGATATTTAGATAATGGGTATAAACTTGACGGGCTTTTATTCCCACAAACTGCCTGTAATTCAGTAGTGTCTGAGAGGGCATGTATATAAAAACAAGCATTCTAACAATTATTTTCAACCCCCAAAATTGGACGATTTTAATCACCTGAGTGAAGGTGAGACTCAAAAACATAGCACATTTTAAAGAAGGACAATCATCACTGAAAGCAGTAAGGCTCCAGAAGAGACAGTTATCAGAAAAGCAGACACAGTGTTTCAGGCCAAATGGCCATCGGGACGCTTCTTCCTTACTAAGCAGGATGATTTTCATAGCCATAGCAGCGGAGAAAACCGGGTTTGCATTTATATTCCTCTTTTTCCCTGAATAAAGACATACTCCAAAAGTTTAAGTGACTAGCCAGCTATCTCTTGTATACCTTCATTTACTCTTATAGATCTTTGATAATTTCCAGAACCCTGTAGATCATGGGCCTCCCAGGGAGTGAGTGGGTTGATTAGAAAGCCCCAGGTTGCTGGATTATAGATGAAAATGCCTCTGATCCTGAGATCCATGTCAGGACAACTTGTCTCATGCTGTTTGCTTGTCTGCGTCTGATCCTCCTTGCTGCTTTGCATGCCTTGTGAATTCTACTCAGTCAGGATTCGCCTTGACTACAGAAAACTCATACCTGGTTTTTAGTTGCCTTAATCCTGCTTTGTTCCTGTTTGAATTATTCAGTCCTAGCGAATTGCTTAATACGAACTGAAGAGTAAAACTTTAGGACAAGTATACATACGAGTCTGTTTCTGTCTGGCTTCTTGTTGTTACACCTGACAAGGTCTTGGTTAGCCTCCTGAGGGTCAGAAACTGGACGTCTAATTCCTACACAAGGTCACAAAACAATCTGACCAGAAATGGTTATGGCCTCAAGGAGCCACAAAGGGGCGGCAATGATCCATCTTGGTGACTCAAAAGCTCAAATTCTCTTCATGTGAATGAGGTGAAGTGGAAGCTGAGGTAGGTTATAATAATATTTCATATGATAGAAACTGGCTAATTGCTCACCACACCCATTTCTTCGTCCTGGGCACATATCAGTCCACATTCCTCAGTTTCCTTTGTAGATAGAAGCAGCCATATGACTGAATTCTAGCCAACAAAATCTGAACTGACACAATATAGAATGTTTCCATGTCTGAAACATAGCATCCTCCTATGAAATTTCCCAATGATTGGTGATGTTGAGCACCTTTTCATATACCTGTTGATCATTTTTTCCTTCTTTTTTCAGGAAGATTAGCCCTGAGCTAACTACTGCCAGTCCTCCTCTTTTTGCTGAGGAAGCCTGGCCCTGAGCTAACATCCGTGCCCATCTTCCTCTGCTTTACATGTGGGACGCCTACCACAGCATGGCGTGCCAAGCGGTGCCATATCCGCACCCAGGATCCAAACCAGCAAACCCTGGGCCGCTGAGAAGAGGAATGTGCAAACTTAACTGCTGCACCACCAGGCTGGCCCCTGTTGATCATTTTTATATCTTCTTCGGAGACATGTCAGTTAAAGTCCTTTGACCATTTTTAAATTGGGTTACTGGATTTTTGCTAATGAGTTGCAGGAGTTCCTTATGTATTTTAGATTTTAACTGCTTGTCAGATATAGGGTTGCAAATATTTTCTCCCATTCCATAAGGTGCCTTTTCAATTGGTTGATTTTTTCCTTTCCTGTGCAGAAGATTTTTACTTCGATATAATCTCACTAGTCTATTTTTGCTCTTCTTGCCTGTGGTTTTGTGTCATATCCAAAAAATCACTGCAAAGAACAATATCAAGAAGATTTTCCCCTATTTTTTTTTCTAGGAGTTTTATAGTTTTAGGTCTTACGTGTAAGTCTTTATACAAACAGACATCCAATACATGAAAAGATGCTCAACATCACTTATCATAAAGGATATGCAAGTCAAAACCACAGTGAGATGATATCACCTCACATTTGTTATCAAAAAAAAAGTGTTGGAGAAGATATGCAGAAATTGGAAAAATTGTGCACTATTGGTGGGAATGCAAAATGGCGCAGCCACTATGGAAAACAATACAGAGGCTACTGAAAAAATTAAAAATAGAGCTACCATATGATCCAGTCCCACTTCTATGTGTATATCCAAAAGAACTGAAAGAGATATTTGTACTCCCATGTTCATTGCAGCATTATTCACGTTAGTGAAGATATGGAGACAATTAAATGTCCATCAGTGGATGAATGGTTAAAGAAAGTGTTGCATATACACATAGTGAAATATTATTCAGCCTTAATAAAAGAAGGAAATTCTGCCAAATGCAGCAACAAAGATGAACCTGAAGGACATTATGCTAAGTACAATAGCACAGAGAGATAAATACCACTTGATTCTGAAACCAGGAGCCAACTTGCTTTAACTGTACTCAGTTGTCTATTTGCAAAATCAGTTAGATAATGCATTACTAACACCCAGCCTATAGATAACATTTCCGACACTTGGGTCACCATAGTAATGCTGCTTAACTTTCTCAGGACCTGAGAGTTGATGACTGTTTGCCCAGTTCAGGCTGGTTAAGACCACTGACTCATCAACTGGGCCTGTGCTAATGCCTGGTAGGTGACCCTTTGACGTCAGGGGATCAAAAACTCCACCTTCATATCATGGTACTGCCACCATGTTGTCACCACGCATCCTATGAAGAGCTGTGAAGCTTGACTATGCTTGAGCAGGTCATCAATTAACTCACTTCTCCTTACCTCCAATCATCAATTCCCATACTTCAGACCACCCTGCCTCTCTATCTCATAAATATCCCTAATCCCCATTTTGGGGAGGTGAATTTGAGGCTTGTTGTCCCATAACCTTGCTTGGCTGCCTTGTGAATAAACCCTTTCTATGCTGCAAACTTGTCATCTTGGTGATTAGCATACTGTGTGGCAGGCAAAACGAACCTTGTCTGGTAACAATTCTACTTATATGAGATATCTAAAATAGTCAAACTTATAGAAGCAGAGAGTAGAATGGTGGTTGCCAATGGCTAGGGGAGGGGGAAATGGAGAGATGTTCAACAGGTATAAAGTTTCAGCTATGCAAGACTAATTGGTTGTAGAGATCTGCGGTACAACATAGTGCTATAGGGGAGATGAATTTGTCACTGCAAAATATGTCTCTTTGGTATAAAGATTATTTTGGGCTAGTTGATTTTTAAGAAACAGCAGACATGGGAGAAGCTCTGATAACCAAGTAGAAGTTATGCTTTGTAAAGGCCATTTCCATTTGTAAGGGAAATCTCCATTTGTAAGGATGCCTCCCCCTACAGGAAGAGGAGGATGACTTTATCTCTAAAAACTCTTGTCAATGCAGAAGGCAACAACTTAAATCTGCATAACAACCTTACCCTTGTTTACTATGCTTTTCCTGGTAACCTCCCATAAACAACTCCTTTCACCACCACCATCTTCTTTTGTCTTTAGCTGAAGATGGTATTAAAAGTGGTGGCTTCAGCCATTTTGGCAAGTTACTCAGTTTTCCTGGCTCTCTTCCATGGATACAGGAAGTACACATGTTATTAAAGTTTGTTTGTTTTTCTCCTGTTAATCTGTCTCATGTCAATTTAATTCTTAAACCAGCCAGAAGAACTTAGAAAGATAAAGGAAAATTTCTTCCTCCCCAAGAGCTCCTAAAGTTTATAATACTGTATTGTGTGCTTAAAAATGTGAGTGTAGATCTCATGTAAGTGTTCTTACTATAATAAAAAGAATAAAAAAGAGCAAAAATCCTCCTATGTAAAATTCTCCATACTCTTTCCCCACGCCACACAGTTGAGGCAAATACTATGGTGATCTTGGAAGCCACAATTGAAGATGAGAAATATACAACACAGAAGGAATCTAAATCTCTGTTGATAAATAAATGAAAAGCAACAGGATATATTGGAGTTTATGAGGAAGCCATTTGGATTAAAACTAATTCAGCCTGACCTTGTTTTTCCAAAAGGGCCTGACGTGGCCTGTTGAGCATACATTATACATCTGCTATAGATATTTATGATGTCCCAAAGACAAGAATGATGCCCTTAAAGATAGGGATGTAAATTGCCCCCCATATTGGCATTTCATTTAGGATAAGCATCTTTCCCTAAACTAAGGATTAATTACTGACCTGCTTGTGACTTTGTGACCACTCGCCTTGTGACCACCAACCTGCTGTGTTCACCCATTTGCTGTGCCAGCAAAGCAATCTCATGACTATTGAAAAAGGGACATTCTATCATATGTGATGTATGCTCTTCATTCCAAGATGGTATATAACCACTCTGTACACCCTATTTCTTTGGTGCCCTTCCTTCTTTGGAGAAGAAAGCCCCAGGCGAGTCCTCAGACCTGGTTCATAATAAAATCACCCCAATCTTTATTTGTATATTGATTGTGGATTATTTGCGTCAACACTGCTGTCATTTGGGGAAGAACCTTGAGTCAGTGAGCAAAATCTATGGCAAATTTCTTATGAATGAGAAATAAGTCTACAGTATAAAAATGCAGAAATTTTCGTTCATATCTTTAAACAGCTATCAATACCTAAAGTAATATAACTATTTGTATGTTGAAATGGGGTTTTGCCTAAACAAAAACTAAATTGTGTGGCGTTGGTTTAGTGGTTAAGGAACAGTTGATAAGGAAGGTGATATTAGAGACTTGAACGATGGAAACTGGGGCCAGCCCAGTGGCACAGGGGTTAAGTTCACACATTCTGCTTCTCGGCAGCCTAGGATTTGCTGGTTCATGTCCTGGGTGCAGACATGGCACTGCTTGGCATGCCATGCTGTGGTAGGTGTCTCAGGTATAAAGTAAAGGAAGATGGGCACGCATGTTAGCTTAGGGCCAGGCTTCCTCAGCAAAAAGAGGAGGACTGGCAGTAGTTAGCTCAGGGCTAATCTTCTTCAAAAAAAAAAAAAAAAGAAAAAAAAGATGGAAACCTATGTGGTGTAAGACATTTGGTAAAACAGTTGTTACCTATGATACTTGGAAGGCAGATCAAATAACTTCTGATTTTGTAGACCTAGGGGGAGTAATTGGAAAGAGACATTGTGTTGGCTTTCAGTTTTGCTTTCTGAAACATATTGCAAAGAAAGATAAACTCAGAAAAGAATTGGGCCATTTTGCAAGCAGAATTAAAAAGGAATAGAGAGAATCCAGAATCTGGGGCCCAAAATAGTGGCAAAACAGATTATTACTAGATCCCCAAAAGCAAGAGAGAAGATTTTTTAAAGCCTTGAGAGACAAGGATCAGACAAAATTTCTCAGATGCACAAAATGACTGAGCCTGTGGCAAAAATCAGATTAACAGCGTGAATTTCTCACCGATTGTTTTAGGCATCCTGAAATTGCTAGTTGACCATTAAGTTGAAGAAAATCGGGACATACAGGAGAGGAGATAAATTTGGCTTACGCTTTATGTCTCAGAACGGAATTTTAGTTCCGTTATTGGCACATGGAATTCACTGAAAACAAGTCAGTCAGAAATCCACTCAGACTTTGAGTGAATTTTATTGCCAAATAAATTCATGAATTTACTCCAAAAATGCCTTTGACTGTTTGGCACTTTAAAACAAAAAAAATTGAGTCTTCAAAATCACACTAAGAGGAAACAATATGTGAAAGGTTTTGTTTCCATGTAATTTAATTGCAAATAGGAATGCTTATAGACATATCCCAACAAAAATTTTAAAGTATCAAGCTGCAAAAAATCATCCCCTATCCCTTGACATAAAAAATATCTCTAGGCAGGTTGAACACAAAAACAAAATAAAAACACTTTATTTATAAAGTAGAGGGGAAATGCCGACTGGCTATGACTTCTCATCTGCAAGACTAAGTGCCCAAAGACAATGGAGCAGTGGACGTGAGCCAAGAGTCGTACATCCAATGTTGTAACTGATGGATGAAGGCAAGAAAATCTTTCCTCAGATATGCTAGAAATTACATTGCTCAATGTTATTCCTGAAACATTTCAAAAATTGCGCAACATGTAAATGAAAGGAAAAACAAAATTAACCTGTCAAGAATGAGGGAGTCATGGTTTTAATGGAATGTCAATGAAAATTACATCTATATAAAATAAAGATGTTGAAATAGTTGTTCAAAATTTATGAGATGAAAACACAGTTTAAAAGTCATTTTTAAGAGTCAAGAGTTATTGCCGTATTATTATTAGGGAATAATAATTCAGATCTAACTCAAATATTTTAAAGGGCAAAATGTGAGGAGAAAAAGGCGGTGTAGGGAAGTAAAACTGGGCTAATGCCCTTGCGTATAAAAGGTGGAACTAAACAAAACACTGTTACTCTCATGGCTATAAAAATTTTTCAAATGGGTGTTCTGAAATATGTAAATGTAAATATTAATAAGGTTAAAAATAGATTGAATAGTTTGCAATGTACTAGAGATACAAAAAGATTTTTAAGTATAACCCAGATAGCACAAAGAAAACCACAGAGTTAACAAAAAAACTTGAAAAATGAATGGAACAGATAGCAGGAGTGCAACCAAATATATGAATATTGATACTTCATGTAATAAAATAAACAATGCTGTTAATGTCAAACCCTCTAACCAGTTAAAACAATGCAATCATAAATTTTTATAATAAAACTAATCCTTAAATATAAGAACGTGTAAAGCGTTTCTGGTCAGGCAGTGAAATGATCACATTTTTTTACCTCCACTCTTAAAATATTAAATATATATATAAATATATACATATTTTTATATATTATATATGTATATATAATATATATAATATTAAATATTAAATATATGTGTATATATATATACAAACACTCACACACACAATAAACTCACAGTAAAAAGAAGTTAAGAGAAGAAACAACAGTAACACAATTTTAGATGTTGGAAAACAGAGGCGACAATTAGTTACAGACTTTGCAAGCAAAAGAAAGCTGACACTTGGTAGAAGCAAGTTGAAGAATTAGGTATAAATCCTGAATGCTGGGCTTCACTAGTGCCTTTCCTAACTTGGAGGCTTTAACCTTCACAGCCAAATTTATTATTTTCCCTTCTCACTCCCCAGTCTGGCAGAGGATTAGAAGAGTTCTCGCTAGGCAACTGAATCAACACAAAGGATTGTAAAACAAATATGTGTATGTGTGTGTGTGTGTACCTGTATATGTGTGTGTGTGTATGTATATGTATGCAAGTGTGTATATGCTATAGTTATTAGTATATAAATTAATATTTATTGTAGTATATTTATAATTTTTATATTTGTATTTATATAAATTTATAAATCTATCAATTTATACATATGTGTATATACATATAGACATATATATGAGTACATACACACACACACACATATACATATACAAACTTGAAAGTTACCCAAAGAACTTTAATGGCCGCTCTATTGTTTTACAATCTAGCTCTCTACTTGCCCCTTCAGGGAGATCGGTAGCCAACTTCTTAGTACTTCATTCAAGCTGCCAAGAATCTCCAGGCAGTTGAAGAAAGATTCTAATATTATAGTCAGAAATTTAAGCAAAGCCTCAAAAATTACTTAAATTTAATATCCTTAGAGCAATACGAGAAGATATAACATCAATAAGACAAATCAAGGATGTTTATTAAATGAAAATACTCAGAGAATGAGAATAACTCTCCAAAATTTCTTTTAAAAGTAGGAAAGCAAAAATCATACAGCTACAGAGACATATATAATATGTACATAATTAATGGAAGAATATAGAGCAGAAAGTAACACTAAAAGAAAGCAACCGCGAACACTAGAGAAAAGAAAATGAATGGATCAGCCCATGAAAGCCAATATCTGAATATTTTGAGTTTGGAAAGGCAGAATAGCAAACATTTGTGGGAGAAATTATCAAAGAAACAATTCAGCAAGTTTTTCTTGAATGGAAGAACACGAGTACTCAGATTGAGAGGATCCACTGAGCAGCCAGCACAAGAATGAAAAAGCCCTACTCCAAGATATATCACTGTGAAAACTCAGAAGAGGGTAATGGGGGATAGAAGATACTAGAAGATAAAAGATACTTCTTTTAGAAGGAAAAAAAGTCAAAAGGCAACCAAACTAATAAAACTATTTTTCATTTACAGGATTAGAAAACACAGTGGCATTGGAATTTTCAACAGAGAAACTGTAGGTGCTTGAAAACAATGTAGCAATGTTTGTTGAGTTCTGAGGGAGAATGATTTCCAGTCAGAACTGTTACACGAGAATTTAAAGATGATTGAACTGTAACTTTGAACAGAAGGAGAGGTTGAGCTGTATGGGTGAGGGATTGAAATCTTCAGAATAAGTACTTTTTCAGCATGGATTGCAGAGGCTGCTCTGTGTAGCAATCAGAATTCATAGCTCAAGCTCATTGAGTAGAGGTATCAGGCAGCCTATGAATGAGCACAGGTGAGGAGAGAGAAAGAGAGAGAGAAAGGAAAATTCTGCCTGCGAAAGGCCCAAGGGATATGTGTGCGTGTGTATATATATATATATATATATATATATATACACTTTTTTTTTGGTGAGCAAGATTAGCTCTGAGCTAACATCTGTTGCCAATCTTCCTCTTTTTGCTTGAAGAAGATTGTCACTGAGCTAAGGTGTATGACAATCTTACTCTATTTTGTATGTGGGATGCTGTCACACCACGGCTTGATGAACAGTGTGTAGGTCCACACCCAGAATCTGAACCTGTGAACCCCGGGCCACTGAAACAGAGCATGCAAACTTAAGCACTATGTCACCAGGCTGGCCCCCTAAGGGACACTTTAACTTCTATGGCCATATCTCTATTTTATTGGTACAACAACTGAGCAGTGGAATTTGGAGAAAAACTTGTGCTGTTTCCAAATATTGCATTTGAAGACAGTAGCCTTGTTTAGGTAAAACATGTTATATTTGGTATCTTCCTTGCAGGACATTTGGTCCTGTCTAAAACATCCATAAGACATTTGGTTCATAAGACATTTAGTCTATGCCAAAAGGTCCTTGACATTTGGTCCTGTCCAAAATGTCTATGAGCATATTTAGTCCATGCCAAATGTTTTGGATGGGACCAAATATCAAGGACCTTTTGGTGTGGACCAAATGTCTCCATAGATGTTTTAGACAGGACCAAATAGGACCAAATGTCAGGGTCCTTGATATTTGGATCAATTGTCTTATGGACCAAATGTCTTACGGATGTCTTGGACAGGACCGAATGTCTGCTAATCAGTGTCTTTGATAGTATCTTACATTTCCTTAATCTTCCCTGGAAGTTCAAATTATTCTCTTTGCACTCCTAGAGTATTACCTGACATGTTTTGTTACTTGTCTCAAATAGCCTATTGATGACTGGGTATAGTATGATACAAATAGTTATTCCTAACTCTTGGTCCATAGTTCCTACCCGCTCCCTCATCTTCAACCCCCAGCAGACTTTGAAACTTTTCATCTGTCATAAATTGATTAAAGGAGCCATAAAAAATCATGTTTCTTGGGTAGATAAAAGTGACCAAATTTTACCAGTTTAGTATATCTTTATAATATGCGGATAATAAGTATTTTTGCAGACTGGAAAAAATAATGTTTGGCAATTACGTGTGTTATTATTTTTCAACAATGCCATTGTGATAAATAAAATACACACTCAGTTTTCAAAATATTAAAAATTAGAGGAAGATATATAAAACAAAAAAGCAAATCAAGTTACAATATTTACGTTAAAGAAAAATTGAATTTCTGAAAGACAAGACATTTTTATACCAATAAATGGCAAGTTCACAAAAAAGATGTAGTCATCATGAATATTTGATTAAAACGTCACTCTGAAAATTATATAAAATATAAATCTTTAGAAACATAGAAACAGACAAAAATGGAAGGTACAAAATGTGATATTCTAATATTTAATATCTTTTCTCTCACAATGGGTGTGGGTGCATTTCAGGAATACAAGGTTGGTTTAACATGAAAAATAACTATTTAATATACTTAATGAAGTATCTAGGCAGAAAGTAAATAGAAATATGATGTATCAGAATAGTATAATTAAAGATTTATTTAGAAATATGCAATAGCCTTGTGCCAAGTACTATGTTTGATGTTAGCAGATATATTAACAGATGCATAAATATTAATATATTTCTACCTGTCATGTCATTTAGAATAAAATCAGAATTATATAATTTACTACTATCCTAGAACACTTACAAAAATTGATCATGTGGCGTCAAATTAATAAATATCTCAAACGAATAAATTGTACAGATCCCATTCTCTGAATAAAAATAAAACAAGAGGGGCCAGCCCTGTGGCCAAGTGGTTAAGTTTGCGCACTCCGATTCGGCGGCCCAGGGTTTCGCGGGTTCAGATCCTGGGCACGGACATGGCACCACTCGTCAGGCCATGCTGAAGTGGCGTCCCACAGCCCACAATTAGAAGGACCCACAACTGGGAACACAGAGCTATGTACCAAGGGAATTTGGGGAGAAAAAGCAAACAAACAAAAAAAAAGAAGATTGGCAACAGTTGTTAGCTCAGGTGCCGATCTTTAAAAATAAATAAATAAATAAAATAAAACAAGAAAATGATAACAAATGGTTAATTTAAATATCTGTTTAAAAACTGAAGCTTTTATTTGAGAACATAATGTATCAACATTTGTAAGAGGCAATCAAACTGTTATTCAAAGAAAATATGCTTCCTTCAAAGTTTTTATTGATAAATTAGAAAAAGGAAAATAAGTAAAATAGAGTTTCAGGGGCTGTTTTTTAAAAAATAATACAATTATAAGAAAGTATGACTAAAAAATTAATGGGCCGGCCTGGTGGCACAGTGGTTAAGTTTGGCATGTTCCACGTTGGTGGCCCAGGGTTTGTAGGTTTGGATCCCCCGTGCAGACCTACACCACTCATCAAGCCATGCTGTGGTGGCACCCCTCATACAAAATAGAGGAAGATGGGCACAGATGTTAGCTCAGGCCACTCTTCCTCAAGCAAAAAGAGAAAGATTGGCAACAGGTGTTAGTTCAGGGCCAATTTTCCTCACACACACAGAAAAATTAATAAGATAAAGCAAATAGAAAAAACAATAAATTGTGTTTTGTCAGTAACTTAAAGAGCTAATTCTTTGAAAAGATCAATAGCACTCTCTGGTTAATATAATGAAAAGTATACATGACAACAAATTTTTAACACTGAAAATGATAATATTCATATAACCTCAGATGCAGATAATTTAAAAATTGTAAAACCATCACACTGGTTAACCCTGTGCTGATACATTGAAATGTGTAATTTCCTTAGAAAAACATAAATTAGGGGCCGGGCCAGTGGCGCAATGGTTAAATTCACATATTCTGCTTCGGCGGCCTGGGGTTCACCTGTTTGGATCCTGGGTGTGGACCTACATGCTGCTTGTCAAGCCATGCTGTGGCAGGCGTCCCACATATAAAGTAGAGGAAGATGGGCACAGATGTCAGCTCAGGGCCAGTCTTCCTCAGCAAAAAGAGGAGGATTGGCAGGAGATGTTAGCCCAGAGCTAATCTTCCTCAAAAAAACCTCAAAAAACAAAAAACATAAATTATCAAAATTAATTCAAAAAAGAGAAGATGGGAATAGTTAGTTAATCATGAAAAGTTTAGTGAAAAAATACAAATATCAATAAATTCCTCTAAATAGAATCTCCCCTATTTCCTTCATGGGTGAAATGTATAAAATTTTCAAGGAACATGCAAAATGTATCCATCTAGTAAAGAAAAATTTTGAAAATCTCTCATTTTTTAAAAAGAAATCAGCATGCAATTATAAGAAAACCTGAAAAAATTACTTGTATGAAAATAAATCCTTCAGAAATATCTCATTTACAAATGATTTGGTTTTGGATTTGAGCTTATATATGAGTTTATTATACAGATGATACAATACTTGAACACAAGGAAGTCTATCAATGTAATTGATAAATCATTAAGTCATAGAAGGCAAAATCACATGAGATGGGATTTAATTAAATTCATCATTCTTTTCTGATAGTATTTAGCAAATTTAGGGGAGAAGAATAAATCCTTAACATAATAATGCTAAAAATCTGAAGCCAATTATCAACACTATATTTAAGATGAATTATAAATTCAGCATTTTAAACTGAGATCTTCAGGAAACTCCTTTTTTTTTTGCTGAGGAAGATTCACCCTGAGCTAACATCTGTTGCCAATCTTCCTCTTTTTGCTTCAGGAAGATTTGCCCTGAGCTAATATCTGTGCCAGTCTTTCTCTATTTTACATATGGGTCACTGCCACAGCAAGGCTGCCAAGACATGGTGTAGGTCTGCACCCAGGAACCGAACCCAGACTGCTGAAGCGGAGTGCACTGAACTTAACCACTAACTCATGCGACTAGCACCAAGAAAACTACTTCTTGAAGATGTAATGTATGCTCTATGGAACAAACAAAAAAGGGTTATGTGTTGAAATGGATATGAAAAATGTCTCACATTATTCTTAGAAAATGTACTTTGAATATGTATGTGTAAAAGGATCTAAGAAGCCTTATAGTAAAATAAACTTTTTAACTTTAAGCACTAACAAAATAATTTTTTACAGCATTATCAACTATAGCCACCGTGTTTTCCATTAGATTCTCAGATCTTATTCATCTTATAACTGAAAGTTGGTACCCTTTGACCAACCTCTGCCTATTTCCTCACCCCCCAATCCCTGGCAACCACTTTTCTACTCTGTTTCTATGAGTTTGAGGTTTTCTTTCTTTTTTTTTTTTAAATACACATAACATGAAATTTACCTCCTTACCATTTTTTTTTAAAGATTTTATTTTTTCCTTTTTCTCACCAAAGCCCGCCCCTCTCCGGTACATAGTTGTATATTCTTCGTTGTGGGTTCTTCTAGTTGTGGCATGTGGGACGCTGCCTCAGCGTGGTCTGATGAGCAGTGCCATGTCCGCACCCAGGATTCGAACCAACGAAACACTGGGCCGCCTGCAGCGGAGCGCGCGAACTTAACCACTCGGCCACGGGGCCAGCCCCTGAAGTTTTCTTTAGATTCCACACAAAAGTGATGCCAAAACACACCTTTTGAGCAGCATGCATATTAAAATCTTGTAAAACAGCTACAGGTTACCATTTTCAGAAATTTAAGACTCAAGGCATATCCGCTAATCTCAGGAATAAGGCAGAATCTTCATATTCAAGAGAATCATTTAGCGCTTTTTTTTCCCCTTATGTGGAAATTCCAATTTAAAAAACAAGGAAGGGGGCCAGCCCTGGAGGCCTAGTGGTTCAGTTTGGCATGCTCCACTTCAGTGGCCTGGGTTCTGTTCCCAGGCGTGGACCTATACCACTTGTCTGTCAGTGGCCATGCTGTGTGGTTGCTTGTATACAGAAAGAGGAAGATTGGCAGTGGATGTTAGCCCAGTGTGAATATTCCTCAGAAAAAAAAAAAAAAAAAAAGAGGAAGGAAAAGAGAGGGACAGAGGGAGTAAGGGAAACTGCTGAGTGGCAAGTATTAGTAAAGAAGAAACAAATTTTTTCATTCTTAAGTTTATAGAATTGTTTTAATCCTAACTGCATCAGTTGAAAAGATTTTAAACCAAGTTTACCAAAATAGCCATTTACAAAGTTGATATATAAAACTTAGTATCTCTTCTATATTTCCAGAAAATATCAGTTACAGATTATAGTTGGAAAAAGCTTCCATTCATAACAAGAACAAAATTTATCACACACCTAAGAAGACATTTTACAAAAAGTAAGTAATTCTTATGTGTAAAAGAACAATTAAAACTACAAATCTATTTTTTAAAAGTGTTAAAAATGTACAAAAGTTAAAATGTTAAGAAGTACAGATCTATATTAATTGTTATAAAAAATGTATTAATGGAGTAAAATCATTTGCCTTGGGTGAGTAATCTTAATTTTGTAAAGAAGCTAATTTACCTTAAATAGGCCTTTGAATTTACAATTATTGCAATCAAAATACCATTTTCTTTCTGGAATTCAAATAAGTTTTCCAAATAAATGTGAAAAATTAATTCTAAACCTTATCCAGAAAAATTAAAATAATAGAATCTCTAATAAATCATGGAGAAGAGAGGTCAGTAAAGAAGCAGTTTTTGCACTGTCAGATATAAAAATTCATTATAAATCCAAAACTGTAAATATACTGTAGTGATAAAAGACTAGGACATATATAAATGAAATAGGGTTGAATGTCCAAAAAAATCATCCGCATGTATTAAGAATATGGCATAAGATAAATATTGTGTAACAAATTTAAAAAGCAGTATCATACCATTTGTGATGCAGGGGAGCAGTGACCAACTCAGGGCAGATAAGGACTTGGGAGAAAGCTTATCTCGTAAATTGCCAAAGGGAAATGTAAATTGGAATAAATTTGCTGGAGAAATGTTCATCAGTAGGTTTGAAAAATGTTCAATTAGTATTTGCCCTTTAGGCTCTGACTTCCCTCTGCATCCCTTTAACCAATATAAAATTTTTATTTCTAGTAATTCATTCTGAGGAAATAATCACAAATGTCACTCTTAAGGCTGTTAATCTCAGTGTAGGTGAGACTATGTATTTATAAAATATATATATAAATATATATAAGTAAAATATATATATATAGTTGAGTCTGTAGATATATACATGTATACGTACACACACATGTAAAGACAAATGACAGGAAAGAAGCTAAATGTCCAATAGTAAGGGTTTGGTTTAAATATAATGTTTCAGAGATATAGTAAAAAATGTAGCTATTATTAAGATTGAGGCGATAGACCTGTATGGAAATTGATAGATAATTCTGACATGGAAAATTGTTCATAAGGTATACTAAAATATTTGCAGTGTACAAATACGCACACACACACACACACAAACACATACAAACACACTTAAATGCTTTGTTAACCAAGATTTACCATGGGACCATGTGAAACGAGGACTGCCTCTCTGTGTGTGTCTCTCTCTGTCCCTCTCTCCCCCATCTCTGTCTTTGTCTCTCTGTCTCTGAGAGAGAGCGAGAGATGAGAATGTCCTTTATGATATCTGACCACTCACTTCTCCGCTCAATTATTTAAGTCCCATGAAACTTTAGAATTTGGACTCAACCCCTCTATCTAAAATCTCTTCCTTTAATTGGTAGTGTCTCCTGTCTTTCGCAGGTGAAGCCCCTTGCTCTGTTTAGAGCCCCATGGCCTTGTTTCTATCGAAGAAAGACATCGACTTCCTAAGAAAGCTTCCATTCATTGAGGTCGCTAGACAGAGCCTCTCCTTTCTTTCCAATACAGGGGCGACATTTTCCTTCTGGGTTTGCTCTGTTCTGCCATATGTACCGGCCTGGCACATAATGTGCCCAGATGTACTGCAGTTCGCTTTGCAGAGGTTCATTTTCTTGATTTGTGCGTTACAGCGTATGTTGTTCAGGTTGCAGCCTATAACATTCTATGTTATTACTGGATGAGGCGAAGTCAATAGTAAATTTAATTAATTCATTTAATTAAGTCGTTAAATTTTGCTATAACAAATTGTAATAGGTGTCCAGACTATTTGATTTTGAAAGTTAGAGCAAACCCAGGACCTTTTGTTCAGGGTAGCCTCAGGTGGTCTCTGTTACGAGACTTTCCTTATAATGGCTTTCGTGAAAAGAAATCGTATTTGACGTGCATTGCCCTTGCTGCAAGGGGCTTGGCAGTACAGGCTTCAGCTCTCATATTAAAACGAAAAATCTTATACAGCAAACAATTAATAATAATAAATTACCCAGTGCAATCCAAACATATTAGTAGTTAAAAGTGGAATGTTCCCAAATTAGATTTATATTCAGTGCATTTACGAAGAAAAAAATAATATATAATTTCTGTGATCTGTCAAATGACAGCTACTAGGGTATATCCCAACTCTACTGAATTAATATTTTTTCATTTCTGTTTTGTGACAAAGTATGAGAAGATATGGGAAAAAAACACATATTTCAGTGATCATAGGAAAATAAGTAATTTCTTTCCTTAAAATTAGGAAAATAATCATTATTTTAGTGATGATAAGAGAGTTTTATTTTCCTGGACAAATTTTATGCATCATGTCCCTTCAGCGTCCTAAACAGAACGCTTAAAGCCAGAAATATCCAAACATATGTTTTGGTCTTTTCCACAGTAAAAAATTTTGACTGGAACTCAAAAAGAAGAAAACCTGTGATTTTATGTGAGAAGTAGTCCTAGGTTTTATTTTAAGTTAGATGTCTAACATTAAATCTGTAATTGAAATGAAAAGTTATATTTGCTCATTTTCAAGTATTTCTACATCCTTATCAGGCTTATAGACAATGATGTCCCAGCTTGTACAAAAATATAATTACTTCACTGATTCTACTTTTCTTCTGGTTTTCTCCCTCTGCTTTTCACAGCTTTGTCCATTTTATCTGCTCAGAAAAATAAGCCCGAGAGCTTACATACACAGAGGAAAGATAAAATGTCACCTCCAGATCTTTCATCAAAGGCGAACTCAAACTAAATATTTTAACAAAAGGTAAATGAACAATGGACTAAAACATGGTAACAAATATGTATGAGTTCCAAAAAAAAAAATAGATCGATAATTGCACTCGAGATCTGTAGAAATAATACTGTCCCTGATCCGACCAACAGACTATTTTGCTGCAGTATTTTGTGAGCAGAGCTCTCCTGTGGGATCAGGCTGCAGAGGACATTTTAGTGGGAGGAAGAGAGCAATAGGAAGAGGAGTATGATTCATGTTCAGCATCTCAAGTGGAGGATAGAGAGCAAGCATTGAATAATGAAACAAAGACAAGATATTCAGCATGCCAGGAAGGTTACTGTTAGAGAGCTGTTAGAATTATTTAAAAAGGTTAGTCTATGAATAAACATGCTTCATCAAGGTCTCTTACACATGCAAAGAGAGATGCTAATGAATAATAAAAGAGTAATGGGGACTGGTGAAAAAATTAATGTTAATCTTATCCAAAGCAGATACAAATTAATATTGGAGCAACATTTTTGTAATCACTTCTCAAGGCAAAAATTCAATTAATGTGACTATATCAATATTTCAAATCTTAGTCCCTTGAAAGTATACTTGTCTCTCTTCATATAAGCTTGCTCTCCTCTGTGAATAGCTGTAGTTCATCTTGTCACTACTTGGGGAGACTTCTAAATGGCATAGTGGGAAGAAATTGGGACCAGTTCTCTAAACCTCGGTGCTGTGATGCAGAATTGCTTTAGGGCACGTTTCAGTTAGGAAGTTCAGTTTAGAGAAGAGTAATTACTCTATAGAAAATAGACCTGTAAGACCAGCACAGTTTGCCTAACTTCATGATTTTATTTACTATTGTATATATACACACATCTGTATTCACACACGTACATACACACACATGCATGGAAGAAAGCTGCCTGTGATTTCTGGAGAATACACATATTTATGTACATGTTTACAGTCACAGAATGGGTGTATATATTAATATATAACATATATACATTTACTCATGTATTTGTATTTAAATAGCATCATATCAATGGATCAACACAGGACTACATATCTTAACAACACTAAAAGGAGACTGTAATCCTACCCGTGAGAAACAATTACATAAGCCAACGTTGGAACAGATTTCTGAACCTGAGCTAAATTTTATCCTTTGCCACAGCCTGCTTTGAAGACAGGAAAAGGAAAATGAATATTTTCCTGGGAATTATTAATATACCTGGTTTTTTTACACTAGAAATTCATTTTATCTCATACTTTTTTCTTTTGTTGCTAGTCACTAGGTATTTTATATAGTGAGTTATTCCTCTTGTTTGGCATACAATATAAATGCCTGTCATAGTTTGTTTAAGGTGTCAGAGACTTAGAAAAAGTTTATGAAACTAAATGGACTCCTCGAACGAGTGTTTTGCAGTTGGGCAGAACGTGTTGTTTATGTTGTAATGCCCTGACAGGTTTATACAATAAGAGGTGCTAACGCCACCATCCTATGATAGATTGGACTTATTTGAAGCATGGTGCTGTAGACAAATAAGCTTGCATGCTGTTGTTTACAAAACCAAATGACAATCCAAAGCATGTCAGCCTGTTAAAATAACTGTCTGGACAATCTCACTTTTGTACTTTTAATAGACAGTGTATCATTCCCATAATGAACGAAACATGAAATGGTTTCCATACTGAATGAGCTCCCTAGAGGTACTGGGATTTGTCTCATTATATAAAGCTTTTCTATCACTATTGCAATACCTCTTCTCATCTTTGCTTCTCATCCGAGTGGAGAATTTTCTGTCAACAGCTTTAGCTTGACTAAACCTGCATAACACAGAAGAGGGATATACTAGAGATAAGATTACGTTTTTCCATTTATGTAGAAAATTATACCCAGCATTCCGGCCTGAAAAGGATTATTCTGTGATGTGGACAGCATTCTGCACTCTCATTAAAAAAGGTAGTCTACAATTTTATTTTTTTAAAGAAGATGGATATAGCGGGAAAGACTATCTGAGATTTCATGCTGTTAAATTCACCAGGGGGAGAAAATCACCACTTGTGTATGCTCCTCAGATGCCTTTGGTAACCAATAGTCCAATACTGTACTGATAGCTTCCCGTGGCCAGCAATCCTACCACCTGCCTCAATAATTTTGACTGGAGGAGGAAGGTTAATATGATGGAGTAAAATGAACTTTGTCAACAAATATTAAAGTTCAGTTACTAACTGACAAGTCCAAGAATTTTCTGAGCAAAGATATTACTCTGTTCTGTGATTCTCCTTGAATTTCTGCAGCTTCTTTTTGCTGTAGTTCACATGCTGTCCTTTGGGCAGCCATTATCTCACCGTGCAGTTATTTCTTCTTGTCCTACCATATTCCTTCATGTCATCCTCACCACTATCACCACCATATTCATCATCATCACCAATTATTGGGTACTTAAAATATATCAATTAATGTAATTTCATCATCAAAAAGCCCTTCTGTGTATTTTTATGTTTTTTCTTGTTCATTTAACATGTAAAAAAAATGTGACTTAGAGGGGGTAATTAACTTCTTCAAGATCACACAGCTAATAAATAGAAGTAAAATCTAAACTCATTTGAATTCAAAGACAAGACTTGTAACCACTCTGCCATATTGCCTCAACCATGGTGTTCTAATACTGTTGCTCTTCAGGCACATTTCTTCTAGAAATTTATCCAGTTATCATGTGCTATACTTAAATTACCAGAACTGGGTAAAATCCTTTGAGGGATGGAGATCCTCCTTCATAAGCCCCCTCCAGGACATCAGGCTTAAGGAACAATGTGCCTTCATTTAACATGCAGTAAGAAGAACAAATTAGCCTTCATGGATTTATTCTTTGACAAATAATCAAATGGTTTAATTTTATTTGATACTGATTTCCAAATGGTTATTCTGGGCATATCTTTAAAGGCAAGCATAGCAATCAAGTGAAGCCTGGTTTTTTTGTTTCCTTTGTTCATTTTATTAATTTCTCGCATAGCAATGTAATTTTCTTAGTATTTGCAAAAAGAATTTAAAATTCAACAGGTAACGGAAAAGGTCAAAAAGAGTGTAGTCTCATTATTGCTTTTAATAGAGGAATTGGACTAATCAGACAGATGTAAGATAAATGGAGCAAAATAAAAATGATTAAAAAACTTAATTCTTAATAAAGAAGAGAATTACTGAGAAACCATCAACAGCTAACCAAATCTCTAAAGTCTTTATAAACCATGTAAAACCAAATCTGTAAAGACTTTAGAAACCATGTAAAACTTTGCATGGGTAAAGGCTAGAAGAAGGTTTCCATGGCTTGCAGATAAATTTCATCAATAAAATAAAGCACCCTCTTCAAACTACTTGTGTTACCTTCTATGGAATACGCTGTACATCTCATTCTAAAGATGAAATAAAATAATTATCTTTAAGATCAATGTTGAAAAGTAAAACTATATAGCCTACCAGTAGAAGCCCGCAGATAGACTATTCTGTCGTTTTCATGGATATTTTTAGGTTTGTGGTTTCCCAGCATCCATCTCCTTTGGGGAATTTTCTCTTTCCTGTTTCATGCAGTGATAGTTGGACAGTAATTCAAGGCGTATATTGGCTCTCACCATGCAGTTGAAAAAGTCCTTGGTAGTTCCTTTAACAAGTCCTTTCTCTTTCAACTCCAGTATTGCAGGGGAAGGTAGAATCAACCCTCTCTCTTGGGGCACTCAATCTTAAGCAAACAACACAACGATGGAAAAAGTGATTGAGTTTTATTCTAACCATGATACCCTGGTGACTGCAGGGTTCCTGCTCTAATAATTTCTGGAATTTCAAGGATGCTCCCAAACACAGTTTGTTAATTTTACCTCTGCATTTGTAAGATCTCTTGTATCTTTCCAATTAGTTTTTTGTTTGTTTAAAGAGGGCCATTTTTAGCTTGCATCTAAAACGGTAAATGGCTAAAATTCTAAAAGCCAAATACAATAGCCAAATTGTTTTTGAAAATAAAATTTATGCTTCATTAAAGACAATTGCATGCCAAAGACATCCCATATTATTAAGGTAACGAAGAGGCCAATTTGATGATCATATTCGTTAAAGTTACTTTACTTTCCCTATCTAATCAACCACCAGGTCTAACCGTCCATCCCCGCAAAATCTAGCTGCTACCTAGCTATTTCTATCATTACTGCCAAAACCTTCATCCAAGCCACCATTTTCTCTCTTTAGTGAGCAGATGTAATATCTTTTTATTTGCTCTTCATTTTTTGCTCTATTCCAGTCTAATATCCGCTTAGAACCTAAGGAAATATTTTTGAAACATAAATTCAATCATTTCCTTTCCCAGTTAAACTTCTTTGATAGCTGCCAATTATACTTCAGATATAACCCCAACTCCCGTGCTCTGCAAGGCCCTGGAGGATCTAGCCCATGGCTTTTAAACTTCGTCTTGTGTCATTCTTTTTCACAAGACACTTCTACGTTCTTTTAGTTTCTTAAAAATTCCAATAATGGTCCCCACCTCACACTCTCAGCTTAAATGCTGCCTCCTCAGAAAATTCTCACTTAACTAGTCTGTTTTCACTTACTTGCCCTTGTATGTTTACTTCACTGCTTTGTCATATTTTGAGTATATACCATCTGTTCTTCACTTGTTTATTGTTTGTTTATTCACTGGATGTAAGATCCACAAGGGCACATACATTCACAAATACATCCCCTGTGGGTAACACAATGCTAGCCCACTGTGGTCTCTCAATAAATATTTTGTGAATAAATAAACACATGTTTTGTATGTATATCAAACCTTAATTGCTTTTCTTATGATAACACAGCTTATTATCTTCTTTTCCTTAAAATGAAAGTGCTTTTTGTTTTAATTCAACATTTCATGGTTTAGTGCTTAAAAAATTTATACAAACCTTTATGTAAGCCTGTCTTTTACAGAATACAAAATGAATAGTATTTTGAAGTGTTAATACCTATTTCGTTTGTTTTGTATAACAATAATGAGATTAAAATTAATACAGTATAAGCAGGAAATCTACCAAAATTTCACCAGAGAATAGGCTTATAAACTGCTGATGGTGTCAAGGGAAACCTAACAAATCTTCTCTTTACCTGTAGAGCTTTTCTGTGTTGTGAAAACACAAGAATCCAAGACCTCACGCAGACAGTGGAATGCTACATTTGAACTACTCTGTGCTGTGTCAGTCAGACAAATCCTCCTTTTGCTTCTTAGAACAATACACCCAAAGAAACTCTAAGTGAAATGCTTATTGAGCAAGAAGGAAAGAGAGCACAACACTTTTGAGAGAAATAACTCAAATTCTTCCTCTTTGCAGCAATTATGATAGTGATTACAACTTTGCAAGACAGATCATTTCAGTGGAAATGTCAACAGGTTTCATATTAGAGTGCTGTGTTCCTCTTTTTGCATCCCAAACAAAGAATGAATATAAGTCAAAGGAAATGTGTACAGAAGTGAGCTAGTAAGAAAATAGTGCTCTAAGAATACAAATAAAAATTGGGAAAAAAAATTCTGTGCAAATAAAATATGTGCTCTGATTTCCATTTTTAATATAAGTTTCATATTTAAGTTGTAACAAAATGTTAAATATGATGCAATATACCATTTGTTGAGTCTAGTCTGGGCAAGGAGATTACCACGGAGAAAATCTATTATTCTTTGATTTGTCTTTGCTACAAAAATATGGTGAAGATATTGTTTCTATGAGGTAAACATAAAATTTTATTATTGGAATGGGAAAAAGAGAACACTGCCAAGCTGTTTTTGTTTTTCCTTTTTTCTTATTTAGCGTTCTAATCATGGCATTTGATCTATGATATCACTAATTTTAGGTTAAAATGATCTAGTTTATAAAAATGCTACCAATGATTAAGTTTTCACCTGAGTGAGACAGATGTTCTAAATCCAAAGTAACAAGCATTATTCAATATCTTCTATCTACAAAACACCAGGCAGTGGAATTTTTCAAAGACGTACAGACTCTTCTCAAGTAAGTTTTAATTGACCATGATACATAAGACCTGTGCAGATTAGGGGAGAAATTCAGGCCTCTCGAAGATTAATGAGGGTAAGCACTTGGAAGTCATGGTAAAATGCAGATTCTGTTTCAGTAGATCTGATATGGAGCCTAGAATCTGCATTTCTAACAAGTGCCAAAGTAATGCTGATGTTGCTGTTACATGGACCAAACTTTGAACTGCAAAGATACAGAGGATAGTGGGTTTGAAATGAGTCTCACGGAGTGAGCCTTCCCCTGACCAGAAAATTGCACTTACATTAACTATCTGTGGGATGTTGAGTGGAGGTATTCTAGAAACACAGAAAGCATGTTAGTAAAGGAATACAGATAGGAAATTGTTCCTTACACATGGAAATTGATGACTCAATGACTTTTTTGGAGTGAGAGGTATGGGTCACTTGCTATGTGCCAGGTAACGTGCAAGGTTTTACCATAGTTGGTGCATTTCAAGATTTACTGATCGTTAGTGTAAATGTGTAATTTTGAAAGTAATAATCAAAAGCCATCTTCTCAGGAAATAGAACATTTTTACAGGATTCCTCCTCCATGATATTCCCGAAATCTCTGAAGATGTTCTCATATGTGACTACTAGACCATTTTGTGAAGTCTTATTATAGGTATAATGATCACCATCCTGCTCTTTCACTCTGTAAGCCCTCTCCTGCTTCCTTCTAGCCAGAAGGAAAGTACTCCCTGCTTCTTGTGATCAGCCGTTCAGAAGATGTTCCCACAGGAGAGAGATTAGGACCCCAATACTGTGAACCTTCATTTCTCAGGGAAAAAGAACCTGGGGGTGAGAAGAGGAAAGAACCAATGTGGATCTTAGGTTGGAGTGGCCAACTACACCCCTTACATGTCACTTGTAATCATCCCAGGCCCGGTTGCTAGATTTGGCCCTTTCTTCCAGACATCCTTCCCGTATTATTTTCTTTCTCATGGACTCCTTATTCTTTCCCTTCCTCTGGCTTCCTTCAATGATGACTGATCCTTCAGACAGGTCTGTTAGTAAGTTCAAGTTCGTGTCCTTTTGCACTGTGCTCCTCGACCCTGTATAAATTAAAACGTGTAGCTGGATACTGTTTCAGTAAAATTATACAATCTGTGACACTTTTCTACACACTAGAACTTTGTGTAACATTCAGGAGGGTGGTCTGTTTAGAGAGCTAAGGGGAATTCTAAGAAGTAGTCATTGTGTAGCACTGCCCACTGTTCTCTGAGACTCGGGTCTGGCTCAAACATACTAACCTCTTGCTTATGCACTAGCATTTAATCCTGATGATCACCATATAAGTTAGATATTATCTCCATTTCAAGTAACATTTTAAGCATGGAAAGCAACTCAACCCAAAGAAAATTAAATAACTTTCACAAAGTCAGATAGTAGTAAGTGATAAAGCCAAAAATGTTTACCCATTTGGATTTGAAAGATAATACTGGTTCCAGTGAAATAACAACTAATATTTCTTAAGTATTTGCTGTATGCTGGTCAGGGTTCTAAGCATTTGCCATGTGTTGACTCATTTATTTCTCACAAGAAACCAAGGAAGTAGGAGTTTACTAGGAAGGGCCATTGAAGCACAGAGTCTTGCTCCAAGGTCCCACAGCAAGTAAATGCAAGAACTAGGATTCAAACTCAGGCATAGTAGGTCTAAAGCCACACTCTTAACTACCTTTCCATCTTTTTATGAAAGGTATGTTAGAGTGGTCTGAGTCTAGCAGTAAGAGCTTAGGGAATAGATTTTACTGAAATGTAAGCTAAGCAAATGTGCTGGATAATGGCAACTATGTGTAATATGGTATGAATCAGCTGGTTACAGAGACTTTACCACTGAGGAAATCTCTGTCACAAGGTAGACAGGAGGCTGATATCTGCAATTCCAGTCCATTGAACTGAGTACACAGAAGCCTGGGAACCAAAGAGAGAATGATACTGGAGTGAGGGTAGGCTGAGAGAATTGTGAGGAAGGATATGAACTGCCAAAACTGAAGGGAAAATCTCAAGTGGAGAATTTCTCTGAGAGTAGAAGACTGTCAAGAGCATGAATCTTGAGTGGTGGTCTGCATCCAAGGCTAATCTCTTCCAACCAGGGTGTAGACTCACTTCAAGTTTCAGGTACCCCCTCCTGGGATTTCCCTCTTGATTTTTTAAAAATAAAACCAGTAGGGCTGGCCCCGTGGCCGAGTGGTTAAGTTCGCGCGCTCCGCTGCAGGCGGCCCAGTCTTTCGTTAGTTCGAATCCTGGGCGCGGACATGGCACTGCTCATCAGACCACGCTGAGGCAGCGTCCCACATGCCACAACTAGAAGAACCCACAACGAAGAATACACAACTATGTACTGGGGGAGCTTTGGGGAGAAAAAGGAAAAAATAAAATCTTTAAAAAAAATAAAATAAAATAAAATAAAATAAAATAAATAAATAAATAAATAAAACCAGTATATATTTAAGGTGTACAACATGATGATTTGATATGCAGAGTTAAATAATTACTGCAGTCAAGTTAATTAACATACTCATCTCCTCACCTGGTTACAATTTTTTTTGTGTGTGATGAGAGCACGTGAAATTTACTCTCTTAGCAAATTTCCAGTATTCAATGAATGAGAGACTAAAGTCTAGTTTTGAAATATCTTATGACATGAATAGGCCAAAGGAGACGAAGTCGATATGTGAACTAAGTTACAAATTAGGTGGAAGAAGAAAAGCCCGTAAATATGAAAGGCAGGATGTAGAGCAGTGGAAAATTCTGTGTGATTCCTCATATGCAAAAGATGAAACAGAGAGAGAGCTTGAAGTTGGAGATAGACTTTTCATCCAGCACTTCCAACATCTACCATTAGAGTTAGTCTATCTAGTTCAGCGGTATACCTGAATCTTCCATTAGCTACTTGTGCCAGTTAGTAAATTATCTTATCTTTAACACACTCTTCAGTAATCTGTGATGCTCTGAGATACCAGCACAAGCCAACTCTTCTGGCTAACAGCTCCATGGGGCCCATCTTCTGAGCTTAGAGCCATCAGCACAGACCTAGTGGCATCTTCCATTTAGCAATCTGAGTTTCAGCTTTGCAGAATCCTCCCTTGTAGCTTCTAAATTTCAATAATTCCAACCTCTTCTCTGCCCCAGGGGTGGAAGCAATTGCTGACTCTCTGATAGTTTGCTCTCTTTTTGACTCTTCAGTTCCTCATTATCTAGTTAGCAATCCTTGTGTATATACTCAGCTTAAAAAATTATGTAGTTTCTGTCTCCTAACTAGACTCAGACTGATATACCACATTTATGACCTTGAAAAGTACCTGAGATTTAATTTTCTCATACTAAAAAAAAAAAATGAAGGTTTTCACTGGACAAAAACTATGCTTCCTTTCAGCTATAAATTCTATGACTGCCTGATGGGTCTTAGAGTAGTTTCTTTCTTTCTTTCTTTTTTTTTTTTGGTAAGGAAGATGTTCCCTGAGCTAACATCTGTTGCCAGTCTTCCTCTTTTTGCTTGAGGAAGATTGTCCCTGAGCTAACATCCATGCCAATCTTCCTCTATTTTGTATGTGGGATGCTACCATAGCACAGCTTGACGAGCAGTGTGCTAGGTCCATGCCTGGGATCTGAACCCATGAACCTGGACCACTGAAGTAGAGCACAAGGACTTAACCACTTTGCCACCAGACCAGTCCCTAGAGTTTCTTTCTTAAAATATGTGCTCACTGACAAATTGGATAAAAGAGAAGACCTGGAAGTCTTACTTAGTTTTTCACTTGCTATTGTACTTACAAGGATTACCAGACCAGCTAATAGTCCCATCAAAGATACTAAACATCTTGGCTGGTGAGGATAATATGAAGTCACAGTAAATTTCAGTGAAATTCAGAGGAGCAAACACTACATGCATGCAATGTTGGTACAGAGGCTGGGACGCTAACTGGGGAGGCAAAGCACAAGTCAGGCCCTGAGGCACAATAACTAGAGAAAGAAAGTAATTTTTACCATTATTGCTATTATTTATTAAACACAGAGGTGACACCTGACACATGGTGAATCCCTTTACACGTGTTTAGCCCACACACCAACCTTATGTAGCTGTGGTGGTGTCTTTTATTAACCTGTTATTACCAATGAAGAAACCAAGGCTCAAAGAGCTTACATTGCTTGCCCGTCATCCCTAATCCGTAAGGGGTAGGGCTGGATTCGAATGCTAATCCATGATGCTCCAAAGCCCACTGTCTTGATCTTTATGCTTAACTTCCTGTCATGAAGGTGCTGGCCCAAGAAGAGAGTGGGGCCATTAATGGGGGCCAAAAGACAGATTATTAAGAGAAAGATGTTAAATACAAATGTTACGTACATCAACTTCTGGTTCTCAATATATCTTTATTGCTACTTTTTGCATTTAAATATGAGTTATATGGCCTTTAACCAATGACTGTTTTTATCAATTTTTTAATATTCTCAAGTAGAAATTTTCTATGAATGGTTATATCTAAGCCATAGTTATCTAGCAACAATACCAATGTAAGTCCAGCACCTAATATACACACTGTTGTGTGAATTTTTTACTATATTTTTAAATCCTAAAGGTTAATAATTTATATCTGCATGTGAATTTACTGACACTCTGTTAAATTTTATTCATACACATTAATATCCTCTGTAGCAAGCTACTGTAAACAAAGCTGAGTTTGTTGGGAAAAGCAAAAGAGAGACTGATCCAGACAAAAATTGTACTCTTTAGTCTTAGGTGATGATTAATGGACAGAAAGTAGATTAATTAGAAATGCTTCTAATTAATACCCAACAAGGTATCATGAAATTCTGTCCAAATGAATGACACACTTATAACAAGGAAACTAATATAGCTAATAAGTTCATATTGTTTAAATCTTGAGTTTGTCTCTGATGTCATACTTTTGCTCCATAAACCAGCAAAAACATTGATCAGAATGAACAAGAGCAAATTTCTAAGCTTCCTGGTTCCCTGTCTAAGAATTTCCTCTCTAAAAATTCAGGAAGATCGGAGGATACTCTGTGCCCAACCATCAGGGAAGTTATCAGATTTAACAGGATGCTGTCTATGAAGTACTCAGTGCTCCTTTGGGAATCATCCTGCATAAGCATGGTTATTACTATTATTATAAAGTAGCAAATGGCCCTGGGCATGTGGTTAGACTACTAAGAAATTCATTGTGAAAAAGCAATAAAGAAAAAAAAAGAGAAAGGAAAAAAACCCTAAGAAGATGAACAAAAAGAAAAAAATGCTGTTATAAGAATTAGTCAGAACCAAAAGTCAAAAGACAGAAATTTTATAGGTTACTGATCAGATGCTGATCTTTTGCCTTTTGAGCTCTTCTGGTGCCTGTGCAAATGGGCTGGAAATCTAACGAGGGCCATCTTTCTCATGACATATCAAACATTCCACCCCGAGACACAGCCAAAAATACCACAAGAAAGAATGGCCCTTCTCATAGCATCCCAGCCTTCCATTTCCAGATGGATGGTAAAATAAAAATATTCTTCCAATTATTTCAGAGTCTTAAAAGAGAATGGGAGAAGATACAGCTTAAGTTCAATTCTGAAAAGGCGTGAAACTGTCAGTGAAGCTATTTTTGAATAGGTTGGCCATTCCTAGTAAAGATTCTTTAAAGAAAACTTTTCTGTCCTGTTTAAAAAAATATTAGAGGGAAGGTAGAAGATTCACCCCCTTATATCAGAGTAGCAGTGGAAGAAATACAGAGTGGAAGTTTGCGAAGTCACTTGAAATCTTGAAATACTCAGACAAAGGACATGAGGTAAATACAGGAATACTGAACTCAATTTTGCAGTGGCACCAAAGTACTTTCTTGTAAGATTTTTTCAGAAGAATATTTGAGGGACTCAGTGCTAAGTACTAAACTGCATTCCTTCCTAATTTCTCTCTCCAGAACAGACAACCTCAACTCTTCTCCAAAGGGTCCTCATAAGATGAGTCTAGGCAAATGCCTACCCAAAGTGCATAATAGAGTATCAAGGAGTAAGGACTGAGTTGAACCTGTGGATGCGCTTTACAATAGAGATGGTTACTCCTGTCCAGTTCTCCCTCCTTTAGCGTGGGAACACGTGAAGGTCATTGTGTCATCAAGCAGCATGGAGAGACTCCTCTCCTGTAGCACATCTTTGTCTGAATACAAATTCTCTTAAGTAAGAGAAACACTGATGGCAATTGAATTGTATAGAAGTTATATTTTTCTAAAATGGAATGCAAAAATGGAAGGGAAGTTAAGGGCACTAACTTAGTAGGCTATTGCAACAGAGACCACCTCTGACTTGGAAAGACACTCATATGTTTACACATAACTGACTTTTATGATTAGAATGGGCAATTCCATTTTACTCTCTGAGCAGATCCAGAGCAAGATCTTGCTATCTTTTCATGTGACAGAAAGAGTAAATACACACTGGATAGTTTAACTTATTTGAGTTAGCAGCCAGAACAAAATTCAGTAGTTTGGCTACCATTAGTATAGGATCAACATAGCCAGGAAGAGATGAAATTCCTTAAATTGGGAGGATGATCTTCTGCAAGGAGTCAATCTTAATCTGTTGACCCGGGAGGATTTCTTGAAAGTTATTAAAATCTGCCTAAGCATTAAAGGTTCCCTGAGTTTTGTGTGGGATGTGTGTCATTTATTTATTCAAATGTATTGCTCTTTTTTGTGAACACACCCCTTGTTGTGTGTTTATGACCCTTGGTCTTATTTAGCATTTATGTAACACTTCTATTTTAACAAAGGTATGCTACAGTCATTTTTTCTAGTTATTTCTCACAGCACTCTGGTGAAATAGAACAACTCTATTGTATCAATTTCGTAGATAAGAACAGACTCAAGCAGGGCTTGGAAGTACGGTGATTTTTAATGGATACTTTTAGGAATAAGGGATATGACTTCAAGGTTCATTGTTTCACCACATGAGCCAATAAAAATGTTTTGAAAAAGAAATGAGGGATTCAGATGCACTTTTGGTCTCCATTCACTTAAGATTTATAAATTTTGTTGCCTTTCAATACAATAAACATACATGTTGGTAAAATAATTTGTTAAAAATCTCACAAAATATCCTCAATCCACAAACATAAACATATATTAAAATATTCAGCTAAGAATGCATACTTCCTAAGGGAGGGGCTGGATGAATCAGCCACTACTTTGGTTGCAGAATTATCTTCCAGTGCCTCTTTTTCTAGAACATAACATCTCCCGAGGAAGAGGCCATACTAACCTTTTTGCTGATTGTTCATTTGCCTTCTGCAGCCATTTCTGCATTGATGTGTATGGTTGACGTTTCTACCTGTTTCTATCTAACCGGTGGTTGCAAACACAACAGATTCAGGCACAGTTTAGTCCCATTAAACCAGTTATTTCAGCACTATCTACCAAAAGAACTCTTAATCCAGGTCACTAATTCCATTTGTTATTCTGTTGTTACAGCTTGGAGAGAATTTATCTAGTTGGTTTCTTAGTCTCTAAGCTATATTTTATTCCAAGTAATTAATTCAAAAAAGACCTGTTAAACACCCTCTGTGTGAAAGAAACATTGTAGATGGTGGGGATAAAAATTGATGTGGTAGGTCTTGAGTGAGGTCTCAACTAGTTGCTACATGGAATGATATTTTCCCTGTGTGGTAGGATCACTTAATATCTGTATCCGGTTTTACAAATTTTCAAGCACTTTTGATTATTTAAATAGTCTCATATTCATCACTGGAACTTACTACACCCACTTAAAAATGTCAGTCCCACTCTAGACTCACCCTTTTACTCCACACAGACCAGACCATGGCTTCATCACTCTGGGGAGTGGGGAGTGTAGTCTGCTCCCTCATGCCCCCTACCCATTCTGACTCCTTTTTACTTTGAGATGTGTTGGGACTGCTGTGAGGAAATAGGAAAAATAAGGCTCACTTTAGTAATCTTTGTCATAATAACTATTCCCCTATGTAAATAAACATCCTTTGCTTGGGAGGGAGATTGCTATCCCAGTTTGTTGACCTTCACTGTTGACCTAGCTCATTTTTAAAAGGCATGCTGTGTATTAGCGGAGATCTTGCCAGGCCCTGTTGACATAGAGTCTCAATCAACTTTCTTAAGCATGTATGGTCCCACATCTTCCATCTGATTCCCAGCTGGCAGCATTGAACTGAAGTCCTTTGATGACGTGACAGCAAGGCCAGAGCTCCCAGTTTCATCTGCCTCAATCTCTATCTTTCGCTGCTTTCTTCTCACCTCTTGGAAACTTCTAAGTCCAGGAATGCCCTACCTTCTCTCTTCTGCTCTACCACAGGCAATCTCTCTACAGTTTGACAAATAGAAATGGCAAGCAATAGGATATATTGGAATATATGAGAAAGCCATTTGGTGTAAACTTAATTTGACCTGACTTTATTTTTCCAAAAGGGCCTGACATGGCTGTTCAGCATGCATTGTATATCTGCTTAAGCATTTGCTATGTCCCAAAGACAAGAACAAATGGCCTTAAGATAAAGGTGCAACTTCCCCCCACCTTGGCATTTCCTTAAGGATAAGCATCTTTCCTTAGGCTAGGAACTGATTGCTGCGCTCACCTGTGACCACCCAGCTTGAGACAACAGACTGGCTATCTGCTGTGTCCACCAAGACAGCAGACCTACTACCTGCAGTGTCCATCAATCACTCTGCTGACAGAGCAGCTTTGTGACTATTGTAAAAGGGACATTGCAATCATATGTGAAACATGCTATTTGAGTGTATATAACCACTCTGTACACCCTACTTCTTTGGTGCCCTTCCTTCCTTGGGGAAGGAAGGCCCCAGGCTATGGTCCTCACATTTTGGCTCAGAATAAATTCACCCACATTTTCATTTATAGATTGGTTATGGATTATTTTCGCTGACAAGTTCTTTCTCCCACACTCAGGCAGCAGATAGACAGAGTGGTGAACCCTGATTGCACAGTAGGAATCCAATAGCAGAACACAATTCTGAGATTTTCTCTTTCAAGGATTTGCAAATCTTCAAGCTGTTCTCTTAATAGTCCCTTCCTAGTGTTCTGGGAAAACAGCAGAGTGACTTTCACGAACAATGCACTTTGCCCAAAGGAACTTCTTCTGGTACCTAGTGACTCATCTCTCTCTTTGGTAATGGCTTGCAAACAATTTTACTCTCACAGCCCTGGGGGCTCACCAAGAGTGAGTTTCTTTCAATTCTACTTTTGCGACTTTACTAACTCTTTCTTAACTGTTCAATAGCTTGCAGGGCTGGGTTAGAAGGTGGCGCAGTGTCAGGAAAGGTCTCATACACTTCTTCACTCTGTCTTGTTACGTGTGAATAAGACACTTAGTGTCTTCACAGCACTCCCCAAATAATGGGGAAGGCAGCATACATACCCTGAGGGTTCTAGGTGGAGTATGATACAATACCAAAGA
Source organism: Equus caballus (assembly GCF_041296265.1). Lineage (NCBI taxonomy): Eukaryota > Metazoa > Chordata > Mammalia > Perissodactyla > Equidae > Equus > Equus caballus. The sequence continues at coordinate 51,005,015 of NC_091700.1, forward strand.
GAGAATAATTGCTTATGAAGAGGTAAGTCAGGCAAGGCATCATGGAGGAGATATTTGAATGAGGCACTAAAAAATGGACAAGATTGAAAAAAGTAGCTCCACCATTTCTCTCTCCAGAGAAGGTGGTGACTCTGAAAAAGAGCACACCCATTTTTATCCTTTCCCAATATCAAAGCAAAAATTTGCACCAGACAAAGTGAAACAGGCAAAGACAACTTTACTCAAGACTACTACAATAAAGGAGAGATTGAACTCCACTTCACTGAAACAACAGATGGGAGGGTTTTTAAGCACTGGGGTGAACGAGATGTAAAGTCCTGGAGGGCACTAGCGGGGGAGGCTCGTCCACGGGATGTGCTGAGCACACCGATTTATTCCTGTACAGTTGTTTCCAGTTATCCATGTTTCCACTTTTCACAGTTTCAGTAACCTCTGATAAACTGCTATCTGAGAATATTAAATGGAAAATTCCAGAAATAAACAATTCGTAACTTTTCAACTGTGTGCCATTCTGAACAGCATGATGAGATCTCATGCCATCCTGCTTGGTCCTGCCCCAGACATGAATCATCCCTTTGTCCAGCGTATCCACCGGTTAGTCACTTAGTAGCTGGCTTGGTCATCAGATCAACTGTGGCTATATGTAGTGCTTGTGTTCAAGTAACCTTTGTTTTACTTAATAACAGCCCCAAAGTGCAAGAGTAGTGATGCTAACGATTTGGATATGCCAAAGAGAAGCCATAAAGTGCTTTCTTTAAGTGAAAAGGTAAAAGTTCTTGAATTAATAAAGAAAGAAAAAAGATTATATACTGAGATTGCTAAGCTCTATGATAACTTTTATTTGGTATATTATAATTGTTCTATTTTATTATTAGTTCTTATTGTTAATCCATTACTGTGCCTACTTTATAAATTAAATTTTATCATAGATATGTATGTATAAGAAAAAACATACCAAGTATAGTGTTCAGTACTATCCACAGTTTCCGGCATCCTCAATTGTAAGTGAGCAAAAGTGAGGCCATCTTGTTTTGCTAAATGGCCCCAGCCTTTCTTCTGTGTGACTACTCAGTGTTCTGCATGTACTTTAAAAAACTCACATGCTCTCCTGATTTATGGCCTCCGTTTACGTTTGTACTCCCCACTAACTTGATAAATTAAAACTTTTCTCTATGAGATTCTCTCCAGGAACAGGCTGACCACAGGTGGGAAACACACCTACAAGGTATCCATCACAGCTGACAGAAGAATGGAACAATGTGGTGCCTGGAGCCCATCATACCTGAGACCAACATCCCTGGACGCCCTCCTCACTGCACATTTTCCTTATATAACTGCCTCAAGATTCTGTAGTTTTTGAAGATTGTAATTTTTGAGACATTAGTCACCCGTCTTCCAATTAGCTGGCTAATCTAATTAAACTTCCTTTCTCAATCTCTAACTCGTTGTGATTAATTGGCTCAGACTGCAGTGAGCAGAGCAAGCCCCTTGCTTGGTATCACTGGGTGGTCTTGAAATGTGTCCCCATGGATAAGGAGGGACTACTGTATTTGCAAGTATTTTTCTCTGTGATTAGGCCACCTATGGTTGCTAATTGGTGCACATCCTAAGTCAGTGTCCTGTCTTAAGTCTCCTGTCCCTAGCCTAAGTTAGGCTCCTGCCTGCCCACAGAGACAGGGAGATAGGAGTGCTGCCTCCTTCAAGGCTTGCATTTCAGAGGAATGGTGCTCAGGTCCTTGAGAAAAGTGTTCCCTGAGTTAGTATCTGGTAAAACTAGCAAGGGCCTGGGAGAAAACTTAGATGCATCTCAAAGGGGCCAAGAAAGAATTTACAATTATAAGTTTTCTAAAGTAAATCCTCTAAGAAAAGGGCGATCAGGGGCCTGTATTCACGAAAAAACCTGAATAAAGTTAGGCAAGTTAAGGGGAATGCTAAGAACATCTTGGTCACCACTCTTTGGGGAAAGAGATGTTGAATGTTGGCAAACAGATTAAACTCTGAAGGGGAGACAGGAGCAGACTGTGGTCATCAAGTTTCCTAAAAGGAAAGAGATAACCTATGGAGGCCCCTATATTTTTATGTTAAGGACAAGGACAAATTGTAGTTTTTCATGTGGTTCATGGATCAGAGACTTGCCATATTTATTCAAATAAATGGACACTGACTCATGCTTTGGAGTGATTAAGAACTCTAGTTATAGAATCAGATTGATTTTAGTTAAAATCCCGTCCTTGAAATTTATTTGCTGTAAAATCTGGAAAATTCACTTAATGTTTCTACTATGAGTAGGTAATTATACCTACCTCATAAGTGCATTGAAAGAACCAAATGAAACGTTCTAAGGAACATTTTCCACATAGTGCTTGGCATGTGATGAATGCTCAAGAAAGGGTAGCTACTTTACAAGAACCCAAATGAGGTGCCAGGTCCTGATTGGCCTGTTGCCTAATGTTATTCCCATTCTCTCATCTCAAACACAGCAAATAAGCACACTGTATGTCCTGCTTTGGGGGGAAAGATGTAAAAATTGCTTTGCTCACATCATGTTAATTATTAATATTTATTATTATTAATTATACTTTACACATATGATTTATGAAATGATAGATTTTCACAGGTGGACATGACCTTAAATGAACTTACTCCAATTTAAAAGAAGGCTTTTACTCCTCTGGAACACTCTATCATTCCCTTAGTCTTTAAAAAATGTTATTTGAATATTTATTTTCATCAAAACTTTATATATCCTTATTACCTTAGCATTCTGAATCTTTAGGGAAGCTGTATATTACATAAGCACTAAAGACTTTAGAAGGGAAAATCAGTAAAGAATAGAGTTAAACTCATTCCTAAAAAAAATCCCCAATGAGGCCAGCCTGGTGGCACAGCGGTTAAATTTGCACATTCTGCTCTGGCAGCCTGGGATTTGGTGATTCAGATCCCGGGTGCAGACCTACACACTGCTTATGAAGCCATGCTGTGACAGGCATCCCACATATAAAATTAAGGAAGATGGGCATGGATCTTAGCTCAGAGCCAATCCTCCTCAGCAAAAAGAGGAGGATTGGCAGCTGATGTTAGCTCATGGCCAATCTTTCCCCCAGCCCCCCCCAAAAAATCCCCAAATTTCCTTTGGCCACTAATGGAAGAAATTTTTCTCACTAAGGAAAAAAAAAGAGCCCTAGGGCCAGCCCTGTAGCCTAGTGGTTAAGTTCCAAGAGCTCTGCTTCAGTGGCCCAAGTTCAGTTCCAGGGCACAGATCTACATTACTTGTCAGCAGTCATTCTGCGGTGGGGACCCACATACAAAATAGACGAAGACTGACACAGATGTTAGCTCAGGATGAATCCTCCTCAAGCAAAAAGAGGAAGACTGGCAACAGATGTTAGCTCAGGGCAAATTTTCCTCCACAAAAGCGAAAAAAGTCCTGCTACTCTGTGAACCACTTTTCCAAATAGAAGAAAATTTTCTGCATTTCCAGCTTGCCTTGAATGCCAGGCTTCCTGCATGACTACTGCAGGAAGTCTGCACGACTGACTGGCTCAATAGGAAAGATATCAAAGAACCTCTCAGCCTAGAAAGTAGGACTGTAGCCCTTGGTCAATTACTGGAAACTCAATATTGACTAGAATACCAATACAAATATGATCCGGATGCAATGACTCAAACTATGTTTTCATTTAATTCTCATGGAACAAGAAAATAGTTATGTTACAAATGCTTACTATGTTCTCAGTATTTTTTGACAATACTTATATGATTGATGCTTGCTATAAACTGAATGTTTATATCCCCCCAAAATTAATATATTGAAATCCTAACCTCCAGTGTATCAGGAGGTGGAGCATTTAGAGTGGAGCCCTCATGAGTGAGATTAGCTGCCTTATAAAAGAGACCCCAGAGATTTCTCTTGTCCCTTCCACTGTGTAAGGACCGAGTGAAAAGATAACCATCTATGAACCAGGACGTGGACCTTCACCTGACACCAAACCTGCTGGTGTCTTGATCTTGAACTTCCCAGCTTTCAGAAACATGAGAAATAAATTTCTGTTGTTTATAATCCATCTTGGTGGTCTAGCAGGTAAGATTTGGCACTCTTACCACCAAGTCCCTGGTTTGTTTCCCAGTCTAGGAACCACACCATCCATCTGTCCATTGTCACACTATTGCTGTGATGCTGAAAGCTAGGCCGCTGGTATTTCAAATACCAGCAGGGTCACCCATGGTGGACAGGTTTCAGCACAGCTTCCAGACAAAGACAGACCAGGAAGAGGGACCTGGCCACCCACTTCTGAAAAAATTGGCCATGAGAACCCTATGAATAGCAGTGGAGCATTATATAATACAGGGCCAGAAGGTGAGAGGATGCTGCCCAAAGACTGGGCAGGGTTCCCCTCTGCTGTCCACAGGTCGCTAGCAGTCAGAATCAACTTCACTGCACTAACAACAAAAATAATCCATCCAATCTATGGTAGTTTTATTATTAGCAGTCCGAAAGGACGAAGACACTATTATCGTCACCATTTTTAAAGATGAGAAAAACATTCCCAAGGTAAATGGGAGATGGGAGCGGATTTGCATCCGGGCTTCTGAAAGTTCCCAACAAGTGTTAAAAAGGCAGACAAAACAGAACACAGATAAGTAAATCTAGCCCTGAGGGAAGGACTGTTTTTGGAAAAGAGTTCAGCATGTATCCTGAACACAGGTAAGGTATCAAATACAAATGAGAGAACTTATGAAGGAAGAATTTCCTTCCCTTTACACGAGGAGAAAGCCTGTTTGCTGATGCTCGAGAAGATACAGCCCTTTGTTTAATGCTCCTATCAACTGGGATTGAAATTAATGATTTTAGCAGATGTTTTTCTCCTCTGTGATTCGAAAAGAGAAAAAACCCATCACTCTCAATTTTTTTGTTTCTTAGAGACATTCAGCAAAATGTCCTAGGTTGGTATGCAAGCAGAAAGTACATATTCCAATTTACCCACTACTACTAACTAATCAAAAACAAGTGGCTCCCTACAAGTGAAAACAATAACAATGAAACACTTTCAAATGCTTTAGATAAAAAAGCGGAGAATCATAATAATTAATTTGATTAAATATCTAACTCTGGAGATGTTAAAGTCTGTTGTGTCTTCTATCTGATAGAAATAAATACTAAAACTAAAACACCTGCTTTATAAGCACTTTAGAATTCAAAAAGCTGATCCTAAGTAAGGTACAAAAGACTTGATACATACAAACCACCCGAGCGGAAAAATCTCAAAGTATAAAAGCCTTTAAATGATTTCCTTTACAATTCATGAAATATGCCACAGGTAGCCATCCAGTCTAGAAGAAGCTCCAACAAGGAGAAATATGTTCATGCAACTTGTCATGAACAAGAAACCTTGCAGCTGTGAGACTTGCAAAGAGAGAATTACAATAATGTAGCCTGCTGGCAGTTTAGCTTAACCAGAATCACTGAAAATATATACATGATATTAAAATTCTGATGTCTTGTTCTTGTGTCAGAAATGACAATGACAAGGAAAAAAACAGAATCCATTGTCATGACAAAAACCATAGGACCCCACAAAATGGCCGACTATATCATCAAAATGAAGACAGTATGAGCTTATCTTCCTGAAATGTTTTCTTCACACTCTAGCTAAAATTAGTTGAAAATGTGATTCTACTATATTTAAAATAGTTTTTTCCCTAGCTTCATTTAGAGAAAAATCTTCTCTTTCTAGGCAAAGACTCTCTTTGCAGGAAACTATCCAATTTCTTGAAGCCACCATATCAACAATTGGTAATGGGCAAATCTACAGTTCACAGTAATTTCTAGTCATCCGACCTGGATATGGTTATTACTTTATTTATTCACTCACATCCAAGGTAAGTGAGAAATCAAGACTTGGAAACTCAATCACAAAGACATCTATAATAGTTACCTCTTATTTTCTGATATAGGAAAATTTATAGAATTCAACAAAACAAAAAAGATCCAAGCACTGTCCCTTAATTCTCTATATCCATATTAATATGATACTTAATGCTATATTAAATTGTCCTTGCTGAGATTTGCTTGCTTCACATTGAAACATGATGCTTCACATTTATACTTTACAGTGTTGCTGATATTTAGAAATCTATAATTTGTCTTTGTAACCTTTGACTTAATGTCATCATAATCACAACCTGGGTTGATTGCAAATTAGCAAAACTCTAATGGAAGCCTACTTGGAAATATACATCAAATATGACCCAGAAATTCTACTTGTAAGAATTTATCCTATAGATATACTTGCATGCTTTCAAAATGTCATTTGAATGTTTGTCATTTGTACGTTTGAATCATTCTTTCTAAAATATTGGAAACTATGTAAATATGTATAAATAGAGGATGGGTTAAATAAAATTATAATCACAAAATGGAAAATTATGTAGTTGTAAAAATAATGAGATTGCCTATTTATGTGTTAGTATGGAACAATCTCTAAGATATACTGTTAATTAAAATATGGTACCAAACATTGTATAGAATATTATGTAAAAGAGGAATGTGTATACACCTATCTCGGAAAAAAAAAAAGCATCAGAAAGTAAGATTATTTTTTACTGTGTTCAGGGGAACTGGTGGACGAGGAAACAGTAGGAGAAATCATTTTCAGTGTATGCCCTTTATACTTTTAAATTTTCCATTATGTGAATGCATCACTGAGCAAGAAAGCATTGACCCAGTAGGTATGGATTGCTCAAACTCTGCACATTTCAAAGAAAAGTCTGTCTTCAGGATTGGCTTTTAGTAGACTCCTGGGAGACAATCTCTTGGCCCTTGGTATATTCCGTGCGAGAAGAGTAACTTTGTATGACTGATGCCTTAGGCCACATGGTTTTATGGCAAGTACCTGTTTGTGTATGCCTGAGGCATTGAGTCACACTCCACCAGCTTGACCAGGTAAGCTTATCTGAAAATGCAATTTATGGTGAGCACCTGTTTTTCCTCTGAGGGAGTGGAGTGTGAGAAGACTAGAGTCTGAGTAGCTAAGGTCAGTCATGCAGGTACTAAATGCCTCAGTGACTGACCTCTAATGAAATACTGGACACTGAAGCTTGAGTGAGCTTCTGTGGTTAGCACCACTTCACACATCTTACCATATGTTGTTGCTGGGAGAATTGAGCGGTCCTCTTGTGACTCTACTGAGGAGGATACCACTGAAAGCTTGAACATGTTTTCTTCTAGTGTTTGCCCTATATGACTTTTCCCTTTGCAGATTTTAGTCTGTATCCTTTCATTGTAATACACAACAACCATGAGTATAGCAGTTTTTCTGAGTCCTATGAGTCCTTCTAGAAAATCATGGAGCCATAGGCCAGAGGATGGTTTTGAGGACGGACCTTGACACAATTGCATATTCCCAAAATCAAAGTAAAACATTTAAAGTTTGTTCATGGAAAGAATCTATAACCAATCTATAAATGAAAATGTAGGTGAGTTTATTCTGAGCCAAAATGTGAGGGCCATAGCCCAGGGCCTTTCTTCCCTAAGGAAGAAAGGGCACCAAAGAAGTGGGGTGTACAGAGTGGTTATATACCCCCAAAGAGGATGTTTCACATATGATTGAAATGTCCCTTTTACAATAGTTACCAGACTGCTCTGTCAGCACAGCGATTGATGGACACTGCAGGTAGTAGGTCTGCTGTCTTGGTGGACACAGCAGGGTGGCAGGTCTATTGTCTTGATCTGGGTGCTCACAGGTGAGCACGGCAATCAGTTCCTAGCCTAAGGAAAGATGCTTATCCTTAAGGAAATGCCACTGTGGGGGGAAGTTGCACCTTTATCTTAAGGCCATTTGTTCTTGTCTTTGGGACATAGCAAATGCTTAAGCAGATAAACAATGCATGCTGAACGGCCATGTCAGGCCCTTTTGGAAAAACAAAGTCAGGCAGAATTGATTTACATCAAATGGCTTCCTCATATACTCCAATATATCCTATTACTTGCCATTTCTATTTGTCAAGTTTAAATTGCCTTTATCAGAGTCAATTCATTCGGTAAATAAAGAGTTAATTGAACTCCTACTAGAACCACGTTCTGTTCTAGTTATTGTGAGAAATCCTAGAATAAGACCCTTATCAAGTTTATTGAAGGGATAAAAGTAAAACAGTGAAATTATTTGTTTAGAACACAAAGAGTTATGATTGTTTCCTATATAGAGTGGATCAGAGGCTCTGACCTCCTGGAGTTTAAAGATTATTATTGTTCAGGAAAAGAATACAAGTACGGTTTTATGAAAATAGTTCTCTTTTACTGAACATCTACTATACTCTGCCATTGGTGCTACTTGTTTTACTTCTTTCGTTTCTAAAGCACTTTAAGGTAAACATTTACATACATATTTAACAGGTGAGGCAACTGAGACTCAGAGAGCCTGAGACCAAGATCATGCATTTAAAAAGTGGTAGAAGAGGGTTTCTGGTCAAAAATCTCCAATTTTATATCTGCTACTGTAATATAGATACAACGTAGTCCTGTGATAGTATATGAGTGCATTATCTAAAATTTCAAGCTTTACGAGTGAAGAATTCTCAGGTTTGGATGAAGGAACACTCACCTAGGAAGAGCCAGACCCAAAGTACAAACCCCTGTCTACTTGAACCTGGAGGCTGCGTTTCTTCCCATTGTGTTAAAGTGCCCTAGGAAGCCAAATGATATGTATAAATAAGATTTTTTAGGACAGACCACACTTATATGATTGTAGAGAAATAACATAAAATTGTTTTTAAAGATTCACAAAAGCAAAATTTGCAAAAAATATACCTCGTCTTAATAAGAATTTTTAGTAATTCTATATTTATCTTTAAATATAAACTAATTGTAAGGGAAGAAACTGTTACAGTAGCAGACTTTAAGTCGTAGGAAAATATATGCATATAAAACTAATATTGTGCAAAAATTAAATATATATGTGTGAGTTACAAACAAAAGGAAGTGAAACAGCTGCAGCTTTCTCTAATTTCAGTTAAAAATAAATGAAGGATTCCAGATACACACTTCTCATATTTTGATTCCTTATCCTTGAAATGTCTGTTTGTACTTTGAATGTATTGCTATATAAGTCACAAGTAATCACAGAAACAGTAAAAAGTCGTCAAATTGCATTAATAGATAGTGCATATATGGCAACATCATAGTTATTAACCCAGGTATTAATTTCCAAGCAATTTCTTCAAACCTCTTAGATGGAGACTAAATGCAGCGTTGCTTGATGACCCCATCATTGCATTGTAATTGAAGAATCTAACAGAAATTTAGATTACTAACTAAATTAAACACATTAAAAGCTTATCTGAAACTCCAAATTACAGCCTTTGAAGACTCAAAAAGTCAGAAACACAAAGACAGCTATATTTAACTGATTTAAAAGAAAAAAACAACACAGCTGGAAATTTATCATAAAACACTGTGTTCATAATGCAGAACTGCATGTAGTTTTCACTAATGTCTATCCAACCATTCTAAGAAGTTTCAATTTAAAGACAATATGCATTTCCCTTAGGACATCATCATATTAAAAGTAAGGTGGCTTTTATTTTTAATTGGGAAGAATGAAGAGCTGTTTGAATCTTGCTATACTTCATAAGCAATAAGCAAATATTACCCCCACAGGCGAGTCAGATGTAACAGCAGGAGATTAGTGAAACACATGCTTCTTATGATAAAAATTGGTACTGAGGAAAATGACGAAATAACGTAACTCTCTGAGCCATCAAAATTTCCCTGAAAGACAGTCCATGAATTCAGGATTACAAATCTAGTAGATCAATGCTGTGGGACTGAAATGGTATCACATGGTGGGACCTCACATACACTGAGGGAGTTGACTGGAATTGTGCCATGGAAGCTGGGTAAAAGAATATATACAGCCTGCCTTGAATCCTTTAAGAAAAAAAAATTAGCATGAGTAAGGCGGGAAACATTCCTTAATCTTTCATTTAATTTCTTTCACCTTTCAACAACAAAGGAAGATCTGAATATTTTAGAGAAATAGAAACAACTTAGCGGCTTTAGTAAAGTGTACTCAGCATGAAGAAGGAATAAACGATGATGTAGAAATAAACCTTTTTTTAAAGAGACTTCAAATTGGTTAAAAATAGAGTTTACTGAGACTTTATTGCAATACTTTTTGTCGTTTTTGTAATTTTCTTACAAAATTTAAGGTATAACAATTAGAATAAAAAGAAACACTTTCTCTGAATTCTTTATAACTGTCTATTTTAATTAAGAAAACAAAACATTTTACTAAGTGCATACCAGTTGCTAGCAATACCTTTGTTATTTTTTTTCCAGGAAATCAAAAATAAATGAGACATGGTCCTTTAAAAGTCCTTTTAAGTACATGATGAAGGATTTTGTATCTAAAAGTTTTAGGAGTAGTCATAAAACTGCCCAGCATATTTAGTCTGTGATGTTGGATTCAAATATTAGCTAAGGAGAAATTAAATTTGGGAACTAAGAAAGGAAACACTCAGAGTAATGCTCCACTTGGAAGTGAGAACCAACTGTTGCTTCTTTCTGTGCGATTTCAGGTTCTAACAATCTCCCAAAGTGAGGCGCATGTCTATAGAGAGGAGCTAGGGCTCTTTTAGGATGATCTTCTGTGTTTTATTGGCTCTGTGTTTTATTTAGTATTTTTGGCTTTTTGAGGATGCCTTTAAATGAATACGTTTTTCTCAGGTCTTCGAGTTCCCTTACGCAAAACAATAATATACGCATTCTTAAAATAAAAGCTTTATGAGGAAGAGTATCAATTACCATGGAAGACCAACACTCAGAGCACAAATTTTGTAACTATCATTCCAAAGGAAAAATTTAGTTAAGAAGATAAAGCTCTCTCTAGATCCATATGACACTGTTTACCCTCCTCACTAGACAAAGTTAATTCTCCTTTGAATTCTTCTCTTTCCTACGGTGCAGGAGGGGGAAATTCCCCTTCTACCCTTTTTATGCTCTTATGGCTAAACTCATGATAAAAATGACACCAGACCAGATTAACAGGAGAAAACCCAGTTTAATACATACATATTGAAGATCATAGAGAAATGATACTCGGAGAGTAAACAAACAGGCAGTATATATATCTTTTACACAAAGAAACAATAAATTTCTGAGGAATGACGGGACAAAGAAACTTCCATGCTGAGTATGTAATTAGTGAGGAGTTTAAACACTGTTTCGGTTTGAGATAGTAAATTAACAACGTTTGCTTATGCAGGCTTCTTGGCCCAGAATCCCCTGGCTCTGGAGATGAGGATGCAGACAGAGTACACTTCATACGCGAGATGTATTTCCTGCTTTCGGGGCAACAGAGTCAGGAGGGTTAAAATGCCCTTTTTACTTCTCAAATAACTTTAATTCAAAATAATCAGTATGCCATTGTGGGATATTTTAGGGTGACCTGCCCTGGGCCCCAAACTGTTTTAAACACTATTTCTTTGGCATTTATTTAGTAAACACATTTATATATTTTGCTTAGCTTCATTATATACGTACTCCATTACGAGACAGCTCTTGTTCATGTTTATTGCCCTAACCTGAAGTCACTAGAAGAACTCAATAAATACCACTTCAATTAGTAAATATGAGTTGAATGCAGAATAAAGTCAGTTAAGATGCCATTTGGAGATTATCGTCTGAGTTAATTTGGGTTTTTTTGGTGAGGAAGATTTGCTCTCAGCTAACATCTATTGCCCATCTTCTCTTTATTTTTTGCTTGAGGAAGATTAGTCCTAAGCTAACATCTGTGTCAATCTTCCTCTATTTTGAATGTGGGATGCAGCACAGCATGGCTTGGCAAGTAGTGTAGGTCCGTGCCCGGGATCTGAACCTGTGTACCTGGGCTACAGAAGCGGAGCACACTGGCCTTAACCACTACACCATGGGGCTGGCACCAAGAATGGTTTTTGACCCCTGGTTTGCAGGAAATAATTTTTTAAAAACCTTGCAGCACAGAGGTTCAGCCAAGGAAAGACTAATAATTATGTATGTGTGTGTGGTATTTAAAAACAAAGATATACTGTGAGTCATGTTTCTAACCCTTAAAGTACGATAAAAACATCTTTTAGGAGATGATACATAGCATTTTGACATAGGCAAAATTAAACATATTACTGGAATATGCTAGTGGTGAAAGCTGCTGTTTTGATTTTCATGTTGATGAGGATAGGCAGGAAATTCTGGGGAATTTTTCATAATATTCTCCTTCTGTCTTTTCTGTTGACAAACAAGTTTTCTAACAAACATGGCATGACATTACATCATGGCAATTGCTATATTCATTGATGTCATACGCAATAGCACATGTACTAGTAGAGAAACAGTTATGAATTTGTTGAATTTTATTAATGAGATACATTGGATGGACATTCAACAATCTGGTCAAAATAGAAATTAAACAGACTGATTATTCTTTACATATATTTGCAATATATAGAGAGAATAGATTGCTTATTAATTCTCTTTTGGAAACTGAGTCAGACTAAAACTGATTTATAATTTGTGATGTTTCAATCTGGATTCATTTTCATTTTTAAATTCTTATGAAAAAAATGGCTTCTCATACAAATTCTTTTCAAATTACCCAATTCTAGTATTTGGACATGTTAAACGCTTCATCTCCTTTTCTTAATCTGTAGGCTGGGTATAGTTATAGTCACTTCCACATAGGTTGTTGTGTCTATTAAATTAAATGCAATATAAGTAGATCAGTATCTCAATAATCACTCAATAACTGCTAATGTTTGCTATTGTTATCATCATCATCATTTTTATATAAACTAATTGCAAGTAATTTATATGATTAAAATAAGTTCCATAGGATCTCTATAGAAACACTTCATTGTTATTTTTTAGAGATAAATCAAACGTTTGAAGGTAGTAAGTTTAAAAGAAAGATTGGGTTGAACTGGAGTTCCTTCTGTTTAGGGTGTCAAATAGACAACAACAAAACAGTTAACAAGTGCTGTAAAAGAATTGCTACTCTGATAGCACATAGTAGGGGCTCTACAGAACTCTCAAGTTTGGAGAAAGCTTCTCCAACAAAATGAAATATGTGCTGAGTTCTGAGGATCAGTAAAACTTATTTCAGAGAAGTTAAGAGATGGAGGGAAATCCAGATAAAGGGGACAGCATGTGCACTGGTGTGAAGGCTTGCGAGGGATGCCATGCTGAGGAATTTGAAGTGCGATGGATCGGTATCACTGGAGGTGATGAAGCATAAGTAAGTAGAGAAACAGGTGAGAAAGAAGACAATGAAAAACATGAATTATATAGAACCTTGCATGTGTTTTAAGATATTTGAAATTTATCCCGTAGTCAACAAAGAATCAATACAGGTATTTTCAGGGGCCGGCCGGTGACACAGTGGTTAAGTTCACACGTTCTGCTTTGGTGGCCTGGCGTTGGCAGGTTGGGATCCTGGGTGCGGACATGGCCCTGCTTGGCACACCATGCTGTGGTAGGCGTCCCACATATAAAGTAGAGGAAGATGGGCATGGATGTTAGCTCAGGGCCAGTCTTCCTCAGCAAAAAGAGGAGGATTGGCAGCAGATGTTAGCTCAGGGCTAATCTTCCTCAAAAAAATCAAACAGGTATTTTCGTTTGATATATAGTTTTAAATTGTTCACATGCAATTTACACACATAATTTCTTTAGTAATTGAGTTTTTACAATTGATTATCTACGTGTAACAACTACCTTGGTTAAGATACAGAACATTTCTATCACCATACAAAGTTCCCTCATATTTCTTTTAAATAAATGCTCCCTCCTGCCTCAGAAGCAACCACCTTCTGATTTCATTGTTATAAGTTCCTTGTTTTTGTGCTGTATATAAATAGAATCATAAAGATTGCATTCTTTTGTGCAATATAGTATTTTAGAAGTTCACCTATGTTGTCAAATATATCATTACCGTATTTCAATTTATTGCTGACAGGTATTCCATAGTATGAATACATTTCGTTGTATTTATCCATACCCCTATTGACGGATATTTGGGTTATTTCCAGATTGGGACAATTAGGCATAAGCCTGCTATGAACATTATCTACAAATCAGTTTTTGTGGACATATGTTAGACACCTTGAAGTGAAATTGTTTCATCGCTTTGTGGAGGCAGGTGTAATATTTTTTTATAGTTATAAGCTGTATTTTTCAACTCAAAAGAAAACTAACAGTGATTATTAGAAATTTTTTTAATTTTGTGAAATTTCAGTTGTGTTAACATTTGTCAGACACCATATAAGTGTGCCCCTTCACCCCTTATACCCACCCTCCACCATCCTTCCTCCTAGCAACCACTAAATTGTTCTCTTTGTCTGTAAGTTTGTTTATATTCCACATACGAGTGAAATAATACAGTGTTTGTCTTTCTCTGTCTGGCTTATTTCGCCATGCAAAAGAGGCATGTGTAATTTTGAAAGAAAATACTAAACAGTTCTCTAAAATTCTGGTACCATTTACACTCTCCTCGGCAATGTATGAGAGTTCCAGTTGCTTCATTTTCTTGTCAGCATTGTGAATCTTGTTGATATTAGACATTCCAGCAGATGAAAAATGGTATCCTATTGGGGTTTCAATTTGTATTTCTCTCACAGCTTAGTAGCTGTAGCACATCTTTTCATATGTATATTGAATATTCATATATCTTATTTTTCATTTATTTTCAACTAATTTGCATATGTTTAATCGGGTTGTCTTTTTATTATTGCATTGTAGAAGTTCTTTATATATACTAGATGCACATACTTTCAGTTTGTAGCTTGCCAGTTCATTTTCTTAATGGTATACATTATGAACAGTAATTATTAGTTTTGATAAGGTCAATTGACCTTGTGTGTGTGTGTGTTCTAAGAAACACTTTACCACAATCATGAAGATAGTCTCCAATTTTCTTCCAGCTTGTATATTTCTGGTTTTATGGTCAAGTCTATGACCTATTTCAAATTAATTTTGACTTAGGAACTAAGGAAGGGGTTGAGGTTATTTCTTTGCTATTTTTTTCAACATAAATATCCAGTTGTTTTAACAACATTTGTTAAACCCATTAACACATATAAACATATAAACGTAACACACACTCCTTCTTTTCCCTTTTGAATTGACTTACTGCTTTTCTGTAAATAACCAAGTGACAATAAATGTGTGTGTCAAGACTCCCTATGCTGTTCCATTGACCCATGTGTTTGTCCTTAGACAGATCCAACACTGAGGCAGGCAGTAGCTTCACCATCAGTCCTGAAATCAAGACGTGTAAGTCATCCAACTCTGACCTGGTGTTTTTAAATGTCAAGACAGATTCCTTTAGATCCTTTGTATTTTTATATCAATGTTAGAATAAGCTTACTAATTTTCTTTTTAAAAATCTACTGGGATTTTGGTTGTGATTGCATTGAATCTATACATCAATTTAGGGAGAATGGATATTTTAAAACATCAAGTCTTGCAATCCATAAACATGGTATATCTCTCCTTTTATTCATAACTGCTTTAATTTCTCTTGGAAATGTTTTGCGGTTTTCAGCATAGAGATGTTGCACATCTGCATTAGGTTTATTCTTAGTTATTCTTATGTATTTTGGTGCTATGCTAAGTGCTATTATTTAAATTTTATTTTCAAATTTTTATTGATTATATACAGAAATATCAATTTTATGCTAATCTTGTATCTTGTAATTTTCCCACTTTCATGTGTTATTTCTACTACTTATTTTGTATATTCCAAATGATTTTCAAACATACAACTGCGGCTGTATTTTTTTCTCCTCAATCTTGATGCTTTTAACTATTCTTTATCTTGCCTTATTGCATTTGTTAGGATTTTTGGTACAATGTTGAATAAAAGAGGTGAGTACCTAGCAGATTTCCTTGTCTTCTTTTTTATTTAAGAGGGAAATGCTCAATGTTTGCCATTAATTGTGATGCCAGCTGTAGATTTTTTATAGAAGTCATTTTTTCAGATTGAGAAAGTTCCCTTCTAACTCTAGATACTGAGAATTTTTAAAACTTTTATCATGAATAGGTGTTGATCTTTTTCAAATTTTTTTCTTTGTATGTATTTTAATTATCTGTGTTATACTTTAATGTGATAAATTATGATTGATTTAAAAATGTTAAACCAACCTCACATTCCTGACTTTACCCTACCTGGTCATGATATGTTACTTTTTTACATGTAGTTGAATTCAATTTGCTCAGTTTTTGTTAAGAATTTTGTATCTATGTTCATGAAAGCTATTTTTCTCTGATTTTTCCTCATATAATGTCTTTAATATCAGAGTTTTGCTGGATTCATCAATTGAGTTATAAATTATTCCCTCCTCTCTATCTTCGGAGAAGATTTATCTATGATTTGTACTATTTCTCGTAAACATGATTAATGAAATTCACTTATATATCTTGTCCTGGATTTTTCTTTGTGGAAAGATATTGAATAAGAATTCAATTTCTTTAATAGATATAATACTTGGATATTGATTTCAACTTATATCAATTTTGGCAAATTGTGTTTTTCAAGAACTTCTCCATTTCATTTAAATTGTCTAATTTATTGGCATAAAGTTTTTCTTACTATTCCCCAATTATTCTCTTACTGTCTGTGTGTTTATTCTACCAGTTGCGGAGAGGAATTGTTGCATCTCCAGTATGATTGTATATTGATCTCTTTTGTCTCTAGTTCTATTTTTCGGTCTCTTCTACTACAAGGAGTGAAGCAATTGAGACTAGATTATGAACGACTAGCACACATGCAAATTTATAAGGACTTCATAAGAAATTTCTTAGATCAACTATTCTTGTAATTTATAATTTCTCAACTCAGGATCATACAAATTTCAAAATCAAATAAAACATGATTATTCCCATTCAGGGAAATGAAATTACATTATTCACTAGATGTAAGAAATATTATGAAGCATCATATGTAAAAGTCTGAAAAGGAAATAATTAAATTTCCATATTAATAATATAAGGAAAAAGTCCTTACAAATTGTGTAAAGTATTAAAATAATTGTTTGTGTAACCAATGTCTGTCCCAAATCTCCCATGTTCTAAAATAGTTGCATGAATAATTTGGGTCAATTAAAATCAATAAGGTATCAATTTCCTAAGAAATAAAATTTATTTTAGTATGTTCAAATTATGTTTATCTTGAAACAAACAGAACTAATACAAAAACTCCCATTCACATGAACATACACACTAACAAGCCTTCCCAACTTGATACCCCACTAATCTTTTCAAAATGTGTAGGTCTCACAGTAATTTCTAACGGATTCATTGTATTATATATCTCACTCATTTAATATTTAAGTACACTTTATACTTGTACTTTAATAGGCTGAAATATATGTAAAGAACAGAAGCTTGGTGTATTTGACCATTCTCATATAAACAGATTTATCTATAAATACACAGTAGCATCTACGTATTTTACTTAATGGATATCTAAGTGTAAAGAGGTAATTAGCACATTTATGAATACCATGTCTATTTTCCACTTTTGGGGGGGTTTGTTGCTTGTCAATGAGAATGTGCTCAATACTCTGAATTATAGAAATATAAGCCCTTGTATTTGGAAACTTCTGTAAAAGAGAAGTTCAGATAGTCTAATTTTCTAAATAGCAAAGAGCTGGTATTTTAATCACTAGTGTTTGTCCTTATGTTTTAAAAAGGACACATTTTTAAAACATGAAACTTTTCCCTCAGCTCTGAAACAGAACGTCTGAACATAATTTAAACCTCGTTTCATTGTTAAGGTGATAGCTTTAATTCTCAAAGTTTGGCCATTGCTGTTTTATGCAGAAGCTGATGCTAATGGTGTTGTATACCATTCAAAAGAGATTGTGATTCTATCAATTGTCTTTAGAGAACAACCCCGATGACAGTTTATCCTTGGGTCACTAGCTGCTGATTGTATAATTGATTACTCAATGAACATAACACTTACAGTAAAGCAACTACAGAGTGTTAATTACTTGTCAGCGTATTAGGGCTTCAAAGATCTTTATGTCAGTCTCTGCCCTCAAGAAGCTTGTTTTCTATTAGAGTGGAATGAAAAGCCTGTATTGGCCAACCCTTTCCATCCAAGCCCAACAATTCTGCAAGATGGAGTCCTTTACTCCTATTACCTATGAGAAAATTGGGATTCTGAAATGTTAGATTATTTGATGTATACCAGACAGGAGTGAATGGAAGAACCAAAATCAAACTCAGTTCTCTTTGACTTTGAAACTTCTGTTCTGTCTTCAAAACCTCCATGCCCCCAAGGGCTTTTGTATACACTGAAGTCTTCACTTCCCAGTTTTCCGGCAAGAAGACAAGTTCTGTCTCCTCTATGAGGATGGCTGCTTATCTCTGCATTCTTAACCTTCTGAGGCAGCCAGTGATGTCATCTTTATGGTGATAATTGCCAATTTCACCAAATCATAGATCTTTAGGATTGGCAAGGTCCTTACAAATTATCTAATCCAGCCCCTTCCTTGTATAGTTAAGGCACTCAAGTTTAGGAATGCAGACTTCACAGGCAGACCATTGTTGGCAGAGCCAGAAACTGATCATGTCTCCAGACTCCTAGGAACATGCTCTTTCCATCATACATGCTGTTCTTCCTTGGATATATTCTCCATGCTCTTCCATTTCCTAATTCTTTAATATTGCTTAGTCTTCATTTAAATAATACAGGCTTTGATACAGAAGCCATCAGTCCATTAGATTACTACACTTTTCCCGGTGAAGGAAGTAATAGCAGAGTAAGCATAGTCTTCCGGTTTTTAATCCTTGTTTATATGTTATTGGATGTTTCTACATAATGGTTCTGGTTAACAAGGTCTGTGTGTTCTCTGTGAATGGCTAGTTTGCAGACTTAAACTAAACATGAGTTAGCCCTTTCAAAACTAAAGTTCTGTAGGTCTATGCTTCTACGACAATACAGACTGTTTCAGCTCAATTTTAATTTTTAGCACTGTCCCCACTTGGCTTATCTTAAGAACTGCTGGAGAATGTGTTCAGTTTTTACATAACTTGGAGTGATTTTTGTTTTTTATTGTGAAATTTTTTGCTTCTTCAAAAGTCTTACTGTGACTTAAAAAAAATAACTCTGTTTTCACTGGCTCTCAATTTTACTAACGTCTCAACCAGAACAGCAACTAAAAGAGAACACTGGTTTGGTATGAATTACAAAAACAAAATAAAATAAAAATTAAAAAGGGTGACCTTCCTTTCACTGATACGTTTTAAAAAGAAGAAGCTCCTTCCTCTGGGTTGACAAGCTCCAGGCCCAATCATGTGAGGGCCATTATTCGGCGTCTGGGCTGAGGCTGGATTTAGGACTCCACTCCTTCCTTTGGTCAATGTCTCTTTGCAACAACACACTGGAGGTATATTCTCAACTTTGTGGATTAATCAGAGAATTGCTTGGGAATATCCAGTGTATATTCTAAATGATACTGTTTACATAGAGGAAATATATGGAAGAAATGGTCAGGATAGAGAATATGACAACATCACTCGAAGAATCTCTTGAGATACCAGGTTTTGTACAATCTCGACCCTAATTTGGTCATCAATCAGTAAGGACTATATGATTTGTATAAGTGTATGCATTTGTTTGACACTGACTCTCTGATTTCATATTAAATACATTTAATATGTCTTCATTTTGCCACCTTTTCTAAGATGATGTTTTCACTGTCACTATTTTGGAAGAGTGTTAGGAAAACAAGTCTCATCTCAAACGGATTTGTGATGATTGTCACATATCTGAAATCATAGTCACAATTCCATTGTATTTTTCAGAGTATTTTTAAAAGACTATACCTAATGACTAGCCAAGCATTTCTAGATACTTCAGTAGGAGCAGTGGGTCATGTTTTTCAATTCAATTTGGATACTATCTGCTAAAAATGCGTAAGTAATTTAGTATACTTGATATAGTTTTTAAAAGATTATTGTAAGTGAAGATTACATTATTCATTAAGATTCCTGGAGTTATGTTTCATATAAAAACAAATACTAAAAGAGACGGAAGCTAACATTATACATTCTTCCAATTCTACAGAGAGTAAACATATGAAAATGTGGGAGACTAATCTCTTTTATTGTTATGTTAATGCAAAATATTTGCATCTTTGGCATTCTTAATGACACTGTATGTATAGGTTTTTTTAAAATTGCCTTTCTTTGTATTAGCAAAGACTAGAAGTGTCTATCATCTTTGTGCTGTCAGTGAAACTTTATGACCCTATGAATTGTTCCTATGTCAGACTGCTGTAGGACTTTTTCTGTATTTCCTAAAAAGTAATGTGCTCCTAAAAACTAAACTAAGATTTTAAAAACCTGGGAGCTCATTTAAGACCTGCCACTTACCAGGCAACTAAACTTTGAAAATTTACAACCTTATGAGCCTCACATTTCCATCTATCAACTAGGGTGAGAAACATGCTCTGGCTTCCTTCCTATGGTTGAGTTGTTAGGAGCAAATATGAACAATATGTGAAAGTATTTTAAAGTTATGAAGTCCTATACAGAAATAAAATGTAATTATTTGAAGCCTATTAGGTTGTACTTTGAAAAATGATTTGACTTCTGCTTATTGATATCATGTATCACACATCAAATGTGGTCAGCCAAAATACTCTTCTGAATATCATCTTTCAGCCAATTCACTTTCACAATCAAGTTAGAACAAGAAATTACACACCCACATTTTCCAGAGTATTGCTTCCAAGTGCGTCCTACAGTGCTCTAAGCCTAGAATGCCAAGGGTCATGCTTCTGGCACTGGCTGTAGGTGACCACTGTGGACAGCTGATTGTAGCTCCCCTTAGCTGCAAGGTGGGGATTTGGTCTTTTTTATTCACTGTATCTCAAACACCTGGAACCGTAATTAGCTCGCACAACCTCTCCATAAATACTTGCTGAGTGAATAAAAGAATTTCTCTCCTATAATACCGAAAAGACCTGAGTACAAGTGGGAAAATGTAGTAAGTCATCTATGGCATATTTTTTAAGACAGTGATTTATGGTCATTAGGTTGCTCTCTTCTCCCTTCCTCTCAACATAAGCTTTTTTATGTTGTACTTCCAAGGAAATGCCTGTAGACTTAACTCTTTCATAAGGCTCATTCATATACAGATAGCATTCGTGCCTCAAGGTTTAAAACCTGCTCAGTGAAGACCGAGGGAATAAACAGCACAGCTCTTTCTCTATCATACCTTTTCTGTCCTTGAGAGCCTATATTTGTTTGTACTGTTCTTATTAGTAGGCATTATATGTATACAGTGAAAAATTCAAATAACACCAAAGGTTAACAGGGAATGTGTCTGCTCCCAATGCTCTCTCTCTGTAACTCCAGCCTTTCCAGAAATATCCAGTTACTAATGACATATGCATCATTTCCAAATAAAAAGTAAAATCATACTTTTCATGCAAGAATTTAAAAAGGTTTGTGTAGTCAAATTTATCTGTATTTTAAGACTTCTTAATTTTGTATTATATTTTGAAAAGATTTCCCCACTCTAACATTGTGAAAAAAATTCCAATTTTATCATAATATTTTTATCACTTATTTTTTTTCCATTTTATTCACTTGAAATTTATTTTGCACTAAGGGGTGATATGGAATTCAAATTTATTATTGTGTTTTTCTTTCAGGTGGTTGGTGTAGGGGAGGAGGACATTTCCTCTCCCCAAATGTGGGTTCGTCTGGCCGGAGAATGGATTAAATTCACATGAGACAGAATAGCAAGAGAAAATTAAACAAAGCTTTATGAGGAACCATGGCCCGGGGCCTTTCTTCCCGAAGGAAGAAAGGGCACCGATGAAGTGGGGTGCACATAGTGGTTATATACCCCCAAACAGGGTGTTTCACATGTGATTGAAATGTCCCTTTTACAACAGTCATGAGGCTGCTCTGTCAGCACAGTGCTTGATGGAGGCAGATAGGTCTGCTGTCTCAGTGAGTGCCTCAGGGTGGCAGGTGTGTTGCCTCGGGCTGGGGAGTGGTCACAGATGAGCGCTGCAATCGGTTCCCAGCCTAAAGAAAGATGCTTAATCTTTACAGAAATGCCCAAGTTGGGAGGGGGAGGGAAGTCAGTTACAGGAGGTCACCAGAGAAGCACAATAAAATGCAGATTTAAGTCCTTGCCTTTGGCATTGATTAAGAGTTTCTAGAGAGAAGGTCATCTCCTTTCTTCTTCCTGGTACAGAGAGGGAGGCACCTTTTACAGATAGAGATTTACCTTACAAATGTAAGTGTCCTAACAAAGGGCAAGTTCCATTCCTCAGAGCCTCCTTCCCTGTCCCAGTTTATCAAAAGCAATCAGCCTCAACTAATCCTGATGCCAAAGAGACATATCTTGGGGTGGCCAATTCCAGGTCCCCACATTGGCAAGTTTTCCCAAATCTATTTATTCAAGAATGAATCATTTCTTCAGGAAATGGAGGTTACCTTTATTACAAACTAAATTCCTGTTTGGGCATCTGTTTCTGAGTTCTGTCTGCTATCCCATTGAGCTCTCTGTATTCTTATGCATAAATACCCAGTTGCTTTAGTTTCTAAAACTATATACATATTGAAATATCTTACAGGGCTATTTCCTACCCATTATTCATCTTTTTAAGAAACTTCCTGGCAATTCTTGCCAAGATTTTTATTCCAAATAAACCCTATAATTAGCTTGTTTGGTTGCAAATAAATATAATTTTGGTTTTTGTTATTAATGCTGCACTAAATTTATGATTTATTTATAGAAAACTGATAACTTTATAAAACTAAGCCAAGGAAAATGCATGCCTTTCTATTAAAGTATTCTTTTAATTCTTCCATTTCATTTTTATTGATATCTTCTACTTTTCCTGTTGAGATTTTCCAAAGGAAGTTCATCTTACTCTGTTACTGCCATAAATGGCCTATTTTCTTTCATTATGTTTTCCAGATGGTTGTTTTTATATAGGTTGTTTTCATATATTTAATAGGTTGTTTTGCCTATTATTTTTTACTGAGACGTAATTAAAATTATTTTATATTCCATAATAGTTTATCAGTTTATTTACATGTGTTTATAAGGTAGAGTTTCATCACTTCAAATATTTATTCCTTTGATTTTCTTTTCCAGTCTAAATGTGTCAAACAATTTCTCCTGAAAATATTATATATTTTAGATATTGGAATTCCTTTAGGTATTCTTGCCTTTAGAGGGAAAAGTGTTAATTCACCATTAAAAATGATACTGCATTTTGCTTTGTCTATTTCTATATCTACACAGCTCTACCTATATCTACATAGCTATATCTACATTTATACAACACAGGTTTTGTCAGTGTGTGAATATAGATAAAAGCTGTGCTTTTTGTCTTACACGATGCACCTCTTGCTACACTTGCCCCATGTGACTCTTGAAGGAAAGCACAAAGGCTGGTGGAGTCTTCTGGGGCTCAGCCAACAAATCGTTTTTATGGTTCACTGAGTGATCCAGACAAGCACAATGGAAAAGTAACATTCATGGGCTGTTCCCTCTAGTTTATATAAGACAAAGCCTCTCAGGGAAGAGAGAATGTGGCACTGTGGTGAAAAACAAAAACGTTTGTTTTTTGAGGGGCAGGGGTTGGATGATGGGAGGTGAATATGAAGATTTTTCTATCTCAAACAAAAGGACACATCCCTTCAGTGGTAAGGTAGAGTGAAAAGAATTGTAGCCCCAAGTCTGCTACTAACTGTGTGACACTTAATATATTGCTTAACATTTTTCCCATTTGAAATGTGAGAAAGTTAGAGTAGATAATGCCAAAATGTTTTTCATATTTAACATTATTCAAATTCTGTCACTTCGCGCAACCTAGCAGGTGACTACTCGGCAAGCTAGATTAGGAGACTAGATTATAATCTTCATTTATGCATCTTTCTTCCCTACAGGTTCAAAATTTCGAGAAATAAGGCACTTCAAAGCTTCTATTCCTGCTTATTTGATCCTCATTTTCATTTGTATGAAAAATGGGAAATGAATTCAGAATATATTTCTGTTTAATTTTATATTCTGCCAAGCTTTTCCCTAATTTTGCTGAAGAGCTTAAACTTTTATGTAGGTTAAGGCACTACTAAGTTGCAGCTTAAACTTTAAATAAGATTAAGCTCTACTAACATGCAGACTTCTTGGTTGGTAAATTAAAGGACTGGAAAATAGTTGTTTGGTTGACATGGAGAGGGTAGGTCCTAGTACTTCTAGTTTTTCTTGGAAAGTAAATATCAATGTTATAGGAGTTTAACTTAATGTTGTTCATGATTGTGAAGAGATATTTTTCTTCTGCTGAGCAGGTGCACTCATCATTACCTTGCCAAGACATTTTAGTTCACAGAATTTGAAATACCAGGATATCTGCACACACGTTTGCTTTATGGAGAGCACGTGCTTGCCATCAGTCAAACTTGAAGCCTACAGAGTGGAAGCAGTGAAACGTGGGCTTGCTGCAAACTCTCCACTGAGTTTCCTGGAAATCTGATTCAGTGTCACCCAAGAGCCTATGAAACATGAACGGTAAGGAAGGATCACTAATAATGAAGTCCCGGCAAGCAGCCAAACTCCCTGCAATGGCGCCCTGCTCACTTAAATGTAGCTCCACTGGGCTGGATACACGTGGAGGATGGATGACAGCAGGATGCTGAAACAGCTGCTAGATGATAAGCTGAAGGGAGCCAAATGTGTATGGGCAGGGAGGGAGGAGTACAGATATTAGGACGTTTGCTAAGGGCTGTTGAACACCACACGGCAGCACCACGGTGCTGTCTAGTCCTAGACCAGGACAAGACAATAGCATCAGCGAATCCAGCTTGGCTTATAACTTTCAGAAAAGAAGTGATTTTCTTTTTTTCCAAATAATATTAGGAAACCAAAACAATGGAAAGTTCTTTCCCAGAGTGCCGGACTGACTCTTATTTTGACAGCACTCCCTTAAACAGTCAACAGACAGATATCTAAATGTTTTGATTTTTCCTCTATAAAATCAGCAGGTTCCACATTTCCAGCCTTCAGAATATGTTCTTTTAGCTTCCTTTTCAAATCCTGTAAATCAGCATGAGAGAAAGAATGGCATGAGCTGAGGCAAGGTAATAAAAAATGAAAGAACAATTAAGAAGTAAAAAAGTCTGTACTACTTTTCTAGCAATTAAGTCCTCTCCTGGCGGGCTTTGTGTATTTTTGGAGATTAAATTAGTCTTAAGTTGGTGCTAAGATTGAAGTTGTTGAAGAAAAAGCATTACGTTGGGAGAAAAATACTGAAGAATTTTTATTGTTTAAAGGAAATATGCTGTGTCTGAATGCCCATTTGTGTGGATACAGTTATCATCAAATACAATAGGTTATGGATTACTGATAGAATGACCCCATCTCTGGACTCCAAGTTTGAAGCTGACTAGTTGATTATGTCGTATATTGATGTACAGTTTGCGTATATGACTGGATTTGACTTACTCGTAGTTGGGTATTGACCTTAAAATCAAGATATTCTGGATTTCTCCCAAGTCTTCCAACCAGGAAGCACCATCTCGTCACTTACTTACGTTTCTGTTGTACATCTACCATGTACTTGACACAAGGCAAGGGACCGAGGGTACAACAAGGAATAAGAAATATATAATTCCTAAACTCCTGGAACTTGCGTATGTATTGTTTAAAGCCTACTTTACCTGGTTTTGCTCAGCGACACCAAGTCATACAATACATGGCACCTGCTCATAAAAGGCCAGCAATTCTGCTAGAAAAGTATGAACCACATGAACAGAAAATAATGAAAGGTGATATGTCATAATTATCTCACGAGTGCTTCAGAGCAGGCAAAGTTTTTCTAAAAAGGGCCAGAGAATAAATATTTTATGCTTTGAGGGCCAAATGGTCTCTGCTACCACTACTCAACTCTATCTTATAGCATAAAAGCAGCCATAGAGAAAAAGCAAAGTAATGGATGTGGTTTGGCTTCAATAAAACTTTACCTACAAAAACTGCTAGTAAGCTGGATTTGGCCCATGGATTGTAGTTGGTCTCCTGCCTCAGAAGACAATTTGTATGGGAGCAGGGGAAGGCAGGGAAATCACAACCAAAGATCAGAGAGAAGGTACACTGGATCTTAAACACTGGAAGAAAAAGTGGTTCACATCCATTTTACAGAATTTCAGCAAAATAGTTAGGATATATCCTACATTTTAGTAACAGTACATGAATTCATTAATCCAGACTCAAACTCGCTACCCACAATGAGTTTAACCTCATCTTTTCCAGTGCAACTATTTCTACATGAGGCTTTATCCTTTCCTTTGTTTTTGAACTTGATCCTTAGAAAAGATTTAGTCCCTGGATCTCTAAGCACTTAATAGATAATCACTGACTGCTTTAAGCTTGGGACTTTGTTTTGTATTTGCTGGGAAGCACAGACTTCTGTACTTGATAGGGAGTGAAAACAAGAAAAAGAATAAAGTATGGGATGTGTGTACATGAGATTGGTAGAAAAATGGGCTGTGATGGGAAGAATGAAAAATTAGGAAAGACTCTCAGAGATTGAAAGAGGGGTAATGATAAAAAAGCACATTAACCTTCTTCAGAAGGACTACACGCATGCTGTTCCCATGGAC
The DNA here is from genome assembly GCF_041296265.1 of Equus caballus. Taxonomy (NCBI): domain Eukaryota; kingdom Metazoa; phylum Chordata; class Mammalia; order Perissodactyla; family Equidae; genus Equus; species Equus caballus. The sequence goes on from NC_091700.1 coordinate 51,031,677, forward strand.
AGAGACAACTTCCTTAAGAATTTGATGACGTTGTTGGCGAACACCATCTTTACAGGGACTGCATGGAAAAATTATAATTCGTGGTGAGTTTATGAATATTTCATTAATCTGAATATACTGTCTTTTTCTATAATGTTCTCCATAGTCTCCATAATTAAGCGTTAATAATTTAAGTTGGTATTTGAGGTCTTCGAGGATTTCCAATTATAGTATAAGGATTGCAGAACTTTATCATTACTATTTTTCTTTTGGTAAGTTGTTAATTAAATAACAAGCTACAAATGATTCATTTTTAAGTGCCAAATAAGTTGTAAATAAGTTCACTTGCAAAGTGTCTACTTGTATATTGCTTGGGACTATCTAGGCAAGATATTTCTAAAAGACCTTAACACTTTATGGTTCTGTATGTATCCATGCTTTCCAAATGGCATCCTTTCTGCCCGGCCCTTTCCCTTGCATTCTACATATAACTTAACCCCACAACTCAACATCTTCCACTTGACTTCTATCCCATTTTTCCAAAGGAATTTTCCTTGACTTTCCCAGGAGGATTAAATACAAACTACATCCGCTTGCTTAGCACTATCATGATACCTGTCACATTGATTTTTAATTGATGTTTTTATTTTTATTAGATGACGAGCACCCAGAACACAGAAATTCTTTTTTGTCTCAATAGCCCCTGATTGTTCCTGGTACATAGTAGGCACTCAATAAATATTTGGAGGGACAACTGAATGACGGGTTCCCTCTGTACTATATAAGCATTAATGAGTACATCCCAGAAGCTACGGGAAAACATCTTTTCTGTAGAGTGATAGCTAATATCCTATGCATCTCATTTTCACACCTAATTTATTCATATTTATGGTCAACACACAATTGGAAATAATACACGGACATTACAAATACTGTCACCTATAGTGGTAATGTTTCTGATCTCAGATGGAGACAACTTGAGTTCATTACTGTCGTCATCAGCTATGGAACTCTGGGTAAGTCATCAAGCCTCTCTCAGCTTTAGTTTGCACATCTGTCAATTGATAATAGTATTCTCTATGGCTGCTCAGAGGAGGGAAAAGATAATTCTGATAATGGCTTTTAAATTACATCATGAAATATAAACTGTCGTGATTATTTCATTTCTTTTCATGTTCAACTCGAAGTATCACCAAGTAAAGTGTTGTTAAAAGCCTCAAGGAGTAGGTCTTGCCTTGGAATTTATATGGAATGTTATTTGCAATAATTACCTATTTGCCCTTCATTCTTAACTGTTCCTACTGGATATTATAAATGCTCCAACAGCTGCACATTTCCATGGTGTTATTTATTTCCATATTCGGTTCTGAACTTCTAATGACAAATGGAGAATTAAGTATAAAAAATTTAATTTTCTAACTAAATAGAATGAGGGAGTTAACCACGGTTCTTTAGATTTTAATAAGAATGATTGGTCTTTGATAGAGATGTGTTAAGTGATCAGTTTACAAAGGACATATTTACCAGGGATTGGATATGCACACCAGGCTTCCTTCTCTAGGTATTCACTTGGCCAGCAGAATAATATTCTGTCTTTCTTTTGCTTGATAGGAATATGACTCTGCCTCTAGCAGATTCATGCTGTTTAACTCTGCATATCTGCTATCTGTGAAAGACAGTTTGGTCTCTAGAATGTTAACTCACATTTACAATGTTTGCAGGAGCTTGAGGTGCAGGAGTGAATCTTTAAAGAGACTTACTTCCGCATTCACCGCCCACCCTAGCTAATAAAATGGAACAGTGGAGGTGTTTTAAAAGTCACATTTGTTCTTCAAATCAGAAGAAAAACAGCAGATTTCTAAAAGCAGATGGCTTGAGTGGCGGAAGTAATTGCCTAGGTCATTCACATAGATCTAATGGAAAACTGTTGTTATCCTATACTGAAGTGTGCAAAATTCTTTCAATTGCCTTTCTTAAGTTCAACCTGCAACGCTTGGAAAAGAGATAGCAGAGTAGGTATTTTCAAGTAGCGAGGCCACCCCATAGTAGGACAGAATTTTTTGTCACTGAATAAATAAATCAATGACATGGAACAAATTTAACCCTGGTCAAAGCAACAAAATTTTTGTAACTCCTTTGTCTGGAGGTGATTCTTCTATTTGTATCTTGTAAATTGCAGATGAATGGAGTAGGAACTGAGGAGGAAGTAGAAAAGTGGGAAAGTGTATTTCACAGATCCCAGGCATAAGGATGCTTAATTCTGGATCTCACACGGAGTGATAATAAGCCCCTTAAAAGGGATGTTGACACTGGGGCCAGCCCTTCAATAAGGCAGCTTCAGGTTAGGAGACTCTCTAAAAACATTATACCCCCGGGGAAGAAAGCCCAATTCCAGCCCTTTCTTTCCAAGTTTTTAGACCAACCTTCTAAACTGGAGTCAATTTGGATGCTTGGATGGGGCCGCTAACAAATAAAACAGCTTTTCTTCCATTGTGGATGTTCTAACATTGGAAATGTAATGACTAAAATAAAACAAGGTAGGGCGGTAAAAACAATATGGTCATTGGATCAAGGGAGGGACAAGTTTAGGGAAGGTGCTCGGGAAGGCCCATTTGAAAATGTGGCAGTGGAATCATGAAAGATGAGTAGGAGCAAGCCCTGCAGATAGCCTGTGTAAAGGTCCTGAGGCTGCAAATGTCTTGCTCTGAATTTAGAGTATAGTGAAAGGACAGGAGTGATGAGTGGAAGAGTGATGAGGTAGAGTCTGATCTCCTGGGGCTTTGAAGCTATTATAACCAGGTAATTAAGAAATCTCAAAGCATGGTGGAGAAACATAAAAACTTTTATTTAAATTTATTACTGGGAAATCCATTCCTTTTTCTTCCTGACTGGTGTCTTTCTGGTCATATTTTATTAAAATCTCTCCAGTCTACATTACAACTTCCAGTCTCATAGTTGAACCCCATGAACCCCATGCCTCAAAGTTCTACCCTTTCTCTGCCCCTGATGCTAGGGTGTGGGTCCTCTATGATGTTGAGTAGGGAGGCAGGAGAGGAAAAAGGACAAAGGGCTCTTACTTTATTGTTGCAATTGAGTTTTAGGCTCCCTCCTTGCCGACTTTCCCTGCTTCCCTGGCTGCCACTGCATGCCATCAGCCTCTGTGTGGCAGGCGCTGACCTGCTGGTTTCCGAACAGTGTGGGTGACAGTTCTTTTGAGGCCTTGCAGGTCCTCCCCATTGCCCAGGTCTCTGATCTTGGAGTTCTGACTCCTACTCAGCCCTCTTTTGCCACCCACACTGGCAGACTAGCTGCCAAAGCATGGGAGTGCAGACTCCTAGACTGCCAGCCAGCCATCACTGTAATTGATTGTTTTCCCTGCTGAGAAAGGCACAGAGGAAGGTCAGCAAGTTCACTGCCTAAACAGATATCCAACTGGGAGACAGAATGCCGGTCTCCCTCAATGGCGGCAACATCAGTGATTATCTGACAGTGTCCCTATCATCTCTTTGAGGAACTGGATGCCTCTCCCAGCAAGCAGAGCGCTATCCAAAAGGCCAATGGTCTTGTGATGACCTTGTTCTTCTTAATATTCTAAGTATGTACGTTGGGGAGGGAATGGGGAAGTGGTGACTGGTTCTGGCATTTGGTAGATCAGACAGAATTAAAAATCAACACATAAAGTTGAATTTAATTTTCAATTATAGTTGAAAAATAATAGGTTGATTCTATAACATAGTGATTAAGAGTACTATGGGCTTTGGAATAATTGACCCACGTTCAAATCCTGGCTACTGGATTTGCTTAATGTCTACTCTTGTATAAGCTAAATTCTTTTAGTACTTTAATTTCTAATTTGTAGATATGAGGAAAATTATAATTCCTACCTTATAGGATTATTGTGAAAAGTAGATGGGTTAATCTCTAAAGCATATACAAGAGTACTAGCATAGACTAAGGACTCAGTGAATCTTAGCTATTATTAAATAGTCTGGTTAATAATATTTTATGTGATCACTCTGACCACTAAATGAAAAATAGACTGGAAGGGAGAGAGCAAGGCAAGGATGGAAGCAAAGAGATGTTTAAGGCAAATAGTGGAGCCTTAAAAGAAATCTTACAGAGGTTTGGAATAGTGTGGTACAGGTAGAGGTGGTTAGGCAGTCATTTTCAATATGTGTTTCTAGGCATAGCTGTCAGGACTTGTTGAGGAATTTTTCATGGGCTTGATGAAACCAAGAGGAATCAAGGATGACTCTGACATTTTCAGCCTGAGAATCCAGGAAAACTCTTAGGTATTTAAGGCCATGGGGTTATATGAGATCAGAAAATAAAAAGAAACAAAAATATAAGGGTCAAAATGGAAGAAACTAAACTGTCTTTATTCACGGATGATATCATTCAGAGATTCTGTCATATGCTATTAGAACTTAAGCACATGATGTAGATAAGAAAAATCTACATGAAAAAATAATAATGTTTCCTGTAGGCAGAATAGTGGATCCCCAAATATGTCCACAGCCTAATACCTTGAACTATGAATATGTTGCCATACATGGCAAAAGAGACTTTGAAGATGTGATTAAAGTTAAGGACATTGAGATGATGATATTATCTTGGTGAGCCCAATCTAATCACATGAACCTTTTAAGTCTGAGAACCTTTTCTGCCTAGATCAAAGAGAGATGCAGTGATGGGAGAAGAGTCCGAGAGATGACAGCTTGAGAAGGATTTGATGCCTACTGCTGCATCCAAGATGCAGGGAGCTATGTGCAAGCACTGAAAAGAGGAGCTAAGGGTGGCCCCCTAACCAACATCCAGCAAGGAGACAGGGACTTCAGTCTTACAGCCACGTGGAACTGAATTCTGCTGAAACCTGGATGAGCAAGGAAGTGGATTTTTCCCTAGAGTCTACAATATCATGCCAACACCTTGATCTGAGTCCACAGAGACGCACACCAGACTTCATGCTACAGAAATGCAAAATAACTAATTTGTGGTATTATTTTAAGCCACTAAGCTTTTGGTAATTTGTTGCAGCAGCAAGAAGAAATTAGTACACATACCATCAAGTTTAGCCACTTTAAGTGTATACTTTTTTGACATTTAGTAAATTGACAGAGTTGTGTAACCACAATCCAGTTTTATAGCATTTCCATCCCCTCCAAAAGATCCCATGTGACTATTTACCATCAATTCCACTTCTGATTCCCAGTCCCAGGCAATGACTACCTGCTTTCTATCTATACAGATTTTCCTGGACATTTTATATAAATTAAACTGTATGATGTGTAGTCTTTTGCTTCTGACTTCTTCACCCAGCATAATGTTTTCAAGGCTCACTCATGTTGTAGCATTTATTAGTATTTTATTCCTTTTCATGAGTGACTACTATTCTGCTGTGTGGCTAAGGCACAATTTTATCCCCCTACCACTTCATGGAGATTTGGGTTGTTCAGAATTTTTACTGTTATGAATAAAGCTGCTATGAACACAAGTCTTTGTGTGGACCTATGTTTCATTTCAGGCAGATAGCTAGGAGTGGAATTGCCAGGTCATAGGGTAAGGTTTTATTTAGCTTTTTAAGAAATCACTGAAAGTGGTTGTACCATTTCACATTCTCATTAGCAATATTTAAAGATTCTGGTTTTTCCACATCCTCGCCTACACTGTTGATTGTCTGCCTTTTTAAACAGCTACTTTAGAGGGTGTGAGGTGGTATCTCATGTGGTTTTAACTTGTATTCCCTTAATAACTATTGAGCCGAGCGTCTTTTCGTGTGCTTATTAGCCATTCATTTATTTTCTTTGGTGAAATGTCTATTCAGTTCATTTGCCCATATTTTAATTGGGTTGTTTTTCTTAGTATTAAATTATAAGAGTTCTTTATATATTCTGGATACAAACGGTGCTGGGAAAATTGGATATTTTCAAGAAAATTGCTTAGACACTTACCTCATATCATTCACAAGTAATTAACTTAAAATAGATCATACGCCAAAATGTAAAGGTTAAAATCATAAAACTTCTAGAAAAATATATAGGAGAAAAATCTTTGTAAACTTATTTTAGGCCAAGAAAGAAAAGAATACACATCTAATTAAAGATACATATATATATATATACATATATTTGTGGAGCATATATATTCATATATTATATGCATGCTTCACACATGGTATTTTCTCCCAGTCTGTGACTTGTCTTTTCATTTTCTTAGAGGTGTCTTTGGAAGCCCAAATTTTTTTTGTTAATAATGAAGTTCAAGTTTATTTTTTTCTTTTATGTACCATTATTTTGGTGTCATATCTAAGAACCCTTTTCCTAAAATAAGTTCATAAAGATTTTCTTCTACATATTGTTCTAGAAGTTTTACAATTTCATCCTTTACGTTTTGGCATGTAATCCATTCAAATTAATTGTTTGTGTATGATATGAGGTGTCTAAAGTAATAATTTTCGTAATAATATCTAATTTTCCCAGCACCATTTGTTGAAACGACTATCCTTTCTCCCACTGAATTACCTTGGCACCTTTGTCGCAAATCAATTGAACCTAAACTCTGGGGTTTATTTCTGGACTCTGAATTCTATTCCAGTGATCTATATATCTTTCCTTACACCACCACCACAGTGTCGTCGTGATTATTGTAGACTTATAGTAAGCTTTGTCATGGTTCTTTTTCAAAATTGTTTTGGCTATTGTTGGTCCTTTTCATTCCCATTTAAATGTTAGGATAAGCTTGTCAGTTTTTGCAAAAGAACATCTGCTGGGTTTTGATAGGGATTGTGTTGAACTCACACACAAAACTGTGAAGAATTGCCATCTTAACAATATTGATCTTTCCAATGCATGAACATGGAATGTTTCTCCATTTATTTTAGATCTTTAAAATTTTTTTCAGCAATGTTTTGTTGTTTTCAGAGAACAGGTCTTGAACTCTTTTTGATCAATTCATTCTCAGGAATTTTATTTTTCTTAGATGCTGTTCTGAATGAAATTGTTTTCCTTAATTTTATTTTCAGATGTCATGCATCCTTATTAAAGGGATATTTGATAATTCATGGGGGCAGTGGGAAGCATATAGGGTTTTGTGTTAAGTATCTGAGGGTATATTTGGAACTGGGAAATGGAGATCTTTGCAAAAAATGAAAAATTAGCCAAGGATGAGTTGAGAAGGGCCTGGGCAAAAACAGTAGCAGGGACAAATATGCTTTCCAAGTCAGTTTGGGGTGAATGTCTACCTTACATCTAGGGAGCCAAAAATAAGATGCTATTCAGAACCCATCGCCCGCCTGGCCTTGTAAGGGGACGGGGGAGTGCTCCCACAAACGAAAGATTTGCAAAAATGAAAAATTGGCATGGGGAAACAACGTTTTCATTTTAAGCAATGTTTTTGACAAATAATCACTTATAGATTTCTTTTTTATATTTAGTATAATCAATGTTCCCTGTACTTTATTTACTATGCAGAAATTTTCAAAGGCTTGGGTTATAGCTTTACAATGAAGCAAAAAATAATAAATAAAAATGACACCTATTCATTTACTTCTGTTGAACATTCCCCAAACTGTGTAAAGTTGTGTTGAGTATTAAATGAGGTAATATCTAGCACAGTGCAAAATATTGGCCAAAAAACTGTCACTTAATACATATTCATTTTCTTTCCTTCCGCTTGTCATTCATATTCATATTTACTGAAAATAAAATTATACTTGACCATCAAAAAAGATGTTTCCTCTAATATTTTTTATATTATGAAGGCAAAATTAAGATGAAAAATACCAACAGAAATTTCACAGTATGCATCCTACCAGGACAAGAAAATGAGCCTGTAATTAGATAAAACTACACCCTTTTCAAAGAATTGTATTACTAAATATTCAAGATTACGTGCATTAGTGAGGACGTAAAGGCAAAGACATAGCTTTTTGCAAGGCTTCTGACAGTAATTAACCATTAGAGAAACATTAAATGAAACATTGAAAGGGGAAAACAATTCAAGAAATGGACCAATTTGAGCAACTCAAAGCACTGCTTTAGATGGCACATTTAGAGAAGAAAAGACAAAAGAGAATTAGAAAGAAAGAATCGTTTAAAGACAAAGTGGCCACTGTCCCTTGATTGAGAGGTCACACTTTAAATCATTTTGACAGGGGAAAAGGAAAAAGAATATAGTTTTCCCAGAAGGTAGTTTAAAAATTTTTTTTTAAAATAACTTAATATAAAGAAAAGGACAGCAAAGCTGACCCAGAAATGACTAAGAGATTTAGCTGCAGAAGCTATGACCAACATAGGACTAAATCCAGATAAAGAACATTTAAAAACCGGATGCAGAATAGGTGAAGTGAACAGTTCTCTAACTTGGCATTTCCTGGCTCCTTTAGAAACTCTATCTCCCCCTAGCAATATTCTACCCTTCCGCTCAGTTTAAGTATAATCTTATTTTTTCCAGCACGATCTGGGTTTATGACAACTTCCATTTCTTTCATAGCAGAGGCATTTATTAGATATATTGCTTATGACAAATTCTCTCAAGACTTAGACTGTAAAAACAATAGCAACACCAAAACACACTTAAAGCCATTCCTCACTGCTCATTTTAGAAATCCTAAATATGTAAATATTATCTACAGATTTGCTGCATATTCTGTAAAACGTATTAAAGGTGACAATAAAATGAAGTATGATTTGCTTTTCATCTCACAGCCCTCTGATCAAACACAGTTGGCATTCATGTTATAGCTTGGGAGATTTTTTTCTTGGTTTCATTTTGAAATGTTCAGTGGTCCTGCCACTTGGGCTTCTGGCTCATACACACAGAGAAACCTGAAGGAATGAGGGAATTATCTGGATGATTCATGCAAATACTCAATTTTCATCTGGATTATATGTATGTCAGTAAGCCTGACTTAATGATTAGATCTTCAGGTTTGGAGTTAAACATATCTGGACACGAATTCAGTTTACGCTGCTTAGCCTCGTTAATGTTCTAGTCTCCTTTATAAAGTAGGAAAAGGAAATTAATAGAGTAATAATAATTCCAATGAAGATTAAAGGAGATGATGCCTAATGCCAGGAATCGTAGTCATTCAGCAAATGTCAGGGGCTGCAGCAGTCATGGTAATAATAATCGGTGTGGTATCAGCAGCAGTAGTAGTAACCATGTGAGTACTAGAGATAGCAGTTGTACTACCAAATTTGGCCTGAATTATCAAAAAATAATTTTTTATTTTACTTTTATTCTTGAACCCCAGGTTGAGCCAACTAGTCAATGAAAATCTTTATATGTGAAGTGAGGAAAATAAATCATCATAAACATGGCCTCAACTTACAATGTTTATAATCTATCACTGATATCTTACATATTATATACTCTCTCTTATCTCCAAAAACAACCCTCAGGGAGGGAATATTAGTGGAACTCCAAGTGTAAGTGGCTAACACATCCGTGACTGGCTTCATTTAAAAGGGGGATTGTTTGACTCACATTTGAAGCCACGGGTTAGTAGAGATGGAAGTACCTCAGCATGTCACTCGATTCCATGTGGAGGCTCTGTGACTGGCTAAGTGTATATACGAAGTATGTATGTCAGCTGATGTGCTTCTCTTCATCAGAGGCTTGTATGTAGTCAACTCTAATTCCATGTCTTCCACATCCCTGGCCAAAGGGAAAATGGGCCTGGGCTCCCTCATCTCTAGTTTGAATGAAAGAGTGGAGGAAAACTGCATGGTCCAGCTCTAGTAATGATCTCACCCCCTAGCAACAATCACTCCTGGAGGATGGAAGTAGAGTTGGGGCACATTAGCCTAGTTTATGTGACCTGACCATCCCGTGTCCAGGAGGATGGGATCTGTAACATCAAGAGTACAGCAAGGATTGCTACGCCACAAGAAAGATAGCAGCTAGAGCGTGCAATCAGAACTCCTTATTCACAGGTGGGAAATTAAGGCTCTGAGACAGTGAGTAATTTTAAACTCTCAAAGTCATAGTGAGAATTCAAATTGTCTCTTTCACTGCAAAGCACATCGTCTGTCCACTGAGCCACAGGGCTGTCAGAATTTCATGGATAATATTTATGTAACGAATTTGAGTAGTAGGTATTGAATATCAAGTCACGGAATCCATACCGTGTCCTGAAGTGTAGCGCTGAGCAACGCCAGTTCTCTTGAAAACTGGTAAAACTCCACAGTGCTACAAAAGAAATTTACTGAAACTTCATCAAATCCACTGAAATAATGTGTTTTCTTAAATATCCCTGATTCTACTCACTCAGCAAACAGCCCAGTTGCTTTTTATCATTTAGTTCACCAATTTTCAACAGTTACAGCATACTTAACAGAACCTTTCATTAGTAATGCCTCCCCCAAATCTGGAGAATTTCTTTCCTATTTTCCTGAAGATCTCATTGAGCTCCTGAGAGGGTATATGTACATACATGTAACATAACTCAATCATGATTATCTGCTACTTCAGCAATTCTGGCCATGATTCAATAAAAAATACAGGTTATTTTTTGAACCATTTAAGTGTCCAAATGCATGCTAAAGAAAATTACTTAATTCACTGGATTATAAGACTCAAGGTTGGTAATACCAAAGAGTCTGTAAATATATCCATTCCATTCCTTCTTTACCATTTTTTGACCCCTAAAGTCATTGATTTAGTCAGTTTTCTTCCCCCAAATTAACCTGGTTGTTTTGTTTTGATATGAACCCCCAAATCACGCGCTTTTCTCAAGTGCCTCCTAAGATATTACAACAAACTAACACAGTAACACAGTCTATTATGCTTTGTGGCATGATTAATAATACAAATAAAATGTGCCTTGATGTAATTTGCTGTTTGAAATGTTAGAGGTTACAATTTATTAAGCTATTTATAAGTAAGATTAAGTTTTTCTGTAATTGCCTGACTTTTCCTCCTATGTCTACCATAACATTCTTTATCTTGCTACCCTGTAAATTGCTCAACAATGATTCCTTTTGTTTTCTGAATCTATATTTTATTGTGCAGAGTAGTGTGATCATCATCCTTGGTCTTAATGGCAAGCCTGCCTTAAAACCTATTTACTCTGTTTTCTAGGTAGATAAAAAGTTCAAATTTTGTATTATGCAAAAAACTCCTATTTTTGAAAGGAATTCAAAAGTTAATGTTGTCATAATCCTAAATAGATGAAGCAATGGTGAAGAAAACTGCAGAGCAAATATGAAATTTAATAATGGCCTTCCAACAGCTTGCCTTTCAAATTGTTAGGAATTCATTAAACAATGGTTGAGCAGCGCTGACAATTAAATTACTCTCATATGAGGTATCTAGCCATATTATGAATATTGCATCCTACATAGCTCACATTTCTAAAGGGATGTAGACAACAAATTGGATTTCAGATAATTAACATGAGGCTTGAATTCCGTCTCCAGACACATCCCACTCTGTTCCCAAGCAAAAATAATTGGGATGTAACTGTATAAAGAGGGTTAAGATTAAAAACGTTAAAGAAAAAAAGGAATGTAGAGCTTGTGGCTGCATTAGAAGGAGTCGATCACACCTAGAATAGTTAGCGGGCAGAAGTGGTAATAGGGACTAACTCCATAGAGTTTCAAATATTTTGCACAAATTAAGCCTTTTGAAGCTCGCATTCTATGAGAGAGCTACTCTTCTTTTCCCTACAGATGGTTAAGCAATTGCTGTTTGTATATGCTGCAAAATAATCACCACAGCAAGTCTAGTTAACGTCCATCACTGCACACAATTACTAATTTCTTTTTCTTGTGATGAGAACTTTTAAGATCTACTTTCTTAGTAGCTTTCCAATACACAATACAATATTATTAACCAGAGTCATCATGCTGTACATTACATCCCCAGAACGTACGGATTTTATAAATGGAAGTTTGTACTTTCTGTCCATCTTCACCCTTTTTACCCACCCCCTCATTTCTGGCAACCACCAACATGTTCTCTGTATTATTTCACTGAGCATACTGCCCTCAAGGTCCATCCATGTTGTCACACGTGGCAAGATTTCATTATTTTTTATGGCTAAATAGTATTCTACTGTAGATATACACAACATTTTCTTTATCCATGCATCGAGCAGTGCACACTTAGGTTGCATCCATGTCTTGACTATTGTAAATAATGCTGCAATGTACATGAGGGTGTATATATCTTTTTGAATTAGTATTTTTATTTACTTTGGGTAAATACCCAGAAGTGGAATTGCTGGATCATATGGTAGTTCTATTTTTCATTTTCTTAAGGAATTTCCATGCTGTTTTCCATAGTGGCTGAATCAATTTACATTCCCACCAACAGTGCACAGGGGTTCCCTTTTCTCCACATTCTCACCAACACTTGTTATTTCTTCTCTTTTTGATAATAGCCATTCTAAAATGTGTGAGGTGATAACTCATTGTGGTTTTGATTTGCATTTTCCTGATGATTACTGATGTTGAACATCTTTTCATGTATCTGTTGGCCTCTGGAAAAAACGTCTATTCAGATCCTCTGTCCACTTTTTAACCAGATTTTTTTTTGCTGTTGACTTGTATGAGTTCTTTGTATATTTTGGACATTAACCCCTTATCAGATATATGATTTGCAAATATCTTCCCCCAATTGTTAGGGTTGTCTCTTCATCTGGTTGATGGTTTGCTTTGCTGTGCAGAAGCTTTTTAGTTTGATGTAGTCCCATTTGTTTGTTTTTGCCTTCACTGCCTTTGCTATTGGTGACAAATCCAAAAAATCACCACCAAGACCAATGTCAGGGAGCTTACCACTTATGTTTTCTTCTGGGAGTTTTATGGTTTCAGGTCTTATTTTGAGGTCTTTAATCTATTTTGAGTTCCTTTTTGTGTATAGTGTAAGATAGTGGTCTAGTGCCATTCTTTTGTAATGTGGCTCCTCAGTTTTCCCAATTATCTATTTTTGATAGTTTAATATCTTAATAGTAGAACCCAACGTGTATGCAAATCTTTCAACGTTTATCAAAGAATTATATATAAATATCTAGGACAAATATTTACTATAGATAGCCATTTTATTAGGTTTTAAGTTTTAATATTAAAAGATACACATGAAACACAGATGAGAAATTGGATTCTTATAGTTTTACTACATTTTGGAAAGATAGGGCTCTAAAACCATTCATTTTACTATTTTTAGTTCAAAGCCACTACCATGTAGAGAACAACTATTGTATTTCAGTCAATGGATTAAGATTTTAAGGATCTCTCTATATATCCTTATATATATATCCTTATAGAGATTCTTATAGATACATATCACTGAGTCTACCTTTGAGAATTGCACAGCAGACAGAAGACAGCTATATGTGATAAATATACTATTACAATATCTCCTAAATTATGTCCTCATTTTCATTGAAAGCTATGCTAACTTTCTAAAATAGAAATTCGCTTATGGCATTCATAAGATCAAAATATTTCAAAATTTTCTTCCCCTGTAGGGCAACCTTATGACTCCTCAACTATAATTTTATTCATTTCATTAGTGGCCTGAGTATGTTTTCAGATGAATTTGCCTTTCTATCACGCTCCTGCCTCTCTGTCATCCCTCCTATACTCCTATATTCTCTACATCTAGGCATTTATGATTTTTCTGTATTTCTTGATTGTGTTTTACACACATTGAAAGTATTAGGGGTCATTAAAATTATGAGAATTATATCTAGGATCAATAGTTTTTAAGTGAAAAATCAGGCATATCTCCAGAGAACTATAACCTTAAACTTATAGGCTTTGAGTTATCTTATTGAGCCATTCTAACTTCCCTGATTTGAGTCTGGTTACCTCAGTATAGATTATACTATGTGGTAGAGTTCAATTACATTAAAATATAGCAATCGGTGGGCTTCTTGGTTTGGTGAAATTAAAGCAAAATGCAAAAAATCTACAAGACATGACCATAATTCATATTGATATGAAAATGACTATGTCATTATGCTAATTCAAATTTTATAGGAATTATAAGGCCATGTAACAACATTTTTCTCTGTTTTAACAAAATAAAATATAAAAGGACTTCAATATTAAAACAGAGAATTATGACAAACATCATACAAATATACAACACAACTTCTAGAAATAAAATGAAATATAGTCCTTTAAAAGCTAAATAAAGGAGATAAACATTATATTAGAAACAATTGAAGATAGAATTAGTTTGAGGACATTGCAAATAATGCCAAATAAAGGAAAGAGATTGAAAATACAAAGGAAAGATTAAGAGAAAATAAAGAAAAAAATGAGGTTAGTGATGCTTGATATTTGCATAGTGAAAGATGAGAAAAGATGAGGGAGATGCAATATTAAAAGAGAAATTGCCCAGCAGCTTTTCCAGAATAAATCCTCAGAATCAGGACACAGAGTGAGCACTAGGAAGGCCAACTAACACACAATTAGGTAACTCAATGCATATGAAAGTAAATTCCTAAAAACAACAAAAAGAAAAGAAAGCTTAGGTATAATAATCAATAATCACACGGAAATCTAACTATTCATTGCAAGACCAGAATCCAGATAATAACGTAACACAAGAAAATTTTTAAAATGTTTAATAGTGTAGGTTCAATGCAGATATTTTTTGACAAGGATTGAACTTTTAACAGACCCTCAATGTAAGAGATAAAATGATACATATTTTAGGAAGAAGAAAATTAAACTTCGCGGGATGGATTGAGATGCAAGAAATAATGATCAAAAGACTAGGGTAAATTTAAATAACTATTGGCTAGAAATACAGAAGTAATGATGGCAAATGTTTGGGAAAGACAAGGTAAAAATACATTATTCAGTTAAAATAACACTGCAGTGAGATTGCATTTTAGCATCATTTTATTGATTAAATTTTGACTGTATAAAATTAAGTAGTGATAAAATTTTAAGTGTAACCACCAAAAGAACAGAACTAAAATGTGTAGCTTTCAAGCCAGGGGAAGGAGTAATAACAGATTTTAGAAACCTTTTATCCAGGCAGAACAAATGTAATCTAACAACTCTTTAAAAGTGGAGACCCTGGCAGATGGCACAGAAACAGAGATCGTAGCCTAAGGAGGATTTGATCCTCTGTTACTATCTTTTAAGACGGAGGAAGGGGGGACCAGCCCGGTGGCTCTGCAGTTAAGTTCACATATTCTGCTTCTCAGCGGCCCAGGGTTCGCTGGTTTGGATCCCAGGTGTGGACATGCCTGGCAAAAGCCATGCTGTTGTAGGAGTCCCATGTATAAAGTAGAGGAAGCTGGGGACAGATGTTAGCTCAGGGCCAGTCTTCCTCAGAAAAAAGAGGAGGATTGATAGTAGTTAGCTCAGGGCTGATCTTCCTCAAAAAAAAAAAAAAAAAAAAACCAAACAAAAAAAAAGAAAAAGAACAGAAAACAAAAAACAAAAAGAAAGGAGTGTGTCCCTGTCCAGATGTTGATTTTAGTCCACCGAGACCCATGTAGGACTTCTGTCCTCCAGGACTGTGAGGAAGTTGTATTGTTTCAAGCCACAAAATCTGTGGTAATTTGTTATTGCATCAATGGGAAACTAATACAGTGATGATAAACAAAAAAAATATTTGCTGATTGAGTAAATTTCCACCATCACCACCACCACCAAAACAAGAAACATACACAATTAGAAAATGTAATTTTAAAAGAAATTATTATTTATAGCACTTCCAGGAAATACAAAGTCGAAAGGAATAAATCTGACAAGACATGTAGAAGTCCTTGGAGAAGCATTGCTTTCACATTGTATAATCTCTTTGGGGAAAACTTAAGACACGTCTAACAAATGTGCCACACCACACATGTGCTTTAAATCTCCATTTTTTCAAGCGCCTAAGCGAATATCTGAAACCTGAGTTAATTCTATGGAGGGAGGAAGGTGGGGAAAAGTGTTCCAGAAAAGGAAAGAACATTCATTTTGGAAAGACAAGGAAGAAGGAAAAAGAAAGCTTTGGTACAGGAACTGAAAAAAGGCCGTTGTCATTGTGCTGGAGAGCCAAGTGGAGGGTCCTTTAAACTTAAGCTCGTAGGGAATCTGAACCCAGATTTATCCAGTCCAAGTTTTGGATTTTAGACTTTGTCTTTTGCGTAGTGGAAAGACATAGACAGATTTAAATAAGTGAGTGTCCTGAAAAGTTTGCGTTTTAAAAATATCTAGAAGTCAGCTCTGTGGAGTGAAGGGAGTGTGAAGTTATAAGCAGTAGACTCTCTGCCTTCATTCATTTAGTCAGTCAGTCCAGTCTAGATAAAAGTCCCTGCCTGCAAAGAGCTTTCATTTTACTGGAAAAGGAGACACTAAACAAGTGAGCATAATATGCAGCTTTCAGATGGCAGTAACAGCTGTGGATGCAGGGAAGGGGAGTAGAAAGCACAGCAGGCAGAGTGATGAGAAAGGCCCCTCCTGAAAATGTGACATTTCAGTAAAGACTGGAAGGAGATGAGAGTAAAACATGACTGGAGGCAGAGGAGGGTTAAGTTTTATTTCATTGTATTTTTAAGCCGGGAAATACTGGAATGTACTGTACTTTACAGGGCCCAGTGTGTGCGGGGGCTGGAGGGGTATCAGTAAGTAGTGGTTACAGATTCTCCCTTCTTTTTGGAATATTTGGCTGTTTTCACTTCCGGACCTTAAGGAAAGCAATTCTCCCAGAACACTCTTCACCTTCATCCCATGCCTTCTTTCTGGTATAATTCATCAACACTTCAGTTCTTGGGTTTTGGGGGGGTTTTTTTGCTCAGGAAGATTTTCCCTGAGCTAACATCTGCTGTCAATCTCCCTCTTTTGTACATGAGCCACCTCCACAGCATGGCTACTGACAGACCAGTGGTGTGCTTGCATGCCCAGGGACCAAACCTGGGCCACTGAAGCAGAGGGTCCTGAACTTTAACCACTAGTCCATCAGGGCTCACTCTTCAGTTCTTGTTTTGAATATCATTCCCTCTAGAACGTCTTTCTTTTCTCTTACACTATAGCATTTGCTTTGTCTGTGTACTTGCTTAAGACCTTGCACTTCTCTTTCATCACCCTCATTACACTTTACTGAAAATACCTTTCTTCCTTTCCTACTGTTCTGTAATGGCTGTGGTGTAAAGGACAATGAGATGGATTTCCTGCATCCTAGACCCGACCTATAGGATAAATAAATGACTGTAATGCTCTGTGAATTGAAAGAAACACCTTCCTCTTACAGCATTAAAAAAAAAATGTTTGCTTGGAGTAATATATTCTCTGGGTACTCTTCATATTCCTTTGAATACTTTGTTCAACATTCATTCAGCAGTTACTTACTGATCACCTGCAATGTACCAAGTGCCATATGACCCGGGTTTTCAACGGTGAATAAGAGAATGGCTCCTTTGCTGACAAAGCTTCTTAGAATTTAATAAGAAAGGGTACCTATCCTTAACAGCTACTGATAATATGCTTATATTTGGAGAGGAAAACCACTAAATTAAGTAATGTGTTTTGATTCAGCAAACCAATGTAAGTGATTACCTCCTTGCTAAGCACCGTGGCTGAAGTAACATAAATAAAAGAGACTCAATTCCTGCTCTAAAGGACTCATAATCTATCAGAAGATAGTGACTACAGAGCTTGAGTGAATAAATTGTAGTGCGATTGTGTGACTTGAGTTTGTGGGAACACAGAGAAGTGGGCAACGTTATCTAAAATCTGAAGCTTTGGAAGAATTCACAAGGGAAGTCACATCTTACCTAGGTCTTGAGTCTGGAACTGATTTACTAAGTGAGATCTCTCCAGAACATTCTAGTGAAAGATAGCATGAGTCAAGGTCAGCAGGTAGACACCTTCAGTGACTTTTCAGAATTATTAAACAGCCTTAATATCTATTAAATATTTAAGGAACAGCATCATATGATCTAACATGTGTCAATGCCTGGGATGTGGTGAGAGTTGCCATGGGAATGTAACTCCCTTATAATTGGGATTGCAGGTGACGCAACTTCTCTATTTTGGTCTTTTCATAAAATGACATAAGAGAGACAGTGATCAATATACAGCTCACAAAAATAATTGCCTCTTGTGTAAATTAATATAGTACATGTAATTTTTGTTTTTTAAAATCCCCTTAAAAGCAACTACTCTATTATATTTTCATTAACTGCCATGAATTAGTTTAACCCAGAGTCAATTTACACACTCATCACTCTTAGCTCTATGGAATCGGCGTCAGTGATAATTGTTTTGCTATTTGATTTCATTTGGAATATTTAACTCTGTAGAGACCTGCTTTCATTATAGTGCTGCTTACCCTGTTAAAATGAGGCATTGACTTTATTTATATCCCTGATACAGAGTGCAAATTGTGGATAAAAGTGTATTTATTGATGCAATCTGCATTGTTCTTCAGGATTCATGATCTTTCATTAGACTTTCAAAGGTGACCAAGACTTGATAAAGACTCAGAAGCACTTGAAATTCTTTTTTTTGCATTTTCCAGTTCTTGGAAAACTTAAAATGACTCCAATCAAATGTTTTCATGAAAGCAGAAGTTATTTTTAAGTATTTTTCTTCTTTCAAAAAAGGAAAAGTTAGTTCTCATGAGATCCATTGTGCAACTCATTCATAGCACCAATCTTTATCAGTACTCAATGGATTACTCTAGATGGTCAGCTGCTAATGTCTGTGATGGAATCTTATTTGTTGTCACATATCTGGTATTTTACACAATATATGTCACATAGTTGGGCCTCCATAGATGTGAAAAATTTGGTAAATGAAAGACATGAGCTCCTTTTTCTGTTCAGCGCCTGCTGGATGAGTAAGTGCAGGATGCTATTTCAGCTCTAATCATGCTGCCTTGACATAGTCTGTTTTGTGGTTATATCCATTCTGTGACATTAGCTATTTAGGTCACAGTCCTTGACGCATAGTAAGTGTTTGAGAAATATAAATTCAAAATAAACATTTATTAATTAAAGCAAACAAATTGATGTCTGCAACTGCTTTTGTTTACTTAAAAACAAATAAAATAATGAACGTATTTCACCTTCAGGTATTCTATTATTTGTAACTCTACTTTCATTATTTATGACTCACCTGTTGTCCTTTAATATTATAAAGTTGCCAGTGGCGAGTCTGAGCCGAAATGCCTGCCACAGGGGGATAGGACTACATTTTAATGAAATCAGCAGAAGGGAGTCTCAGTGAATTTCCATCATAATTTAAGGCCTTGTTGAAACATGATAAATGATCCTTGTCCCTGATCGTTAGACTACCTGAGCAGTGATATGTCATTCATGTCTTCCTATTCTACTTTTGAAACTGCCACGGGGGTAGCAAATGTACAATAAATATATTCCTTGGTTAAATTTGTATTTCAGAAATTTCAATGTGTTAAAAAAATAGGAGTAGCAAACTTAAAAATAGCTGAGAATACCAGTGAATAAAAAGACTTATTGACCACCCTCAGCTCCATCCCTCATTTTATGGCTCGGAAAAAAACTCCAGGTATGTTGAATATTTTCCCCAAGGTGATAACCAGTTACTGTTAGATCTAGAATTAGAACACATATATTTTTCACTCATATATTAATTTCACAAGCATTTATTGAGTGATTACAATGTTCCAGGCACCATACTAGGTATATATTAAGTTAAAAGACTAATTGTGCTTTGAAAGTCTTTGAGTCTAGTCAAAGTGACTGACATTTTAGGAATAATTGCAAACAGAGTAAAAGAAAAGAGCTCCAAGAGGGGTCATGTACAAGGTCCAATGGGGCCACAGAAGATGCAAATGTAAGTCATTCTCAGAGTATCAGAGAAGGATTCATACAGTGGAGATGGGTTGAGAGACGAGTAAATGTAATTGAAAGAGAGAAATGAGGAAAAGACTGAAAGAACTACACTCTGACCATGATGGAACCTGCAATTCAACTAAGCAGTATGGACTTGGGAACAAAGAAGAGTCGTTAAAGTATTTTAAGCAGGGAAGTAAACTCCTTTAAAAGTTTATTATCTATTTTATAGACGTAACTAGTATGTCACAGTTTTACATACCTGAGTGTTTACATTAACTTCCCAAATTGTGGTGACTTTGTGCTCTCATTTAGCATGAATTGAGAAAATCTAATTTTCATTTAGTTAATTTTTAACCCATCATGTTCTCACTTGCAGGATTCCATAAGGAAATTCAAATGATCCATTCCCAACCTTGATGATCTGGCTCCTTAAAACTACTCTACTTCTCTGACAAGGCGCTTACTTGCTACAGATGAAATCTAGTAATACTAGAAGCAGTGTTACTACTAGTCTATAACTCCACTAGTAGCTAACCAACCATTCTTAAGATGCTAATGTTCTTCCTTAACCACGTTGTCTCAATAGCAGACAAAGCGCTCCCTGTAACTGGCAGCTAAAAACAAGTATGGACAAAAACCATTTCTGTAATGTACAGCTGATGCTGTGCTCTTTCTTAAATAAGACTTACTACAGTTTTAAGGGTAAGGAAATGGAAATCCAATACTGAGAATAGTTTTCAACTGTTAGTATATATGAAGATTCCCACAGATAATATGTAAAAGTAGATTACGCTTGTATCTCTTTCATTGTCTCGAGAAGTGTACTGCATCTAATATCAATACATATAATATTGTATTTTCTTCATTTGAAGATTTTGACCACTTTACAGTACACCATAGGTTTGAAAGTCGCATATTTAGAAAAAAATAAGAATCATGCCCACATTAAAAACATACACAAATTGCAAGATACACCTTGACTTAGAAATGTAACAATTTGAAGTAAAATAGACATTTTAGAATTGACAATACAAAGTAATATTTACACAACCTATCCCATTTGATAGTAGACAATAAATGATTTTTACTGAACTTATTAATAAACAAAACAAGATACTTAGGATCTATGTTAGGAAGGAGGGAATCCATTGTTCTTCTCTTAACTCTTTAGCCTATATCACTTGAACATCCTTCCTCCCTCTCTGCCCCCATCCCCTTCCCAGGGATTTGTTGCTGATCTAAATAGTCTGCTCCAACAGCATTTATTGCACTGAGATTCCTAGTGGGTGCATGCCTGCTTTGCATTATTTTCTCTGGTATTTATTCTATTGTAACATAACAAGATACATCGAGTTGAGGACTCTTGAATCCTATTGACTCTCTATTGTTGATGCAATGTGGTTAGAGGGTAAATGAGTTCAAGGCCTTTTCTAAAGCGTGTTTTCCACTCTGTCCTTTTCTTTATAGAAATGCCTGAACATACTTGTATAAATAATAAAATGTTGGGGCCAGGGAAGGGGAGAAGTAAACTTCACTTACACCTTAAGACTAACAACTTTTTATAAGAAGACTCCATCTGAGATATGTCTATAGCTCTTACTAATTGGTATTTTGACTCTAATATGAAGTACCCTATAGAAAGAAATCCATGTATGGTGGGACAGGATTCAGGCATTCATGGATCTCTGACTTAATCTCATTCGGTAGTACCTAAATCCTCACCCTTTCTCTTTAAGAGTAACTAGAGCTCCTCACAATATTAAATTTCTTTAACTGAATCTTTATGATCATTAATTACAACAGCCTTAGAAGCAGTAAGTTAAAATAATAATATTAATAATAATAATAGTCTACAATATCCAAAGTCTTCTACTAGATGCTATGGAGAATACAATGAAAAATAAAATAAAATCAGCCCACCATAAGCTGATGATTGTGTCAGAAAAATAAAACATACAAATATGAACTCAAAGCTCTTTACTCTGAGTTAGTACATGTGGATACTAAAATAATTGAGCATTACAGGGAAAAATGGTAATTCAGAGAATAAAAATGGTCAGTGTGATCTGTGATGAACATGGAAAGATTTGTAGAGAATGTTAAAGGTAAGGAGGGTTTGATAGGCAGAGAAGAAAAGGAAGGGATCCTCACACATTCATGGACATTAAATAGCATAAAGCTATTTGGGAGAATTTGAGTAGATTCATCAGTTTTTGCTAAAAACATGAGAAACAAGGAACATATCATAGAATCTTGAATCCATTCAAAGGATTTAATATTATATTCTGTAGGTTGAAGGACTAGACAATTGAGATATTTTGGCCAGAGCAGTAATTTGGTGACAGTAGGGTGTCATGATCATTTGCCTGGTAGTATTATATGAAATGAACTGAATGTGGTCAGATAGACATCAGGAAACCAGTAGCAGAGAGCTCACTGAAAAACTACTATAATAGTTCACTAATGCAGTAATACTTACATTGTTGGCAATGAAAATATGAAGAGAGGAACAAGAGTGAGGGAAAATTCTACGGAAGAATTAAATTGTGACAGTGGATTGTTTATAAGAGAAATAAATATGACTGAGCTTTTGTACATGAGTAATTGAGAGAATGGTAATGCATGAACAGAAATAGGGAGATCAGAGTATAAAGTTCGATGATGGTAGGAGTTGATAAATCTAGCTTTACATAGTCTGTATATGAGGTGGCAGTGGCCTTGGTAAGAGAAAAGTAGGTGGTTTGAAATCTGAGATAATTTGAAAGAAAATGGAAGATAAATCTAAGCTGAAAATACAAGTTTAGAAAATCTGTCATATAGAGAAAGAGAAATACCACATGGTATCACTTATTCTGTGGAATCTACCAAAAAAAAAAAAAAAAGCAAAAGTCGAACCATAGAAACAGAGTAGAAAAGTGGTACAAACCTTCAGTTATAAGAAGAATAAGTTCTAGGATCTAATGTATAACATGGTGACTACGGTTGATAATGTTATATTGTATAATTGAAATTTGCGAAGAGAGTAGAACTTAAACGTTCTCACCAAAAAAAAAAAAGGTAAATCTATGAGGTGATGGATAGATGTGTTAATTAACTCAGTGGGGGAATCCTTTCACAATGCATACATACATCATATCATCACACTCTGCATTTTAAATGTCTTACAATTTTATTTGTCAATTATACCTCAATAATGCTGGGAAAGGGAAAAAATATTAGTTTAGAGGTAGGTGAAAATTAAATGTCTGAAAGTAAATTATGTTCATCTTTCTCCTCATTGACTTAGGAAAATTTTGGTCAGGTTGAAGATTTCTCTCTTTTTTAAATTTTGCAAGTGCATAACAGGGCAATTTCTTAGGAGACTTACCTTGCCCTTAATGATGTCATAACAAATGTCAAAATGCCTTCTAAAGGCAAGAGATTTTGTCTAAAAGATAAAATTTAAAAAAAATCTTTCTCCCAAAATACTCGAGTCCTTTCATAGGCAGAAGTGATCTGTAATAAAAATATTGTACTAGAACATCCCTCATAGCCCTTTAGCTGCATCATTCCATGATTTGCTCACAAAATCATGATTATCTTTATTTCTTTCTATAATTCTTTATTCCAAGAACTTTTGATCCTCATAGTGAATGACTTTAAGAAATATCTTTTTTAGGGACAACGTTGGCTTTAATTTAAAATGTATGACAGAAAATCCATCCCTTCAGTAATGTACTTACTTTGTGTCTATTAAGGATAGCCTTTGCTCCCAACAAAGTTGTGTAGGCACAGTTGTTCTCTAGTCATTATTACATGATTCTCTTAATGAGACGGTTTTACTTTCACTTCAAAATGAAATAAAATATATTTTATTGTACTCTTCTTGGGTCTATTCAAATTATGAAAACTATAATGCTTATTAACGACAAATGAAGAAAGCAATGGCTAATATTCTCTCGTCCTTCCTGCCTGCCTCTGAACATGATAATTACAATTTTCATTTGAATACCAGGCATATTTAAAAACGTTCACCATGTGATATTTCTAGGTTGAACTATATACTTGTTTTTCATTGTGAATCATGCAAGAATTACAGTTTGAATTAAAATTTTCAATCATAAAAACATTTATATTACTATTATTGATTTAAACATTAAGAGTTTCAAGATGCAGTCTTTCCCAGTTAGTGATATTTATGGTATATACTTTCATAATTTTAATGATCACCATTGTGGAGGAGATTACTGCTATTACGAAGCTTTGAAAGAGTCTGGCTATTTTCTCATAATCAAATGCTATGCCAACAAATCTCAACAGAGTCATCTGTTTTCATGGAGATTTTTTAAAATCAAAGATCAGATTTTATTGAATGGTGAAAATATACTACATACAAATAAAAACAATGGAAAGGTTTAAACAAAACAATAAAAGTTTAAAAAGCATTTTTATTCACGTGAAATACCATTTAGCTTAAAGTGCCTTGCATTTTCAATTATTTAGTATAAATATGTAGTTATTGACTAGTTATTTCAATTATTATATTATCTTTTAAATATTATTTCCAAAATCTGTACAGATTCAGTACAAAAGAGGCCTCTGCATAACAAAGTTGCAGTAAGAGCAAACTTAAAAGCCTAATTTAGGCATAGAAGTGTGACCTTTACCTTCACATTAATGTCCTGAAAGCACTGTGTAATTTTACATTGCTTTCCAATCTCTTTAGAATTTCTCAAAGAATTCTTATTTCATGTGTATTTGCTTAGAATTTCTTACTAATAGCTTCTTTTCAATGTGGTTTTAGAAAACTTCTTATAAAAGGTAGTCTGCAATTGCCTTACATTAATTCTAAAACATATTTTGAGTAAAATATTCACCAGCTGACAAAGTTTTCAATTATTTTAAAAATTTCAGCTAATAGTGAAAGTACCTCACTTCATTAGCATGCTTTTTGTTTGTTTGTTTTTATTTTCATTACTTTTAAATTGCCCTTAGGCACTTTATTCACTTCTGTGGCACTGAATTCTGGATCCCAGATCTCTAGGTGATGTTTGGTTTTGCCTCATCTCTTGGATCAAAGTAAAGATTAATTGTGGAAATAATAATATTCCTGGTGAAAATTTTTCTTATTTAGAAAACCTTTATATCCAAGTATCTGATTACTGAACACATTCATTACTGAGCATTGACTGTCATGAATCCCACTAACGTAAGCATAAACTTTGAAAAGTTGAGATTATTTTCGTTGAATATTTGTGAGTTATGGAGATGGAATGACTAATTATAGAAGTGGCTTCCTGGGAAACTGACTTCACATCTGTGTAAATAGAGGTCTTCTGGCACTATCTAATCAGATTTCCTCATCACCTCAAAGTGTCTGGGATTTTATTAAGAATTTCCCAAATGATATGCCTACAGAGACTGTTATATTTCTGAGTGTTGAGGCAAGATGTTTGAATCCATTCTGTTTTACTCTGCTCTGTTTTACCTCTCACTCAAAATGTTCTTTGAAAAACTCATTAACCACCTTCTTACTTTAGCATATGTGATCTAACATGATGTCTGAAATTCAATCAATAATCCACAGGTTAAGATAATGCCCAAAATACCAGATGTTGCAAAGGAGATCTATTTTCAAATGATGTGACCCATTCAGCCATGATTGGTCATTAGCATGAATGAGTTTTTCAGATTAATGCACTTGACCTAGCCCAGAGAAGGTCCCTCAACTGAGAAATGGGACAAGGAGAGGAGTTTTGTTGTAAAAAGTATAGCATGGATGTTTCCTAATGAAAGTAAACTGAGTCTACATTTGACACGGTAGTGGTATGGGCAGATATGAGGGTAAGAAATAGCTGCAGAGCTTTCTGAGAACTGTGGGTGATCAAGGGACTATGAAAGAGTAAGAATATGTAGAGCATATTCTCCCTGATTTGACTTTGTTTATGTAGAAACTGAAATAATCAACTTTGCATATTATCCATATTGTACCAGACGCTATTACTTACTTGTAACATTGTGTAAATAAGATCATGTAATAATTTCCTACTTTTAACCTTTTTTTTTTTTTTTTAAAGATTTTATTTTTTTTCCTTTTTCTCCCCAAAGCCCCCTGGTACATAGTGGCATGTTCTTAGCTGTGGGTCCTTCTAGTTGTGGCATGTGGGATGCTGCCTCAGCGTGGTTTGATGAGCAGTGCCATGTCCGTGCCCAGGATTCAAACTGACGAAACACTGGGCCGCCTGCAGCAGAGCGCGCGAACTTAACCACTCGGCCACGGGGCCAGCCCCTACTTTTAACCATTTTGACAATAGGAATTTGCTTCTAAGATATAATCTTTAAAGATTATATTCCTAGCCTTCTAAGAGGGTAATAATAGATTTTATAAATTGTAGGGGATTGTCTTACGTATCCACTGTACCACTGTCTTTATCTGATTTGCTCTTCTATATGTTTATTTACATTGCTCTGTACCTTTTTGCATTTTACCCAAGGGTACTACAGGGATGTCTCAAAATATTAGCTAACATCTCTAACAGTTTTTGACATTGCATGATTCCTCAGGAAAACTATGGCTGTGCTTTCCACTTCTACATTAATTATAACTTTTACTTCTGCAAATTTGACAAGTCATTGGAGGGTGGAAATGATGAGTATGTTGGGTATAAAGTAAAGCTCCCTCTAGTTAATTGATTTTTCACTTGTTTAACAGCATTAAGAGGAATTATGTTAGCAATGAACTTACCTCAGTCTGAATTTTATTCCTTTGATCTCTTGCTCCATGGAATCTTTCTCCCCTTTTCTTTTAATGTTCAGTAAACTGCTTACCATTCTGCTTTTTTATCCTCTGACCTAAGCTAATTAGTTTTCTCCATTAGCATAACACTACAATAACTTATTTCTACCATTTCTCTTCAGAGTAATACAAACATAGTGAAAAATTCCTTGAACTATATTTTAGCTGTATAACTGCATAAAAATGTGAAACTTTGAGAAGTGAGTCAAGCTTATATTATGCATGCAACGTAACATACCTCATCTGTTTCTCATCTTAAAGCTCCTTAGATCTCCGTAGGACAACATCTTCAACCTGTAAAATGATATTTTGAAGAGAGCAGACATTTCAGTGAGTCCAAATTTAAAGATAGAAGATTATCTCTAAGGTTGATCTATTGGAATTACTTCTCTGAGCCAAAGTAATTCAAGTAATTCAGGTGTAGTGCCACACTTCTAATTTTAAATTCAGAAGCATTGAGGAGTGAGTTGGATTATTGCCTACAGCTCTTAGTTGAACCTTTTTCTTATCATCCTTGACTTTTAAAGACTGGCCTTTTTAAATGTGCTTCAGAAACTCATGTGCTCACAAGCATTTGATTCATTAATTTTGAAAGACTATTACAAAGGTCTTTTAGTGATAAGTTCAGAGATACCAAAAACCCAAGTGTGAACATATACAGAATTAAAAGAAAGAATTCTATTAAAATGCCACAATGAATCAGAGGTTCCAAAGTGAATCGTGGGTGAAAGGGCAATCATATTCTAACAGGAAAGTCATACATATATTTTTTTCAGTCTGAACCCTCACTCAATGGATCCTTGGAGTTGAAAGTAGGCAGAGAGTAAAGAACTTCCCTTTTGTCTCCATGTTATATATGTTTTATCTGTAAGCCCTTTATTTTTGTTGTTTCTTAGCTAACGCTACAATGGGATAAAGAGAACACAGATTTTATATATATCAGATTACGCACCTGAGTAGGTACCTAATTTAATCTTGGAAGTCTAGGCACACACTAAACTAACTTTCAAGATTTTCTTTTTCTTCCTCCCTCTCTTCCTTCCTTCCTTCCCCCCTCTTTCTCTCTTTCTACTCCTAGCTCTCTCTCTCTCTTTTTTCTCTCTTTCCCTTCTGAAAGAAATAATGGCATTTAGTAGGAGTAAGGATGACATTGCTGCCCTTTATTAAAATCCTAATTTCTATCCAATATTTCCTATTGTAGTGTATTATAAATATATAATGTGTTTATCTACAGATGCACACACACATACACACATAATTTTATATTATATGATTAATACTGAACAAAACACTGTTTCAGATTAAAGAATTATTTATAAACTCAGCTTTGTTGCTTACTAAATTGTATTCCAGCATTGATGTAAATGTTTCAACTAAGAAGTAACAATGGGTTACATATTTTAATCTGTTATTACAAAAAAATGTATTTACTTAACTTTGTTTTCCAATTATATAAAGCTCGTTATATGCTTGCCACTGTACTGGCACAATAGAGGTGTGTTTTTATATTGTTTTGAACTTAAATAATTTACTGTTCAGTGGGAAGAAACCAGCCAGTAGTAACTACTTGATCTAGGCCTTGAGGGAGAATTAGAATTATTATGGCAATAAGAGAAGGAAAGAGAAAGGGCCTTCAAGATTGGGGAAGAATTTTCAAAATCAGAGAAGGGACAGGAATGGCTATGAAGTGTTGGAGGGGAGTGAGGAGAGAGCCCTGTTGGGGGAAAGGGGCTGTTGGACATGGTGGGAGACACTCTGCACACATAGGCTGTGTCTCTATCAGAGAGAAGCTGAACAGTCAGGCTGAGCAGTGCATGCATTATTGCAGGGGCAGCAAACACGTTTCTAGGCAAAGAGGAAAGAACACATAAAGAGTAAGAGAAGCTCAACTCTGGAAAAAAAAGCAACAGTTGCCAAGTCTCAGAAGACAAAAGAAGAAAGTGACTAAAAAACAAAGAAAGTGATGCAAAGCACATCCTAGGAAAATGAGGACATGCTGGGATTTGACCCGACTTAGTCCTCTTCTGTCATTCATTGCTGGCATTGCTAATTGACCATTACATGTTTCCTCCAGAAAACCTGATCAGCCCCAGAATCATTCATAAGCCAGTACTCAAGGAACTCCTTATCCATCATTACTGGTACATAAGATGAAAGCTATTTGCTCTCTTAGAAATAATATATGAGTTAGGGGCTGGCACGGTGGCACAGAGGTTAAGTTTGCACATTCCGCTTTGGAGGCTTGGGATTTGCCAGTTCGGATCCCTGGTGCAGACCTACGCACTGCTTGTGAAGCCATGCTGTGGCAGGCGTCCCACATATAAAGTAGAGGAAGACGGGCATGGATGTTAGCTCAGGGCCAGTCTTCCTCAGCAAAAAGAGGAGGATGGGCAGCAGATGTTAGCTCAGGGCTAATCTTCCTCAAAAAAATATATGTATACATATATGAGTTAAAGAGGCTTTATAGATAGAAGTCACTAATGTTATCATTATTAGTTGCAATGTTGTAGATAAATAATTTTACTTTTTTTCTAGTTTATTTGTTGTACAGTAGTGGGAGATTGTCTACCCAAACAGAGTTTATGAGGCTGTGTTTCTCGAATTATGGTCTGCAGACCACCTCCAGCAAAATCTCTGGACTCCTTTGCTAAGGCATGTCAAATGAGAATCCAGGGCAAGGAGCAAAGAAGTCGTGTTTTCAGCAAGCACCTTGCATGAACTTGTTACATGGCAAAGGTTGAAATACCTGAGTACAAGGAGCCCTCATCTGGGTAGCCTTCCTGAGTGTCAGCACTGACACAGCAAATGCTGAGTCAAGCTGGTGAAGCTAGTTTTCCTCAAGGACACTTAGTTTCTTTTCATTCACACCTTTAGGAAGGCATCAGACATATTAGGTGAGATAAAATTTAACAGGGTAACTGTGTTTGCTAAATGGAAACAAATATATACACTTGCACAATACTAAAATAATCTATTGTTATAACTATATTATATGTTATAACTATATCTGATGTTAACTGCTAATGCTTTAGACTAGATGAGGGTGAAAACTGGGCCAGGCCTAATCAGGATGTACTTCCTGACCGGACCCTCTCTCTCTTAAAAAGCTAAAGCCTCTGGTGTTCTGTCACCATGTTAGTCTTATTTCTTCTGCTTCTGTGCTCTGTAACCCTAATAAAGTGTTGCCTATTGTAAGTTCTTAATAAAGACTTGTTAAATTAAACTGTGCTTGGTTTTCCCCTCTGGCGATGCAAAACAAAGTCACATGCCATCTGGAGTTGTGAAGGAAGGAAAATAGCTTTTCTGAGGCGGCCAGATTCAAGCTATATCTTGTTTAACATCGTATTCAGAACTACCAATGGTCAAGCTAAATCATAAAATTTAAAGCCATACCTTGCTCTATTTTTCTTCACGTTTCCTTGTGTGCACTTTTTACCTTTTGTGCCTTTTCTCACTTTATTACTTCCGCCTAAAGTGCGTTTGTTCTCCCTACATCCTACCCCTTCCTCGTGATTGCCTGTCCAAATGAGATATTTTCAACCTGCGACTATCCCTAATGTGTTTATTATATATCTCTTATGACAAATATACCTTATCTTCTGCATATTTATGAGGGTGTAATTCTTTGTTTATATATAAATGTCTCCCAGAGCAAATTCCTTTTGCTTCCTCAACACATAGGTGTATACAATCGGTGCTCAATTACACTTGCCAAAATCAGTGAATGAATAAGTGCTCTGGAAAGCCAGCTCTAGGAGGGTTGTGTAAGGCTAGACGTTTTCTTTATTCCTGCCCTCGTTGTTGCTGAAAAACATCTCGTGAGAAAAAGTTTTGCCCTGTCCTGGACACAGAGCCGCTCTTTCAGTCCGGAAATATGACTCTCACATTTGCAAAATGCCAATGGGTATTTTTAAGATCTTCATTTGTGCATAGTACCACAGCTACCAGGTAAACACAAAGGCTAGAGAAGAAATTCAATTATTTCTTTGTGACTCATTGACAGTCCACTAAGTAAGCGCTTGTGCATTTGTTTTAATTATTCTTTCCAGAAGTTTTGGAGATAGTTAAGAAAAGGAGTTATAATGCCTAAAGGTCTATAAAAGTAAAAAAAAAAAAAAAATTAACAATGGACTATAAGACTTTATGACAAGGATGGAAAGAGAGATAGGAAGGACATGCTACGTATTTAAATGTACTGGAATCCGTTGTCAGAGCCACTGTACGAGACGTGCTCAGGCTATTGATAGGCATTAAAGTGAGTGAGAGACTGAGGTTCTGTGAGCGCAACCAAGTATTCCAAATGACTCTGAAAAAAAGCCCAGAACTTTTAACACTTCTTTGAAAACATAAATTTGGGAAAAACACATTTCTTAGAATATTTCAATCCTATATCTAATATATTACCCTGAAGAACAGTCTACTCTCTTGCCTAAATGCCAAAGACTAAAGAGTAATTTATTCCCTGAGGTAGTGAATTTTGAAGGTTTGTATTATGGAAGTAAAGACTACCAGAGATAAAATAGGGTTCCCTCACTAGAATTTTTTTTCTCAGGATCTGCTGTATTATACATCACCCTATCCCCCTAATTCATATTCTGACACTGAAAAATACCAGGTCATCAAATTTAGCCATGAATTACTTCACACCCCTAGAAGCACTGGCATTCCAGAAAGTAAATTCATTTTTCACTTTTGGTTTCAGATTACTGCCTTTTGGTGAAAGAGTTATGCTAATTTTTCTGGTCAAGTGTCAATGATGAGTCCCACAAAGGCACAGTTAAAATGCTATAAACATTGCTTGTCTTTGTCAAATATCTTTAGAAAATTGTGAAACCAAGTGAATAGATTTATCCTACTGTACCCCCCAAATAAAGGGAAAAGAAAACAAAAATCTTTATCTTATTACTGCATAATAGCCTTATGACCATACGTATGTAACCTCTATTTTACAATTGATTCCATTTTATTGAAATATGCACAAAATTCAAAAATTTTAAAATGTAGAAAAACTAATACACTAAAATGGAAACTATCCTTTAATGTCACCCTTTGGAAAGGAAGTTAAGAAGCTTCTAGACATATTTTCTCTGAATTTCTCTTGAAATATGCATAACTTCACATGACATTTTGGTAAATATATTTCCCTAAGAAGATGCCATGCATTTCAGGAAGGGTATGATTTGGCAATTACTAAAGAAATTATTCATTTCTCATGTATAAAAAATAAATAGTCACATTAAATACACGTAACCTGTCAGAATGTGACATACGGTTGCCTCCAGCAATAGCAACGTATGTGCTCTGCTCATTCAATTTAATAATACATTTTCAATAATAAATAAATTAGGTAATAAATTTGTATTATGTGCTAAAACCTAGAAATAACTGTCTCTCTCTCCCGCCCTCTCTCTCTCTCATCTCTATCACTGTATCTTTCTCTCTTTTTTTCAATACTCAGTACTTCACTAAAGTCATCTTTTGAAAAAATAAACCAAGTATTATGCCAAGAGAAAAACAAACAGTCCAAAAGGAGACTAGGGCAATAGTAAATATGATCAATGAATCTTAAAATCTCTCCCTTGTAGTTTTATTAACTTTTTGCATTTCAAACTCTTACATTATTAAACTTATTTTATCCAGATAAAACCTTGTGAGAATCTATAATATTATTTTGGCAATTTAACATGAGTGGAAAGCAAGGTCCATTGAGGTCAAATGAAGGACCAGGAAGTAGTAATTACTGATCGATTATAGGAAATAGTAATTGGTAGCGTATTTAGTTTCATTATAAGGTTTTCTTGACTTCAGTTCCATATTCTTTCTACATAACACGTAAGTAGATAACATTGGTATGCTAATTCCTCCGTTTAATTGTTCCAGCTTCATGGCTTGTCCTATATTTATTCTTAAGGTATTAAATTCTTCTTTTTTGCCTCTGTCCTATTATAGAAATATAAGCAGTTGAATAGGGCTTTACTGCTTTGGTCTCAAAGAGGAAGACACGTTGCTCAGTTTAATGGGCTGAATTGGACTTGGTATTAAATGCCAAAATAACATAGGAGCAGGTAATGATTGAAAATTAGCATCCAGAAGCTAAGAAAAGAAGACAGGACAAATGCAAGTGATATCATAGATTTTTTTTAAGTGATGAGGCACGACAGGCAAAGCAAACTCAAATCTTGAACCATACAATGTAACGTTTAGCATGAGGGGAGCTGAGGTTTTTTAAAGTAGGAGCTGAAACCTGACATTTTTTTGTAAATCAAGAGGAGGGACTATGGAAAGGAAGTGGACAGCGTCCTGCTATGGCCGGTGGTTGCTAGTAAGTTTCAATACGTGCCTACTGTGAAGTCATCATTGCTAAGGTCTGAGGCTGTATACATGCTTGTTTGCCAAGGAAGTATCTGGGATTTTGTAAGGCACATGATTGCTTATGTGGGGCATAGTATAGTAAAAGCAGCGTAAGTGCTAGAATTAGATAAATATGAGTCAGCTATTTGGTTATCTTGTTAATGTTATTCTCAACATCTTGCAGGGTTGGAGTATGGTAAGGATTATTGATGCCTGGCCATGCCTAATCATCTAATACTCAAAACATGACATATTTTTTCTGACAACATTGGTGGAGAAGCTAACTTTACTCTTCACTGTGTTATTTGCTGAGTGCTGCTGGTTCAGAACTCACAGTACTTATGGGATTCTCTAGGCTTTTCTTGGATCTGGTCTCCATCCAAAGCACAGGCTTCCTTCACAGCACATTGGTGATTGTGGACAGGCTTCTGGTTGCATCATCAATGAAAGAATATTTGACCACTACTAATTTCTTTAAGAGAAATTCACCTTAATTTAGCGGAACTTTTAAATAAACTCTGTGTCGATTTGGAAAACACCTACATCATTTTTTTGAGTGTAACAAAGTGGAAATTGTTTCCTTGAGGAAATAAAATGTAAATTATTTTAGCCAAAAGAGAAAGAGTTTTAACCGCAGGTCTATCACTCATCAGCCACATGTTTTTAGAAAGCTGAGGTTCAAATTTTCAACTAGTAAAATAATGAAAAGGTGCTGTAACATTTAAATAAAATAAAATAAGGCATGCAGATGCTCACTAAATATTTGTTTCCCTGTAGATTCAACCTTGCTTCTGCCTTAGTCTTCACTGACACTATGGATTAGCCTCCTCTTCTGGTGCAGGTTGGATTCAGACAATGAAATTCATCAACAAGAGAAGGGAAAGGGGGAGAAGAAATTGGTGTAGGTGTTTCTTTCCCCAGGTCCCTTCCTGCTGTGTTGACAGGTTCTACCTTCTGCACCAAAGGTGACCCCTGATGCCCCGGCAGATGCCGCTCTCCCACCCCACAGTTTCCACTTCTGCTGGGTCCCAACAAAACCTCCATCCCCTAACTGGTTCGGGCTAAGGGTGGTGGCTTTCCTGCTGTCCTCCTCTCCAGAGTGCTTCACCATCACTTACTGACTTCCTTAAAAGCGGCTCATGCCTTTGTAAACAGTCCCTTTATTAAACTCTCTTCAAGTGACCCTTTTCGAGGTGCTATCTGTTCTCCAATCAGAACACTGATGGAATCATTATTATCATTATTATAATTATAAAAGAGTGGTCTCATTGAAGGCCCCGACAATTGCTGCTATGAAGGAGATTCCTAGAAACTGCCTTAAGATCATGAGAGCTAGCAAGTAACACATGAAAACATAGAACTGACAATCTTGTGAGGCTTGTGGATAATTATTTGAAGTATCACATGTCATAAAGGGACTCAAAATGTTTATATCTGTTGAGAAATGTACCAATTTACTAATTTATATATATGTGTATGTGTATTTAATAGGTAGGATATTTTGAACATTGCACAAAAATTATGTATCTATTGAATTCTATAGATAATTGTAAATGTAAATAAGACAAAAATAACTTTCATCTTTTTCATTCATAGGAATCATGAAAAATACACATGACCTTCTAGGAGTGGCTAGGACGGGGATTCCTGAGAGAGGGGCATCTGCCTTCAGCCCTGGGGAGGTAGGCCAGAGTGCTCACAGCTGAGAGCAAGCTCTTTCTGACCTCCCCAGGGCCTGTTAGTCCAGGGGCAGCCTCACTGTGAGGTCTGGCTCCACACTTGCTGAGATAAACAGTAGTAACCAAAGTCTATTCAACTGCATGGCAAAAATAAGAACTAGTATAGGACTAAAACCTATTTTTAATTTAGAATGCTACAAACCACATCAGTTAAATAACTTAAGTATCCTACCTTTTAAAAATTACACACTTTTTCTAAAGCAGTTTAATCCACATCAGAGAAAATCAGCTGATTTTTACAAAGCCAAAGCAAAATAAATTCGGATGAGAGATTCTCCTCCCAGTAAACTTGGAGAAGGTGAGCGTTCCTTTTGCTGATGTTTCCTATCAGTGAGATTTCCAATAACCCATAGTTGCAGGCAATTCACACCTTCTGCCTCATTTAGTTGACCCAGGCATTGGGACTGATTGGCACACGTTTAATATAGCCACAACTGATGGCTTGTAGATTGCTTCGTAATCAAGCCTTCCTTGAAATATCTATTAAAACTTGCCCAAGGAATCAGAATGTCAAAGAACCTGGGACAAAACTTTCTCCAAGTCAGGTGTAGAAACACTTCTTAACAAGAAAGCATAGTAGTTGTTTATTTCAGAACCTACTAAGGTTAATATCCTTTAATTAAAATTAAAAAAAACCTGTGTTTTAAGTGACAAGTAAGACTTTTGGAGGCCTCTAGAAGTAAGTGTCTAGTTTCACAGTTCATTGGTGACATAATGGGTAATGGAAAATCCTGAAGCTGTATTGTTGCTTTTCTCTTAGAATGTTGGCAGTAAGTTTGCTATCAATGCACACAGACATCACAGATACGTCTTAAACTTTCTTCAAACTTGGACATTTTTAGATCATTTGAACTTTAGTTTTTCAAGAATTAACATCTTATGGATTTAAATACCAAGGGTGAAGGCAATAAATTCAACCCAATTATCTGGGTCTTACTTATCATGGTGCCAGAATCTGTTGTCTCTGACATTTTTAAATAATTCTTTCTATGTTGTGCCTATAATTTGTTTCTTGAAACTCTCACATAATTACTTCAAAATGTCTAAAAATGCATTTATTTTCCCAAGACATAAGTTTAATATATTTTAAATTATACACTGTAAAAGCAATATATATAAGTGAAGCCTCTGTACTTTTAAAATATGTAGTTAGTGATAAAAGTGAAAGGAATACCAAGAAGTCTCAACTGACTCTTGAGCAGAAAGAATTAGGGAAGAATGAGAATTATAAGTTTGAAATATTTTACTAAAAGAGCCTAATACGTTTGGTTGTTGTTGAGGCTGATGCTATACTGATTTGACCTAGTTAACATAAGACTAATTATAATTGGCTCACTCTGACCAATAGAAAACTGTGAGCTAGTCTCATCTTTGCTCACAAACAGTCTGAAACAGGTTTAATTCAGGAAGTTTCATTACTATATGTAATATAACCAAATATTTCTAAATGTGCTTATTTATAAATAGAATACATCCAAGTATATCTCATTAGATTTTGATTTTTCAGAGAGTATTTGAAAAAAATTCCATTGTGAATACAATTAAAATCTTATTCTAAGAAATAATGACACCACACGAGGACTAAGATCAAAATGTTGAACCACATTGTTCCTGGTTTAACATCTTACATCCAAATATTTCTTCTCAATGTGTCTAGTACTGTGACTAGAGCATTAAAATGCTAGTTTTCATAAACATTCAAGAGATACAAGGATGAACGTTTCTTTAGCTCAATAGGTTTCCTTCTTATTCTTAAAGGAAGATTATGTTTTTGATTAAACTCAAATGCAAAGAAAGAATTAAAAAACCCACGCTCTCAGAATGCTTTGTATATGGGCATATGTGTGACGCAGGGAGGGGAAGTGGAAGGATAGTTATGACAAATAAAAATGGCAAGCATTAGGATATATTGGAGTATATGAGGAAGCCATTTGGTATAAAACTAATTCGGCCTGATTCTTTTTTTCAAAAGGGCCTGACTGTGGCTATTGAGCACACATTGCATATCTACTTAGACATTTCCTATGGCCAGAACAAAGGCCCTTGAGATAAAGGTGCAACTTTCCCCCACATTAGCATTTCCTTAGGGATAAGCATTTTTCCTTAGGCTAGGAATTGATTACTGCACTCACCTCCCAGCTCACCTGTGACCACCCAGCTGGAGACAACAGACTGCCACCCTGCTGTGTTCACCGAGACAGCAGACCTACCTGCTATTTCCATCAATCGCTGTGCCGACAGAGCAGTCTCCCGACTATTGTAAAAGGGACATTTCAATCCTATGTGAAACATCCTCTTTGAGGGTATATAACCACCCTTACACCCCGACTTCTTTGGAGTGCTCTGTTCCTTTGTGGAAAGACTCTCCCGGGTTATAATCCTCAGATTTAAGCTCAGAATAAACTCACCCAAATTTTCATTTATAGATTGGATATGGATTATTTTCGTCGACAGTTACAATAATTGTAAACAAAGATGCAGCCTTATTCCTATGACTGTGAAAAATCATCATTTTTAATTAGTATATGTTAATGCAAAATTATGAATAATTTAATATAACAACCCTTTTCCTTCCACTACATATTTTCTACCTAGCTATACTTCTGCTCGTCCACTTGATTCTATTTGCTCATTCTGAAATGCATAAACCATTGCACCTTGTAGCATATAGATTTCTTGTCATATTTATGTCATTTGTTATTTGGCCATGGTTGGTTAAAAGTTTTATTTGACTAGATTTGTTTGTCTTTTAATCACTTGGTGTCTGATGATTTGAAATCGATGTGAAAATGAAAATATGAACGTGTGTTTTGCTGTTATTATTGTTGCTGTTGATTGTTTTTAGTCCCTGCTCATGCCTTGGTGCCTCTGTTTTGGGAGGACATTGGGGCAGGAGAGAATAAAACTAGGGAAAAAAAATATAGGCAATACACAGTTATATAGATCAAAAATTCACTTGTTTAAACAATATAAAATTACACTACAAAATTATTATATTTGATATATTTATGCATAAGAACATAAGGTAAAAAGTGAGAAATAGGTTTTTAATAAATATTTTGAATTGCCCATGCAGAGGAGGAAGGCATTTCTTCTACCTACTCTGGGTCCTTCTGGCTGGACAACGAATTAAATTCACATGAGACAGAATAACACGAGAAAGTTAAACAAAGCTTTATAACATGTATACATGAGAGCGACCCAGAAAAACTGAGTAATTTGCCAAAATGACAGAAGCTCTCCCCTTGAATACCATCCCCAGCTAAAGACAAAGGAGGATGTTGGGGTTGTGGGGAGTCAGTTATGGGAGATTTCCAGAAAAGCTCAGTAAACAAGGATAAGGTTATTATGCAGATGTAAGTCCTTGCCTTCCTCATTGATAAGAGTTTCTAGAGACAACTTCATTCCCCCTTCTTTCTGGTACAGAGAGGGACACACCTTTACAGCTGGAGATTTCCCTTACAAAAGTAAATATCTCTTAACAAAGGGTAAGTAAATTCTACTTTTCAGAGTTTCTCTCATGTCTGCAGTTGTTAAAAGTAACCAGCCCAAAATAATCCTCGTGCCAAAGAGACGTGTCTTGGGTTGGCCAATCTCAGTTCCCCACAAAATCAATGTGAAAATGAAAACATGAACATGGGTTTTGTTGTTGTTGATTGCTTTTAGTCCCTGCTCATGCCTAGTGAGCTCATGCCTGTTTTGGAAGGAAATTGGGACAGGAGAGAAAAAAACTAGAGAAAAAAAATATGGACAATACGTAATTATAAAATGTCTTTATAAATCAAAATTCACTTGTTTAGTTTAAACAATATAAAATTACATTAAAAAATTATCATATTGATATATTTATGCATAAGGACATATGGCAAAAAGTGAGAAATAGGTTTTTAATAAATGTTTTGAATTGCCCAACTGATAGTTGGAGAGTGCTGAATTAAAATCCATCAGCAAAAATTCTCTTCTCCTATTTTCTCAATCTTTATATTTCTTATTTCTTGTTCTGGAGGCCACAAATTTTTGAGGACTAAGAAATCTCCTTGTTATCATTTGAATTTTGACATAACATAAGTCTTTTCTGAAGACATCAACATACATATGCTTATCGGGACATTCACATTCCTACCCTTTTGAAATAATGTTTCACGCAATATTTAGAGTTTGTAGATGGGCTATCTATGAATACTCCTTCTTGAAATGGTTCTGTACTTTAAATGGTGTAAAACTAATTAATGCTTTATATATTTAAACATTTATACTAATTTGTATACAATTTGGGGTTGTTTTAGGAAAAACACTGAGAAATATAATTAAAGAATTTTAGAAAAACAATATTATTTGTTACCCACTAGAGCTTAAAAGTTAAAAGTGCTGAAAACAATTTTATTAGTTGTCTCTAATTGGAGTTTAAGCAAGTGATAAAGAAAGCTTAAATATAGCGAACTTCCCGTAATACATTCTATGCAACAATACACAATTATGGCTAGTTTGCTGCTTAAGACTGAACAATAAAGAAAAGAAAAAGAGGCATATATCAACATTTACATTGGCAAATACATTTATCTCCAGTTGTTTAGAGCAAACATAGTGTTTTTAGACAATATGGGCCCTACTGAGTTGAATTTACTTCTTGATTTTAATTCCTGTACAATAATAGCAAAGGGATCTCAATTTAAAGCCAAATTGTTCTATACAGCATGTTTTATATGTGCCCGAATTCTAATTTATGTGCCTAATGAATGAGTTACAATGCTCAGGCCCTATTAATAATGGAAAGATGATGTTAGATGAGCCAGGGTTGTCTGATCTTTGCAGGTCTCCCAGAATCATGATGCATTGCTTTTCAAGCATGCATCTTGAAGAGTCACAGAATGTGGAAGGATGGCTTAGGTTTCAAAAAAATACCTCAATGATGAAGAAGAGATTATCTGTTGTGTCATGACCTCCCAAGCAGCTCTTCTAAAATAGGGATGACACAAGACAGTATAAGCCTTTTCCCTTTAGGGAAAGAAATGGTAGACGTGGTATAAGATAACTCCAGTGTGTTTCATAGAAATGAGGAACTTATTCTGCTGTGATCTGTTTGGCCAGTTTTGAATTAGAAGCATTAAAACAAATTCCATATGTTGGAAATAAGAGTGAGTAAACTCATATTGAGTAATGAGAATGATAAATTTAAGAATATATGTGTGATTTATCACTCCTTCCTGGAGAACACCTTTAGCAATAGCAAATGTAAATTAAGATGACACTACAAAACAGATTAGTGGAAAATAGTATGCAGAATTCCAGAGAGATTGACACTGAAGACACCAGGCATATAAAAAAGCATAGAAGAAACTCAAGTGCCTAGTGGTCTTGGAAAGAATCAGTATTATCTAGTCTCTTTCATCCAAGATTCTCAGTACATTTAGACATATTTCACATTGATTTGCACATGCTAAAGTATCCATATTGTAATTTAAATCCTACAGACCAAAATAAAAATCCAAGTGCCCTATCTTTATTAAAAACTACAAAACAGTAAGAAAGCTACTGATGAATCCCTCTTGGTAAATTATTCACAGAGAGACACAAACTTAGAGAAGATGAGCAGAAAACACTGTTCTTAAATAATACTTTGTGGCAGGATAATTTATTGGAAAATTTATTTGTGTTTTGTTTTCTGTGCTGAAGAAGAGTCAGAAAGAAAGAGTTCACTCTGTTTTGTGCTCTGTGTTTTCCCTTCTGTTCCGAGTAGGCCTTTGTGTTTCTTTGCCTCAGGGGCTTTTCAGGGCCTAAAGCAGAAGGTGCTTGAAAATAACCTCTCTTTCTGGCTTTTGTGAAAGGACAAACCAGGGGTCACAAATTCAAATACTGACAGAGCCAGGTGGGCACCTAAATGCACAGAGCAGACTGGGTTTAATTTTTTCCATATAGGCTCAGTTTGGTTACGTATTTATCTACGCAGGAATAGTCTTTACTTTCACTAAGGAGTATACTTTTTTCCATTTTTCTTAAAATATTTAGAATTTTAGTCCATTTTTTTCTCTTCTTTCGATAGTGTGAAAGAAAAATTGCACCAGACAGAATTAAACAGGCAAAAAAATCTTGACTCAACATATTGCTGTAAGGGTCAAGACTGCTGCAACAGGAGAGAAAAATTGAACTCAACCTACTGAAACAAAAAAGATAGGAGAATTTTTAAATGCCCAGGTGAGCTAATGAGAAAACGTAGGAGAACATTGGGAGTAGGCTGGTCTATATGATTAGGCCATCTGCGTTTATTAATTGTCTTACCAAAGGGAGACTCCTACCATCCACCAGAGACTGAGAATTAGGGGCACTAATTCCTCTGATAATTACATTTCAAAGGGATGGCCCCCAGGTCCTTGAGAAAGACATTTCTGGATTATAAAACAGGCAAGAACCTGAGAGAAGATTTACATCTCAAAGGGGTGGAGAAAGAGTCCACAATTGCAAGTTTTCTAAATAAATGCTCCAACAAACAGGAGGTGAGGCACCCATGGTTAGGAAGAAGCCTGTCTGAAGTTTAGTCAAACCGAGGAGAATGTGAAGGCCTTCATGGTCGACAGTGACATGACTATAGGGAAATATTTCTCTTGTACAAGGAAGACAGCAGTGCATATGTGATGATAAGTGATAATGACCATCGGATTAGTGTCCTGGAAGACACTGCGGTACTGATGCGGGAGACTGAAGCCTGCAAGGCTCATGGAAAGGGAGCAGCAGTGTCCTGCTCCAGCCCACGCTATCAGGAGGAAGTGCAGACCCAGTTTCACCGGATCTGTCCATTTTTCAGGAGAATTCAGATTTTCATCTAGGCAATTAATTTAAAATTTATCATTACTTTGAAATGCTAGTAGAAGATTTACCTGACCAACAAGTCACAAATCTACCATCTCTGGCCAAATCTCGGAGAGGAATATTTTAAGTATCCTAAAAAGAGAGGGAAGAGGGAGAGCTGCCTTTTTTTGGCCAGGAGTTGGGGGTGAAAAAGAGAAAAGACAGTTCAAGAGGAGGATTGAGGACTGTCTGCATGGGTAATGGTTCATGAAATCAACTTGCCTCCAAGTCTCCCTTCCACTGAAATCATTGGAAGTTTAATGCTTAGGGTCAAGTATATTTGACTTAAAGTATAACAAGAAATCTGATATTCACTGCACAGTTAAGGTTGTGGAGTAAGAATCATACCCAAATACAATGAATGAGTGTCTTTACTGTTATCACAGCCTGCTTCATACAGCAGGTATGTGCAAGGGGAGGGCATGTGATTCATAGTCTACTATCCAGATGTACAGACTATTAATTTTTTGTTATTTGTTTTCTATAACTATGTCAATTTCTTTATTAACCTCCATTCCTATTTATGGAGTACGGCTTGGGGGCTAGAGGACTTCGCCTGACCAAAGAATGACTGTGTCTTTCCATTTTTCAAACTTTCTCTTATGTATTCTCAGTCTCTTTTGAATCCCCTAATCAGAATTTTAAAGTTAAACCTTCAGATCAGGGCTGTTTCTCCTATTTCAAAACAGCCCTCCGTTCTCCTCCCTGTTTTCCTTTTTCAAGCGGCCCCTGGGTGCGGGGAAGCATATATTCTTCTTGGGAGGAAGAGCTGCACATATATCCACTAGAATGCGATTGTTCCTGTGTCTCAGGAATCAAGTGTATGGTGGTGTTACATCACAAGGACTAATATGTTTAGAGTTTAAGAGCGTAGATAGTGGGATAATAAAGCCTAGGTTCATAGCCCAGCTTTGCCACTTATTAGATATGACATTGGACAATTATTTAAACTTACCGTGTCTTGATTTCGTCAGGTGCAAAAGAGGGATAAAAATGGAACCTATTCACAGAGTTTTAAGAGGATTCAATT
Source organism: Equus caballus (assembly GCF_041296265.1). Lineage (NCBI taxonomy): Eukaryota > Metazoa > Chordata > Mammalia > Perissodactyla > Equidae > Equus > Equus caballus. Next base: position 51,074,168 of record NC_091700.1, read on the forward strand.
ATTTAATACAAATGCCTGATAGATGGCAAGCTCTAGATAAATACTCCCTATTGCAGCATTCTCACGTTGATGCCGGCTGAAGGGCAGTTGGTGGTGTTGTACTGACATCCCTATGATGGTTGCCATTGCCTCTGCTGAGGGAGAACCACACACACAGTGCCTTCCTTGCCCCAAACCGTGGCTATTATGGTCAATATCTTCTTAATTGTACCAGAAGTTGTTACTATCTTCTCCTTACCACAAAAGACATCTGTAGGTTTTATTAACTCAATTATGATAAATGATTCTCTTAGTGAATATGAGCAACAGAGATTTAGATTCTAATAAATAATAATATTAATAATTCTCTAATAATAAAGAGAATTTTGTAAAATTGTTTAAACTTTTGTCATTTCAACTCAACCAATACTCATTAAACATTTATGGTATGCAAGAAAGCAGATTAAGAGCTGGCCGTGGGAGGAGTGGTTATTCAGAAATTATAAAAGCATAAAAGGTGGAAACCTTTTGAGACTTGGATTTTCATCCAGAAGTAGAGACAAATATATTCATAAGCATAACACCAGAAACAAGGCAAATTCACTTTAGTTCACAAAAAAGTTATTAACAAATTCTAATAACCACACAAAATAAGAAGTTGTGACTTTCCACTGAGGAAATGCCTCTAAGAAGAGATGGAAACATTTGAGTTTCAAATATCTGTAGGGATTAAATTATCAGATAGAGAAGAAGCAGAGCTGAAATAGGGGAAATAACATAGGGGAAGTGTGAGAATTTTTTCTTTTCTGATAATTCTTAACTTGAGACCTGCTTTGAGGTTGGGACTAGAGTTAAAGATAGAATGGGTAAGAGCAATAAATATCAGAAGACATACTCTGGTCTTTGCTCCCTAAGCAATGAAGAGTCTTCAAAGGTACATGAATGTGTGAAAACTCAAATTTATGTTTAAGGATAAATACTCCATTGACAACATGTAGGATAGATCTGAAAGAAGAAAAGTTAGAAAATTGTGGACTAAATAGAGTCTAATGGGCTTTTCTTTTTGAGAAATTGGGTGCAGTCGGGATCTATTTCTTTATAGTGATTTGTAGGAATTTGTTAGAAGAAAGGAAGACATGAGGTCCTAACACGACGGCTTAAGTATCAAGTTCCCTATGCTGCGTCTTGTTCTTTTTCGTGTCTCCAGCTTGACTAAAACAATATATCTCAACAATAAATTAATTCTGAACTGATTTTGAGTGAATTGAACTGAATTATAAAAGTAAAACATGAAGACTAAAGGCAATGAAAAAAGTCTCTAGTATTAGATAAAGAAATAGAGGCAAAGATGATAAAACTCAGAACCTGTTGTCACAAAACAAGCAAAACTTGAGGGTTGATAAAGAACACTGGGTTGGTGTGTGCAATGGGACGGAAGCTTCAATAATGTGAATTAGAAGAAGCTAAAGACTCATCTATCAAAACTCTTTCTGCCAGAAGGTCATGGTGGTCACCATTTCAGCTAAAGTTCTTTTCGAGTTAATGTGTTGATTCTGGACAAAGCTTGTATGTTATTGCAAAAGAGTTTGCTCAGGTATAAATTCAACTGTGCAGGAAGATTTCTTAGAAATTCTTTCCTTTCTTTTATGGTTTTGTGCAGAGGGTTAAGTTGTTTATACTATTCAGTTCTGATCTATGTTCATTATATTTGTTTCTTTCCATTTAATACTTACTTCCCTTCCCTTCCCATATCTACTGGCAAGTTTTCTATGTGTTGTTATAAAATACGTATCATTGTTTTGTGTATATATACTTTATGGTACATAAGTTGATTCTGCCATAGATCTCATTTTTCTTGCTTTTTTCCATTACACATTAAACTTTTAAATTCTCTCCATGTTTTTATGTATAGATGTATTCCATTGCTTCTGACTTCCACTAGAATTCCATGGAGTGGATTAATTACAATTTACTTATCCATTCTGACCTTGATGTGTACCATGATTAATTCTCTTTATTCACAGGAATGCTGTCACAAACACTCATTTGTTTCCATTAGAAATCTCTGTGAGAATCTCCTAGGAGTGGCGTTGTTGGTTATAGGCTGTACTTATTCCTACAAATTGTAAACAATTTGATCCCCAGAATGGCTATGCCAGCCTTCTCTTGCCAGCAGTGCATGGAAAGTCCTATATCTCTACATCCTCACCAACACTTGCAATAATCCGGTTTTCTAATGGATGTAAAGTGATATCTCATTGTGGTTTTATTTTCAATTCCTTAATTATTAAATTAATAAATGAATTTGAGAATGTCTGCAATATGCTTGTTAGCCTTTCATGTTTCCTTGTCTGTGAATTGCATGTTCCATTTTTCTAATAAACTGATACACAGAAGTTGATATATAGAAGTTCGTTATTTACTCCACATGTAAGTTCCCTCATCATTTTTAAGCCTTGCAAAAATAACTTTTCAATCTATATTCTGTTATCTTTGACCCTAACACTTTTTCACTGAGCATAAATGCTTAATTTTGCTGTAATTAAACTTTGACTATTTTAGCCTTTTTTTTTTTTTTTGCCTTGGTGTTTTTGTTGTGAGAAATTTTCCGCACTCCCAGGTAACAAAGATCACTATATTACCTCCAATTAACTTTAAGAATTTACCATTCACATTTTAATTATTTCTCAGTTTTACTTTGAAGCACCTGTACCCTACTATCTCATGGAACTAATTATCTTACATGTCCTTTGAAAGAGAGGAAAGTCAAGATAAGGAGAAAAAAGTAAAAAAAAATTCATCTTAAACAAAAAAAATAAAGATGTGTAGTTCTTTGACAGAAAAGAATCCAATAGGATTAAATCACATAAAAGTTACTAATTGGTGGTGGTGTGGACAGAATTGGGCCCCCCACCCCACTCATGTGTTGAAGCTCTTATCCCCACCACCCCAGAATGTGATTGTATTTGGAGATGGGACCTTTAAAGAGGCAGTTAAATTAAAATGAGGCCATTAAGTTGACCATAATTTAATCTGAATGATGTCCTTATAGGAAGTGGAAATTAGGACATACAGAAAGAGACACCACAGAGAAAAGGCCAGGCGAAGACACAGTGAGAAAGGGGCCATCTGCAAGCTAAGGAGAGAGGCCTCAGGAGAAGCCAACCCTGCTGACTCCTTGATCTCAGACTTCCAGCCACCAAAACCATGAGAAAATAAATTTCTGTCGCTTAAGCCACCCAGCCTGGGATGCTTTGTTATGACAGCCCAAGCAAACTACCACAGGTGGATTAACACGGAAGTGAACCTTTAGGTCGAGTTTTCAGAAAATCTTCCTGCCACTAACTACTATCAGAATTATAAGACAATTACTCTAGATAAATGATGACACTACCATCCCCTGCAAAGATTTATAGCTACTAAGTGATCAATGCTGGAATATCTTGCACATCAACTGTTGCTTAACAGATGGGCTGTGGATTGTTAGCTCATTTCTAGTACTAATTTCCATGTTCTATTAACTGTTAATTGTTTACTTAGCTATGCTGTTGTGAGAAGAAATGTTGTGAGGGCTTGGCGTATATAATGGAGCAGAAAAACAGTGCTGTCGTACATATACAAAAGTAGCTATTAGCTTAATTTCCCTTAAATAGAAATTTTAAACAAGCACTGGCCCACTCTACTCAAATAAATTGTTTATTTTTAACAAAACACAAATTGAACAGTGACTCCTATTTCATAGTACCCTTGATTCTCTATTTCGCATCTAAATAAATGGTTTTCAGTGGAATAACAGTGACTACTGTCCTTATGCAAATAAAAGTGAAGCATATTCCCACTTGCTATCAATGCTTTGACAGCAGAAGCCAAGTTCAAAAATGATGTTTTTTCTGAAATAGACCTCTTTCAACCTTTAGAAACTCTGTCGGTCTGAGATAGGTTTCTTAATGTATTCAATGCTTTGATGATAACCAGAGCAAGGGCTGTATGCAACTGTCAATAAAGGTACATGGCGAGAAAAAGCATTATAAAATAACTCAAGATAAAATTTATTGGTGAGAACTGGAGCCACTATCATCAGTCAACTGTCTCCTTTCATTTCACCTAGGTATATTGCCTTTAATTTTTTTTAACTTACCAAGGAGCATATTGCAGAAGCTAAAGGAATGGTAAGGATTCATTCATTGATTTATAGAATGCACAAGCCTCCTGGCCTTAACTCGACTGAAGTTTACCTGAGTAATTCTTATGTACCTGGATGATGACACCTTCTTAGAGTGGTGATAAAACACCAGTGCTGTCCAACGTTAAACCAGCCGGGCATAGAGGACGGCCACCTTCTCTCATCCTCATTCCTGTTGATAAGATTATATATCACTGGGACAACAGCATGTCTAATTCAAGATATGGAACGCCTCTTTGTTCTCTCACATACAGTGAGGAAAAACATTTTGAAGTTTACCAGCTCTCCGGGATTAATCATGACAAGTTGATTCTCACCAGGTGACAACCATTTTACTCAGCCCTATCAGAATATGTGTACTGTAAACCAATTTGACATGCATTCAGATGATCTGACTTTTAGAATCTATAATCTTATCTCTATTTTCATAGAATGGATTCAACAGCTGAGAGCAACAAATTATGAAAGGGTATATGAAGGTAATCTCTCTCTCTTATTCTTGCCCTTGCTCCCTTCTCCCCTCTCTCCCCTCTCCCTCTTTCCCTCTCTCCCTCCCTCCTTCCTCCCTTCCTTTCATTCTAGCTCTCACTCCTACTCTCTCATTGTGCAAGAAGCATAGCACTCGTTGCATTGACCTGGATTCAAATCCTGATTCTGACAGTTAATATCTGAGCAACTGTGGGCAAGACATTTAACTTTCTGAACTTCAATATCTTCATCCATAAAATGAAGCTAAGAACACTTACCTTATAGTGTGGCTGTTAGGATTAATTAAAATTATGTTTTGAAGTACTCAGATACTTTGCATAATGCCTGGCAAATATTTGTCTCAATAAATGTTAGTATATTCAAACTCAATAACGCTCAATATATATCCCAATCTCCAGGAAAGGAGAAGCCAAAGAGTGTAGTAACTATAGGAGCATTGCTCTAATTTCCCATGCAAGCAAAGTGATGCTCAAGGTGCTGCAACAAAGGCACCTATATGGAGCAAGAAATGCCTGATGTCAAATGGCAGGTACCCTTCCAGAATTTAAAAAATAAACTCATGTCACAAGAGTTTTATTAGAAAGACTATCCTTGTGTAACATGAAAGAACATAAAGACATCAAAATCCTAAAGGAATATAATAATATCAATTCTGTGAGCACGTCTTTACTGAACATCCACTGTGTTCATAGCACTGTGTTAGTCACTGCCACTGAAATGTTGGATAATCTATCTGGAGAGACAGAAATGACAAATACAAAGTATTATACGTTGTGATAGATAAAAGATGCTAAATTCTATGATGCAAGCATTAAGGGTCAAAAAATGAGGGAAAGGGCATCAGGGTGGGGTAGATAAGGGAGCAGGGAGTTGTTCCAGGAGATGAAGCAGCAGTTAGCCATAAATGACAAGTACTATGTGGATAGGAGCATCTTATGGAAGACACAGAGGATCTAGTTATGGGTGATTATATTCTGAACCCCAGTCAATCGGCTTGTGATCCTTTCTCGGAAACAAGCTCCAATGAACTGAGAAAATTCATCCTCCTTCACAAAGAGCCATCTCATGGCATCAAAATACTCATTTTATGACTACCACTTGTATTAGTGTATTAAAAATGTTGTATCAATTTTCAGAGTTAATCCACATGATTTATGTCAGTTTTTTTTTGGGGGGGGGGGCACTTAAAATCTCAACTTTCCTGTTCATCCCTCCTTATTTGTTCCAAGTCAGACTACCTCAGAGCTATCTGCTTCCTTTCTCTGGTTTTATTGCCTTTTCACTGATTGATAAATACAGGCAAACTGGAACAGCATAACTTACAGATAAGATGCTTAATGTTTATGATCAATACTGTTATATCTCTTGAATACAGCAGCTCAGCTAGAACCATAACAGCCAGAATTTATTACTAGGAAATCAATATGATGTTCCTCTGCTAAGCATCTCTTTCAGAATCTGTATAGTGTAAGGATTATCATTATATAGTAAAGTCCATTCTCTTCTAGTCATTTACATGTCTTTGTATATTGTAAATCTGGGAATTGGTTTTTCACAAAAGAATCTATACTGTGCTTTCAATAGTAGCATGCATGCCATTTATTTGATGGTCTAGTGGTTAAGATTTAGCGCTCTTACTGCTGTGGCCTGGGTTTGTTTCTTGGTTAGGAAACCACGTTACCTGTCAGTTGGTTGTCATACTGAGGTGGCTGCATGTTACTGTGATGCTGAAAGTTATGCCACTGGGATTTCAAAATGCCAGCAGGTTCACCCATGGCAGACACATTTCAGTGGAGCTTCCAGACTAAGACAGACTAGGAAGAAGGACCTGGCCACCCACTTCTGAAAAAATTAGCCATGAAAACCCTTTGAACAGTGCAGAGCGTTGTCTGATACAGCACCAGAAGGTGAGAGGACGGCGCAAAAAGACTGGCAGGGTTCTGCTCTGCTGTACACGGGGTCACTAGGAGTCAGAATCCACTCCGGCACTAACAACAATGCCACTTATTGCTGGTGAAGGTGCTAGTCATAAAGTGATCTTAAGAGTGAGTACATGTTGATGGGGAAATAACTTAAACATATCTAAGGCAACATCTCAAAGCTAAAAAGTGATGTCTTCGCCATGTCATGGGTGCAAGTAGGAAGCATTCCATTCACAAACTGAAGCTCTTTTCCCATTCATTTGTTTCCCATGGGACTTTATTGTTAGGGTTATGGAGTTCTTCTTTAATTCCAGGTTTCCTATGGGGTGAAACTGCCTGGCACATCTCAGGAATAGACCATATTAGGCAGACAGAGAAATAGTACTTGCTTTAAAAGACTTGCTGGATGATCTTTGCTTTGATTGTGATGGATCACAAAGCAAGCTCTATGAGTTTTAAGCAGCTACATTGTCAGGGTTCCTTGTCACAGCTGTAGTCATTTACCCTGACTGGTCCAAAGAATGTATATAATGAATTACTTTCTTTTGCCTGGGTAATAAAAGACTATAAAGCTTCTAGGAGATCCATGAAACCTGATAGCATCCTTGATGGTTTTGCAGCTTAGAGATCTCATCGGTATCTACATCTGTCATAATGTATGTTTTAACAAAAAAGAAAAGCATTGGAGAACTGACTTGTTTCGTTAAGTTGCTGCTACCTTCTCATAACCAGATAGGAGATTCTATCATTGTTATCTTAGCAACAAGACACTGGCTTACTTCTGACACCACCTTGGGGGGAATGATTTTAAGTAATTCATGTTCTCAGCCTCCTTCCCTCTCCCACCAATATACTTTCAGTGACTTGTATAATTTTCCTTGATGGCTATGGAAATGCGACTCAGAGGGGTTATTCATAGAGCCAAATGGAAATGGGATGAGTTGACAGACTTATCTGAATCATTTGGAAATTATTTATAAGTCTTTGGAGTCATATTAACAGTAAGACATACATAGAGATGTGAGCTGCAGGGTAATAACAGCTGCTTTTAGAATTGGGAGAGCCACCTGATGTGATGACAAGTGAACTACTGTCATATGCTTGGACATATGCATAGGCATCTATATGAGAATTTTGCCACATGGGATGACTTTGTTATTGAATCTTATAGGACACTTGAGCTGCACTGTTCATCATAAAGTCTATGGTTACTTAGATACGACACTAATGGCACATACAAGACAACATTGAAGCAAAGTCCCCTAACCCAATAAGTTGAAGGACAGTAAACTAAATTGTCCAACCACATTTGGTGTTGTTAAAAAAAGACTTTCCACTGCTGCATTTGTCAATGTTAATTTTTTCCAAAATATTTGTAGTTCCTTCTTAGACTAAAATACATCCCAACGATCTTTATTTGGTAGGTATAATGCCTTTCTAATTCTCTTTAATTGGTTAATTCTAAGTTTAGTTATCATGTTCCATAGTGTATACTTTACCTTTTTGAGTAGATATAGACATGTTTTTAATATAAACCTGTTACCTTTCCCATCAATTAATTTCTTCTTAAGATTTTATTTCTCCTTTTTCTCCCCAAAACCCCCTGATACATAGTTGTATATTTTAGTTGTGGGTCCTTCTAATTGTGGCATGTGGGACACCACCTCAACATGGCTTGATGAGTGGTGTCATGTCTGTGCCGAGGATCCGAACTGGCAAAATGCTGGGTCACCAAAGCGGAGCACACCAACTTAACCACTTGGCCATGGGGCCGGCCGCTCAATTAATTTTTTAAAAGATATGGTACTAGTACTCTTTCTATAATAGAGTATAGTATACAAGATCATGGCTTTTGGTTTAAGTCAAATCAGAGTTTAAATACCATGTCTGATACTTGCTTGCTCAGAAATTTTGGACACGTAATTGAAACTCACTAAGTTCAAATTTCTTCATTTACAAAATGTGTAAATATAGTACTTATACTATACCATGTATTAAACCAACAGGGCTTTTGTGAAGATAGATTGATTTTGAACAGTATCTGGCTTAACATAAGAACTTTAAGTAGTCAATATTTATTATGAATTATGAATGAAAATTATAATATTCATAGGCACCTAAGTCATAGTCACTAATCAAGGGTAACGTACATAGATTCACCAAATATTCTTATTCATCAGAATTCTTTCCAGGACTAGGGACAAAATTCAAGTGCATTTTACATATTTAAATTCACTCCTTGATATTTATTTGTGGTGATCTGGGCTCAGTTAAGTTTTATTCAGGATAATATTGTCTTTATCATCAAAGAACTATGCATAGATCTCTGAGATCATGAGTTTATAATTGTATTTCACTCCTAAACCTTTGGATCATCTTTGACTATAGTATTTACTTATAATTTTACATTTTATAAATTTATTAGGGGTTTTGATTAATTAAAAGGGGTGAAATTGCATCCACCTTTAAATAAGCTTCAACACAAAGGATAGCTGTGAATAGAAACTGTGTCCACTGGATTGTCAGAAAGTAGTCATTTCTGTTCTACATGATTGACTAAAACAACCAGCCGATGAATTTGTGGAAACAGTGGTTTCTCCAGGGCCACCCATGTGTCCCTTGGCACTGTGGTTGGAAAGCAATGCTCTACATAATTGACAAATAATTCTCACTCATGAATGAATAACTATGCTGACCTCCAGCCTGTTGCCTATAGAACGTGGTACAAATTCCTTCTATTTTTTGCTCCTTAATCTTTCTTAAAGTATTTTACTATTTCTCCCTTCTGTCAAAACATATCAATGTCATTTTGCAAAACTTTGATCCATAATGCCACTGTTCCACCTTTTCTTCCTTTTCTGTATAAATATCCATCACTGCTGACATTTAACATTCATGAATGATTGTAGCAGGTTTCCCTTATGCATCATTGGGTATGATTTTCTATATTTAGACATGTGTTCAGTTTATCCATAAAGTTTTCCAAATTTTTTATGTTCATGGATTGATATGTTAAAGCAATCACATTATTTTTCATAGAATAAATTCGACCAACTAGGATATTTAAAATATTTTTCCTCAGATTATAAATATAAATATGCTTTCCTGCCAATTAATATAATTTAGTAAATCATTACAATAGACACTTCACAAAATCAAAATAAACCACATTCTGAGAATTAGGATTAGAAGACTGGAACAACGCTTTTTGAGAAAATTGGATTACACTTCACCCTGACACTATAAATGTTGGACTCCTGTTCTTTTAACATTTCACCCACTACAAGATTAGCCTTGAAAGATGAGACGAGATTCCATGTTACAGCTGTGCAGACGTGTGGCCACCCATGTAGTCTTGGCTCAGGAATTTTTTCTTTTTTGTTCACTGTAATTGTAATTACTTATGGCTAATTCCCACAGAAAATTAAGGTAGAATCTTATTAGGATATGTATTATATTTTATTTTAGACACTAAATTTTCTCTCTGTGATTGAGGGAATTATCTAACTGTTCTGAAATATATTTTTTGTTTGTTTGTTTGTTTTGAGGAAGATTAGCCTTGAGCTAACATCCGCCAACAATCCTCCTCTTTTGGATGCTGAGGAAGATTGTTCCTGAGCTAACATCTGTGCCCACCTTCCTCTATTTTATATGTAGGAGGCCTGTCACAGCATGGCTTGATAAGTGGTGCATAGGTCCTTGCTGGGATCTGAACCCGCAAATCCCTGGTCGCCGAAGTGGAGCATGCAAACTTAACCGCTACACCACTGGGCTGGCCACCGCTAATTTAAACATTTTGGTCACATGTGAATAAACGTCTGTCACGGCTGGATGTCCTAAGCAGCTCAAATGAAGCTTCAAAAGTGCTTATCACTTCCTCAGGGTTGCTTTTCAGAGCAATGTTAGGAAGAGATACATTGTCAACTAGCCCGGACCAGACCTAGCCCCACTGAAAGAGTAGTGCCTGTGCAGACAGCCCGGGAGATGACCTAAAGCTACCCTTTGCTTCATTTTAATACTAAAATCTCTGCCCCAGGAGGAGTCTAAGACTTATTAGCATAACATGTATGTGAGAGCACTTCTTCAGACTGCGCCTGCACAAGCTAATACTCACCTGTATGTGTGATGATAAAACTTCTCTTTTAAATATTCGTTCCTCTCCTGAAATGAAAGACATCTGCTTTCCCTTGCTCAGGGAGCCACGACTTTGGAAAAACTTCCACATGGTCTCCTTATTTGCAGCAAATAATTTTACTTTGTATGATAACTACTTTTGATGAAGTCTCTGATTTCAACTCACCAAGAAGTGGACCCGCTTTAGTCCGATAACACATTCACATATTGGTGTCTTGCTCTACAGTTTTTTAGCATAAACCGCAATCTGGTTAATTTTAGATCTAGGGACAACTCTTACTGACGTACCAAAAGGAGATTACTACAGCATGGTCTCCTCTAAAGTCAGTCTTGCTGCTTAGGCCAAAAGGAGAAGTCCAAGTGTGGGATACACACGCTCACATGCACACACATGCACATGCACACATACATACACACATAGATGCATATGTGTACATGAGTACACATTCTGTCATGTTTGTATGATGTACATACATGAGTATATATACATAAATATCTTTGCATTATAAATAATTGAATAAACTACAAGTTTTATTTTAGCTATGGTGATTTATGATTTATAAGAAATATGTATATTTGGTCATTCAGATGACCAAAATAGATTTCTTAGATATATTTGGACTTCATCCACAGTTCCTGGCTCACAGCTCCCCAAACCCTTGGAATTTCCTGATTGATAAGAGCAAAAAATGCAAGCATCTTTTATTATAATATTTGGTCTCTTGTCCTCAGTTCAGGGCCATAAATGTGAACTAAGTATCTCATTTACATTAATGAAGGTGAAGTTGGACCTCACCTAAGTGTGGGGACTGGTTTCCAGGAGAACCAGCCATGTGAGCAGAGGATTACAACTTTCAGTTCCACCCCTTGGTTTCCAGACAGGGTGGGGGACTTGAGGTTGAACCAATTGGCCATGGCCAATGACCTAGTCTATCAGGGCTACGTAATGAAGCCTTCATAAAGCCCCAAAAGACAGGTCATCTGCTCTTTTTTGGAGAGTTCCACGTGCCACCACACCAGGTGCCAAGCTCCACAAGGACAAGAGCACCTTGGTTTGGGACCTCACCCTATGCATCTCTTCATCTGGCTTTTGATTCATATCCTTTAATTTCCTTCATAATAAATCAGTAGTCTAGTAAGTAGACAGATTTTCTTGAGCTCTATAAACCATTCTAGCAAATTAATTGAATCTGAGGAGGGGGTCATGGGAACCTCTGCTTTGTATTCAGTCTGTCAGAACCACAGGTAACAACCTAGGCTTGCAACTGGAGTCTGAAGCGGAGGGCAGTCTTGCAGGACTGAGGCCTTTACTTGTGGCATCTGATTCTCTCTCCCAGGAGTGTCAGAATTGACTTGAATTCTCAGACACCCTGCAGGCATCAGAGAACTGCTTGTTGGTGTGGGGAAGCCTCTACACACACACTGGAATTGGGTCCAGGAACCATTTGCAGCTATCAAATAGCTTAGCAATCATAAGTTATGGACACTGTAGTTTAAAGCAAGCATAGAAGTCAAGGAAGGAGAAATGGCTATGGATCTAGGCATGAAGAGCAGCCAATCCAGAGGGTGGAGGGCAGAGTTCAGTGGCAGAGGGCTTGGGTTTAGGGGCAGCATGTTAAATCCAACACAGGTTGCCTGTCATGAGCCCTTTTTGTGAGACATACCTGTATAAATACTGCCACCCTAGCTACTCTTTTTCCCAAGACTCTCTCTCTCAACCACTGCCACTACTAATTTTTATGGGTGCTACATTCTTTGAAAGTAAGCTGAAGCCAAATTCCATAGATACTTTGGTAGTCTCACTGGCTCTTCCTCCTCTGTTTCTGATTCTTATTTACAGTCATGTTCCTCTGAATGTAAAGCAGGAACCACTGCTAACACATACAGAGTCTTTATATGCCTTGCCAAGTGGCATCCTATCTGGTAGAAAAGGGCATCCATCCTTCCAGAAGATGCAGTCCATTTTAGAGTGCAAAGTTGAGGGAGCTTAGTGAGGGAGGGATTTCTGCCCCCACCTGCAGACTCTCAGCCAGGCATCATTTTGCAGGACACAGTTGGCACAGCCCTATGTGTCAGCCTTAATGGGAAGCCTACACTTGCCACATTACTTATGCTATAATAACTTGTAATGGCTTAAACTAACTTGATTTTCTTCGACCCCTGCTGTAATTCTTAACACAACTCATCTTTGTTACTTTGGGACTGCGCCAAAATCAGAAGAGCTTACTCCTTTTTACAAATCTCCCTATTAATGAATTACTTACATTTTCAAAGATGTGACATGAGATTTCAGAACATTAAGAAAAAGAAATAATTTGAAAGATTTGTTTTTCAAGTGCCTTTTTGGGAATTTTTCCAAAACAAATGGGGTTGACAAAGAGGTTTGCCAAAGTCAAGTTTAATGGCTGCTTGTGGTACCTGCTCCAAAAGGGGACGTTTCCTGTCCTCCTCCGTAATCATCCCAGAGACAGATATTTGACAGGGATGGCATTCAATTATTACATTTTTCCCTTTTTTGAAACACTGAAAGTGAGAACTCCTGTAGTCTCTAAAATAAACATTTAAAAGTAGCCGGCAAACAAAATTTTAGTTAGAAGATAGGTAGAAGAAAATACTTCCATTACTTTCTTTCTCCTCCCTTAAACAGCGTGGATAAAATATCTCTTGTGCTCGAACATTCGCAGTAGAGACAGTTTATCTATCCCATGTCTCCCCCAAGGAAAGGGAGAATTATGGTCTGGCTAATGTCCAGAAAGCTCCCTTGCTGAAGCCAGTAGCGTTCTCAGCTCTGTTTAAGGCATAAATTACCTTAATGGCTCTGGTGTGTTATGTTGACTTGGATTCAAATCCCACCTTTGACACCTTGAAGAAGGGAGTTGACTTCTGGAGTACACAAATCAAGTTATGAAATAATGTCGTCTTTGGATATAATGCAATCCAAAATTTAACCCATTACAAAATCTTTTAGGGAATCAAACGATTTTCTCATTGTCTGAGAATATTAACGTGTTTGATATATAAAATACAGCTACGAAACGTGAGCCTTCTGAGTGACTGCTTTCATTTCAAACAAGTGAAAGTTTTTGCTGACTTTGGCAGCATATATACCAGAAATGGAAAATACCAAGGGCATCTTTGTGGCCACTGGGCAAGGATGATCTGAATTTCCTAAAGTGAAACTCACTGTACAGAATAATCTACCTAAGACTTGCTTTAGTAAAATCCCTCTAGATTTAGTGAAGTAGATATCCACAATTAGAAACAAATAAAGCAATCTGTGAACCAAAGGTGAGTTTAGATTATGCATCAATGTTCAGGGGCAGCACTTATGTAAATGTTACTACTGTCTTGATCAAGATATAATTATGTTGGGGCCAACCCAGTGATGCAGCAGTTAAGGTCACATGCTCCGCTTTGGCAGTCCGGGGTTCATCAGTTCTGATCCTGGGTGCCGACATGGCACCGCTTGTCAAGCCATGCTGTGGCAGGCATCCCACATGTAAAGTAGAGGAAGATGAGCATGAACATTAGCTCAGGACCAGTCTTCCTCAAGAAAAAGCAGAGGATTGGCAGCAGATGTTAGCTCAGGACTAATCTTCCACAAAAAAAAAAAAAAAAGAAGCTGGATAGTTGAGTTGCAGGAAACTTCAGATGCACACACAGCAATTCAGTAATTCAGTGACAGAAGGCGGAATATCAGTGACTGTTAAACTCCTTTCTGCCTAGACGGTATTTCTCACAGTTTAATACATTAATGACTATTGTAATGGACTCGTTAAATCTGAAAGTCAATATTAATTTATTATCAGAAGACAGTGAATTACATTGGCAGGTAAGAAGTGGTTTAATATTATCTATTTGATTATTTCATAACCTATATGCAGATTATAAAGCAGTTTCTGGTTGCTAAATTCTTATTTCATTTATAATTACCTGACATTGATGTATACTGTATTATAGTGACTGTTCAATGAAAAATCACAGCATAACTATCCATGATTATTGTTACTACATCCCGTCATGCAGAACAATTCTGATATGTAAAGATTTTTTCCTGGAATAATAGAATCCAGATATTTTAACAGATTTAGGGGGAAAAATTAGTCTCCTGACCACCCCTTCTTATCTCTGTTTCCCATGCCCCCTGAGAATTAACTACTTTCAACTTTTTTGCCTATTTTCATTTCTAAAATTTTCTTGCATATTTCTAAGTAATATGCTTCTTCTCCTGTGTTTTAATTTTTTTAAAAGTATATTATCTACTAATTTCTTTCTGTAAAAGTCATAGGTTTAATTGTAGAATCCAGCCTCTACCACCACTCAGTGGGCATGCATGCACTTATATGTGTGTGCATGCGTCTGTATACATCTACACACACTTCCCTTCATCCTATGTTCCTTATATAATTTTATCAATTTTTGGTTAAAGTTATATCTAGTGTTTGTGTTTTTAATACATGTAGATATTATTCAGCACTATCATGCAATTCACCATGATTTTGTTTGTTGTTTTTTTTTCCTCCCAAAGCCCCAGTACATATTTGTATATTGTAGTTGACAGTCCGTCTAGGTCTTCTTTCTGAGCCACTACCACAGCATGGCAGCTGACAGATGAGTGGTGTTTTGCAACTGGGAACTGAATTCTGGCTGCCAAAGTGGTGACAGCACTGAACTTTAACCACTAGGCCATCAAGGCTGGCTCAGTTTCTTCTTAAGAAAGGGTAAATGGGAAAAATTTTGAAAATGTGTTTACCTGAATTTTTTTTTTTAATTTTAGCCTTACATGTGCGTAAAATTTTAACTTGGCATTACGTGCTTGTTTGGGAATCATATTACCTCCAAATTTTGAAGATGCTGTTCCATTATCATCTAGCTTTCTGCTATTGAGAAGTCTAATTCCATCTGTTTGAGTTAGAGAGTGTGAGAGGTTTTTTTTCTTTCCAATGGATGGTCTCAAAATCTCCTTTTTATTTCCAATTACTTGAAAATTTCCTGGTGATGTGCTTTGGTGTGGGCCATTTTTCACTCATTATGCTGGGCCCTTGATAAGCCCTTTCAATCTAGAAAGTCATGTTCTTTTTTATCTAATATTTCTTTGATAATTTCTTTCTCTTGTTTTCTCTGATCCTATTTCTGAAACTTCTCTTACAGAGAAAGAAAATGGATAGGAGAAAAATGGAGCTCCTGGATCAATCCTCTGATTTTCTTTTCTATTTTCCATTTCTTGGTCTTTTTCTTCTGCCTTCTGAGAGATTTCCTTAAAAAACAATTTTATATATATATATATATATATATATATATATATATATGTTTATACATATATACACACACACACATATGTGTGTATCTTAAAACTTTATTGCTTTCTGAATGTAACTTTAATTTTGTTTAATTTTGTTTAATTCTGTTTTTATAACATGGAAGCAAAATTTTCTCCTACCTATCTGAGTACAGTTATCACAGTTCTTTTTCTTTAAGTTTTTCTCCTCTTCCTGTCTTGTTTCTGTTTCCTCAGTGTAGCTTTCCTCTGTTTGTTCATTTTGTTCTCTGTCTTTTACATTAGAGGCTTTCCTTAAATGCCTGGCATTCCAGGACTTCCATTCAAATTTTCAAGTGAGGAACTAAATGCAGACTGAAAGATCTGGGCATGGGCAGGGCTTGCTGAATGATGGGTTTTGAAGCATGATATATTAGTTTCCAATTGCTGCCATAGCAAATTACCTCCAGCTCAGCAGCTTAAACAATACAAATTTATTATCCCACAGCTCTATAGATTAGAAGTCCAGCACAAGTCTCACGGGGCTAAAATCAAGATCTTGACAGGGCTGTTTTACCTTTTGTAGTTTCTAATGGACAATCCACTTCCCTTTCTACTTTCTAGAAAGAGGCAACCCACATTCCTTGGCTCCTGGACCTCTTTCTCCATCTTTGAATCCAGCAATGGTGGGTGGGTCTAGTTCGTTTCACATCACATCATTCTGATCATAATTTGATAGTCACATCTCCTACTGACTACTCCCAGGAAAGGTTATCTGTTTTTAAGGACCCATGTGATCAAATTGGGGCCACCTGGGTAATTTCCTTATCTTTAACTTACGATCCTTAACTTAATCACACCTGTAAAGTCCCTTGTGTCATGTAAGATAATGTATTGACATTATCTAGGCATTAGGATCTAGACATCTTTGGGGTCCATTATTCTGCCTACCAGGAGGGGATCAAGCAGAGAGACGCAACTGTTTTGTTTGTGAAAAGAGTTGCAGTTCTTTGTTATTTTAATGAAATATTTTTTCATTCTCCTTCCTTTTATGTGTAAAGCTATCTGCCAGCTTTCCAGGAGTCAAATGTGGGAAAGTGACTGGGGTCAAGCTGTTTAGGATGCAGAGAGTTCCTTCATCTGTCCCTGGCACACTTGAGTTCAGAGCCCCTCTCATTCAACCTCTGCAGGGAGCAAAGCTGCAGGTATGTTTAGAGCTGGGGGCGGGCAGTCAGCTCTCCACACAAGTGGATATGGACTGTCAACCAGTCGTGTTCTTCTTCAACCCCACATTCTGAAGTATTCCATGCCAGCTTCTTGATACCTACCAGCCTACGGTGACTTGGCTTTCAACCTTCCCACATCTGCCGAGTTACACTGTAACTCTGCTTCACAGCTTTGAAAATTTGGTTGACACTTCTCATCTGCTGTCATTTCCTCTCCTATTCTCTTTGGCCTTATGGGTTTATCCACTTTTGATGCTTTTATTATCATTTCAGTGAGTTTACAGGAGACAGTGAAGGCCACGGGGTATGTTCCATAACTCACTTTAAACTAGAATTCCCTATGCATAGAAATTAATGAATATACACCTTCCTTATTTCTCCCTGTTCATAGTTGGTTAGTTTTTGCAACATTGTCTGCTTATGCTGAGTCATTTGACACTGTAGTATTCTGTAGTGTCATGCATGGTATGAAGGATTTATAGTTTAAATACATATAGTTAAAAGACAACTATATACAACAACAATCTGTCATTGGAATGAATATGCATAAGGCATTTATTTTGAAAGAAGAGTGGAATATTAAACTCCAGGGAAGAAGAGAGGAATGGTCATCATAAGATAAAACTATTAATACCAAATGAAATGTGCAGAGTTTTCAGTATGCTGTCATTACAATCTAAGTATGTGCATCATTCTTATTGAAATCCATTAGCTTATCATGATAATTTTGGTTTTTTTGTTGATTTGGTACATGTTTTGTACCAGAAGATATGCTGTTGTGTGTTATTAGAAAATGCACAGTAAATAAGTATAGTAAGCCATGGAAAATCTTTTTTAAGTTCCTTTTTTAACATTGCTGTAAGAATAAGCAAAATTAAATTCATTTTTATAGTGCATCAAAACAATGTGTTTCTCAGAATTAAGAAATAGGGCTACACACTCAGATTCATGTATTTTCTTTGCTTTCCTTGAATTTCCTTTGAGAGCCCAATGATATAAATATTAAATAATTGCATCCAGTATATAATTTGGAAGCAAAACATTTTGCAAGTTCAATTAATTTTAAACAGGAGAAAAACAAATTGCTAGCAGGCATTTGGAATGCCCCAGGCTCAGACATGATGACTAAACCCTGTCTCATCTCCAGGGTACCACCTTCAGTAGGCTTTTTCTTTTGTTTGGAAACTTTCATTTTTCTTAAGATTCTAAAATTGCAGGTTGTCAACACATTTGGTACATCTTGTAATCTACAGCAAGTAGATAGTAGGCAAACAAATAAATACATGGATTTGTAAATATTAGTGAAAATAAGAAAAAAATGAAAGAAAGGGTAAGTACTAGTCTTGAAAATCAACATTATAGAACTTTAGATTCATGATAAAGGAAAGTATAAAGTAAGATGGGATCTCTGCAAAATAAAGCAGTGTGGAAAGCAAGAAAGCTAAGGCAGTAAATTACTGGCTGGGTAGGAAAATTATTCTGTGAAGGAACATCTGGAAAGTTCAAGTTAAATGTCCCTCAGGTGTCCTTCAGGCAAGGGGAGACCAGGTAGGAACGATGATAGCAGGAATTGGTGCAGTGGGCAATACCAGAAGTGAAATTAGTTTTAGGTGATCTGTGCATTAACAGGGCACTAATGAGAGATTCTGGTGATGAGATGAAGGATCTATTGTATATGGTTAGTAAGAGATAAATAGGGTGACAAAAACTTGACAATCAGATGCAGAGAAGAGCATTAGAGTATTAAGTAGGGGAACTGTCATATTACAATGGAGGTAAAGGAATATCAAGGTTTGGAGATAATACATTAGGTCTATGTAAATATGACTAATTCCGTACCTCCCGTGTAGTGAGACTTGCTGCTGATACATGTCCTACCTGAGCAGCATTTTTTGTAATAAGTCTACAAGCAGACTTCAGATAAGAGGGTTGAGGAAGGTAGGGACTGGTAAAAAGAAAGATCCATCAATCTCTACAAAGTCAAAGTCTATTTTCTAAGGCTTTCTGAATTAAAGAGTATTTTGCTATTAATTTAGTCCCAATAGGACAAATAGACTAGGTTGAATTTTATGATCAGGAAATGAGTGAAATCGTCCAAGATATTGACTAGCTCAATGGTTCTTAAACTGAGCTGTGCATTAGAATCACCTGGAGATCTTTAAAAAATACTGATGCCTGGGCCTTCTTAAATCAGGTTCTCTGCAGGTGGGGCCTAGACAGAACTAGTTTTAAAGACTCACCAGGTGATTCTAATGTGCAGCTAAGTTGAGAACCACTGGATTAAACAAACCATTAAGAGGTCATTGTTTTCCCTTAGACTGTGATTCAAATGCTCCTTGGAAACAGAAGCGACCTTGAGAAATTCTGGGAAAATTGTTTAGTTCTGTAAGTTCGAGTAGAGCAAAGACCAAGCAGTGAATGAAACTCTGAAAATCACTCTGCAAGTTTCAATTATTTTTTATAGTTCCTATGTATTTCTATAACATACCCAGAAGCTACTCTGATGTCTCTTCTGCAAGTCCACTGAGGAAAAACGATAGCTTTTTAGCAAATTGTTTGTGTTTCTACACAGTAAGCAAAAAGGAAGATGGAAGCTGTTGTGTTGATATTTTAAGCAAAAGGTTCTTCCAGCCCCACACTTTAGATATCTTGTTAATTGAAGCAAAAGTCGCCTATTTTTTTCCCCTATATTATCTGGAAAACTACCTTGATTATGGACTCTGCAGGCGTAGCAACAACTTTCATCTAGAGAAGTAGAATTCATGATTTATTCACATCTGTAATGGTAATGAGTCGTCAGTCTATGAGGAAAATTCGAGTCTATCAGTTATTCCAAGGGTACTGACAGCTTTCTTTACATCTCGCTGTTCATCTCTGTGACATTCCTGGAGGGCATCTTTTGATAGTTGATTATTATCTGAAGTGGCAGGAGGCAGGCAACTTCAAATGAAGCAGCTTCTTCAGCCAGAACTAATAGACTTCGGAAGATGTTTCTTGTTCAAAATATACCTACATTTGTTGATTGTGACCACAGGAATTTGGGGGATACTGTGGAAGAATGTACGTTAGTAAAAAAAGAAGAAGAAAATAATACAATCTTAGAAACAAGTTGATATAAAAAATTAGTGCTATTTCCAAACAAGGATAGATTTGCCAAAAATAAAATGTTTGTGAAGGATGTGACTAACTCTTTCCTTGAACAGAATCAATGTATCCACTTTTCAAAATGTAAAACAGTAATATTACAGAACAGAGTTCTCTCCAAAACAAAGGAGGATAAATTGGGTAAAAAAGTAAATTTTTATGCCCTTCTTCAACCCAGTCTGATTTTTATTTACTTCCATGTTGGTACTCTACATCATCTTTGATTTGACAGAAGTATTTTGCTACTAAAATAAACAGACAAAAACCAATAATAATAATAAAGTTGTGAAACACACTATTAGAAAGGATCCAGTTAGAGTTGCCATGTCTAACCCTAAAACATACATTGACACCACGTAAACAGAAGTTAGCAGTGTCTAGCACCAACAAGATGTCATTAGTGTAGACTGCACATGTCAAAACATGCCTGACATATCCTTCTGCCCTTTTCTGGGCTCTACCTTTCCATTCCACTGTTCATTCTCCCTTTCCTCTCTTTTCCTTGGTGGCTGGCTATGAAGTGTGGTGTTGACACCTCTGCCATGATTTTGACCCCACTGGACACTCTTCTCTTTTTCATATCCACTATGTAAGACAGGTTTGAACAATTCCTCTTTCCCTTCATTCTAGCTCTTTGGGATTCTTGCACCTTAGTTTCATTTGGTTTGTGCAGATTCAAAAATATTGAATAGGTCAAGAATACACATAAGTGGGGCTCAGAGCTGAAGGCAAAACTACTAATGATCCTATTTGCTGTGTTTCAGGCCCCTACTAAAGAAGTTGGAGAAAAGTTACTACTTGCTACAGCCTTTGGGTACCTATAGAACCAGGAAACACAAAATATTTGTAGAAAGTCTGCAGTTGAAATGGAAACTAATAATTCTACAAATCTTATATCCAGAATGGAATTATTTTGTGAGAAGTCACACATCTGTGAACCATTTTATGATTGCATCTGGGTGCACATCTGTTTGTCCTAGTTAACTCACAAAACCTGGTTTTATAATGATCTAGCAACTCTAAAATTTAAATCCTTATACCCTCACTGAAGGACGACAAAAGGAACTGGAGCTGGAACCTACTTCAAGCAATCATCTGCTCAAGCCTCATCTCACAGAGATCCACAATGGAACCATCAAAGAATAGGAAATCACTTGTTGAAGCGCTGAAAATTGAAATTGTTCTTTGGATTTACGCTATAGTGATCTTATTCCTCCACAATCTGTTACGTCATAATCTAACTGTGCTTATTTTCCCTAGATGCTATAATCAGCAACTATTTCTTACCTGTTCTTTCTGCTTTTCTTCTGCAGTGTCTTCTCATCCATAAGTACATATTTGCAAATATCTAGTAAATCATCATTTAGCCTTCTCTTCTGCAGTCTAAATTGCCCATTATGTTTAAAGGAACTAATCTTTTTTATTGCACTGTATGATTGGTTGGTTGACAGACTGAGTTGCTCCCCCCCAGTTTCTAGGAGTCTTTGACATGCTCATCTTTTCTGTCTTATTTGTGTCTCTTATCTGAACTCTCCTCAGCTTTCAACTCTTTTAAAATACGTAAGTGAAAATTGAATAAACTTTCATGACTGTTGCGAAAGTACAATGAAATAATTAACTCTGACCTCTGCATTTCAGTTTTCCTCAGTTCTATTGGCATTTTTAGTGAAAATTCAAGTCACAGTCAGCATATGAGATTCTATGACTCTGCCGTGCTTTTGTTTTATTGATTTTCTACCACTTTCGTCAATGTAGTTTTATGTGCATCCCTAATATATACTATCTTGGCCATGTGTCTGATCAACTAAATTTTGATTTGGGTAGTTCATTGTATTATTTTATCACTGCTACTATTTTAATTCAAGAATTGCATTTCAACTAAATAAAACAATGTACATTTCTATGATCTTAAGGTGTATGTAACAGATAAGTCATCATACTTGTTCTGCAATCTCCAACAATGGAGATTGCAGGAAAACGAAGAATGATAACACTAAACAAAATATGATAATTCTCTAGACATTGTATAAAAATCTATAACTTTTCATATTCTTAAAATTCTATAGCAACCAGAATTTGGAAATCATCTACTTGGACTTTTTCTAAATGCTTCCTGAGAAACTCACATGGTCTATGATCAAAGATTAACCAAAGGTCATGTAGTCCCATAAAACTAAGGAGACGATGCTAGAGAAGATATTGAAGAAGTGTGCTTGGCAGAAGCAATGAACTGTGTCCTAAGACAGACAGGCAGAAACCAAACATTTGACAGACAGGGAATCAAGGACCCTGGAAACGACAGTGCACCCCCACTGGACTGTGGGAGTTTGATGCGAGAGGTCCTTCAAAATCCTACAACTTTGCTGGGTCATCATCTTTCACAAACAATCTGCTTAGGTAAACCTTCTAAAGCTTTTTATTAAAATAAAAATAAATTATGTCTGTAACTTTCTGATGAATTCTTTCTAAACATGTATGATTCTTCTCTCCAAAAAGATTCTTAATTAGCCAATAAAACAAAATCATCCAGGATCTTGATGATATGTGCACCTTCAATGAAAGAGTAGTGTACCACACATAGAAAAAATATATACACCAACAACAAATAATCAGCATCTCTTAAAGAAATATGGCCCAATGAAGCACATTGTTGTGAATGCTAATTAGCATATCTTCCAGTTATCGCCCTTTCCGGAGAATAGCCACAGCAGCAAAACTTCACCCCTCCCCTGGCATTAACACAGTTACTTATTCCTTCAGTTCTCCTTTGGTTTGGAACTCCCTGATCTTAGCTCTTCACAGGGGTATAGATAGTCAGATTTCTTATCACAAGTGCCTTTTATTCAATTGTTGATAATCCCCTTGTACTGCAGGTGGCACTTTTTCATTTTCTTGGTGAAATGCTCCAGGAGCAGTGTAATGATAAAGACCGTGTGTTATACATTTTGTATTCCTAGAACCTCGTGCCATAAGTAGAAAGCAGTTGCGCTTTCACACTGGAATGATTTTGAACAGACTTTCTTTCATGTAATCTTCCTGAATCTTATATTATTTATATGAAATAGTCACAAATCAGCATTGACTGGTGTTTTCCCAACACATCCCTAAGCAAGTGAAAAATATATTGACAACTAAAATGGATTTGGAAAATTAAGCTGTGTCCAAGTACACAGAGTATCATCCTAGGAGAAGGACACAGTGGAGTCCCGTGATAGCCTGTTAATGGAAATAGCAACAGGGAGGAATAGGCAATGCCTCAAATGTGCACTCAATTCCCAGACAGTTTGAAAGATCATACTGTCACAGGGACAGAAATCTAGTCCCAATTAGAGTCACTTACAAGATTTATCCTCTTTTTATTTTCTACTACAATACATAGTTCCTCTTCTTAAAGAGAGCTGGCAAAGGTGGAATGTCTACTCTTCCTTGGGAGCCTATTCCTATGTAAATGAGAGCATTTGTTTTATTCAGACGTGCACAAACCATGTCCTCCAGTAACCATCAGAAACAGCTAAACTGCAGACCCTAAATCACTGGGTGCCATACCAGACGCTTCAAAAGAAGAAAAATAATATATAGGAGCTGAATCATTTAAAATTAGACTGCACCAAAGCGTTTGAGAATGTGCTGTAGGGAACAATTTTTGCTTTGCATCAGGTAGCAGAACAAATACTTGTGTATCCTAACTTTATGACTTTTCTGCCATGATAATGACATTCTGAAAATGGGGTGCTGTTTTATTGGGAGGAGGAGCACTGCTACATCTGCTGACCTACAGAAAATCTCCAAAACATGAAAAGCCTAGGGGGAATTCAGTGCCAGGTGGCAGCAAATATTTCTAGTTAGCACTCCTCTCAAATGCCTGTCACTGCAGGTGAACATCCACAACCACTGACAGGGATCTGGACGGCAGCTTCAGTGCAGACAGGAGAAGTTGCCAGCATCTTTTGAGAATCCCTACTGGCTTTCAAATACTCAACTCTAGTTCACCGACACAGGCAACTTGAAAGAATGGCTGCCATATATTCTTGTTATTGCTTTAGTGAGTTGTAATTTTAAGTTGCCTTTGTCCCAATGACATTGCTTACTATGGCTTTTTACAGTCAATAGGAACTCATGTTCAGCTGCTCAGTTTGTAGCACTTTGCTGAGATCTTATGCAGGAGATAGGAAAATACTTTCCCTCAAGAAGCTTGCAATCAAGTCATTGTTTCTTAATTGTCTTTAAAATAATTTTTTTTATTGAGGTGAAATTCACATAAAATACAATTAACCATTTTAAAGTTCACCTTTCACTGATATTTAATATATTCACAATGTTATGCAGCAACCAATTCTCTCGATTTTCAAAACTGTTTCATCTCCCCATAAAAATACCCAGTACCTGTTAAGTAATCACTCCCCAGACCCCACTTCTTTGTAACCCCTAATCTACTTTCTATCTCTATGGATTTGCCTATACTGAATATATTATATTTGTATTTATGGAAATCATACAGTATGAGACCTTTTGTTTCTGGATTCTCTCACTGAGCATAACATTTTCAAGTTCATCCAAGTTGTAGTATGGATCAGTACTTTGTTCTTTATATGGCTGACGAGTGTTCCATTGTGTGTATGTACTGTAATTTCTTCATCCATTCATACATTGATGGACATTTGGATTGTTTCTACCTTTTGGAAATTATGCATAATGCAGCTATAGATATTTGTGTACAAGTTTCCTTGTGGACATATATTTTCATTTCTCCTGGGTATATACTAAGGAGAAAACTGGGTCAATGGTAATTCTATGTTAACTTCTTGAGGAACCTCCAAACTATTTTCCACCATGGCTGCCTCACTTTATATTCCCACCAGTAGTGTATGAGGGTTTCTATTTCTCCACATCCTTGCCAACACTTGATATATCTAAAATATTTATATAAGTAACTCATCATGTTAGGAGTCAATAGCTGCAAATACCTACATCAAAAAAAGAAGAAAGATCTCAAATGAACAATCTAACTTTGTGCCTTAAGAAACTAGAGGAGTGACATCAGCCACATGGTGGAGTGAGCTGTTCCCTTTATCTCTCCTCCTTCTACCTACAACTAAATGGACATTCATTGATCAATGGAGGATACCCACACAGTACAACAGGATGCCTGAGAGACCTGTATGGCTATACATCTGAAGATGGGTGGACTACTTCTAGGGAGGTGATGGAGCTAGGTGCACACTCTCTGGTCTCCTGGCAGACCCATGCTTTCCTGTGACTGCTCTCCCAGCTGGAGCACTCATAATACTGCTGTGGCTTCAAGGGTTGGGGTGTGCTTCAGCATGACTGCAGGAACAGGTGATGGCAGTGCTGAGCCCCTGTGTGATTGCTTTTGCATCTGGTGGGAAAGCCAACAGTGCTGCCACAGTCCCAGGGAGTGGCCCAGACTTGGACCAAGTGGGGAGGCCCCGCCTACCAAGCACAATGGCAGATGTGATGTAGGAAGAGGGGGCAACAGATCTGTGCACCCAGGCGAATGAGTTCTTGGCTGCCACAAATGCCTATAGTATTGCTGCAGCCTAGAAGATGGGAGCACATCTTGGCAGGACTGTGGGAGCAGGTGGCAGCATCCCTCAACCCCCAAAAGATTGCTTTCCCATCCAGTGGGAGAGTCCACAGTGCCACTGTGGTCCCAAGGAATGGCCCAGGCTCAGACAGTCACAGCTGCAAGGGATTGCAGAATACACAGCTCAGAATACACAGATAGAATCTGTGACCAGATCCTATCACCATGCTAAGGCACATATCCACCCTATCAAATAGTATGAAGAGGTATATTAATACTCCAGACGGGTAGAAAAAAGACAAACACCCAGAAGTCAATGCTAAATACAGAGAAATTTACAATCTAAATCACAGAGAATTCAAAACACCTATCATAAAAACTCAACAAGTTACCTCAGAAAGACAGTTCAATGAAATCAGGAATAAAATTAATGAATAGAGGGAATACTTCACAAAAGAGATTGAAACTATAAAGAAAAACCAATAAGAAACGTTGGAGCTGAAAAGCACAATGAATGAGATAAAGAAAAATCTGGAGTCCTTAAATAACAGGGCTGATATTATGAAGGACAGAGTTAGCAATTTAGAGGACAGAAATATAGTAATGCTTCAGATGGAGGAGTGAGAACTAAAACTAAAAGTAATGAAGAAATTGTCTGAGAAATATCCAACTCAATTAGGAAATACAACATAAAGATTATAGGTATTCAAGAGGGAGAAGAAAGGGTAAAGGAGCAGAGAGTTTGTTCAAAGAAACAGTAGCTGACAACTTCCCAAACCTGGGGAAGGAGCTGTAATTATAAGTAAAAGAAGCTAATAGAACTCCTAATTCCAACATTGTAAAAAGACCTTCTCCAACGTATATCTTAGTAAAACTAGCAAAAGTCAATGACAAAGAAAAAATATTAAGAGCAGCAAGGCAGAAGAAAATAACCTACAACTGAACCCCTCTCAGACTTTCAGCAGATTTCTCAGCAGAAATTTTACACGCTAGGAGAGAGTGAAAAATATATTCAAAATTCTGAAAGACAAAAACTTTCAGCCAAGAATACCCTATCTAGAAAAAATGTACTTCCAATATGATGGAGAAATAAAAATTTTTCCAGATAAACAAAAGCTGATGGAGTTCATTGACAAAAGACCCCCCCCACACAAGGAATGATCAAGAAGGCCCTCATATTTGAAAAAAGAAAGAAAAGGTTTACAAAGCCTTGAGCAAAGAGATAAATAGGCAGACAAAATCAGAAAATTGCAGCTCCCTATCAGAACAGGTTAGCAAACACTTAATTATAAAATTAAAGATAAAAGGAAGAAAAACATCAAGAATAAATATAATCACTTCATTTTAACCGCAAACTCACAACACAAAAGAGAATAAGTTGTGACAATAATAACTAAGATGGGGAAGAGGAAAGGAATGGGGTCTGCTTAGACTAAGGAAATTAGAGGATATCAGAAAATGGAGTATCTCATCCATGAGATCTTTTATACAAACCTCATGGTAACCACTAAACAAAAAGAACAGAGACACAAATGATACATAAGGAGAAAACTGAGAAAACCTTCATAAAGAGCCGTCAAACGGAATTGGCAATCTGAAATACATGGGACAAGAAAAAAGGGAAATACAGAACAACTGGAAAAGAAGTGCTAACATGACAGAATTAAGCCCTCATATATCAATAATCACTCTAAATGTAAATGGATTGAATTCTCCAAACAAAGGACACAGAGAAGCTGAATGGATTGAGAAATAAGGCCCAACAATTTGCTGACTCCAGGAAATACATGTCAGCTCTAAAGACAAACACAGGCTTAGAGTGAAGGGATGGAAGAAGACACTCTAAGTCAATGGCAAACAAAAGAAAGCAGGTGCTGCCATACTTATATCAGACAAAGTGGACTCCAAGATAAAAAGGGTAATGAGAGACAAAGAGGGACAGTATATAATGATAAAAGGGACACTCCACAAGAGGATATAACACTTATATATGCACTAACACAAGAGCACCAAAGTAAACAAAACCACTCTTAACTGACCTAAAAGGAGAAATTAACAGCAAAACAATAATAGTAGGGGACCTTAATACCTTATTTACAACAATGGATAGATCATCCAGACAGAAAGACAAGGAAACAGCAGAACAAAATAAAAAATTAGACCAGATGTACTTAATAGACATATATAGAACATTCCATCCAAAAACAGCAGAATACACATTCTTCTCAACTCACATGGAACATTGTCAAAGATAGACCATACTTTGGGAAACAAGGCAAGCCTCAACAAAATTTAAGAAGACTGAAACCATATCAAGCTTCTTTATTGACCATAATGCTATGAAACTAGAAATCAACTACATGAAAAAAGTTGGGAAAGAGACAAATATGTGGAGACTAAACAACATGCTACTGAACAACTAATGGATCATTGAAGAAGTTAAAAGAGAAATAAAAAAATATCTGGAGACAAAGGAAAATGAAAACACACCATACCAACTCATATGAGATGCAGCAAAAGTGATCCTAAGAGGGAAATTCAAAGCAATAGAAACCCAACTTAACAAACAAGAAAAATCTCAAATAAACAAACTTAAACTACACCTACCAGAACTAGAAAAAGAAGAACAAACAAAGCCCAAAGTCAGCAGAAGCAGGGAAATAATAAAAATTGAAGCATAAAATAAATGAAATTGAAACCAGAAAAAAACTGTAGAAAGGATCAATGAAACTAAGAGCTGGTTCTCTGAGAAGGTAAACAAAGTTGACAAACACTTACCCAGACTCACCAAGAAAAAAAGAGAGAAGGCTCACATAAATATAATCAGAAATGAAACATGAGAAATTACAATGAACACTGCAGAAATATAAAGGATTATAAGAGAATACTATGAAAAACTATATGCCCACGAATTGGATAAACTAGAAAAAATGGATAAATTCTTAGAATCATACAATCTCTCAAAACTGAATCAAGAAGAAATAGAAAATCTGAGTAGACCAATCACAAGTAAAGAGATTGAAACAGTAATTAAAAGCATCCCCAAAAATAAAAGCCCAGGACGAGATGGCTTCTCTGGAGAATTCTACCAAACATTCAAAGAAGATTTAACACCTATGCTTCTGAAACTATTCCAAAAAATTGAAGATGATGGAATGCTTTGTAACTCATTCTATGAGTCCAGTGTTGCCCTGATACCACAACCAGACAAGGACAATACAAACAGGGAAAATTACAAGTCAATATCACTGGTGAACATAGATGCAAAAATCCTCAACAAAATACTAGCAAACCGTGTACAGCAATACATTAAAAGGATCATACACCATGATCAAGAAGGATTTATAGCAAGGATGCAGCGATAATTCAACATCCACAAATCAATCAATGTGATACACCACATTAACATAATGAGGAATAAAAATCACATGATCATCTCAATAGATGCAGAGAAAGCATTTGACAAGATCCAAAAGCCCATTTATGATAAAAACACTCAATAAAATGGGTAAAGAAGGAAAGTACCTCAACATGATAAAGGCAGTATATAACAAACCCACAGGCAATATCATACTCATGGGGGAAAACTGAAAGCCACCCCTCCGAGAACAGGAACAAGACAAGGGTGCCCACTTTCACCACTCTTATTCAACATAGTACTGGAGGTTTTTGCCAGAGCAATTAGGCAAGAAAGAGAAATAAAAGGGATCCAAATTGGCAAGGAAGAAGTGAAACTCTTGCTATTTGCAGACAACATGATTTTATATATAGAAAACCTTAAAGAATCCACCAGCAAACTATTTGAAATAATCAACTACAGCAAAGTTGCAGGGTACAAAATCAGCTTACAAAAATCAGTTGCATTTCTATACTTTAACAATGAAGTAACGGAAAGAGACCTCAAGAATACAATCCCATTTACGAGCACAACGAAAAGAATAAAATACCTAGGAATAAATTTAACCAAGGAGGTGAAAGACCTATACAATCAAAAGTATAAAGCATTATTGAAAGAAATAGATGATGACATAAAGAGATGGAAAGATATTCCACACACAAGGATCGGAAGAACAAACATATTTAAAATGTCCATACTACCTAAAGCAATCTACAGATGCAATGCCATCCCAATCAGAATCCCAAAGAGATTCTTCACAGAAATAGAACAAAGAATCCTAAAGTTCATATGGGGCAACAAAAGACACCAAATAGCTAAGGCAATCCTGAGAAAAAGACAAACCTGGAGGCATCACAATCCCTGACTTCAAGATATACTACAAAGCTATAGTAATCAAAACAGTATCCTACTGGTACAAAAACAGACACACATATCAATGGAACAGAAGTAGAAGCCTAGAAATAAAACCACACATCTATGGAAAGCTAATCTTCAATAAAAGAGCTAAGAATATACAATGAAGAAAGGAAAGTCCTTTCAATAAATGTGTTGGGAAAACTGGACAGCCACATGCAGAAGAACGAAAGTAGACCATTGTCTTTCACCATGCACAAAAATTAACTCAAAATGGATTAAAGACTTGACGGTAAGACCTGAAACCATATAGCTCCTGGAAGAAAATATAGGCAATACACTCTTTGACATCAGTCTTAGAAGGATCTTTTCAAATATCATATCTACCTGGGCAAGAGAAACAAAAGAAAAAGTAAATAAGTGGGACTTCATCAAACTAAAGAGTTTCTGCAAGGCAAAGGAAACCAAAAAAAACCTGAAAAGACAGCCCACCAACTCAGAGAAAATGTTTGCAAATTACCTATCCAACATGGGGTTCATCTCCAAAATATACAAAGAACCTATACAACTCAACAACACAAAACCAAACAACTCGATCAAAAAATGGGCAGGAGATATGAACAGACATTTTTTCCAAAGAAGATATACAGATGGCACATGAAAGATGTTCAACATTAATAATCATCAGGGAAATGCAAATCAAAACTACAGCAAGATATCACCTTACACCTGTCAGAATGGCTATAATCACCAAGACATAAAAATGACAAACATTGGAGAGGATGTGGAAAAAAGGGAACCCTCATACACTGCTGGTAAGAAAGCAAATTGGTGCAGTCACTATGGAAAACAGTATGGAGATTACTCAAAAAAGTAAAAATGGATATACCATACAACCCAGCTATCCTACAACTGGGTATTTATCCAAAGAACTTGAAATCAACAATTCAAAGAGATTTATGCACCCCTATGTTCAGTGCAGCATTATTCACAGTAGCCAAGACGTGGAAACAACCCAAGTGCCCATCAACTGATGAATGGATAAAGAAGATGTGGAATATATATACAATGGAATACTACTCAGCCATAAAAAAGACAAAATCATCCCATTTGCAAAACATGGATGGACCTTGAGGGTATTATGTTAAGTGAAAATAAGACAGGCAGAGAAAAACAAATATCATGCGACTTCACTCATGTGGAAGATAAACAAGTGGACAAAGAGAACAGAATAGTGGTTACCAGAGGGAAAGGGGTTTGGGGGGATGGGCATAAGGGTTAAAGGGACACATATATATGATGACTGACAAATAATAATATACAACTGAAATTTCACAATGTTATAAACTATTATGACCTCAATAAAACAAAACAAAACAACCAACAACAACGACGACAACAAAGAAAGTATAAAAGGAAGAGCAACCTAAACCCAAAGCCAGCAGAAGGATGGAAATAATAAAGATTACAGTGGAGATGAATAAAATAGAGATTGGAAGAAACAACTGATTCAACAAAAACAAAACTTTGTTCTTTGGAAAGGTCAACAAAATTGACAAGACTTTAGCTAGACTGAGTAAGAATAAAAGAGAGGAGACATAAATAACTAAAATTAGAAATGAAATTACTACTGAATTTACAGGAATAAGAAGTGTTACAAGTTAATATTATGAACAACTGTTCACCAACAAATTAGATAACCTAGATGAAATGGAAATATTTCTAGAAATATGTGAATCTCCAAAACTGTTTCAAGAAGAAATAGAAAAGCTTAAAAGACCTATAAAAAGCTAAAAGATTGAATCAGTAATCAAAAACCTCCCAATAAAGAAAAGTCTAGGTCTAGATGGCTTCACTGGTGAATTCTACCAAAGATTTAAAGAAGCAACACCAATCCTACTCAAACTCTTTCAAAAAATAGAATAGGAGGGAACACTTCCTAACACATTCCGAGGCCCGTGCTATTTTGATACCAAAGCCAGACAAAGATACCACAAGAAAACTATAGACCAATATCCCTCAAGAATAGAGACACAAAAATCCTCAACAGAACAGTAGCAAACCAAATTCAATAGCACATTAAAAGGACTGGACTCCGTGACCAAGTGAGATTTATCCCAGGAATGCAAAGATTGTATGACATAAGAAAATCAAGTAACGTGACACGTCACAGTAATAGCACAAAGGGAAGAAAACTACATGATGATCTCAATAGACACAAAAAAAGCATTTGAACACATGAAACACCCTTTCATGATAAAAATTCTCAACAAATCAGGAACAGAGGAGGCTTTATTAATTTCCTTTTCAGTCAGTTATCTTTTTTTTCTCCCTTCTGTCAAATATTGGGAACGTTAAAGGCAATTCCTTTCAATTTAAGTATTCATTGTATTCATCACTTATTGCCAAAACACGATGCTTTAAATAAAATTTCCAAATTCCAAGATTCTTTGGCTCCCCAAAACAACAATTTATTTTTCTTTCTCAGCTCAGGATCAGCTGGGCTTAGCTCAACGCTTCAGGCTGGATTCTGTTTGTCCTCACTTGTCTCTTTCATTCGCTTAGACAAGTGAATAAGATACAACAGTGCATCCAGGTCAAGTTCGCCTTGTTGAGAGATCATAAAGATTCAGGATTATAAAGAGAAATACATATTTCTTAAGGCTTTGGTTCCAGACTAGCACATCTTCACTTGTGCTCAAATATGATTAACCAGGAAAGAAAAAGGTACACTGCAAGCCCAATATCAATGGAGGAGAGAAATATACCTCACTCCTTCTCTAGCACTGCAATATCATATGGCAGCACAGAATGAAAAATTCAACAGAATAATCCAGTCCATCATCATAATAATGTAATATGGAAAGAATAAGCAGTCTAAGAAAGGAGAGCGGGGGAAAATGCCAGGAATGGGAGTGCTCTGTAAAGTAATATTTATATGAGAAACAGGCTAATTTCTATGACATACTATCTCAAAATCTCAATGGCTTCAAAAAAAAGCTTATTTCTCACTCATTCAAAATGCAGTGTGAATGTTCCTGGTCTGCTGGCCTTTTTGGGTGACTCTCCTTCAAGCAGTGACTTGGGTATTCAGGCTGTTCCCATCTTCAAGTTTGTCCTTCTGTCACCCGTCTTGCAGCCAGGAAGGGGAGGAAAAAAGAAGAAAAATGTTTGCCAAAAACATTCAAGATACTTAAGCATCTTGCTATGGAAGTTACACACGACTTTAGCTTACATTCTATCAACCAGAACAAGCACATGACTTCACCTCAAGGCAAGGGTGGGAGCTGGTAAATGCAACCCCTGGCTGGGCATTGATTAGGCAACTGCATCACCTCTCTGCCCGAGGGCAGCAGAATCCGTGGTGACCAACTAGCTCCTTGGCTTAGGAGAGAAAAATGGAATATGAGTTTTTGACCAGGAACCCCTGTCTATCCCAAAGTTAATGCAGAATAGAAGTTCTGTAATTGCAAATAAAATGTTTTATTTGTTTATTTTTTAAAAAGGAAAACAGAGGAGTATGTGAAAATTGGTTTAAGTAAAACTACTGTGATTTCTAGATGGATAATCAAGGGCTATAATAATCACTAACATCTATCTAATACTTTTATTTTACTATTAATTTTAATACATATTATTTTTTTATTTATATACCAAGTTTTGTGTATTTATTTATATTATAATACCAAGAGCAACCACTATAAAAAACTATGCAAACATACACGCAAAAACACTATAAATAAGATGGTGTCATAAAACATGTTCTAGTAACCCACAGAAAGACAATATAAAATAATTTATGAACAAGAACTAAAGCAAATAAACATAAAACAAAAATAAAATATCAGACAAGTGTTAATATATCAATAATTATCTTAAATATATGTGGTCTAAATATACCAATCAAAAGCCAAGGATTAGCAGAGTGCACAGAAAACATGACCAAACTTTATGTATCTTACAAGAAAGTCACTTCAAATTCAAAGACAAAACTCTGTTGAGTGTAAGAAGGATGGAAAAAACTATACCATGCAGGTGTTAATCAAACAAGTGGGAGTGAGCAGCTATATTAAAATGTAGACTGCAGAGCGAAGAAAATTACTAGACACAAAGATGGACATTGCATAATGATAAAAGGGTAAAAGGATAAAGTCATTTCATAATTATGCACAATGCTAAATGCATACCAACCAAACAACAGAGCCTCAAAATATATGAAACAAAAACCAATAGAGGTGAAAAGAGAACAGGATCCACAATCATCACTGGAGAACTCAGTGCTCCACTTTCAGCAACTGATGTGAGCAGTAGATAAAAAAATCAACAAAGACATTGAAAATCTGAACAACACAATTGACCACCAGATCTAATTGACATATATAGAACACTCTATTCAACAATAGTAGAAAGCACATTTTTTCAAGCGCCTACGGAGCATTCACAAGATCAATCCATGCTATGCCCTAAAACAAACGTCAGAAAATTTAAAATAAATGAAATCAGAGAGTTAATTCTCTTATATAATGGAATCAAGCTAGAAATCAGAAAGAGAAAGACAGAAAAATCTTTAAATATATGAACATCAAAAAACATCAAAATAACTTATGGGTCAAAGTTAAAGTTTCAAAAGAAATTTAAAAAATACATATAACTAAATGAAAATGAAAATATGGTGCATCCAGTTACATGAGATGCACCTAAATCAGTGCTGAGAGGGCAGTTTATGACATTAAATGCTTGCACGAGAAATGAGGAATGACTATGAGTAAATAATTTAAACTCCTACTTCAAGAATGGGAAAACAAAATGCAAAATGAACCCAAAGGAAGGAAATAAAGAGTAGAAATAAATAAAATTGAAAACAGGATCACAAAATAAAAAATCAATGAAACAAAAAGCTGAATATTTAAAAGAAAATTGATAATCCTGCAGCGTACGGACAAAAATATGGATAAGAAAGAAACCACCAATATCAGAAATCAAATAGAAGATGTTACTGGAGATTTGGCAGCCATTAAAATGATAATAAGGACATACTATGAACAATTTTATGCACATAAAATTAGAAAAAAAATGAATCAGTTCCTTAAAAACCACAAACTATCAAGTCAACTGAGATAAAAGAGATAATCTGAATAGTTTTATAACCATTAAAGAAATAGAGTTCATCATTAAAAAGTACTTGAAAAATAAATCTCCAGACTTGGATGGTTTTACTAGAGAAATCTACCAAACATTTAAAGATGAATTAATACCAATTGTCTACAATCTTTTCTGGAAAATATAAGAAGATGGAATACTTCTCAACTCATCAGTGTTAATCTCATACCCAAACGAGCCAAGAAGGTACAAAAAAAAAGAATAAAAGATAGTGTATGAACATAAAGCTTTACCTCTAGTGACTAGTTCACTGTTCTATTCATGCACACGACAAATTCAGCAAATTTAAGTCACTTACTGGCCAGACATGAGTTATATGGAAAGTCATGATTGGTTGCTGCCCTGCAACACTGGATAGAATCTCAAGGAGATTTCAGAGACAACACAACCAATATTATATATCCAAAAAATGAGACTGATTAGGAGAATACTATATCTCAGTTATTTGAAATCTATCATCTTTTTAGCATGAAAACATGGGAGATTTTTCAGTTTTAAAAAGTCTACTTACTGGGACAAAAGAGAGAGTAGGTATCTTGACCTTGTCAGTCAAAATGTAAAACGCCAGGGCCCGCCCAGTGGCCCAGTGGTTAAGTATGCACATTCTGCTTCGGTGGCCCAGGGTTCACCAGTTCCGATCCCCGGTGCGGACATGGCACCACTTGGCAAGCCATTGCTGTGGTAGGCGTCCCACGTATAAAGTAGAGGAAGATGGGCATGATGTTAACTCAGGGCCAGTCTTCCTCAGCAAAAAAGTAAAACATTGATGTATTGAATGTGTATCTGTTTATAGTAAGCACTTCAAAGTTATCTTACAAACTATGACATTATCTAATGTTTAATTCTACATAATCCTTGTAAATTGCTATATGATGCCAGTTATTATTTGTGTTAATTGGAAGGCAAATGACATTTAAAAACTCTCAAAATACAGTGACTTAAATATGATAGAAGTTTATTTTTCTTTCACATAATATTGTGGCCAGACTAAGCTGGTAGGGCAGCTGGATGAAACAGTCACTCCAGGACCTGGGTTTTTTCTATCTTGTTGCTTTGCTGTTCTCTGGAGCACTGCTCTCATCTACCTAGAAAAATCTTGGTTACTAATCATCTCATATTTTAGAATCTGAGAAAGAAAAATGGGACTCAGTCCAGGGAAAATGATTTTATGTATGTAGGCATATATGAATGTATGCATTTGAATTAGAGATATCTAGACATTTCATACATCACTTTGTCTAATTTCTTTTGAGATTAACATTGATTTCATAGCAACAACTGGCCAAATGGGAAGTATAGTCTCTAATTGGATGCCCTATGTCCAGAAATAAGGCAAGAATAATTATTGGCTAATTTATGAAGAATTGTGATACATGGGGCAAATGTGGGTACACGAGAGCCATAAATATAAAGTAGGAATTTTATGGCTGGGACAAATAGAAAAAAAAACATCGAAAGATGATAGACTTAAACCCAACTAAATCATAATTTCATACCAACTAAAAAATTAAGATTACCAGAATGATTAAAAAATATCTAAGTAAATCAGTTTACAAGAACTCACTTGAAATTTAAGGATGTAGATAGTTAAAAGTAAAAATAAACTGCATCTTTATCTGCATGGTGATTGCATAATTGTACCATGCACAAAAACTTATTGAGCTCTGACCTTGAAATTCGTGTACATTGTGTACCTCACTCTGTGACTGTTGGATAGAAAGAGTTAATTCATCACATCTGAGTTGCTCAAAGCCTGCAGATTCCAAAGAAAGGCCTATCTTCCATATTAACCCTTGACCCACCCTTGGGAGACAGCTTCTAAGTCCTTAGCATATTCTATCTGATATAAGAGTTTTTGTATGCCTGCAGCCCTGGGCCATGCAAAATTTATGATGAATATCTGTTTTTATATGCCTGGAACTTTGGCCCATGCTGTACCAGTTTGACCAATAAATTTACCGTACAGCTTGATTTATGGTGAATGCCAGTTTTTATTCTGGGGTTGAGAGGTGGGATGGGTAGAGCCTGAGAGCTGACGTCAGTCATATGGGTACTGCATGCCTATGTGACCAACCACCAATAAAAACCCTGAACAGCAAGGCTTGGTTGAGTTTCCCTGGTAGGCAATGATTTGCATGTGTTGTCAGATACCATTGTTGGGAGAATTGATTGCATCCCCATGTGACTCCACTGGGAGGGGACACCTAGAAGCACGTACCTGTTTTATCCTGGACTTTGACTGTATAATTTTTCCCTTTACTGATTTTGATATGTATCCTTTCTCAGTAAGAACCTGTTACTGTGAGGATAACGGCTTTTTCTGAGTCTTGTATGTCTTTCTTGCATTTTATCAAGGCTGAGGTTGACCTTTTCAGTAAAAAAGGGAAAAAAGAAATAAGGAAGGAAGAAAAGAAGTAAATAGTTTTAGAAGAAGAAAACAAAGAATTAAGAAAGAAAGTTATTTATTTATTTATATTGATAAAGCACCGTTAAAGTGGAATTAGAGATCTTTGGGGTCTGCAGTTCTGATAGGTCTTGGCAAAAGGCTAATGACAAGGAAGGATGTGGGCCATGTGCCTAAGTGTTTTAGAAAGGCAAAAAAGATGTACAAAGAATAAACGATAATAACAGTCATGCTTAAAGAGATTAGAGTTTATTTGAATACCAGTCTCTATTTATAGAAAGTGTGCTTTGTTCTTACTAGGAACAGAATGGAAGTTTCCTTAGCTTTTAAAAAATGCCAGCTAAATATATATATATATATATATATATATATATATATCTTGGTCATCTCTTGTTTAGTCTCTATTTGATTAATTAGAACCATTCATTCACCAAGTATTTATTAAGCATTGCCGATATTATTTTGTCATGCCTTATGTGTACTTAACTTATGTGCATTTGACTAAAGCATGCAATGAGAAATAAGATGTGCCTTCTTGGTTTCAAGGTCACTGTCTATTGAGGCAAATAGACATGCAAATGCATAGGTGTGTAGCTGAAGTATCAGGAACCTTGGTGACACAACAAAGAAACATCTACTTCAACCAAGAAAGCAGAAGAGAAGTTAGCAGAAAAACAGGTGAAGATGCATGTGCATTGGTTCTATTTCTCTCTTGATGATGAATGGGTGAGGCATGAGGAGTGCTGGGAATGAGACCCATTCATTATCAGTGACTGACCTGTTAACAAGGAAATTGTTTCAAACACAGTGGTCTCATACAGCATCTTTTTGGTATAAACATATGGTGTTTTTGATGATAGCAATTTAGATAATAAAATAGGAGGCCAGAATTAACAAAGAGAAGTGATATTCAAATTTCCATACTGGTCTGGTAGAGAAGGCATTTCAATAGCTTTCTTCCCTCATTGAGGTGTAAGAGCGATAAGAAACAAAAATACTACTACACAAAGTATTTTACGATACTAATAGACGTGTACAGAGCTGAATGCGGCTATATGGTTTCTAGGAAGTCAGAATAAACAGAAAACATTATTTTTCCAAAAAAATAAAACTTTCTAATATCACTGCATTATTTTACCACATTTCAGATTTGTACTAGGTAGAGAGTACATAAAATTAAAAAAAAAGATATATTTTCTACCTTCACAAACTTACACACAATGGAAGAAGCTGAAAACTTAAAAAACAATTCTAACACATTATGTGTTATTGCATTAGAAGTGCTCTGACCTCCATAGACCGGGAATAATTAGAACTATTACCAAAATATGCAGCAGTAAAATAAAGCAATTATCAAAACTAACATAAACAGGACATAAGTCCCTAGGAAATTCTTCAGAAGACTAAACACTAAAAGTGGGGCTCATTTTATGGTTATCTTCCATTTTTTCATCTTTTCCATATGCTTTATATATATTTTAAAGCAGGAAGGTCAGAGAGCCTTCCCTCGGGAGCCCTGGATAAGCTCTATTTGTACATTTCATCAGAGAGGCAACGCTGTCACGCAGATGGCCCCCTGGTCTGGGCAGCTTGACGAAAGTGCCTTTGTGTTCCTAATTAACTAGTGAACAACTGTGCCAATTGCTTTGATACATTCGAAACCTTCTGTTCTCAAACTTTTGATGAGCTGTTTATTCAGGAGCAATACCTGCCTGCTTTATTGGCCCCAGCACACCACTTTTAAAGGGCAGAGCTGTAGCGAGATTGACAAGGATTCCTCAGTTGCAAGGAAGATCATCAGGAAGCATTAACCATGTCCGGGTACTCCATTTTAGATCTCATTGACGGAAGGATAAAGTCTATGACTAGAGAGTGCAAATATTTTCTGGCAGGAACTCAATAGATCTAGAGCTTACAGTTCAGTAATGAGCTGCCACACCAACTCCTCCTTTGATTCTGGGAGTTCCCAAATCTGTAGCAATGTTTAAAGAAGCAAGGTTTCCAAGATCTTTACTCAACCCTTGAAAAGATTAGTAGTAAATTAGATGCTGACAGAGAAAGTAAATTAGGACATCAAACGATACGAGAATAATAAATGTTAAAGAGTATGCCAAATTATATTTAGCATACAACAGGAAAGATATGCTAATGAAACCCAGAGCCTCAGACCACCTTTGTGCATATAATTGTGTGAAATGTAATGGGAGGGACAAACGTTAGTAGCTTTCAAAAAATTTCCTTGATTGAGGGTAATGTAGGCAGTCTCAAAGCCATGTGATAAAATAACTATCTTTTTCATTTATGAGTTCATCAAATTAAAGAAAAAGGCATTTTTCAAAATTAAAAATTACAAATCCTCAGGCATATATTTGGAAAGGCTGTTTGCATGTTTGAGAGCTAAAGTCCTACCTCGGGACGAGTGGTTATAACGAAGAAGGAAGAAGTGACACCAATGTTCAATCCTAAAACAGATTTGAAAAGTAGCGCATTTGTTTCATCTCAATAAAAGAAAATATTTAAATCAAGATATCTAACCTTGGCACTACTACCATTTAGACTGGATAATTCTTTGTTGTGGGGGACTCGCATGTGCATTGTAAGGTACTTAGCAGCATCCCAGGACTTTACTCACTAGACGCCAGTAGCACTTACCTCTGTTGTGACAACAAAGAATGTTTCTAGACATTGCCAAGGGTCATCAGAGGAAAAATTGCTTTGAGTTAAGAACCACAGATTTAAATTAGAGACAAAAGACTTTCAGTTTGCTGTGTAAGGTGGTGCAGAATCATCCCTGCCTGCTTCTATCCTCTAAATACAACTATAAACCCTATTAATGACTTAACAGATGACCCAAAGAGAACTCTGAAAGGTAGTGAGAGGAAGGGAAACTGGTTAGGGAGCCAGGACTGGAGGAACAACCGAGCAGCACAGCTCTGACAAAATTCCACCCAACAGAAGAAGACAATCCAAGTCCGTGCTTCCCAACCAGTGACTAAGAAACTGAAGTGGACCAGGTAAACTCATTCCTTGCCAGGACCCAATGATAGTCCCTCCAGCAACAAAAGGTTATCCCTACAGAACCAGCAAAGGGAATCATTGATCCTTTTGCCATACTGACAATATAAGACCAGAGAAAGAGCTCTCTTTCTGTAATAGGCCTAAGGCTCCCTTCAGCCCACCTATTTTGTGACACTGCACGGCCAGGGGACACCAGAAACCAATAAGGGATATCCTGCCACAACAAGCTCCTGGCTCAATATTGGAATAGAGATGATAGGGGATGGAATCTGTGAACTTGAGGATAGATCAATAAAATTTACCCAATCTGAACAACAAAGAGAAAATAGACTAAAAAACAAACAGAGGAACAACAGAACCTCAGGGACCAGTGGAACAATATCAAAAGATGCAACATTAGTATCACTGGAGTCCCAGAGGAAGGAAGAAAGAGAGTGGGATTGCAAGAGAATGCAAAGAAATTATGACTGAAAACTTACCAAATTTGTTGAAAGACATAAACCATATATTCAAGAAGCTAAGAAAAGTCCAACAGGATAAATTCAAAGAAGTCTACCCCAAAACACATCATAATTAAACTTCTGAAAACTAAAGATGACAATAAAGAATCTTGAAAGAAGCCAGAGAGAAATAACACATTACTTATAGGAGAACTTCTATTCAAATAACAGCAGGTTTCTCGTTGGAAACCAAGGAGACCATAAGGAAGTGCCACATTTTCCAAGTGCTGAAAGAACTGTCAACAGTTCATTCTATATCTGGGAAACTGTCCTTCAGGACTGAATGAGAAATAAGGACATTTTCAGAAGAAAGAAAGCAAAAAGGAATTGTTACTAGCAGATCTACCCTATAAAGACAGCTAAAGGAAGTTCTTCACACAGAAAGGAAACGATAAAATAATGAAAGAATCTTGGAGCATCAGGAAGGAAAAAAGAACACCAGAAATAGAGGATATATGGCAAATATAATAAACTAGAGATACATTATGGTATGAAACATACAAGGGTGGAAGTATTATTTTAAAAGCATAGCATAGTCCAAAGTTAGATGAGATTGTGTCTGAAAACTAGAAAGGTCTCTTTATAGATGTTATAAGAGATATCCTAATGTTTTCAGAAGTTTTTTTATATGCATGCCATTGAATAACCAAAAGAGAGAGCATTGGATTTCTTATCTCCAGGAAGAACTGAATGAGCTGGAGTTTAACCAGCAGAAGACTCCATTGAAAGTTCAAAGCATTACCCATTAACTGAGAGATTGGAAAGAAAGACATATTTGTGGACCACAAAGTTAGGCACAGAATGAATAGGGAAATGAGGTAAACGAGTCAACAATAAGTGGTTCAACAATAACATCATCATCCTCACTTCTCTGTTTTCATTTTTGTGCTTCAGAGACTTGTAATTATTGTCTTGATTTCTCGAAAAAGTATTTTATGTCTGAGCCCATCCTGGCTCCTCAAACCCTCTTCCATGATCTGTTCTGTGTCACAGGAGGGCTTACACTCTAGGATGCTCTTGTGTCACCTTGCCTTTGGCTTGGTTCAGCCAATGGAAAGCACTAATGGGACTTTATGGAGGAGGAGGAAAGAAACGAGGGCAATCCTTCCTTTCTCTCTGCCTTGGGTGGTTTCTCCAGCAGACTCTGCCTCTGTATTTTCTCTTGGTTGTCACTCCCTCTATGTGTTTTTCATGCTACCAGCTTGCTTTGGATGACCTTGGACACTAGGCTCCCTCTTTTTATTGCTCTTGAGCCTAAGGGAGTAGTGGTTTCTGGCTGTTACTACTCTCTGGGTAACCACTCTGTCCACTGCTTTCCCCTCAGATGCTCTTTCACCTGTGAAATGAAGTCTTGAATTAAATTCCCTACATTGTAAATACTCAGACTGAGATAAATTTGATTCTCAAAGTCCAAATTCAAATGCCTAGAAAGTCAACTCATCTTCTATCAGGGCCCAGGAATTCTGATGCCTGCAATGTCCACATCACATTGTCTCTAAGGATCTTAGGGACTCTTTTCATCACTCTCAGAACATCCCATACCCACATCTCAGATTGTCTGACTTCAACAAACAGAATAGAGGTCTTTTGCTATCATGAATTAACTGATTAGTAACTAAAATGCATAATGGCTACTTTTTATATCATTCATCTTCTAAACAGATGAATTAAAGGTCAGATTTTCAAAATATTTCTGAATGAGCTACTTTGAAAACTATGACTAAATCAATAAACTAAACATGAAAAGAGAAAATTTGAGAGCACAAACTGACAGAAACCAGACT
This sequence comes from Equus caballus, assembly GCF_041296265.1. Taxonomy (NCBI): domain Eukaryota; kingdom Metazoa; phylum Chordata; class Mammalia; order Perissodactyla; family Equidae; genus Equus; species Equus caballus. The sequence goes on from NC_091700.1 coordinate 51,117,165, forward strand.
GCAGATTCTGGGTGCTCCCCAGTGCCCTGGGACAGGGAGGAGCTAATGGAAGTCGTGCTAAGGCTACTAACAGAAGATTTAGTGTAACTGAGATTATTTGCAGGCATAGATTTGTGAAAAGTTCTTAGGGAATGAAATAAATACATTTAGAAAAAAAATAGAAAAATAACATACAATAAGCTGCAAAAAACGTTTTAAAAGATAGCATTTAAAGTGCTCCCAAGATGACTGGTACATCACAGATAAACACCAGGATAGCTTTTGATGCCTTTGTAAGACTGTCCATCTGTTTGTCCCAGATTTCTGGGATCTGAAGGAAAAGAAGGAAATAAAAAGCAACTGTGACAGAAGAACAGATATAATTTCTCTGGTCAATTCTTCAATGAGCTCTACTTTTCCTTTCCTCCCATCTTCTGATGGACTTCTACTTCCCTCTTATCGCTTCTCGTATCCCGCGCCTCCTGTTTTGCAGGCTTTAGTTTGCTTGTCTTAGCATTTACTCTTTTTGAGCCTCCTCTTCTTGAAAAACTCCAAATCCCTTCCTTTAACATCCGTTCCCATACAGCTGACAACAACTGTCCTAGTTCTGAACTTCCTTTCACAGGCAAGTTTTATTGAAGACATTTATTTCAACTGATGTCTCCATTTCCTCATTTCCTACTCACTCTACAATCCACTGCAGTCTACGTTCTTTCCCTGTCACGTCACTTAAACTGCACGTGCAAAATTACAATGATCTCTTGGTTACAACATTCATTGAACACCTGAGTGTCCTTACCTTACCTAAACATGTGGAAGCATTTGGTTGGTTGACCCATGTCCACTTCCTGAAGTACTTTTGCCTTTGGTTTCCATGATATGATATTCTCCTGATTTACATCTATATATAGTATATAGATATATTATATATATATACATTAGGCCATTTCATCTTAGATTTCTTTGCGAGATTTTTTAGCTCTGCCTATGTTGTTTTTGGTTCACAAACTGGCCCCTGTACACAGAAGGCAAGGAGAGACCAAAGAAAGAGGCAGACCACTCCAGACTGGTAGGTGGCAGTTTAATAAGCAAGGGAACTTACATATGAGGCTTGTCTTTGGTGGCTGCAAAATGAGTGGATCTCCGCACCCACCCACCAGAATCTTAAAAGTTTATATAGAGGTCTTACCTGGGTTCAGTCATGTACAGTACCAGATGGTCTCAACAACATATTGTTCACTCAAGGTTGTGTCCTTGGGGCAGCTTCTAGTGCAGGGAAGGCAAGCAGGAATGCACATTCCAAGGGGAGGGGGTAAGGAAACTCCAGTTGCCCAGGTACAGCTCATGGGTCAATCTGCAGTCACATCCTCTCAACCTCCTCCAACACTTGTAATTCCTGACGTTACTCCAGGTTCTTTACTCTTTTTTCTTTCTTTACTCTACAAGGTCTTTCCTCTTCTCTTTCTGGATAATTTACCCAGTTATTATATCTGTTGACTGCTGAGGTGTTATCTACAAACAAATTCATTTTCTACATGAACCTTCTCCCAAATAAAACTTCTCACCAACTTTGTTCCTTGTTATCTACCACCTTCTTATGTACAAAAATCACATAGATTCAACTACCCAGACAGAAACCTGTACATAATATTTGACTCCTATTTCTCCTCTGTTCAAAACAAAGTCCCTGGTTTCAACATTGATATTCTGGAAATGGGATTCTTCATTCTCTCCAATCCATCACCCTAGTTCAAGACATCATTACTTCTTACCTGGATTTCAGCAAAAATCTCTTCACTGAGCTGCCTTCATCCGGCTTTGCCCTCCTCTTATCTATTAAGTTGTTCTTCATCCTACAGAGACGATGCTGTCCCCAAAACATAAATATGATCATGCCATCCCTTTTCATTATGCCCTGAAGATAAATTCCAAATATGCTTATCATGGCATTCAATGCTTTTTATTTGTTATCCTCTGCTTATGTCTACGTTATTTTCCTGTCATCTCTCCCTACCGTTACCAGTTATGAAGTTCTTTTAGTTCCTGAATACATCACGCCTAGTTTTACTCTTAAATATTAGTATATCCTCTGCTTAGAACAACTCTTTCTCCCCACCAGGTGCCCTCTGCCCTTTTTTTCTGGTTAATCTGTCAATTTTCAGCTTTGAAGTCACATCCTGTATGAATTCTTTCTTGTCTACGATTTTCTTTGTGATCTCATGGCACCCTATACTCTGTGCTTTACCAATGTTAACTCTTAACACTCCATGTAGGAATTACCTTATTATCTGCATGTATTTCCCCACCAATCTCCATCCATTTGCAGCTCTTTGAAGATGGAGATTGTCTATATTGTGCAATATTGTATCTCAGTCCTTATCATATTACTTGACAAGGTGAATTCTCAACAGTTAATTTTTTTTCAGGAATAAATCAACGATGATAATTCAAGAATTGTAAAGGAAGATGTAATGAGCCAAAGAAGATAAGCTACCTAATGAGATGATAAGTCAAAACAGTAATCAACTAAAAAGTATCTGGGTAGTTTTGTGGGTGAATATAATCCAAGTACTCCACAAATTCATTATCACAAAGCTATATGTTAACAAAAGCTAACAACAACCAACAAACTAAGTTGCCTTTTCTTTCTTCTGGTTCATTTGAGTACTGCTCTTGGTAATCGTAAGGCCTCGTCATTAAGGCCAACAACGGAAGCAAGTGAGACCCAAAGGCCCTAGGGAATCCACGAACTAAATATTGCCGTTTAGATTGCCTTCATTATAATCACCAAAAACATTCCTATATGGTCCTTTTATTAATATTTTCTGAAAATACACTTTGATGATAAAAATACATATTTTAATGATAGTATAAATACCAAACCCATTATAAAGGACAAAGTTTGTTTAGCATTTTATTTACTTGGCCTACAAAGCATTGTGAGGTTAGGAAATTGATAGAAATGCTGTTTCTCCATTTTATAGGTGGGAAACTGGAACCCAGAAAATGTATTCTGAAGATCAAACTATCTAGGCATTTAAAGGTTGACTTTCAACCTGATATCTGGTCAGTGAGATATAAAAGAGACTTTTCATGAAATATTTCAAGTACACAGAAAAGTACAGAAAATAACATGGAAAGAACACTGAAAAAGGTGGCTACAAACCTGCCTTCTAATCCTAGTAATATAATTTGGGCATTTGAGGAACTAAAAGGCTGTTTAATGTGCGTCTAATACTTGAAAGTTTGCTATGTCCAAGAAGTAGAGTTTAAGCTTGAAAACTAACAAAGACAGAGGATTTCCTCCCTGAGGCTCAGAAAAGCTTTTTAATTTTTTTTTTTCACTTATAATGAGGTAATATTTGACTCCTTTAAACATGTATTTCTTATTGACAATCCTTTGAACTGTTTAACGGAGATTAAACCCTGGTCTTCCGTAAGAGTCTTCTCTGTTCTATGATTAAGCACTCCTTCCTCTCCATCCATGCATTCACATCACATCAGTCATTCCAAGTTTCCCAAGTGCAAGGGTTAAATCCAGTTCCCATCTGGGGGCATCACAGAGTGCTCTCTCCTGCCACCACACTACCAGGAGGGAGATTGTTGATTTTAAATTGCTAAATGACTAGAGTCTCTTCCAGACGTTCACTGAGCCAAGGAGCTTGTTAGCAAGTGGCATCTCTCGCTGTGAGCATCAGAGGAACCCTGTCACAGCATGTGTCTGCAGATGCGCAGAGGCTGTGTGCAAAGCCAACCCTCCCAAGCTCTCGGTGGATAGGGAGCTTAGCATGGTCTCCAGTGAAATCAGCAAGCAACACCCATTTTGACCACGAGGTTGTGGCTTTAATTGCAGATGTAGCCTGAGTGGACTGAATTCAAGAACATGTTAATGGATGAGGATTTCTACTCTGACATTTAATCCAGGCACTTTGTAATGGCTACAGGCAACCATCCTTTTCCTGAGCTGCCTCCCAGGTCTTCAGCTACTCTTAAAATGTAAGGGATGGAGTTACTTAGGCCTTCATTAACTGACACACCAAAAACCTCAGACACACATTTCCTTCTCCCTATTTTCTTCTGAGTACTCCACTTTTTCCTTTTTTTTAGAAACTCATACACCAAAGAGTTGATTGTATGAAATATCCAATACACTAAAGCTATGTACCTGCTCTCAAGGGCAAACAGTCACTTTGTGAAAGTTATGTGAATTTAGGACAGTTACTCAATTTCTCCTCTGCTTCAGTTTTATTATCTATAAAATAAGGCTAATGGCTTATGTTCAAAGTTGCTGTAAGATTAAATGGTACAATTGTAAATGTGAAATATTTAAAATATTAAATGAAACAAATTATGTGCTTTATCATAGTAAGGTTTTGATCTTGATAGCTTCATGGTACCTCCATCAGTCAATAAACTTCCCCTTTTTTATCTTCATCACAAAAGTAACCTTGATGCTACCCCACATACCTTTCTTAAGATGGAGACCCAAGTACATTCTAGGAGTTCTATTCCTGCCTTCTACTTATTAGGTGATCAACCTGCGCATACTTGTCTTGGACCTTCCTGGTTATAGCATTTAAAGTCCCACATCCGGGGAAACACCTCAGTCTCAGGCAAACCAGAAAGGTTAGTCACCCTACACTTCACCTATCTCCCTGTCCAGTCCCTGAACCTTCTCCCACCCTCTTTTCAGTTATCTGTCATGTCTCCAAATTAGTTTTTAGATTAGAGGGCAACCATTAGGCATCTTGCTGGCTGATCAGAAAAAAAAAACTGAAGATTAACCTCACACAGGGCATATCACCACATTCATAAATGCCCTTGAGATGTTTAAATAGAGTTGTTATCTCCTCTCATTCTGAATTCAATGATTTTATGTTGGTTCCTGATGATCACTCTTTCCTCCTAAATTATTGCATACTGTGCTTTTAATAATAAATTCTAAAAATAAACTGCTGAAATTTTTAGTATTGAGTTCTTCTCCTTTTTGAACAATAAAACTAGAGTCGGACACAACCTCATACAGACATCTCTTCTACAGGATCTGGTAGAGTTATTTAACCTGAGCTAGTGAAACTCTAAATTTCTTAAAAAGTATACAAACCACGCACTTGAACTCAGATAGAGTAGCTAGGTTTTCTTTATAATTACTTATGTTAAGCTCCAGTTTCTTCTCCTCAATGCTTGTTTTATACTCCTCCCAGATGTGAGTTCATTTTTACAAGAAATCAACAGTAACCAGCATTTACTGGGTGCTTATTACTGGGTGCAATATGCCAACATCTGTGATAAGCACTTTACACCGATACCTCCTATAATACTCGAAAAGACTCAAAAAGAGATGGGGTAGACAATATCTCCCTTTTCAAAATAAGAAGATGTTCAGATGGGGTTAAATTTCCCATGAATTTGCAGCTGGATAGTTTTGAAAGGGAAATTTAAACTAAGGTTTTTTTAGACCTCAAAGCACATGCTTTAACCACTAATAGAAGAAAAATGTAATTGAGACATTTCACTTTTCTGCTCCTGTAAACATTATACCATATAGTCAATGCCTACATATTCTTTTAGTCTTATTAATCTGCCAAAGTGCTCATTTGGCACTATTCTCTCAAAATTGCTTTGAAAAAATTAGCGTTTAAGTGCATAAAATTTTAATAACTTTTCATCTTTCAGAAGTCCTTATTTAATTACTTTTTGAGTCTAAGTCTTTTGATTCATGAGTAGTTTGCTGCACAAATACATTTCAGATAGGTTAAGTATTAATACGCCTATCTATATATGTGTACAAATATCATAAATACATATATAAATATACAGTCACCAGAGATTAAGTGCATTTGAGAACATTTATATTTCATGTAAACAAAAAGCCCTCATGACCAACAAAAATTGACTCATTAAAATTAAGAAATATAGACCAAATAAAACATCATTTTAAGTATAAAACATCATTATCAATTCCTTTTTCTGTTCAGTAAAGCAAATCACAGGGGCCAACAATTCTGGAAATGGTTTAAATGTAGGATGGGTTTTCAAAATTCTGTCATTCTTCATTTATCCAGGGCATTTGATTTGTCCTTCCTTCTCAAAAATATCTTATACAGATTTTCCCCCAAATCTTGTCCCGTTAACTGAAATTTAGCATAATCAAGCCCAATCAGCTAAGCATCTTCCCTTGGAACTCAAGTTGAAGGGAGAACAGGTGTTACCAAGAGTAACTCCAGCCAATGAGAACCAAAGCTAGAAACTCATCCTGAAATGGAAATTCCAGCCTGTCTATAGCATGGACACCAGTGGACAGAGTATTAGAGCCACCTCATTCCATTACCCAGTAGTGTGTTTCTCTTCTTTTCCCTTCAGCCCCTTTCTAAATTCTGAGTTCCATTTCTAAGTGAATTCCATTTTTGACCTTATGATTTTTCTATGCCGCATCCTAAAATTCTCTAATCAATATCTTCTTTTCACAAATATAACATTTTGTGTGTCTACTGCATGGGCTTTGAATAACCTTATTTGCCTCACTGTATTTGCATTCCCCAACTCTGATTATATTTCCCACTACCCAGGAGTCACACTTTTTTTGCTCAAGTTTTTTTCTGGAAAAATGCTGTTTACACAATGTGTGATACTCTCCCTGTCATCCTTGAACAATTCCATCTTCTAGGCTATAATTTAGTACACCATTCTTTTACACTACCCTATCTGTAGACAAAATTTAAAAAAAAAATCCTCCTCACTGTATCACTGAACTCTTTCTTGCTCATTTCCTGGTATGAAAGTCTATATGACAGAATAGGCCATACAGGATTATGGTGACTGATTCGTGAGGCTGTGTACTGAGTGCTGACATTAATGGGAAATATTCTACAATTGCATTCTCCAAGCACTACCTCCATTGTGGTAAGTAATATTAACACCAAATAATAGGAAACAGAAGGATAAATATAGTAATTTCCCAACACACTATTTTCCCAACTTAAATATGGACATTTTATGATATTGTTTTTGTTTTTTTGGAGGAGCTGTTCCAAAGAAATAATGCTCATAAGATTTTTTTCCCCCTAAATTAATAATTTTTATCCTGCTGTTGGGTGGGATTAAAGTTTGATTGAGGTTGGTTTGTTATTTAAAAATAAACACTCCTAGTTTGATAAGAACACTTATTGTAAAAGTGAGCATATTATAATTCAGAGGCAGAACCAGAGATAATTTAGAGTTTGCATATCTTACTTTCTAATAACAAAACTAACACAATGACATGGGAAAAAGGGCTAGAAACAACCTTATTTGTTGAGTTTATTTACTCTCAGAATGCTTGGTCTAGTTATGTAAAAACAAACAAACAAAACCCCACTCAAAATGTAAATATTTTGTTTTTTCTCAAATATCTCTGGGCTTCTGTGAACTCCATTTATTCGTGCGTAGTAGATCATTGCTTTGGATCAACTTGGCTTAATTCAGTTTTCTCAGCAATAAGGAACCAAGAGGAATCAGGACTATCAGCTCAAAATTTTTGCTTAAAATAGGAAAACTTGTTTTAAAAATCCCGTCATTGTAGTCCTATCCACATGGAAATAATCTGTCTAGAACTTGTGTTATATTCAATGTCCCATCTATATGGGGACTATGCATCAGCACTCTCTTGAGTTCAAGCCTCCCGTGTGTGTCATTTTCCTAGGGCTGCCATAACAAATTAGCACATACTAGGTGCTTTAAAACAACAGAAATTTATTTTCTCGTAGTTCAGGAAACCAAAAGTCCAAAACCGAGGAGTCAGCACGTTTGGTTCTTTCTGGAGGCTCTGAGGGAGGAACTGTTCCGTGCCTTTCTCCTAGCTTCTGGTGGTTGCCAGCAATCCTTGGTGTTCCTTTGCTTTTAGATACATCACTCCAATCTCTGCCTCCGTCTTCATGTAGCCTCTTCCCTATATGTCTGTGTGTCTTCACGTGGCCTTTATAACAACATCAATCATTGGATTTTGGCTCTACCCTAATCCAGCATTACCTCATCTTAACTAATTACACCTGCAAACAGCCTATTTCCAAATAAGGTCACATTCTGATGTTCTAGATGGGCATAATTTGGGGAGGGAACACTATTTAACCCAACCCACCACATTACCTGCTTTGGCCAATTAGATGTAAACAGAAGTATTCCATGTATTCTGGGCTCAAATTTTAAGAGCTAATGTTTTTTGGCCATGTTCTCCTACTTTTCTCCTGACTCTGCCACTGTATTAAAATGGAATCTCTATCAGCCTAGAACAGAGCTCTTGTGGTGACATGTGACATAGCACATCTCATGAACAGGACACAGACATTATTGTTTGTAAGACATTGAAATTTTCAAGTTTTCCTTATCCACACAATAACTGGACCTATCATGGGACTGATACAAAAGCTAGTACTGGATTAGAGGGGCTTCCTTAACAGACAACCTAAAATATTTGACACTGGCTTTGAGGCCAAGTGATGGCAAAGAAATTTTTATTAGAGGCTAGAAGGATGCTGATGCATGCCATGCAGTGATTAAACATTTTTTAAAATGTATTATATGGGATAACTTAGAAGGGAGATATTGTACCTACTAAGTTTTCTCTTTAAATGAACAAGTGTAAAACAAATGTTAGTATTATGAGATTTTTCCAGTTGGTTGCACATGCTGCCAGGATAATGCAAGCTACATCAACTCAGAAAAGACCTAGCTATTTTGCAAGCAGAATTTAAAAAAAATAGAGAGAATACAGAGTTAAATGGCTTTCTGGGTTGGAAGTTTAACTGGTACTCTCCAATTATAATTTACAAAAGGGACAAAGAAGTTGAATAAAAAAACCCAATTAAAATTCAAGCTTAGGGGCCAGCCCCAAGGCTGAGTGATTAAGTTCAGGCACTCCAGTTCAGTGGATTGGGGTTCACTGGTCCAGATCCTGGGCATGGACCTATACACCACTCATCAAGCCATGCTGTGGAGGCATCCCACATAGAAGAACTAGAATGACCTATAACTAAGATATACAACTACATACCAGGGCTTTGGGGAGAAAATAAAAGAAGAAGATTGGCAACAGATGTTAGTTCAGGGCCAATTTTCTTCACCAAAAAGCATACCTTAAAAAAAAGCTCTACAAAACTCAAGCTTAAAGACCAATATCAGGGTATACTTATCACACCCATTTAAAAAACTCTTAATAGATATGGGGATACTGATATAACGTATATCAGTATAATAGGAATTTTCCCTGCAAATTCTTTCAGTTGGAAAAATACAGCTTAGAGAAAAGAGAGAAATGGCATTCTTCTCCTATGCAAGCACAATAGGCTTAAGTTATCCAAATTAAATTCAGGGAAAGAAACATGGTTCCAGAAGTGGTGTGTTGATTGACACATGAGACTCATAGCCCTCAAATAGATAAGAAATCAATTAATTTTTGAGAGAACTGTACAACAAACAAAAGATGTACCTACAATAGTTGTTTGAGAGTTAAAACAAAGATTGGACTCCCAAAATTTTGTGGACAAGAAACAAGCAGAGATCATCAGCAACAAAGAAGTTCATATAATAATAAAGTGCCTCATGTTCTTTTTGGAAAAATTTAATTATCTTAGAAAATTATCAATTAATTTTAGCTATAAATAAAAATTGTTCATTATTTTTCCACCAAGAAAATGCGTCATACTGTCTGGTGGCTATTGATAATTATTGATTATCGCCCATCTCTATAACACAAGAATAAATATGTATACTTTCTTCTATCTATGTTTTCCTGTGATTGAGAAGCACTAAGCTAATAATGGGCACAGAATCAAAGCTTTGCCAGAATTTAAATCTTTTGTATTTTTGGATTGCTTTCTATAAGCTGTGGTGTAGTATGGAAAGAGTTTCAAACATCTCCCAAAATACAAACTTAGGGAATATTAAAGAAAGGAATCTTTCTGTTGATATTTCAATAACTGAAGATTAAAGCAATGTTTTCCATTTTCTAGTTATTTTTTTCCCCACTGGAAAACACTGTTTCTCTTCAAAGCATGCTCTAATTTTAGCAGCACGTACATTAGAATATTTCAGGTAGGACATTGACATAAACATGCCCACAATGAAAACTTGAATATGTCGTTTCATGTTGCTAAGACTGACTGCATCAGGCTGCGAACCGCACTCTTCCTCATGGCAGTAGACGTAGTAAGAAGGCAGAAGACAATAGGGAAGGAACAAAACACAAGGCTTTGTCATCACACTGTGTATAAAACCAGGTAAACCTGATCTCAGAACAATGCATACTTTGATGCAGTGCTGGCTACTCTAGTAGGGAAAGCAATGCGGTAATAAAAGTAAAAAGCCACGAAAGGAATAAACATCAAAGAAATAAAAAAAACAAGATACGGTTTATGGTTTAAATAAAAAAATCTCCTCAGACTGCATTTTGGATATTCAGAAAACAAGTAAGCTAAACATGAGCTGTATGTTTTCTTGTCAAAACAGTAGTATGAAATCCATCAGTATTAAATGTGTACCTTTGTGCACATGACTGAGTTTTTGTAAAACTAATAGTTCTGAAGAGTGGCTTTTGATATTATTTTAAGCTAGAATTCGTGATAGAATTGTTAAGCCGATGATGAGTAGCTTATCAAGCAATGAATTACTTAGCCATAGACACGGGAACACATTTGAAAGCATGTTCAAGAGTTTAAAATAAGCCTAAAAATGGATCAGGAAAAAATTCAGCACAAGTGACAAGTGTCTGCAGAACTGAAGAGAAATGTAGAATACCAAAATTTCCTACATTTTAAAAGTTATGCTTAATATGTTTTGTCTATAAAAATGAGTATATTTTAATATAAATTTTACTTTATTAATATCAAATGTCTTCCCTAATGTCTCTATCTTTCCATTCAATATTACCACATAATAATGAAATTTTTAAATTATTCATACTTTAAGATAAAACAAGAACCAGAGATGTTTATTCGTTTCTACCATACTATAAGGACTATGCTACACAGTGCGTAATAAAGTACTATTCATACCACTGGGGACATTACATAGTAGTAGCAGCAGAAAAGAAGTAAACAGATTACAGAGTATGATAAATGATATTAGAAGAGTGTTAGGAAATGCCTTAGAGTGAGGCTAACCGCAGACAGATCCATAGACGACTGGAAGCTGGTCGTTTATTTGGTTAGTGACCCAAAGAAAGACCAGTAGGTCAGGAAGAAAGTGGAACAGAGGGGAAGAAAAACTACACAGGTTACTGTTCTGGTGAGCTGGAATGCTGAGAGATTGCATGATACACCTAAGTTGCTCATCTGAGTGCCAGTATTTGTCCTTGGTTAGGGTTTCTCAAGGGCTTCAGCTCCGTGGCATTTCAGCCAGGTCAGCACTTGTAGGTGCTTGCAGTAAGACATAGCCGGGTGGCACGGGGATCCTGAGAGAGGTAGGGGCATTGGCAAGGTAGAGACAGCGTCTGTTATAGGGATGTATTCAAATGCACCTACCTGAAAAGAAGAATGGGGTCAGGGAGAATTGGTTGTTGCTTCCAACAGAAAAATTGAATGATCTGAGTTTTGGAAGAGAAGTAGGAATGATCAAGAAGAAGCAAGAAGTAGGGCAATAAAAAAAAGTCAAATAAAGTGTAGCATGCCACCTTCAGAAGACCTTAGTTTGTTTAAAATTTTGTTTCTTTTTGTTTCTGTGTTTGCTCTGAAGGAGGTAGGGAGAAAAGGGAATGAATATTTTCAATTCTATCACAGGCCTTTCTTTTAGATTCTTTTTCAGTTTGGCAAGTTATCTTGAAAACCATGAGAAGGTTGTGAGAATTTTAAAAAGAGCTCTTTTTTTAAATCCTCCATTCATTTCTTTTTTCTTTTTTGTGAATATGTATTGAGCCTCTTCTCTCTGTTGACATTGTACTAGGTACTAAGGGCAAAATGGTAAACAAGGTAAGCATGTTTGCTGTCCTTGCACAGTTGAGGAGAAGACAAATCAGTAAGAGTTTTCAGTATAAGGTTATATCTAGTAAGCTAAGGACTGTTCATTTTGCAATAGAAAGAAGTAAAAAGGGCTGTATTGGGTTGAATATGGTGCCCTCCAAATTCACTCCCAACTGGAACCTCAGAATGTGACCTTATTTGGAAATAGGGTCTTTTCAGGTGTAATTAGCTAGGATGAGGTCATACTGGGTTAGGATGGGCCCTAAATCCAATGATTGACATCCTGAAAAGATGGTGATGTGACAATACAGAAATACTCAGGGGGAAGACGGCCATGTGATGATGGAGACAAAGATTAGATGGATGCATCTACAAGTCCAGGAATGTCTGAGATTGTAAGCAACCACCAGAAGTCAGGAGAGAGGAATGGGACGTTTTCTCCCTAGAGCCTTCAGAGGGACCATAGCCCCACTGACACCTTGATTTTGGACCCTAGCCTCAAGAACTGTGACAGAATAAATTTCTGTTGTTTTAAGCTATCCATTTCTGATATTTTTTTTAGTGCAGCCCTAGGAATCAAATGCAGCAGTGAACTGAAACCTGAGGAAAGTTGAAGAGAATGGTTGGTAAAGGGAGGGAATATTTCAAAGAAAGTGAAAAAAGATGTATAAATATCCAGAAGAGGGGGAGAAGATTTTGTAGTTGAATACCAAAAATATTTTTATAAGATTAAATATTGAAGTGTGGGATCAAGAGACTAAGCTAGGGAGAAAGACAGAACTGGATAATAAGGGTGTTTACAAGTCGAGTTAAGGATGTTAGAACTTTATCTTCTGGGCAGTAAGGAGTCATCAAATGATCCTAAACAGGGGGAGCGTAGAATCATTCTTACAGTTTACAAAAATCGCCACAAATGCATTGTATTCTCCACAGGAGAATAAGTAGAAGAGGGACATATTTGATGGCAGAAATATCAGCCCTGAGGTTGTTTTAGAAATATAGATGGAAAATAATCATTATTTAAATAAGGAGAGTGCCAGTGGGAATGGAGGGATGTGAATAGATTTGAGAGACATTTCTGAAATAGAATTTTTACAATTTGTTCACTGGTAGGATGTCAAGAGTAAGGGAGAGAATGAAATCAAGGATGATCAGATATCTGGTTGGACAATTATGTGCAGTGACCTTCACTGATTTAGAGCAAAGAGAATGAGCAGACATACGAGGAAGAGCTGACTTTAGGTTTGGACATATTGAATCAAGACGTTTGTGGGATATACTAGTGAATAGTTTTAACGTACAGTTGGATATGTGGGTCTGATGCTCATAAGAGATATATTATTGAAATAGGATTGGAGGGGGAAAATTGATCAGGGAAACAATCAGAAGATTAGTGAAGTAACTAAGATAAATGGAAAAGGGTTGTGGTGATGCGGATTTAGATGAGAGGAGAGATTAATAAAGGGACACAGTGAAATATACAGGGCTTATGAGAGAGAGGAAAATTTCTAGAAGGAGGTGCGGAAGGACTATGTTTTATCGTGGGAGAGATTTGAGCATATATATATGTCAAGAGCAAAGAACCAGGAAAGATGGACAGATTAAAAACAAAGCTGAGTAAGGTCCTTGAGAATTAAGGGAATGAAATCCAGAAAATAGGTTTGTTGTAAAGAACAATTATGAACCAATGAGGCATTCCTGATACCAAAATGATTCTTGAACTAAGACATAGGCAGGATTGGCTGACAGCATATGAATAAAAGATAGCAGGCACCCTCAAGAAGATTATATCTTCAAGTGCAAAATCAAAAGCTGTCTCTCTCTTTAGCAGCATCACTTAATAGTAGGGGTGAAGGGTGACATTGGACTGTGAGAGTTGGAAAAAATTTGCAACACAGAAAGATGCTTAAATAATAGAAATACCTGTATAAATCTTTCTAATAGCTTTTCTCACAGCTGGGCTTGAGGTGTTTTATCACATATGCCTGGGCACTGGCAGGTTTCACACAGGCAATAGAGCTGGACTGGCCTTGGTACTCATTACTTCATCCAGAAATTTAACAGAGATCACCAGGGGCATGGAAGTGGGGCACAAGTTCCAGTTTTCAAACATCTCCTGTGAAGAGAGAGAAGGAGAAGACACAGGTGAAAATTAGGATACATTTGAAGGTGTACGATTAAAGAGTGAGAAAGAGAGATGGGACCTGATGGTGTCTAATTTCTCTGTAAGCTAAGAAGTAAGGTTAATTGCTGAGAATGAGGGTGGCAGTCAGTGCTTAAAGAACTTAGAGAGAATGGTGAATTCTTAAAATAGCTCATTTGGAACAAAAAATGGTTGACAGTAGAACATCGCAGCACAACTTTGACGACTTCATAATAATTCCGTAACATATTTTATCTCAACTGTAGTATTTGCTGGTGGTGGTAGGAGGAGGTTGGGAATCAAAAAACATTAAGTAGTTTAAGTTCAGTTTGTGATTCAGGAAATCAGTGAAGTCTGTTGCTGTTCTGATTGGTGCTTTCGTCTAGTTATGTTGCTGTTTGCTAATACACTATTGGTCAAGGCCAATAATCATTGACATGTTCATTGAGATAATAGCTCACGAAAATGATTAAGTATGAAAATGCAGCCTTTCTTTTTTTGTTGGGTTGTTTTTTGCCATTTTCCCTTACATCTCTCCTTTTAAACATTTTCTTTCTTCCTCTCTTTTTTGTCTTTCACTTTATTTTTTTCCTTTTCCTTCATTTTTATTTTCAGAAAGCATATGCTTTTTTACCTCTTGTAGACTCTGCTTTTATTATATTTCAAATTTACATATTTGCCATTTAAAAAGTCAAATAATACTTCCAGGCTTATAAAGAAAAGCAATTATCTTCTAGCTTTCTCAGCCCTTCCGGAAGACCCATGACAACCCAATACTTTCCTTGTTTGAACCTTGCTTCTGGTATTTAAAGTTTAGACATTAACTTTTTAATCCTAATATGGCACTTGAGGATTTAACACTCTTGTGCCTATCACTCCTCTTGCTCCGGACATAATTCTGTCATAATCTTGGTTGCATAAACACTTATAAGATTTATAATATGTTGATTATGTAAATATTGTTCAGAGCAGAAGCAACTTTTTTTTCTTCTCTAACTTTTTGCTTTCGCTGGAGTTAATAATGGCCTAGATACTTTGGCTGAGTTTTCACGTACCCCAGCATTCCTAACCCAGCACCAAATTTCTGATAGACGTGTACATCTCTTGATATGGTAAAACTCATCTAGGAATTTATTAGTTCCTCTGGTGTACTTTAGCCCTTCTCACACTTTCCATCTTTCTCTCTTTCCTTGTATTCCAAGGCTCTCAAACTCTGGCAGCTCTCATTTGGGATTTCTTTCATAATCAGCTTGAGGCTTCTGTTGGTCCCTTCCCTGTTACATATTCTATTTTGGCTACCAACTCTTACATCTTCCTTGGGAGCACAACCTATAGTTGTGTCAAAGTAAAAATTGCACCAGACAAATTTAAACAAAGAAGACACAATTCAAGGCTATTGTAATGGAAGAATGAGACCAGAACTCTGTCTGAGCTCTACTCCGCTGAAACAAAGAACTGGAAAGTTCTTAATTGCCAGGATAGGGAGAATCATAAGCCATCTTTGCTTGCTAATTGGTTTTTTCCAAAGGAAAGTAAACTCCAAAACTTTATCAAAGGAGGTAGTCTTTCAACTTGGAGGAAAGTGTCTGCCTAAGTTAGGTTTCTACTCTGCCAGGGAAATATGAGATAGGAGCACTATCTTCTTTGGTGAATACATTTCAAAGTGTTGGCTTCCAGGTCCTAGAGCTAGATAAGCCTGGGTTGTAAAACTGCCAAGAGTCTTTTGAAAAGATTTACATCTCAAAGGAGCAGAGAAGTAATTTACAATTACAAGTTTTCTAAAGTAAATGCTCTAAGAAAAGGAGGTCAGGGACCCAGAGTAAGGAAGAGGCTTGTCTAAATTGTATTGTCACTGCAGGGGACGTTAAGGTCTCCTAGGTCAGTTGCTGTAGGAAGGTACTTTGGCTGGTCTTTTGAAACATTTTTGAAACTGTTTTGAAATAACGTGTCTCACGCTCGAATGACAGTTTGTTTTAATGTAGAATTCTAGGTCGAAAGCCATTTTTCTTCATAATTAAGAAGGCACTGCTCCCTTGTCTTCTAGTTGCAATATCGTTAAAAAGTTGGATGCTATTCTCATTTTAGATCCTTAATATATGCATGCTTTTTTTTCTTTCTATACGATTGTAGTCTTCTTTTTTGCTCCTACGATTCTGAAATTTCATTAAAAATATATTTTTGTGTGGGTCTTGTTTAATTTCTTATGCTAGGTACCCAATGTGTCTTTTTTCACTGAAAAGTATATATCCTTTATTTTAAGGAAATGTTTTTACATTATTTCTTTGATGATTTTCCCTCTATTTTTTGTCTTATTTACATCTATATTAGTTCAATGTTGAAACTTGTGAATTATTTTTACTATATTTTTTCTTTCCATATTTTTACCTCACTTTTGCCATGGTTTTTCTAACATTCTGAAGTATGTCCCTAACTTTAGCTTCCATTCTTCTATAGTTCTGTTGTGGTGAGGGAAGTGGTGGTTGTTTCTTACGTTTTGCCATTTTTAAATATTATCCAGGAGCTCTTTCTTGTTACCTGGATTTTTTTTCCTGTGGTATCTTTTTTGTAATATTTATACAAATGTCATCTCTTAGCTCTGTGAAGATTAATAGACATTTCGAAGCATTCCACTACTGCCTACATGGTCCCTGTTTCCTCCAAATGGCTCTCTGTTTCAAACATCTATTCATGTTTGCATGCTTGTTGCTTTTTCTTTGTTTATGTCTTTCTTTCATATCAGTCTTTCCTCAAGTGCCTGCTGATTATTATCTGTCATTCATATTTAAGTATGAGGCACTGGGGTGATTTTAAGCTCTTTGATCATGGACGAGATTTGTTTCTACCAGTCCTCACTATAAGGTGATAATAGAAAGACTTAGCAGAACTATTGGGATGTCCTGTAAATGCAGAGATCTGCAGATCTTTTCTCCTGGACTCTCCAATATTGTTGGTTGGGACAGTGTGTTATAAGTGAATATGGAGACATTTACCTTGACTTGGTGTATTGAGTACCGAACCTCATCTCTACTCTCAACTTTGCCCTGAACTCCAGGCGCAGAGTCTCTCCAACTAACTTTCCCCAGATGGGTAACCACCTGCTTTCCCTCACTGTTGGTGGAGATAATTGCCTAGATGCAAGGTGTCCAGGCTTTTGGAGGTCCGATTGCTTCTTCCGAACACTTTCATTCAGAGCTAGCTGTCGCTCAAATTCCTGAGCCTTTCCCATGTCTCCTTCTTTTTGGTTCTCCTCTATGGTCCAGTTGATATCATCCTTTACTTTTTTTTACTTTTTTCCCAAATCAGGTATCATTTGTCTGTCAGCTTGCTATCTTCCAAATTTGGTTGACATATGTGTTTTACTCTTTTCTCCTGCTTACTTTTTCTTTGTAGATATATATATATATATATATACTAAATTTCTTAACTGTTTTTTGTAGACTTGAGAAAGAATTGTACATAAACATATGTATCTGTGATGTTTCAATCCAAAGACATTAATTTTATGACATATTCAAAAAACATTGCCCATTTGTATTTTCATGTTATATGGGTTCTGAACTGAGATCTCTGCCAAATAGTCTTTGTTTAGACTATGATGGTTTGTTTGGGGTTATTTGGCTCAAATGAGCAGGATGCAATTGTAGGATTTCTTTTATATTTAAAATAGTAGAGAAATTGGAAAATTCCCATTGTGTCTGTGGGGTCGACAGGGAAGATTTGAAAGAGGAGGAAAAAATAGAAAAAAAAGAATATAAGAGACTGCGACCAGAAAATAAGCCTCAGTGACATTTCCAGGTTCCTGAGAGAGAGAATACTTGAAAAAATTTTTTTCTTTAGAATGACAAATAAAAATGTGGTAATTAATCCCAAAAGAAAACTTTGCAGATTTCCAAAAGTTTTGTAGTATAGATAACTATATCTGTTTATCTATATTTCTCTTTATATAAAGTATATGCTAAAATATAAATATATAATTCTACATATATATCATTATATAAGATTTTTAAAGAAATGGCTTATACTACCAAAGATTCTGTAATTATATTTCACACATATCCTAAATAGCTGTAACATGAATGTCCAATGCTATTGTACTTGAACTAGCATATTAAAAGGCATGGAAGAAATATTAAAAAAAGAAACATTGAGCATTAGCAAGAAAAGAAATATTTTACATTCTTAAAAGTAAAAATAATTAAAGACAGTTCACCAGGAGAAAGAACATCTGTAATTTGGGGTTTATTTGCTTTTCAAATGGACTTTTACACTGTAGAAAAATTAGACTTTGCAATATTTCATAAAATATTTACTAAATTTTATATAAGGATGTAAAATATATTTTAATTAACATTTTACATAAGATTATACATACCTATATACATGTATATTCTTCATGAGTTATTAGGAATATATATGTGACTCAATTATTGAATTAATTAAATCTCATAATCAATATTTTCTCATCTGTGCAATTGCTAGAAACCAGAATACTTGGAAAATAAATTCAGTGTGTCATATTCTCACATTAACACAATTGCATTAAGGTAAAATCAGAAATCCTCTGGCAGATTCTATAACTGGCTGATATTCTATTTGAATCCTTGTTTTCTATCTCCCTTATCAGTACATTGTTTTTCACATTTTCTCCAAAATGGAAATTTGGGGTGCCGTTTACATTTCTCATTATCTTCATTTGCATTATGTAGTCTCTAATCTCAAATTATACTGAAATGACCAAAGTTGGACTACAGATGAAGAGAGAAGCTGAAACTAGAACTCTAAATTAACTAGAAAATAGATCATCAGTTCTTAAAAATTAGTATTTTTAGAATATATCTGAAAGCTATAGGGTACTGGTAGGAGAAACTTAAATTATTGTGGTTTTATGGTTGAAATAGTTGGAATTCTAGTGAGTGAAAAAAGAATCTAAGCCTATCATGAGAAAAAAAGTTGTTACTCAAAAATCAATAACAACTCTTTTGTGCAGATATATTAGCGTATATTGGGTGGACTAAGAGCCATACGAAGACAAGAATGCCCATTTAATGTGAGCACTGCTGCCAATTTACATCATTTACTTCCACATCATTTTCAGATACCTGACATTAGTCCACTGTTTTGAATCTAGAGATGCAACATGCAGACAAAATTTGGTTTCTAGACATGAAATATCTGTAAATACATTTTAAAATGACCTTCTGTCTACTCTCCTGGTGATCATTCTGCTGTCCTGTACAAGATCATGTACATCCTTCTGGTTTCTACGTTTGACTCTGTAAAACGAGTTCACGAGGTTGAGGTTTTGCAGAAGCTCGTCGTTCACAGCAGGCCTGCTGAAAGCTGATTGCACAGTATCACTTTCTCCACATATGGAGAGGCAGATACCTCACTTGTCACAGACTATTGAAAGTCGTCAGCTTTCATCAGTGGATCCTGACAACATGGAAGGAATGATTCACCTGAAGGAAGCAGAGGGCACAGCATTTCAAAAGTGATCTCTAAAGACTGATTACTTCTTGTCGTTGACACGCTGCCAAGGGCTAGATACATGGGATAGTTGGGATGTAATGGAGCCTACAAGTCGCTAGTTGCCTAGGGTCCCCCTGGGCCGACGAGAGGATAGCATGCTTGACTTTAGTTCAGTTTTCATTACGTGTTATAAACTTTTGACTGCTCTGACATGCCTTGTCATTGATGTGTCAAGATTGGACTCCGACAGGATGCCTGGCCTGATTGAAATCAAGAATGCTCTATTGGATCTTATAGAAAATAATGGGAAAGCTTCTGTTGTAGGACCTTGAGCAATGGAATACATTTCATAATCACGTCATTGAAAAACAGAGGCTTATTTTAAGAGCATTTTAGTAGAAGTGAAGGGGCTTTCCCTGACATGCCAAAATGCTAACTTAATCATACATTATAAAAATTCAAAAACCATCAAGTCACAAGTTATACTTTTGCTTTTTAAAGGGCTAACTTTGCTGGTGAAAATTTGTCCATCCAATACCTACTGCTAAGTGGAGTTTTGTTTTTTTTTTTTTTACTGCAGTTGATGTAAATGACTTCTTTAGTACTCAAGAGAAATCACAAAAGACTTGTTGTCAAATGAAAGATAAACTCTGCTTTTGTTATTCTGGTATTCAAAGTGCTCACTTGATGATATTTGAAAATCTTTTATGACTGCTTCATGAAATGCAGTTTCGAACAATACAACCTCGCTCCATAAGAACACTATCAATGATAACAGTGGTTTCCCCTGTGGAGAAAAGATTGTGGATCAAACTGTTTTTTTCTTCTCCAAAGATATTTCCTACTCATAAAAGTTAGCAAACAGGAAGATAAGGGTATTATTTTAGCCACAGTAAATCCTAATCAAAGCAGCAGAATCTGGTGGGAAGGAGTAGTTCCAAAGCCTGCTTCAGGTCG
The DNA here is from genome assembly GCF_041296265.1 of Equus caballus. Lineage (NCBI taxonomy): Eukaryota > Metazoa > Chordata > Mammalia > Perissodactyla > Equidae > Equus > Equus caballus. The sequence goes on from NC_091700.1 coordinate 51,137,643, forward strand.
ATTCTGTAATTTTGCAGTAGGAGAGAGCCCACTTGTAGATTAAAAGATGCAGTCCGTCAGTGCCTGGCAAAGTTAATATTTTGAAGAAGTTAAGTAAACAATCACGTTTCTCCCTTGAGTTTGAGAATGTTGCCAAAGCAAATAAACATAACTTTCATGCTGGTATTTGAAAGAAGTGATCACCTTCTAAAAACTTCCATGCAAAGAGTAGTCTAAATATAGGCAGAAAAACCTGTGGGGTGTAAAACATTATTTTCTAAACTTGTTCCTTTCCTCATGTTTCTCTGCCCTGCATGTGACCAATGTTTAAAAAAAAAAAAAAACAGAGCCTGATAGCAGTTAAAGTGGTGAAACAAATCTTATTCAGGAACTATTGCAATAGGGGACTAGAGACCTCAGTATAGAACTGGGCTCAATTCTGAATACAAGGACAAGTGTGGATTTATAGTCAAGGAGTGCATAGGGGGTGGGGGAGGAGATGAGTGGGTGGAAAATCACTAAGGGGAGGGGATTCTGAAGGCAGAATGGGAAGGCAGGCCGGGGTGATCAGATATCACCTGGGGGATGGTGGGAGATGAGGCATTTGATCAGATATCAAGAGTAGGGGATACTCTCTAAACTGACGTGGCAGTATTCTTGCTAAAACTAGGCTACACAGGCCCAGCAAGGATGGGGACAAGGTCAAGGCCTAGTCCAGAAGAGGGCCCAGAGGAGCCTGACTAAAGTTTGGTCAAGGAGAGAATCTTCATCAATGGTAAAGATTACTCTTCATTGGCACTAAGTTTACCACGTACGTTAATTGCAATTTTTTTCATTTCTATTTTTCTTTGTCATAAATTATTAACCTGAAATTAACTTACATCCACCATAATTTTCTGTAACCTATGGGTATCTTTTATGAAAATTTGGTACCAGTTTGGAGAAAACTACATATTATTGTCTAAAGTATACATTTAATGTGTGAAGCATGTAAGAATTGACTGCAAGTGTTTGAAGTAGTGGTTGAGAGTCAGGCTTTAGCGTCAAAATTTTCATTGTTGGCTCTATTATTTGTTAGCTGTACAAACTTGGACAAGTTACTTAATTATCCTCTATACCCAAGTCCCTAAACATGTAACACGGAGATCATCATAATACTATCCTATAAGAATGTTGTAGAATGACATAAAATTGGATACATAAAGTTCTTAGTACTATAGTCTCTCACCATATAATAATTTAATTAGTGTTAGCAATATTGAAAACAAAGATGAAGAGATTTATTTAAATAATTCTATTTAATTGGAAAAGAAGCAGGGAAACAAGGTTTCTAGAATTGAATAAAATTCTTTAAAATTCTGGACCCTAGATGCTGTCATTGCAGACTGCCCTCTCTGTCAATTGTGTTTTTAAATCTGTTACTTATACTTGTGCAGCTCCTCAATGTGATAAATTATTCAAAAATATACAATGTCTACACCTTAGGTTTGGGGGAGATAAGGAAATACGGTATCTGAATTGAAAAGAAAAAAATCCACCTTGGTCCAGAAATCATGATGGGGACAACGAATATAAGTATTTATGGAAACAAAGGAAGCAAAACATATACAGATGTAAAAGATCTATTAGCTTAAATAGCAATCTACCTGTTTTTGCTAAACGCAAATAAGTGTGTATACGTGTGTGTGGCTGCATGTGTGTGTCTTTTAGATTCTAATTTTAATTTACCCATGAAATTGAATTTTCTTGTTTCCCTTGGGAGGCAGTTTGCTGCATAGTCTTGAATATTTCATTCAGAGATGTTCATCCATCTCATTCAAAAAAGTTCACCTGTATTCAGTTTCACTTTCCTTACTCTCAAATTTGATTTGGCCCATCTTTTTCTATTTATAATCTTCTGCCAGGCCCTAAAATGCATTATTCTGAATTGACAAACAGGACTTATAATACTACAGCGTTATGTAATTAGAAGATGAGAGTTGTGTTAATTTAAGTTATAGTTAATTAACTTATAGTCCATGACCCATGCTACTTTATTTGTTTCAATTTGATCAAAAGATGCTAAACACCTGCTGTCATTCTTCTGATTTTGCCCAAAGTTCCAATTCAATCTTAGAGTGTTTGTTGTTCAAATCAGAAATTATGTGAACAATGCCCAAAGGATCTTTGGCACTTAATACAGATTCACATGCTGAGCACTGCTAAAATAAACCATAACTTTTAGCATAAACAAATGAACTTGAATTTTTAAAAAGTTTCAGTAGCACCTTCTCTGTGTAAGGCAGAGTATTACAGTATCACCATTTAATGCTGTTACACATGTTAGAAACTGACTGCAGTTCTTTTTGAGAAAACCAGCCTTGGTAGACATTGACATGGGAATGCAGAGCAGATGCCAGTATGATGAGCAACATGGCTTTCATGGGGCTCTCCCTTATATTTTTAACAGCACAAATGTCACCTAGTTGTAGGGGAAATGGAAATAAGATGGCCTTTCCAGCTTAGAGAAGGAGCACCTTTTTAGATAGTTTAGTGATGACATTTTCCAGTGTAGCATGATCCATCCGTGAGCAATTCCACAGCAAACTGACATTTTAAAAAATCCCCATTATATTGACTTTGCTGAATCTATTGTTGTCTGTCACAAGAATATTTTCAACGTTTGGAGGAGAAAGGGGGATGGACACAGAGAAAAAAATGGAATACGTTCAGAATACACGGTAGTATTGGAAAATTCTTAGCTTTATTTTCTAATTTTACTGAGAAGCAAATTGAGAACCAGAAGTGAAATGAACCTTAACCCTAACCCTAATCTAAAAACCCACACAAAGTGAGTTTCTCATTTCCTTCTATCTTGTGGTATAACAACTTCCCACAAGATTGGGATGATGTTGAAGTCTTTATCTTTAGCTTTGACGGCTTCCTTAGCTGTAAACCCATTGATCTAATAATCTCTATATATTCATTTCTTCACAAAAATATTTTAAATGCGCCACAAAAATTTGTATTTTGTCTTTCACATTTTTAATTTATCGTCTTCCTCGTCAGGTGTGCTCTTCCACCTTATCCTGACATCTTTGGTGAAGTCAACATTTACTCCCTTCCTTTGGGAGTCATCTTTTAATTTCTCTCCTTCTTCACCTTGATTTCTGATTACTGGATGAATAGCAGCATGAGCTTCTGCTTATTTGTTTCCCATTGTACCCTGTACGTTCTTTGGGGAAACAGGCTTAGTCTTAGTCATCTTTGAATACCTAGAGTTTGCTAAACTTTCTTGCACACAATAAATAACGCACTAATGGGTATGAAGTGATGGGTGCAATAGGGTCTTTTGTTTGTTTCTTGATGCAGTAGCACTTATAACTCTTTGAGGCTGGCATATGTTTGGCAGAATGATAATAAGGAGCATTATTTTTCTTTAAAATCTGTTCAGAGGACTAAAAGCTATGGAAATAGTGAGTATGTTGAATTGAGAAAGAAGTTGGGATGTTAATCATCTATGTGATAACATTTACTCAGATATGCAGATATCAACATGAGGACAAGTTGAAAGTGGACACAAAGAGTGTGAGAAAAATGAGTTAAGAAACTGTGGCACAGCCCAGAGGAGAACTGAGGAGGGTCTGAACTAAGGCATGACTTGATTACCTCATACTATATGCTAGAATTTTTTGCTTAGAAAGTAGGATATAAGTGCTGTGGTGTCCCAGTCTTTAGGAGATCCATATGGTCACCTTTTTCAAAAAACATGTCCTACTCTAGAGCAAGGGATGATGAAGAGCTTACATCCACACATTTAGATCCTAAATGATATTTCTGAACTTTCTCCTCCCCAAATATCCACGCCACTGTCATACTGTCCAATTCATTGAAATAGTGTCTGTTCACAGCAAACAATTCTCCAGTCATTGTAGGTGACTTTATTGGTACAGTAGTTCCTTCTGGTCCAGTCTCAGAGAGGGCAACAAGATCCCATTTGAAGTGCAGCCCCAGATAAATTCTCCCAGTACCAAAGGGATGAGCTATAGGTGAGTGTGTCTATGCTGATGACATCAATCGCTTGGTAAGGCGTAGCCTGCCAGTCCTGCTGCATGACAGCCAGTAAAGGCTGCAGCCACACCACCTTGACTTCACAGTGGCCGTCTGTGAACACAGGACTTCTCCTGTAGAATAGGGTGCTCCAATTATTCTTCCTCAGATCAATTCCTTAGGCTTTGTATTTCTTATTACTTTAATTTTTCCAAGGCACTATATTTGGACATATTTATCTAGCTCTCCTTTCAAATCTTCGAAGTCACTATCATCATCCATGAAGATGACTTCATGAAGACGATGTTCTGGTGTGCTAAGACTCTGTCCTAAGCAAGGCAGACAAGCTTCATTGTAGAAAAATAACAACACTAGCGACTGGCCCATCAGTCAGGTAAGACTTTTCTCTACAGGCTGCATTTCTTGTGCCTGGCAAATCTCTATGTCAGCCCAAGTGCTTACTAATAAGCACATTAAAGGCATGTTTTGGATAGCCCAAGTCTCTTAATTCCTGATGGCTTTCATTAAAAATCATCCAATTCAGAAGAGAATTTCACATTGCCTTTTTCTGCATCTTCAATATCTATCACATCACAGTTTTGTTTGGTTTGAACTGTGATTCTCATCCTAGACTTGGAGCTTGAGTGAAACAGGGCTAAATTTGGGGGGAACAGTTGAAGGGGCCCAGACCCTTGATGGGTACATTCTTCAGTATTTGAGTCATTTCACTGAAGTTGAAATAAACAAAAAGCAAAATTGTCCAGGTCACAGATGTAATAAAGCACCCATAACAGAATATAGAACTGTAACACTTCCCATTACAGACCTAGCATAGCTGAAAGGCCATTTTCAGTTTCCTGGAGAAGAGGCTACTGGAGCCAGAAACTGGAGCTGGAGGCTGAGCATGGATTAACCTGACAGTGAGAAACATCGAGGATGCAGTCTTGGGGGTCCTTATGCTTCTGTGGGCTTTACCTCTGGGAACCACACCAGCTCCTCAAGGTGAAGATGCCAGAGAGTCCCTGGTGGCTCCCAACACCAGCAGCCCAATGTCGCGGCCTTCTGGGACTCCAGCTCCGGCATCCTCCTTCCCCGCCCGCTGGCTTCCCAGCCGCTTTAGGCACGGTCGTGGGAGCTGCCTGTGGGGAGACGCAGGCATGATACACGGGGCCGCCACTGGCTCACCCTGGCCCTGAGGCCTTGCGCCTCTACCTTCCGTCCATTTGTCTTTTTCCCAAAGAGATTAGCAGACAGGCTCTTAAAGTTAAACAAGTTAAGAGCATGTCTTGGGAAATAGCAAAGAAGAAGTTTAAACGATTCCATGCCTCTCTTGATTCCTTTTTGAAGTGAACCAAGGAATATTTGAAATAGAAAAGATAGGGCCAAGTTCTACATGAAAGCAAGGAGGAGGAGGAAAAGGAGAAGAATAAGGGAAAATAACAGTGCTCCACTGGTAGCTGCTTGTCGGGTTTTTTTAGTAGCTGAAAATTTTCCTTTTGCAAGATTTTGTACAGTTTGGTTTCTGTCTTCTCTGGAGGTGGGTATTTGCCTTGGGGGCAAACAGTTCCTTTGATGTCCTTAACTGCATTAATATATCTTTTCCTACACAGAAGGAAGGCATTTTGTCCAAGCATGTGGCACACTAACAGATAGAAGGTGCTAAATAAACAATTTATTGAATTAAGTTGAAGAGTAAGCTTTTGGTTTAAATTGAGACTCCTTTGTGATTTTATTTGTGTTGGTTCTATAAAGTAGTAATTGAAAAGTGTAAAAAATAATACTATCTACCTCAGGGTTGTCGGAAGATAAATAAAGTCATATTTGGCGTGATTTAGTTTATCCTTGGCATACAGTAAGATCTCTTGTTGAGCTATTATCAGAAATAAGTGCACATGGTACTTACTTGTGCATATATGTGTGCATTTGTTTCCATATGTGTACATTTGTATGTGTGCATATATTTTTAAATACTATAACATCATGATTAATATGTATCTCTAAATTTACTTAAAATGATTTCTTTATTTTTGAAATTTAAATTTATATATTTTTAGGACAGTGTATATTACAATTGCATAATGTACCTTTAAGGGTTTTTTAAAGAGCTATTCTAATCTTTATAGCTTTCGATATTTTAAAATCTATCTTTAAAATGTGGGATTATCCCCTTGAGTCTATGAGAAAAAGCTCAGATTCCAAAATTGAAAGAATGTGTGTCATTTCTATCTAGAGCGCTGGCACGTATGAATTGCACAGGAATGGGGAAGATTAGCTAGGAACTCGGCACGATGTAAAGGCATCTGAGAAGCAGGAGGAGATGATACTTGACCTTTTGAGGCTTCTCAGGGGGATTGAAGTTAAAGCAACTCCAGGTGGTCTTCAGAATCACTTGACATTTCCCATAAGCGATGGGCCAAATAAGAAAAAGCCAGGGAAAGTCAGAGTTACAGTAAAGTTCCATTTCACCAATTTATCAAATATATTTATTTAAAATATCTCTGTGGCTCTACCGTTAGTATCTCTCAAATGTCTGTCTATACTCATTGCAGCAGCCAATACGGTACTTACATTTATCAAAGTTTATCCTCAGGTCTTTTCCTTTGTAATAGCCTTCCCTCAGGGCCCTCAGGCAATTCCAGAGTTTCAGCAATTGCATCTGTATTGATCACCTAAATCCATGTTGCCAGCCCTGATATTTTTTCTGAGATCCAGACCCATATTTTTAACACCTGCTTTATATCTCCATTTAGATAGCCTATCCACACCCAAGACACAGGTTCTTCTTTTTTCAAGATGAATTAGCATCTACAGTTTGATGTGCTCTGTACTCGACACTGTGGCTGCAAAGATGAAAAGACAATGGAGCCTCTTCTTCGAGAAGCTTGAGGTCTAGAGCACTTTTCAACAACTTTTTTTTGTTTTTTTTTGTGAAAAAGACCAAATAAACCCAATTCACAATAGAAGCTAGAAAGGCTTTCCCAATACACCGTGGCAGGAAACTGCTTCTCCCACTTTGGGGCCATTTGCACAGTACCCATACCTCTATTAGACCACTTACCACATTTCATTACAGTTGTTTCTTTGTCCTAGGGGTCAGCAGACTAGAGACTGCAGGCCAAATTCCACAGTGGACTGGGTTGGGAAGGATAAACAGATTACAAGTTGTTAAGAAACATGATTTTTATTTGCTTCCAAAAAAGTTCCTCTCTGAATTGAAATTTACCATTTCTGATCAAGGGTCCCACCGGGCTCTGAGACCGTCAGCCTGGGAACATTGGACTCTCTCTTACACTGCAACCTACTTCAGTAGGTAAGTTGCCCCGTCATGTAGACAGGGGCTAGTCTAGGCTTTGCACAATCAGTAATTTAGATGATAGGGGAATTTTACTTAAGTAAAGAATTCCAAGTTATTCACACATAGTTCAGTACAGGCCTTGGAGGAGGCAGTACAAGTGAGGCTCTCAGACACATGATCTTTACAGTAAATCCTGTGTCCACATGCTCCCTTCTATTTCTGCTTCCTTCCTCTCTAGTTCAGACGTTCATTATGCTTCACTTGGACATCTGTTATAGCCTCTTATATTGGTCTTTTATGGTCGCCATAACAAATTACCAGAAATTGGGTGGCTTAAGACAGAATTTATTCTCTATTCGTTTGGAGGACAGAAGCTTGAAATTAAGGTGTCGGCAGGGTTGGTTCCGTCTCAAGGTTCTGAGGAAGAACGATTCCATACCTCTCTCCCAGCTTCTGGGGCTTGCAGACAATCCTTCTTGTTCCTTACCTTGTGGATACGTTACTCCAATCAGCCTCCATCTTTACATCACCTCTTCTCTGTTTCTTCTCCTCTTCTTAAAAGTTCTCTGGCCACAGCATTTAGGGCCTACCTTAAATCCAAGATGATTTCATTTTGAGATCCTTAACAATAGTATCTTCTAAATAAGGTCACATTCTGAGGTTCTGGATGGACATGATTTTTTTGTGAGACACTGTTCAATCCAACACACTTAACTCACTTTCAACTTTGGGAGGCGCTCACTTACTATTGTGTTGCCAGAATCTCTTTATTATACATAGTTCTAGTCTTGTTACTTCTGTGTTCAACAATATTCATAATTTATCAAAGCTCCTGAAATAGAGCATAGACACTTCTCTTGGTATTTAATGATGCTGTGTCATTTCAGGATCCATGCTTTCTTTCCAGGTGTTTTCTTCTATCACTGTAAACTCTAGCTAAATTGGTTTACTTCTTTTCTCAAAACCAACCCTATGTTTTCTTGCCCCTGTCTTTTGGTTATTCCTTCCTTTAAACTGGAGTGCAATTCCCATCGTCACTCCTAATGAAAAATATCTATTAATCTTTAATTAATAACAATTTTAACAATTAACAAATGAGTTAACTAACTATCCTCTACCAGAAAAATTTGTTGCCTCCCTCAAATGTACATAGGATGTTATTTCTCCCTTCTTTGAATAATAATAGAACAATTCATTTTCTTTTGCATAGATCTTTATTGCTTCTAGAGCACACACAGATCTTATTGATTCTCATTCACTCTAAATATTATTGAAGTCATTTGTATGTTTGTCTAATTTTCCATAGGATTGGAGCTAGATGGGCACAAAGCTTGTGTCTTGGTCATTTTATAATTCCAGCATGATTAGTGTAGGGTCTAAGAAACAATGTATCACCACCATATAGAAATTATTGTTCTGTGAGGGCTCATGCTATACTGGTAACATGGAACCTTAGGATTATGGGCATAATTGTTAGTAGAGATCTGCCTCCTTCAGGATTCTGTCTAAAACAATACTGCAAGGTCGTTTTTAAAATCTGAGGATGGGGCTGGCCCCGTGGCCGAGTGGTTAAGTTCGCGTGCTCCACTGCAGGCGGCCCAGTGTTTCATTGGTTCGAATCCTGGGTGTGGACACGGCACTGCTCATCAAACCATGCTGAGGCGGCGTCCCACATGCCACAACTAGAAGGACTCACAACGAAGAATATATAATTATGTACCAAGGGGCTTTGGGGAGAAAAAGGAGAAAAATAAAATCTTTAAAAAAAAAAAAGGGGCTGGCCCCGTGGCCGAGTGGTTAAGTTCGTGCGCTCTGCTGCAGGCAGCCCAGTGTTTTGTTGGTTCGAATCCTGGGCGCGGACATGGCACTGCTTGTCAGACCACGCTGAGGCAACGTCCCACATGCCACAACTAGAAGGACCCACAACGAAGAATATACAGCTATGTACTGGGGGGCTTTGGGGAGAAAAAGGAAAAACATAAAATCTTAAAAAAAAAAACTCAGGCTATTATAAGACAATCATACAATTAATGACAACACAGTTCACACTATATAGCAAAAAACTTAGAGTTTGTTAAATGGGATTATGGTAGATCCTCAGAGAATTTTTCCTGAGGCTTTATCTCCCTACACCCACCATGCAATGTGGGTTTAAGAGAACAGAAATTACTGTCAAATTGTGGTCATTGTTCCAATTAAAATCATCACACTCTTCCGTATAAGATATAGGCACTGAGGAAAAATAAATAATGCATACAAATACCTTGCTTGAACATTTGTCTCTTTAGTCTTCTTAGGGAGGTGTGTCCCTCAGCAAGAGAAAGAATTTTGGCTGAGAATGGTTAATAGAATTAGTTCATTGGTTGAAGTTGGGGGTAGAGTTAAGTGATGGCCATAATTTCTCCCTGAGATACAAAATAAAAGCAGCTAAGACACCCTCCCCATTTTGCCAGAGCACCAGTCCAGGCGATCTCTGCGGGTCTGGTGCTCTCTCTGTTGCCAGCTCCTAATTACAAAGGAACAATGCCAGGTTGGGGGCTCAGGATTCTCTGACAAGTGAAATATCCTCCTGTCATACAAAGCAATGTCATACAGTGTAGATTTTATTTAAATATATTCTGTCTGTTGAAATCGAAAGAAAATAAAAGGGCAAATACCATCTTTTTGACAGGTTTCTTTCTCTTAGTATCCTGAAATGGAATGTTCCTTTCATCATAATTAAAAGATTCAAAGTATGACTTTGCCCTGAAAGTAAAGGCACCCTAACGCCTTAAGGAACAAACGCAAATAAACAGTTAACATAAACATGAATTAATGTGCATAAGCATATTAACTGAATATTGGGAAATTGAAATTTCCATCCTTTACTCTTCAGTGAAAAAAGAAACGTAGGGATAAAATAAAAGCATTTTGGGCATAATGCCACTTGCTATCTGTTTCTAGAAGAAAGTTTATAGTGCAACCTAGAGCAAGGAGAAGGCAAATGTGCTCTAAGGCCAAGTCTGTTTTGTAGGAAATGGTTCACGGTTTGACAATAAAAGGTAAAGAAATTTCTCATAGAGACCCGATGTGTATCTTCAAAAAGCATGATATTGCTTTGCTGTGGCAAATGTGTTTGATTGATTTCAGATATTTTAGGAGAGAACCAAGCACAGCCCAGAAAGTAGGTACACCTTCATTCATCTGCACTGTTTTCCTTACCAAGACTCATGATTTCTTCTCTTTTCCCCCAAATCTACAAGACTTTGTGATTTTTTTGCTGAACACTTCCATGAAGAAACTATAAATTGAGTCATAAAAATTGGTCAAATAGAAGCAATTTCACTGGGTCCTGTTTAATGTTTGGGCTTTCATCAGAGGGAAGTGCGATTTTCGTTGGAGAATAATAGGTGAATAGGTATACAAAATAGGGAAGGGACAAAGGTACCCAACAAGTCCTTTTCCCCATGGCCATCTGAGAGCCATTTGTTGTTCCCTCACTATGAGTCACAGAGGCCAACGAAGCTGGAAAAACAGGTTGATCCTTCTGGAAAATTCCCTGTACTTTAGAAGTACTAGAGGTGTAGCATGAGGGACAGAAAAGCAAAGGGCCTGCATATGCATTATATTTCTCATCAAAACTCTTTGAACTTTAGTACAGTATCCAAAGGCCCCTAACCCTATATGAGCCAGGATGTAGCTATGCCCCCTCCCCCAACCCCATCCTGTGATTTATGGCTGCTAAATTGATAGAAAAATTGGTTGGAGAAGCAAAACTGACACTCAGAATTTAATGTCAGTCACTGAGTGAGATGGATGTGATGTAGGCAGATAGGACACCAACCCTAGAGTTGCTGAGAAAGTGGAAACACCTGGATGTTTCACTGCGAAACTGTACTTAGTGCTGTTCAAATGCATAGTGCCAGTATATGCTCTTCAGATGCCCTCAAGAGACATACGCAAGATGAGGCCACGGAGAATATTTATACTAGACTAAGTACTAAAAAAAGTTAGAGTCATATTTCTGCTTGAAGGAGAAGAGGCAGCTACATATCCGATATGGATAGTTAGGACTCTGGATACAGGTGTCTATCCTGAGGTCCTGAGCTATTGATCAGATCTGAGGTCCTAGATAGGTAATGAGGCAGACAATGCCGTCTATTATTGATGGCACTTTATTCTGGAAATTTTCAGTATACTTTGAGGTAAGTATGTCTAGTTGTTGCCTCTAAGCAGCCTTTTCTTTTGTCCTCTCAGGTTTGATTGAACCTCTTCAGTCAGTTCCATGCAGATCTACAATAGAATAAAGGTCCCTAATTTTTGAGAATTTATTAATAATTAAAATTCTCGGTCTGTGATTTTGCCAGGATTCTCCATAGTGTCAGCAAGCCTGAGCAATGTTCATGGATCTGCTCGCTCAACATGTGTAAATGGCAGGTTTAGCCCAGAAGACTACTCATAGTTCCCATTTTCAAGAATATTTTATGCAATCAGAAAGACATAATAAATGAGCTTTAAATGACCCTCTGGAAATATATTACTTAATTAAACACTGATTCTAAAAAGAAGCACAATTATGTTTGTATTCTCCTGATTTTCTCTTATTTCATATCAATGAGAGGATTATATACCATTATTCCACTTTGGTTTTGGTGAGAAAGATAAGTTTTCCTCAAGAAAGTCCAACATGAAAAGTTCTCACTAGAAATTAATTGGTATTAGACATATACACATACCCTTTTGCTCTCCTTGTGTCTCCCATTCCTCAAGTCCATGGCTGGATTACAACTAAGGATTATCACCATTTAACAGTCCATAATTACCATATTGTAAGTGTCTATTTAACCAAATTAAGTAATTTCTGTTTGTTTACATCAACAGTAAAAACAAGTCAATAAACATCAAACCAAGGTTTTCATGAAACTCACCACTGACTTCCACCTTGTGAGGAAGTGTCTATATCATTTCATGGACATAGTGACGAAAACATTGATTTGCAAATGGCATCGTACAATAAATTTTAATAAAATTTTTGTTAGATTCTCCTTATTGATACAGTTCTCATTTCTCAGGAAGATGTAATAGAAGACATTTGTCGAGGAGTAGAATTTGCTACCCCAAAATGTGCCTCTTTGGCTTGATTAGTTTTAAGAACATAAGACTCAGGAAGAAACTTTGACTTTCTCCCTAACTGCCTAAAAGAATTTAAGATAGAAGGCCTGTCCCAAGAAGGAGATATCACTGTAGATAACTATAGTGTAATATAAACTAGGTGTTGTAGACAGGGAAGAACCTAGCAAGGCTCATTTCATCCAAATCATCTCCATGTCCCATTGTCTCTGCAAGACGTGGTAAACATTTATTTACCAAACATTTGCTTTTCCATCTCCCTGTGAATTGGCTTCCTCCCCTTTGAAGTCCCAAACTACTACCACTAAAATCCTCTTTGTCTCTCCCTGAAGATGATATTTAAGATGTTGGCTTCAGCCATTTTCGTGAGTTACTTGGTTTTCCTAGGTTTCTTCCATGTATACATGTTATTAAACTTTGTTTTTCTCCTGCGAATCTGTTTCATGTTAATTTAATTCTTAGACCAGCTGGAAGAACCTAGAAGGGCAGAGGAAAATTTCTTCCTCCCCTACACATTTAATGACTCGCTTGAAATATATCGTTGGATTATGTCCTAAAAATCTTTTTATGTCATTGCACTGGGTACCTGAGGGTTACTGTAAATATTCAGTAAGAACATGATTACCCTTTGACCTTGGTTGCAACACAGACACAGATGAAAAAAAGTTAATCTTGTTAATTTGCTGTTCTCTTGTTTTAACCTGAGGGGTGACTCAAGGGTTATGAGGATGTATGAGCTTGTTTTGCAAAAGAAAAAGAATGCCCTTAACCACCAGATAACCAGGCCCCAGCTGCCACTGATGCCCAGAAGTCTAGTTGCCCAAGGGCTTATCTGGAGTGAAAGAAACATAGACTTCTTTGTTTCTCCAAAACTCCTCCTCCCAAACCCCTTAGTTCTGTAAATACCCTCTGCTTTCTTCTTTCATTAAGGTGGATTTGAGAGAACCTATCCTGACACCTTCTCATTTTGGCCAATTCCAATAAAACTTTCTCCATCTCCAACCACTGGTGTCTCAGTGATTGGCTTATTGTTCATGGGCACACTAACTTGAGATGAAGAGGTTTGGTATCATCATCACTAACTGTGTTTGTTTCTTTATTCACAACTAATCCAACTCTAATGGCAGGTTCAGAAAGAAAATCATGATGATGAAGATAAATAGGGTTTCTATCTGTCTCAGCAAGTTTCTTGATGCTATAGATTAGATTTTCCACTTCTATACAAATTCTTCCTTATTGATAAACAGGGCCTTAAACAGACTGAAGTAAGCTTATTTCAGATAGTAGACATTTGGGTCTATTATATTTTTCCTGGTTGACTGCTACATATACCCATTTTAAAGGGTATCTATTTATTTTAAACTATATCGTGTTTGGGAAATATAATTAAAAATAAAATCTTCTCCCAATCTAGCCCTGATGGCCTAGTGGTTAAAGTTCGGTGCTCTCACCATTTTGACAGCCAGGATTCGGTTTCCAGTCACAGAACCACACCACTCATCTGTCAGTAGCCATGCTCTGGTGGTGGCTGACAACTAGACTAGACTTACAACTAGAATATACAACTTACAACTAGAATATACAACTATGTATTGAGGTTTTGGGGAGGAAAAAAAAAGGAAGATTGCCAACAGGTGTTAGCTTAGGGCAAATTTTTCCTGGCAAAAAAAAATAAAATAAAATAAGTAAAATCTCCTCCCAATCTAGAAATCCTCTTTACAAAGGTAGTAGAGAAAGAAAAACACTTATTATTACATAAGCATTAAATCAGAATGTGGAGATTGGCCTGGTGGTGTAGTGGTTAAGTTCATGTGCTCCACTTTGGCAGCCCAGGATTCATCAGTTCAGATCCTGGGCACCAACCTAGCACTGCTAGTCAAGCCGTACTGAGGCAGCATCCCACATAGAAGTAGAAGGACATACAACTAGGATATACAACTATGTACTGGGGCTTTGGGAAAAAATTAAAATAATAAAAAAAATTAAATCGGAATGTGATGTGCATCACAGGCAGGCTGCTAAGAGATTGCAAAGATAGAAAGAATGCTCATCCTCTTATACAGACAACAGATAAAATTCATTCTAGACATGTTTTCAAGATAAACAATAACTAGTCCTCAAGTAAGACAACTTGACAGCACCATTTGTCACATATGTACATGTAACTTTGCCTGGTAATTAGGGTGACCATCTGTGCTGGCTAATTGGCTAGTAGAGGAAAAATAAACTTCTCATATCTTCATAGCGGGAGGTAGTTTTCCAACTTGGAGCAAGGCACCCACTGAAGTGAAACTCCTACCCTCCCGCAGAAGCTGGGAAATAGTGATGCAATGTCCCTTGGTGTTTACTCTTCAAAGAGATGGCTCCTAGGTGTTTGCGAAAGACATTCCTGGGTCATAAAGCTGACCCAAAAGGATTTATGTACATTTCAAAGAAATGAGGAGTACTTACTATTACAAGTTTTCTAACATAAATGATCTAAGAAAATTGGCTGGTGGAGAGGGTGGGGGGTAGTCTCTTCCCCTATTTTCACAGGGGAGAATTAAGCCTCTTACTTTTAATTTTTATTTCTCCTTACAATTATTCCCATATCATCCCATAATACTCAAACAAGAAAAGATAACAGTGTTCACAAAGTAATCGTAACTTAGTGTTCCCTTCAAAACTCACAAATTTTCCTTGAGTACGACCACAGAGGGTGCCACTGGAAAAATAAAGACAAAATTGGGGCCAGCCTAGTGGTTAAGTTCACTATGCACAGTTTATCCAGCCACACGGTGGCAGCATCCCACATAGAAAATAGAGGAAGATGGGCACAGATGTTAGCACAGGGCCAATCTTCCTCACCAAAAAAATAAGACAAATAAAAAATAAAGACAAAATGAACAAAAAAGAAAGCCTGAGAGCCAAGCAGGGTAGCCATTTTCTTAAATGAGGCAGCCACAGCATTCTCAGGGAGGGCCTACTTCCTGGAGTCATAGGCTTGGCATCTTTCCAGCTCCACCACTGAGGGTCCCCTGGCACAAATCACTCAAAATCTATAAATGACAGGCTTAATGAGATGATTTCTGATGTTAGACTCTTCGGTCTTATCTGTAAATAGATTTTGTCCCCCAAATACACAGGTCTGCTAACCTTTCTCTGCTATTGCTAAAGAAATTGATGAGACTATTTCTAATATTTTAATAAATATCTCTGAAGTGTTTTTCCTTTTCACTTTTCTTGGAAGGCACAACCTGTATTTTTCGTTCTAAGATCACCAGGGGTTCAATTTAGCTGTGTTACAGGCCCAAATCACAGCCCCTGGTGTTCATGTTTCTGACATTTTTCTCTGTTACCATATATGTACCTTCTTATGGGTTTTAGGAAAAGAGCTCGTGTTTCAACCAGGATTCAGCAGAGGGAAAGAGGGAAAATTCAAAAGGTCAGTGGAACGCTGGGCTAGTATTTTCATCAGAGAAAAACAGACAATGGATCCTTTTAGCAAGGCCAGCACTGTCAGTTTCTTATGTAAAAGAATAACACCCTAGAGGAACAAATCAAAATGGGAGCGAGGGAAGGACGGGAACACACCATTTAAAATGCTCCCTGAGGGAAAAGTGTAAGTGCAGAGGTAAACGAGTTGATGTTTAAAGAGACTTTTATAATTTTTATCAAAAAAAGGTAAAAGTGAGAAACAATGTGTCCACTTCAAGCCTGCTTCTGATGACTCTTAAATAATAAAATGCTTACTGAGAAGCTCCTGAGTGCCATGACTCCTTCCTGTGGTGTTTCATTCACCTTGGAAATGAGGTCAAGTTACCTTGACAACTAGACCTGGTGTTCTTATAAAAGAGGTACAAGAAGGCCCACTGTTGTTTCTTATACCTCAAAGGTTATTTAATTGAATATTGGAAAGTACTTTAAAGCCAAGCAATTTTGCTAGCCCAAAAAGTCATAACAGATGCCACAAGGCTAACTGTTTTCCATGGTTCCCCAAAAAAGTAGAAATACGGTAATAGGAGGATGCCCAAGGTTGCAAATCTTCAAATTAGAGTCTAAATTATTTATTTACTGAAATATTCAAACATCTGTGTTCCAAAATATATGCATTCTGATTTTCTTAAATATATATATATTTAAAATAAATAATGCCTTCCTCATCTCTCTAATACTGACTCACTTCTAAATATATAAATGACAAGACTGATTTAAAAAATCAAGATATAAAAATACCATCCTTAAAAAATTTATGATTAGAGTTGAAATTATGCAAAAACTGTCAATTAGAAAAATGAATAAAAGCAAATTGCATTGCTCTGCTATTGTAAATACTTCACAGGTTGCTTAGTCTGGTAAGACTCTGTGCCAAACAGGTCTTGTTTGGCACAAAACAAAGACACAAAAGTCTATTTTTTTATATATAATAAAAGCCAAATATAAAGATTGACATAAAGTCCATGGAATAATTTCAACTGTTTTTGGCAACACAGAGAAGCTTATCTAGAACAAAGGTTATCTCAGTTCCAATTTGGAGGGAAATTTCTGAAAAACTATGTGATACAGAAGAGTTTTATTTTGTGTTTCAGATGCATTTACAACACAGTGACCTAGCCTATATGATGCCCGTGGCAGTTATCAATGTATTGCCTCGCAACTCCAAATTCACACTTTGGTATACCTTGCTCTCAGTCATAGATGGACTCTTCAAGCATTTTCTCCCCTACGTTGAGCATGATTTTAAACTCTGTCGGTAGAGGGCACTGGAGAAACACTGCAGATAGAAGGGGCTTCTCCTTGTTGGTTAGGATAAATGCTATTTTGTTTTTTCTTGTTTCTGCCACACTGTCTGACAAAGGGCAGATGTGTAGGGACATTTGGTGTTGCTCTGTCCCATCTGTGTACCCACAGCACACCAGCCCTTGGGGACTATGCAGACCCAGCCCAGATATTTTTTCTCTGCTTTCTTGATACCCATAAAATAGCTTTGGCCCAGGCCCAACGAACTTCACTGTTCAAGCAAGGTCTGAACGCTATCCTGGCAGGGGGTGGAATATGTCCTAAAGATGTCCTTCCTTAGGTACATTTCCTTAGCTCTAGGGAAAGGTGGAAGAATTCTTTAGAGTACATTTAGAGTTCTCTTTTCATCTTTACAGTTATGATTCTATCATAGCTAAATAATTCTTCATATTAAACTCCCATATTTAAATTACTGTGACGCACTGTCTCCTGATTGGACCCACACCAGTACATCATCCATATACAATATAATGAGGAATATTTAAAAAATTTGCAACATTTTTTTTTCTACTTTGCAAATAATTACAATAGTTGGTATGCATATTTTTTTAATCATGTTAAGTTCTTGATCAGGAATACAGTTCAGAATCATAAACATTTTAAATAAAAACATCACACACATAATAGTCATATGCTTTATTTCAGTGCATCTCAGAGAAAAGCTGGACTTTATGTATAAATAGATATGTGATATTTTCCCACTGTAAGAACTCTATTTAGAAGCAAGTACGAAAATTGCCCCTTTCATTTAAATAGTGAGTGACCTCAAAGTCAGACCCTTTGTAAATATGTGCACATTAAAAACATTGAGATTCAATTTCTAAATCTATGGCCTTCAGATATTATTTTTATCAAAGAATAGAAAGAAAGCATAGCACAAATGTTTTCTTAAAAGTTATGAAAAGAGGTAAATTTTTATTAAAATTTTATTAGCACAACTGATAAACAATCTATTTTTAATTATTAGAGTGACACAATTGCCTCTTTATTAGCTATTGTACAGCAATTGTTCTCTAACCAATCTAGGACTTGGTAGTGACAGAAAGAGTTTAAGTTGGATAGAAGTGGGAGCTTAAAAACCAACACTGAGGGGCTGGCCCCTTGGCCTAGTGGTTAAGTTTGGTGCACTACACTGCAGGATCCTGGGTTCCTGGGCACAGACCTATACCACTCATTGGCGGCCATGTTGTGGTGGTGACCCACATACAAAATAGATGCAGATTGGCACAGATGTTAGGTGAGGGCAAATCTTCCTCAGCAAAAAAAAAAAAAAAAAAAATCAAAAAAGAAAACCATCACCAAGATAAAGCCAGCTCTTGGAAATTGAACAAGAATCAAGCAATAGAAATCCAGGCAGACAGGCAAAGCATTTTCTCTCAGAATACATTGGTATGTAGCAGGCAATGATAGATCAAGACAGGCAGACAGACAGGCAGACCATCACACTGGAGTCAGGGAAGACCAGCAAGAGTGTAACAATTGGGTGTTAAGCAGCTTCAACTAGGTTATGGCAGCTAAGTACTAAAGCAAAGATTCTAGTAGGACTACAGAAATGCCAAGGAAATTGCAGAGAAATCGCATAATTCCTGCTTCAGGGCTAAAATTTTCAAGACAGATTAGAATACAGAATCTGTAAGAACACAGTGGGACTCAAATGCTGAGTGAATAGGGGAAATGTGCAGGGAGTCCAGCCAGGATGCAGACTTGAGATTAAACAAGGTGGAATGACTCAGTGACTTAACATAGACCATAGAATGGCTTTACCTCAAAAACAAAAACAGGAAGGGGAACGAGACTGCAAGGAAAGAGTGGAGTTAGCAAAAAGTTACCTCAGTGTGGAAATGCTGATTTGCTGCATTAGAGCTTTTAAACTCTATCTGACTAGAATCTGTCTTCATCCTGAGGATGGATTTACTTTGGCGGGGAAGGTGGTGTGAAATTAAGTGTTTCTAGTAATAGTTATAGTGCTTGGCAGTGAATAAGGGAAGGGAAATAGGACATTAAATCTTTACCACAGAAATAATGTATTTCTATTTTGAAGTCCACTAAGAATTAGAATTCACTTATGTTTATTATCTTCATATGTGGCCAGAGACTCAAAATGAAAAATAGGAGAAGACAATGAGATAAAAGGAAGGAAAGAGAAGAAAGGACTAGCAAGAAACATGTTTGACTTTCACAAAGTCAATTATTTGATTTCTAAACATTATAAGATAGCACTATATTAAAAAAATGGATCTAATCCGTGCAATGAGGTGTAGTAGAAATAAGAGGAAGACACGGATCCTGGTTTTGCATCCCAGTCCTCCCCCTATATAATTGCATGAACTTTTGCAAATCACTTCATTTCTCCTTGCCATAACTTTATCTGTTAAAGGCTTATCTTTTAAAAGAGAAGGTTGGTGCTCCAGTTATCTATTGCTGTGTAACAAATGACCACAAAACTTAGTGGTAAAAATCCTACAACCATTCTACTGTATCCCACAAATTGTGTGGGTCAGGACTTACAGCAGAGCTTAGTTGGATAATTCTATTGACCCATGTGGCATAACGGAAATCACTTGATGATATTCAACTATAAAATTGTCTGCATTGGAAGGTGGAAATTGCACACTCACACATAGGATGATTTGGAGAGTATATCTGAAAGGCTGAGTTCAGCTGGCATTGTCAGCAAAATGCTTAAATGTGACCTTTTCAATATGGCAGCTGCAAGGTAGTCAGATTTCTTGCATGGTGGATCAAGGTGCCAAGAGTAATTATTCCAGTGAAGATGGTGACAGTTGCATGGCGTTTTATAGTCTAGCATCACTTCTTCTATACTCTATTGATTGAAGCAGTACCAACCATGCACATATTGAAGGGGAGGGATCATAGGCCTGAATACTCATGAGATAAATTTCAAGTAGTTTACTTCCATGCTTAAAGTGCTACAATTCATTCTTTGCTGACAAAATTATTGACCTTCCTTCATCATGCAAGAACCACCAAAAGTCTCATCCTGTTTTTCTAGGAAGCTCAGCTTCAAGGTCCAGGATCTCATCATCTAAATCACATCTAGATATAGAAAAAGTACATTGTCTTCTTTTCCTTGAGTAAAATTGCTGTTACTCTGAAGACCTGTGAAATAAAGAGACAATTATTTGTCCTCCACTTACTTTATGTCCAAAAATGAGACAGGCATAGGCTAATATAGTAAACACTCCTGTTCCATAAGGGGAAAATGAGAAACACATAGCAATCACTATCCTACAGCAATTCTTAAATATAATCCGGCAGATGTTCTCATTTCTCTAATTGAGCTGAGTCTTGATCTCTGCATATAATTCTACATGACTCTCTGTTTTTGTCCTGTCCCCTGAGAACTTCCTTTTCCATATAATGTAGTCTTTTTTGTAAAATCTAGTTTCCATAAAATCCAGTATTTTTAGACTGCATCCTGCATATAAAATTTTGGTTATCTCAAGGTCTTCTTCAAAATATTTTTACTCTTTCTGTCCCTTTCGATCTGTGCCAATAAAATTCCTTTAAAATCTCATGAGCCTCTGGTGTGTCAATTCCCAATCTATTCCATTAAACAAAACTATACCCATAAATCTTTTTGAGATAAATCTTTCTTAACTTGGTCTTTTTGTTGGTTTCCTTGGTTTTCCTTGGTGACCTGTTGTTTGACTATGCTAAGTACTATTGTTTGTCCTAGAACATCTACATGGCAATATGCAATGACCTTTTATTTTTTTGTAAATGACGCAGAGCCTTAAAACCTTAAATCCTTCTGAAGTCTTAACAAGGGATCTTACAAGCACAGCCTGAATTCACTGAGGCTGTGTTCTACTGGCAGTGACCTAGATTTGACCCTTACCCTGAGACCACCTCTTACTTTGAGGACCACTTGCTGGTTAGAAAGATTATCCTAAGCCCTTTACATTCACTCCATGTTTTATTAACAGTTGATTATTTCATTCATCTCTCTTTTCTCTCATTTTATTAGACAACTGGAAGAAATCCAGTGGCGCCTTCAACATTTTACCCGGAAATCATCTTAGCTAAATTATCAAGTTCACTAAGTACATTTTCTATTTTCCAGGTTACCTCAGGTGGCAGGATTATCAAACTTTCTGCCAATTCTCAGTATAATTTTTTTCAATTTACTTCAAGTGCTCTATACTACTCACTTCAAAACTTGTCAGACTTTCGCCTATGATCTGTCCCCAAACCAAAGTCACACGTTTTAGATTTTGTAATGTTAGAACCTTACTTATAGATACCAAACTTTGTTTATCAACTGATGCATTAAAAAAAGGGTGCTAACCAAACTTAATTGCCTAAAACAAAAATCATTTTATTATATCTCATTCTTTTATGAATCAATATTTTGGCAGCATTCAAATGGGTGATTCTTATCTTTTATGTAGCTGTGATGGAAGTCACTCAGGGGTATTCAGCTGGCAGATAGGCTGGACTGGAGCATCCAAAACCATTCCAGTCACAGGATGCTTCATTGGGAATGGCAGGAAGGCTTAAACTCAGCTTGGATCATCAATCAGAATTGTTACAGGTGGCCTCTCTGGCATGGCAACCACCTTGACGTGGCGGAACTTCTCACAGGTTCCTCAGAGCTTAAAGAGCAAGGGTTTTAGCTATCACCTCTTAACGGGAGGAATGAAAAGAATTTGTGGTCCTGGTTTAAAAGTGCCAAAATTGGGGGGGCTGGCCCCGTGGCCGAGTGGTTAAGTTTGTGTGCTCCGCTGCAGTCAGCCCAGTGTTTTGTCAGTTCGAATCCTGGGCGCGGACATAGCACTGCTCATCAAGCCATGCTGAGGCAGTGTCCCACATGCCACAACTAGAAGGACCCACAACTGAAATATACAACTATGTACCCGGGGGCTTTGGGGAGAAAAAGGAAAAAAAATAAAAAAAAATCTTTAAAAAAGAAAAGTGCCAAAATTGGGCTAGATGATCACCAACATCCTTTTGGTTGTAAAATATCTGTTTCAAAAGCAACAAAGAAGATTTAGAATGGATATGAAATAAAAGGAACAACATTTTAACTTTCCCACAAGTTGTAAGCATTTAAACCTGCTGAAGCGTTAAATAGTCTACAGCATTCATATCTCAAAAAATTTAATTCCAAAGATAACTGTATGTGATAAAAACATTTATAGCTGAGATTGGATGGAAAATATCTAAAAATATATATACTTTCTATCTATGTTTCTATAAAAATGGCTATATTGCTTATAACCTCTTGTCATGAAATGCTTTTTTTCCGCTAAAGCCTATAAACAAACTGGAAAACATCATTCTTAAACTTGTATTTTCAGCTATTCTGATAATACGAAAAAGATTACTGCCATAGAAGTTTTTAATGTAATTCATTATTTAAGATAAAGTTACCCACATCAATAAACAATATTCTCCTCTTGATATGGTTCTATGTGGTACCTGAAGTAAAGCTATAGACAGGGGAATAATCTTAGAGATCATCTAGACTAAATTCTTTCAGCCACAGGTGGAAGGACTGAACTCTAGTGGGACTATAAGGCTTGTCCAAGCTCTCTTAGCTGGTTAATGGGTAAAGTGAAGGGCCCTGTCTATGATCACGGTGCTAAGAGTTAAAACAGCACCCTTGAGAGAAATAAGCTTCTCAAATGATATGACTATTTCCTTGCAGTTTAGGCTTTTATTAATTTTTCTTAACAACTCTTTCTTTATCTGTTGTACGTAATTTTTAGGCCAACCTTACTGAGTTGAAATAAATTCTAATCAGGCCAAACCAGCAAACATTTACTGTTTTAACATGTTTCAAAAAGAAGAATAATCGATAACATAAATTGCAAACATATTTCTAAAAATAGTGAGAAATTGGTTAAAAAAATGTTTATTGTTTATTTCTTTCATCCAACATTCAGGGAATCCTGGATTTTCTGTACAAGAAGGTATCTTAAAGCCTATCTACCTTTTTGCCTCAATTTGTAAATATCTTCCAAACTACTCGGAAATACAAGCATACTATGTGGGTTTGCTTACTTCCTGTGATAAGGTGCACATTGTTTCTAGGAAAAAAAGAAAAGTATTTGTCATAACAATTATAATTATTATTTATACCTTATAAAAAACTGATATTGATTTCCAAGCCATATTTTTTTTTATACTGATTTGGTCTATATGCCATCACAATATATATCAATATCCCCTTTTAAGATGAACATCTAATATTTGAAGGAAAGTATCAGGTTGTGACTGTGTTTCACAATTTAAATATACACAATTCCTTCTCTAGCAAGGATTCTAAAATAAGATATATGCAAATGAAAGGTAATGAACTACACTGGGCACCCAGCAAAGAAGACTGCATTGTGAGCTAATCTGCTTTGCCTCTATTCTATTTCTCACTATTCCTTTATAGCATGCTATTATCACTTATTTTTCCAAATTTCCTTTTTATTTTAAATATCTTCACACTTTGTGTACAGTTATAAAAAACTGAGATTTATATATTTTTAAGAAAAGTTTGCATTTACCTGAAATTGTACGTTAAAGTCGCAATATTTTTTATGACAAGATTTGAAAAATGAGGATTTGTAGAATTTTCGTGAGTTAGAAAGACGTGGCAGAAGGGGAGATCAGAGATACTTACAGCATGAGAAGGATCCAAGCAATGTTGGATAGCTTTATAGATGGAGAAAGGGAGCCACAAGTCAAAGAATGCAGGGACACAAGAGTTCTGGTTCAAGATGGTGACATAGGAGACTCCTGAAATCACCTATGCTCATGGACACACCAAATTTCACCTACTTAGGGAACAATTTCCTCTGAAAGAAATCCAGAAAATGAGTGACTCCTACACATCAGGCAAATGAGAAAAAACCTACATCAAAACAGGGTTTTGCATACCCTCAACTCCTGGGAGCCACTAAAAACAAAGAAGGCTACTTGGACAATCATGAAGGTTTGAGACAACCAAGAACTAGGACCAGGCTGTTTCGGTTTAGGTGGGTGCCTCAAGATCCCAAATTCTCACAAGTTTCTAAGTTAGAATCCTGTGACTGAATGAAATTATTGTGAATAAAGAGCTCCCAATTGAGGACAAAGCTTACGTTTGTAGGACCACGCTTGTAATCACTCCTGATGATTTTTTAATAAGTGGGTTTTCATTTTGATGGAAGACAAGTAGTTTTGAACTGAGAAGAATAATAGAGTGTACTCATAAAATCTGCATTGTTATCTGTGAATGCCATTCCTTTGAGTAGGTATGAGGTGTTTGCATTAATCTACTCCCTTAATGCTGCAAGCATTATGGAGTCAATGCATTTGCTGAGACTATAATACCAACTGACCTTTGTCCTCATAACATTATCCCAGCACTTCAGGCAGGTCAAGAATATAGTGGATTGAGGGATGAGTAACAGTAATAGTGACATCTTTAGTTACTCTATGTGTAGTGTGCTTTCCCAAGTCAACTACATTCATTCTTAGTCTATATATACTTTATACTGTTTCTCGCAAGATTGAGAGTTATTTGTCTACGGATCTGTCATCTCACATCATGAAATTTCTTTAAGGATAAGAATTTTGTTTTAAATATCTTTGTTACTCATCAAGTGAACTTAGTCAAAAAGCAGATAATTTTAATCAATTATTGAGTTTAATTTTTAATGCTTTTATATTGCTTCAAGTCATTTCAAAAACCTGTTGCTTACAAGTGGACATCCATTTGAGAGCTGACCACTGCATGATACTGTCGTATAATATTCTCCCTTCGAAATCTCAAGTATATAATTTGTTTCACTGACATAAGGGTAATATGCAATTATAGTATTTTTATATTTTTGAGTTCATATTACACTATTCAGTTAACTAAAATTCTTATTTCCATGAATCTTTTTGTGTGTCTTTTCATCATGTGTCTCAATTTTCTAAAAATTAAATACCTCCCATTTATCTCTGTGTAATTTTTGTCCTTGGTATTGATAGTAATATGACTTTCTGTTTTATTTTCTTTTATTCTCCATCAAATATTGCTGTTTTAAGTCTTCCATTTACCTTTCAAAAGCTGAAACCCGAACCTATTACCTGCAGACAGGCATACCTATTAGAGATGAACGTTCTCTTTCATTGGCCACATGTAAATTTCTTTGAGCATAGAGTTTGACTTTTGTGATATTGCTTTGTAAAGTGCTATATACATCAGGTATTCTAAAATAAATGTTTGATCCTAGAATATTGGATTTTTGGTAAATGTCAAATTGGAGTGAAAAATAATATAGTAATTTGTGACTGGCTTAGGACATGGCTTGCATAATTTCTCATTTCTGTGCTTATGTACTTAGACATATGCGTTTCTGGTGTATCTTTTAAAATTCCACACAAAGTTTTTCCTTGTAAATGTAGGTGAATATTTACCCCCCTTAAACAATGCACAGCTGATGGGCAGAAAAATTAGATATACTTATTGAATTTATGTAAAGTATATCACATTCAAAGTCTCAGTTACAGGTAACTCTGATATCAGATTCAACACTTGAAGAACAACTTGAATAGATGCCCAAGAGATCTAGCTGTATAATACATTTTTTTGTTGTTGAGCTACATATTTTTATAAGTACCCTTCTACAATGATATTTGCTGATTAGATGCCCAAGTAGCACTTAAATTTCTGTTATTTTCCATTAGAGATGTATTTGTCCATTTTTCTATACCCATTAACACTTATGATTTTATATGAATTTTCTTCAGTACTTCACCACAAAATAAATGCAGAATCATTTCCCTGTTGGTATCCCCACAATTCTATAATAATGATACTATTACTAAGATAGCTTTCTTTCTCATAACTGTGAGTCACTCTCAAATTTCCTTTTTTTAGCCAGTTACTATAACTGATGGGAAAACAATTTACCATAAACTCTAATAGATGAGTAAAAATACCATAATATTCAGGGAAACTATTGCTAAAATGTGTAACTGTTATTTAGTACGCATTTCTTTTCTACTATTATGATTATTATCTTGGCTTCATTTTATATATTAAGAGGCTGAAAAGAGTATATCTTCCTTTCCACTTATTTTTATAAGTTGGCAAGACGCTGATCCTCTCTTAATATTATTTCCTTTCTGTATAAAAGAAATGTTCTTTTAGACCCTTTAAAGGAATTAGCTCCTGCTCAAAGTTAGTCAGAAGCTTTAGAAATGAAGTTGCATTTTTATTTTCAGGTGAATATATTGGACTAGACTGAAATAGTGAGTTGCAAGACAGGAAGCCAGGCAGTTCTTGACAATATGATTAATTATGCAAACTAGAAACTTAAGTTCACCAAGTCTACCTTCATATTTGTGTTCTTGTGTGTGTGTATCTACTACCTGAAATGTGCTAATAACCATCCCCATTGCTCATCTATAATTATGCTACTCTGAGTAGTCTATTCTTCTGGTCCTGAAGACCAACTCAGGCATCACTTGCTCCAAGAAGCCCTCTGATAACACGTGGGCTTCTATAGTGCTCTGTGTTTCTTTTGTTCTAAGATTGTCTCAGTTTATTGTAATAATTCATTTATTTTTCTGTTCACTTCCCCTACACCCATTAGACTATCAATACCTTGAAAGCAGGATTATGATTTATTTCTGTAATCTTGTTTTCATCCCCTCCATGTTATCCAAACCTGTGTTACTAAGGATTCCAGTGGTTCATGTATCCAATGTAATTTGTTCAAGTTCGCCAGGCTAGATCTCAGTAACATTTTGCCCTGCTGATTCACTTCCTGAATTCCCTTCTTCCTCTGAATGCGTGTAGCACTAGGCTCTTCTGGTGTTCCTATACCATCTATCTCTTCCTCCTTATGTTCATTTTCTGGTTCTTTTTTTTTTTTTTAGATTGGCACCTGGGCTAACAACTGTTGCCAATCTTTTTTTTTTTTTTTTTTCCCTGCTTTATCTCCTCAAACCCCCCCGTACACAGTAGTATATCTTACTTGCAGGTCCTTCTACTTGTGGGATGTGGGACGCCACCTCAACGTAGCCTGACGAGCGGCGCCGTGTCCGCACCCAGGATCCGAACCCCGGGCCTCCGCAGCGGAGCACGGGAGCTTAACCACTCGGCCACAGAGCCGGCCCCATATTTTCTGGTTCTTCCTCTCATAATGGATTATAATTATTTCATCCATTGGGCCAACATTCTACCAAACACTCTTATATGTCATAAGACTCTAGAGGCACAAAATAAAAAGTAAAAGAATAGTTCCTTAGGACTCTCTTCTGTTCCCTCTCTTTGCATTCTTTCCCCAGACACCCTCATTAGTGTCTGTAGCTTCCAGTATCAAACATATTAGGGACTTTGGGTATAGATCTTAATTCTGAAATTAAAGTAATCTATACACTCCTATGTAATATTTCTGACTAGAAAATGCACAATGAAGATACAAAAAACTAAATTCATATTTCTTCCAGAAAATATTCTACCTCTTGCAGATAGAACAAAATCAAGATAATTATTCATTAACAATAGATTTTTTTAATTAAAATAAGCTTGAAATACATGGAAAGACTCTATCTCATAGTGAAAGAGACCTTGAACTTGTTTTCTGGGCCTAACTCTGCAAACTCTGCCAATAACTAACATCGTAACCGTGGAGACTTCTCAGAATTTTATTTTAATTGCCTGTAAAATATTTTACATGTTATCTGAGATCTAAACATTTTTGTTCTCATGATCCTATTAATACTGTAGTGACATTTGGAAGAAGAATGAAAATAAAAGCACAGAATCTGTGAATCTAGATGAGTTTTCCCAGGCCTGTCCATCAGACGATCTTGACTTTGCATTGTTGCTTTCTTTTTCCTGTGGTTAGATCTTTAAATATATCCCCTCTTGACTTTCACATCTTTTCTCTATTACAAACCCATAGACTAAAATAGGGAAATACGACTTGTTGCTAACTCTATATGCCAACCTATAGTTGCCATTATTATTAGCAATCTAAGAAGATGGCCCCAAAATTTATTTCCTCCAAGTGAAAACTTAATTTGGCATTTAATAGGAACTATTTCTCTGAACCTACTATTTTCATGCATGGGTTCTCTTGTTGAAAGAACTTTTAGAAGATAATATGTCACTTTTCTTTAGCATCATTTGGTGTTGAAACTTACCAATACATGCCCACTCATTTTTTTCAATAGTCAAAACTAGACTTAATCTGAATTTTGAGTTTTTCCTCAGAAATAACTATGCTGGAAACATATGCCAGCTCAATATTGTCTAGGAAATGAGTTATCCTGACAGAAAAAACCATACGTAGATCAACTTGGAGTAAGCACTAACCCAAATAAATAATGTGTGTATATGTAATCTAGCAGTAGTAGCCTCAGACACTACGAAGAAAGCTAGTGAGGAGAAAGAAAGTAGCTGTGAGAAAGGCAAGGAAAATTTAGCTGTGAGGAAAGCGGGGAACAGGTGAGTGACTTAGAACGAGAAGCTGATTAGCCTTTGAAGGGAGCTGGCCTGGATAGACGCGTGTGCGCCTTGTTCTGGTCCTTGCCACAATAGCCCTCATCACTCCAAGAACTCTGGCCAGGTGGTTTAGGGTTTTATACTACCTTTGAGAGATCTGAGGGCCTCTTGAGGAAATGCAACATTTGCTATTATTACTATTTGTATTTAGTTCTACTCTTATTCCTCCACTTTGAATCTAAGGAATTAGGAAATGCTTTTCAGATTTTGTAGAAGGAATGGTAAATGAGGTCTGGAAATGATGATTAATCCTATGATAAGACTCATCTCTGAAGACCAAGGGTCTGCACAGTAAAAAGGCTCATTGTTTTGTGAAACTTGTAGTGATACTAGTTTTATTTTTCTCTCGGTCTATTTGATCAAAAGCAAATTTAGGATTCTTTTTGCTGTTGTTTGTCCTCTTTTCTTTGGCTTGGTAATTATTGAAAGAAAGTACCTGTACTTCGGGAAGTCAATTAAAATTCTAATTTCTATATACATATCTATATATCTATAGATGCATATTGATGTATATCATATTAGTTAATATGTGTTATTATTGATTGTTACAGTATACATTCTCACAGAGGGATTATAATAACATTTTACCATTCATATGCATTAATCAAATGCATTTATTGGTTACTATTAAAAAGGTAAATATTGTAAGTACTTGGCTATCTAATAAAGATTATACTTAATTTCTCTCACGGAAATTTTAGTTAAGTAAAATAGCATTATATAGAGAACTGGTCATGTTAAAATTAAACATCCATATACAATATTTAGGAGCTTCCCCTATAAAACATATTTTGGAATAAGCAAGTATCTGAGTGGTTTTAAACCTCCATTTATAAAATGTATATGCCACACTGTTTTAAAAACAAAATAAATATTTAAGAGGATTATTTATAAATTCAGGTGAAAGCTATAAATGCCTTATGGAGGGGTGAAAAGAATGTTGGATTTGGAATAAAGAAAAAATAAATAACCAGTGTTATCATCGTGGCTGTTTCACTTGCTAGCTAAAGGATTCTGAGAAGTTTATGACCTTTCAACTTGAGATTTTCTCGTCTATTAAATTTTGATACTAAGAACAGTGTTAACCACACAGTATTTTATTTTGGAATATTAGTTATATTAGTACATTAGTTACCCAAGCAATGTGAGAACATTAAAGATATTTATTGTAGTGAAAATTAACATTGTGTTCTTCCAATTCCCCAAAAAGGTCCAAAATCAATTTTTTCCCATATTCTTTTTCCACTATGCTTTTTCTTTCTTTTTTCAGAAATTACCATAAATAAGAATGAACGTACCTTAGTAGTTTTGTGTAAGATGACAATAATTCTAAAAAAATGCATGCCAGGTCTTACAAGTAGCAGATAATAAAGCTATTAACTGATATTTAACAAAAATATGGATATGTTTCCATTTTGTCTCTGTATTTTAGGGTATACTATTCCAATTTTACATCTTGAAGGTAATGCAATTTTTCATTTACTGGAAAGAACTTCTTCAGTTTATTGCATAACCTTAAACCTCAACTATAATACATGAAATTTTTTCAAATAATGTGCACTTTTTAAAGGTTTCTTTTAAAAAATCTACGTAGATAAAAGTTATCTACATGTATAAGGATATTTTATTATAGTATGTGCTATATTTTCTCTCTATCACATAACCAAAACTTCACGTGACTGAAGCAGAGTAAGAAGTGAGATTGTATATATATATAAACACACACACATATATACACACACAAATATATAATTTAATACACATAATATATAATGTAATATAAGTATTTATATATAAAACACCTATTAATTTAACTGACCACAAGCAGAAACTCATGACAGCAGAGATCCTGAAAAGCAAGTCTAGCTTATTTGCTCTCACAATCATCCCTCATAAACTTAAAGTCTTTGGAATGGACTGTGCTCATTGAAAGATTAGTTACCTTGTTGTGTTGTACTTCTATTACCGTGTAAATATTAAGTTCTAATTACTGCGAATGATTTTTATGTTCTCTATAAAGCTTCAACAATGCATTTTTCTCTTATTTGAGCTAGTTATAAAACTGAACTTAAGAGAGCAGTTAAAAATATGTGTACTTGTGAGATTTAAGTTCTACCAGGTTAATCAAATCATTTACATAATATTTTGCAAAGTAAAGGAACACTGTACAATGAACTAGTCCACATAAAGCTAAAATTCTGTTGTGATGCTTTCATTCCTGTTAAATGTCTTTCCTGAGCTATAAAATCTGCTAGCAGTTATTATGTAAAATACTAACAGTGTTCTCATAGGTGTGTTATTAATGGGCAAAAATTCAGGAGAGACTAGAAGATGAAGGAATGGAAGAAGAGAAAGATATAAAACAAAATCTCTGAGGCTGTGCCTCTTGAGATGTGGATAACAGTTATGACGAATGGGATGACTACATGTACAAGTAAAAAGAATCAGAGATGCTACTGAGGATATTTCAACACCCCGCCACCCAACCCCAGCAAAGAAAGAAAGAGATAAAAGAAGACAGGCTTTTCTTTTTGCTTACTAAAATACAAGCATTTGAGCTTTTCAAAAATTTCAAATGAGAAGTTGCTTCTGGAAAAGTTGTTCCCAAAGCAAATAGAAGAACTCCCAATCAGAGAGCAGGCTGTTTTTCCTAGTAAATGCAGCAACCTCACTCTCATGAAACATCAGGGAAGACTTATTAAACAAACAAACAAACTAACAGAGAAAGCTCAGAGAAATGTCCCAAATTTTTGTATGCTAATGTCTATGTATAGATGCACGTGTATATGTGCGTGTGAGAAATGAGTAGCTGAAACCTATTATCAGCTGGTATCTATAATATATATGTGTGTATGTATATAAACGTGGTGAATCTATCTGTATCTCAAATACACATATTGTTAATCACCCTCTTAAGTTCAGTTTTATAACTTGATGAAGTCAGAAAAAATGTATATACATTATAATCTATATTTCATATAAATATAACCTGTGAAAGCAGATGTCTGTTTATATTACAGAAGTACCACTTGTGAATTTTATGTGCGGTTCAGCATTACATTGTTTTCTCTCAGCCCATGGTGTGTTGGTCTGGCTGTGAGCCCAGGTCTCTCACATCATGATCAACCAGAGACCAGCACAGTACCATCTGGTAGTGTCTCAGGTAGGAAATACATGAAAAATACCTACCAATTTATGCATTTCATCTTGAAAGCATGATAATACAAAGCATGAGGTGACATTTTTTTCAGTAATAGAGCCTCTTGCAAATAAATGAAACAGATAACATTTTACTCGATTTTTGTAGAAGAATGAAAAAATAAATAAAATCTAGGGAACAGGTGCAGCAGAGTGACTGCTTTCATGGAGTGAGAAATTGGAAAGTAATCAGACATTTTTAATAGAGGGAGGACCTGAACTAGTTACACAACCAAAGAGAGCATAGTAAAAG
The DNA here is from genome assembly GCF_041296265.1 of Equus caballus. NCBI lineage: Eukaryota > Metazoa > Chordata > Mammalia > Perissodactyla > Equidae > Equus > Equus caballus. The sequence continues at coordinate 51,169,791 of NC_091700.1, forward strand.
GCGGAAGGACACTACTGGGCCAGGATTGTGCTGAATCTAAGAAATTGTCATCGGGCAAGAATCCATGATCTTTGACACTGACTTCATAATAAAACAATGAAAAAAATAACATTTTTCCTACTAAATACTCATTTCATAGGTTTACGAGTTTGGGGAGGTCATCTACAAAAACTACATGGGGCTTTTGCTTTCTGTTATCTAGCAATGTAAATAGATTTACTTCTTATTCTCACTTCACATAAGTGAAAGCCTGGTTGTATGTGATGAAATACTTTCTTCTTGTGTTCCATTCCTATAACTATCTCAGGTATTAAATATTCAGTATTAGGATTTTCAGTAAGGAAAGATTTTTGTTAATTCTACATATTCCTGTGATAATGGCCTATCTTACACAAGCTAAATTCATCTCATTCATTGAAGATTTGAACATAATTGAGAACACTAGGTCTGTGTTTATAAAAGAAGGATCGTTTTCTTCATTTTCTATTTCACTTTGTTAATAAAGATGTCTTCATTAAGGATCTGCGGTAGAATTTTTTTTTTTATGTTTTGCAAACTACGTGTAGCAACTAAAAATGTATAATGTGACTAGTGGATAAGGAACAAACAAACAAATCTTATATGGCAATCTTATAAATTCTTCTTTTGACTATAGTTTAAAAAATGTCCCCTGCTTGTATATTCTCTTTTTCAAAAAAGGATTCTGGAGTTTACAACACGGTCAACATTGCTCTGTTATAGGTTAAAAAAATGTTATAACTAGATTCTTGTGCTGCTTACTCTAATGAATTCCTTTGGAGGAAGCATGAGATAGAAATGCCTCAGACAGAATTTCACCTTACAGTAGGTCACGTTATAGCAAGACTTCAGGGCATTTAGGCATGAATTTTGTAGTTTATTGTCTCTTTTAATTGCCAAACTGACGTTTTTCCAAAATGCAAAACTTTTTCCAAAATCCATCTTAATACTGGTGTTTTTAGGAGTCAAAGGTTGAGCAAATCTTTGTCCTTGGTAGAAACAATAGTCTATGTACATTTCTCCTCTTCAAGGTTTTCTTTAACTCATCATTTTCCTGACCGATTTATGCTGCTTGCTGCTGCTGCCATCCATTGGGACTGTATATTGTGTATCTGGACATTGCCTAGAGAAACCCACTCCTCCAGTTCCCAATTCAGTGTTTTTCTCACCTTTTCTAATGGACCTCAGAGCTTGTAGATGACGTCTTTGACTACCAGGTCCTGGAAACTTAAACATAAACTTTTTTCATAAATTGGTAATAAAATTCCATCAAGGAATGATAAAGTCATAAGATTCAGTAAAAAGATATATCCAGTTTTAGCTATGCTTAAAGACGTCTCTATATAGACAAAACCCACAAATAAATGTTTTACCTTTCTTTGAAAATATGTAAAGGCACTTTGATACTTAGAAAACACAAAAGAGCCCAAACTGAAGATTCGCTTTCATTGTAATTCCTACACGCTATTTATAGTTGCTGTTGTTTGATTTGATTGTGAGTGGATATGTTAAGACAGTGCCTTTTGTGTTATGATGTCATAAAATCTAAATATCATATGTTTACATTTTCCGCATATATGCAGGTATTTTAGGGGAGATACACGTTAAATTTGATAAGATTTTAAAAAATTCCAATTCATCACTAAGTATTTTCTGAGAAATCCTTCTTGCTGCCACCATCAATTACTTCACAAACTGATAGAACTTGGCATGTTGAACTGTTAAGGGGCCTGGAATTGTGATTAACATTGCAGAGAGAAATGGTCAAGGGAAAAGGTATGCAAACAGCTACATGGTTGTTCATATGTTTAAAGTAGAAATTTTAGCAAACCAGCTTTTTAGCACTAAATTTTATCCCTTAAGGAAATGGCAGCTACAAAACAGGGCCAACCATTTTTTCTCCTTTTTTACAAGGTATAAATGAGTTACTAGTTTAGGATAAAAATAGTTTGGGGTAAGAAATGCACATTTTCATCTTGTAATTATTTTTAATAATTTATTCTCCACAATTCAGTCTATTGTGATACTTAGAAATCTGTTATGAATTGAATAATATGCCTCTTTGATATACTGCCCAATTGAATCTAACATAAAAACATAAGACAATTACTATTCTGAAGCAAGAGGCCACTCTCTCTCTCTCTCTCACTTAATATTAGCAAGAGGTCTTAGGGTAGGAAATGTTCTCCAGTATCTGTAAATCTAGAGGCAAATAACTAGAATCGTTCACTCTAGACCTCTATTTCCTTGCCATAAAAGAGTGCTTACCATTATCCAAACAAATCATAGCACTGAATATCTTACACATTTTATACTGAATATTATTTTAGGTATATACACTGTAAAATAGTACTTTCATTTTGAGCCCATTGTTATGGTTGCATAGTCTATAGTAAAGCGTATTATATTTACAGCAAAAGTAAATTTAAAAGGAGATTTGGTACACAATTATAGGTACTGCAGCTTTTGTTTAAGGGCTTATAGTTAAAATTGGTTTCCATTATGGGCTCTTGATAGTGGTTTGGATTTGTTAGGCACAGTCCATTTTTGCATTTTTTTTTGCTCTTGAGGCTGGAAATTCTTTAATTTTTAGACTTACATATTGGCTAAGGTAGTGTTCAGTGAATGTTAAACCACCGAGGGAAAGAAGAAAGTGGTGTGCTAATTCTTTCCTAGGATTCACAGAGAAAGGATTATGCAGCCAAAATTAATATAGATATTCAGCTATTATTTAAAAAGGATAAATGTTTGTTTTCCAATATATGCTTAGAAATTAACGGCATCTTTTGGGTTTGTCATTGGTTAGTTTCAGTGTGATGTTTTGGTGTAGCACCTGGCAATTCTACTCAAGTGGATTCCTTTCAATGCAGATATGACACCAGACACACTCTGCACATGCACTCAGTGCTTCATCTTATAAATTGTGTTCCCTGTGGAGTCAGAATAGGAGAGTGGGGTAATCAAAATATTGGAAGGATGTAATTGTTCTCATGGCTAATTCATTATAGTCAAAATGCTTTAGACATTTTAGCCCTTTTATTGAAAAATAATACATACAGTAAACCAAATAAAACAAGTGTACTGTTTTATTCGCTCCTATAAGCCAAACCGCCTTGTAACCAGATAAAGAGAGAGGAATTTACTGGCCATACCAGAACCCCCTCCTTGCGTCCCATCCCAATTATAGCCTTAGTTAAAGAGAGTTAGGGTCTAAAATATATATAATCTATGATAAAACAATACATCAATCTATAGATATATAGAGGAATTAATACATGTACAATGATATATCTTTATATATATCTATATGTATTTTGTGTATGTTAAAATGCTTCAAAAGTTTACTTGGCAACTTCCCACTCACAGTCAAGACTACAGGAGTTTTGTTTAATCACTTTAGCCTTCCATCTGTTTCCCCATTGATCTCTCCTGAGGACTCTGATTTAAAGGATAGAAGGGATGGTATAAGTAGAAAGTCCTATAATTACTAATTTGCTTTATAGCATATCACATGCATCATGGTCTTAGAATTATAAAACTTAACATGACTTTCCCCAATAGAATTACTGATAAGAGTTAAAACTTTTTTGCATGTGCTCTCTCTGTTCCCCACTCATTTTTCATAGTTGTACTCTATCTACATTATCAGAACATATAGACATTATGTATTTTATCCCTTATTTAGTCTTAAGTCTACAAATAACTATAAGTTTAATGCTCATCATCTCGTCATGTTACCTAAAGATCACACTCTAGTACGATCTCTAAGAGGAGCTCATGGGAGCAGTACTCCCTGAGTCACATAGTAATAGCAGCATGTCTTTGCTCTTATCGTTCGAAGTCAGTTTTGCTGGACATAAAATCTTTGACTCACATTTTTAATCACTTGAGTAACTTAAATATGTAATTCCACTTTCTTCTGGTATTAAAGTGTTTTCATAAAGTAATGACAAAATGTTTTCTTTGCATTATAAGTCATGTACTATTTTTTCCTGGATGCACAAATTATATTTCTTTAAAATCCAGTAATGTTACTAGCACGTTTCCTGGTAGAGGTTGTTCTGGTTCCGTATTTTCAGGTATATATTGTGACTTTCAATGTGTAATTTCAGTTCCTTTTTGAAAGTTCTCTTGAAGTATAAGTTTTAGCATTACTTCAATTTCCTTGCTTTGGTTTTCTTCTTAAAAAATGCTTATTATCTACATGTTGAATCTTACATTCCAATCTTCAATATTTACCAGTTTTTCTCTTTCTCTTCTTCCTCCCCCTTTTCCACCTGGTCTTCCATCTCCTCTTCCTCCTTTCATTCTTCTCCTTTGAGTCATGTTTATTAACCTAAAATTTGTATACCATAAAATTCACCAATTTTGAATGTATGATACAATGAGGTATAATTTATACCTCACCCTTCTTAAATATGCAATAAATGTACATTACAAGACTATGTAGTCATATAACCACCACCAGAATCAAGCTACAGAAAATTTTTATCACTCAAAAAAGTCTGCTCAGGCCACTTTTTAGTCAGTCGCCTTCCCCTACCTTTGCCTATGACAACCATTGATCTGATTTTTGTCCCTATATTTTTGTCTCTTCTAGAATGTCATATAAATGAAGTGATGCAGTATGTAGCCTCTTATGTCTGGCTTCTTCTACTTAGCATAGAGCATCTGAATCATCCCTGTTGTGGATGTATCAGTACTTTGTTCCATTTTATTGCTGAGTAATGTTCCACTGTACGAATTGTATATTGCAATTTGCTTGTTCATTCACCATTTGATGGTCCTTTGGATTTTTACCGCTTTTTGTGTATTATGAAGAGAGATCTAAAAACGTTCACATAGAGCTCTTTGTGAACATTTGTTTTCCTTTATCTTGGATAAATAGGGATGACACTAGATCATATGGTTAAGTGTAAATGTAACTTTAAAAGGAACTGCAAACCAATTTCCAAAGTAGTTATACCATTTTAAATTCTCACCAGCAATGCAGGAAAGTTCCAGTTGCTTTACACACTTGTCTGAACTTGGTATTGCTAGTCTTATTTTAAAATCTAGCCATTCTAGTAGGTGTATAGAAATATTACATTGTTCTAATTTGTATGTTTCCAACAAAAATGCTATTGGTTATCTTTTCAAGTGTGCATTTGCCATCTCTACTACTCTTTAGTGAGGTATTTATTTAAATATTTGCCCTTTTTGATTGAAGTGTTTGTCTTCATATTAGTGACTTGTAGGAGTTTTTTATGTATTCTGGATACAAGTCTTGTGCCAGATATGTGTTTTAAAAATATTTTCTCTCAATCTGTAATTTCTTTTCATTTTCTTAATAATGTCTTATAAAGACAGAGGTTTTAACTTTAATCAAATTTATCCAATTTATCAAGTTAAAAAAATTATCTCCCATATAAGAAATCTTTACTTACACCCATAGACATGGCATCTATCGCCATTTTTTAAGGTCTTCTTTAAATCTTTCACGAGAGTCTTTGTAGTTTGCAGCATGTAAATTTTGTCTTTATTTATCCCTAAGTATTTTATTTTATTTATGTTGCTGTAAATTGTATTTGTTTTAGTTTTATTTCTAATTAGTTAATGCTAGTATAGAAATATAGTTGATTTATATATATTGATTTAGTATCCTGTGATTTTGCTGAATTCACTAATTAGTTCTAGTGGAAGTTTTTCATTTTTAAAGGATTTTTGCATATAGAGGATCACGTCACCTGTAAAAAAACTATTTTTATTTTTTTCTTTCCAATATGTATTTCCTTTGTTACTTTTTCTTTCTTTATTTCACTAGATGGAATCTCCACAGCAGTCGTGAGTAGAATTGGTGAGAGCAGACATCCTTCTCCTCTTCAAAATCTTTGGGAACAACACTTCGTCTTTAACCATTAAATATGATATCACTTGTAGGTGTTTTGTAGGCGTGCCTCATCAAATTGAGGAAGTTTCCTTCTGTTATTTGTTTGCTGAGAATTTCTATCACCAATGAACCATCAACTTTTCAAATACATTTTTTGTATCTATAACATAAGCATTTCTTCCCCCTGTGTTGATAGAGTGAAGTACATCTACCTATTTTCAAGTGTTGAAATAAGCTATTGCTTCTTAGATGATTCTCACTTGATCAGAAAGTATTTTACTTATATATTACTTTCATATATTTGCTAATGTTTTGTTAAGGATTTTGTATCTTATTCCATAAAATATCTTGGTCTATAGTTTTCTCTTTTTGTGATGAGATAGACGCAAGTGACTGCAACAGAGTGTCCACTACAATTGTGACTGCATGCAGGTAAGGGTATGAGACCCGCAAAGTTCTTTGGCTGTCAGTGCTCCCAGGGCCACTCAGGTTTATGCAATTTTGAAGAGACAGTAGAGAAATGATGACATGATAGTCACATCAATCTAAGTACATGAAGATGAGAACAACCTCAGCTTTTAAGACTAAAATCAGAAATCAGAGGACAGCCTCTCATCTCTACGTTGAAAGGTAAGTTACCTCTACCAAAGCCAGGTAGCGTAGATTCACAGAATATTTCCAGATGGGTTGAAAACACAAGTAACTTGTAAAAGGGATTAAGTGTCAAAGAGTGATACAACTCCTACTTTGGATTATTTATGTTATATTGATTTACTTACTTGCTTAAATATTTATTTGTCATTTGCATATCCATTCATAACTTGTTTGTTTAATCTGAAATTATCTGTCATCAGATTTTTGTCTTAGTTGCCTGTCTGTAGGGTAGCAGTTTATCAAAATGGCACCTTCCCAAAAAAGCCTTCTTTACCATTTAATATAAATTACTTTCTACCCAATCATTATCTATCATATCACCCTGTTTTAGTGTCTTCACTGAATTTATCATTTAAGATGATACTGCTCAGTTTTTCATTTGTTTGTGTATTATCTCTTCTTCTCCTCTAGAATGTACATAAGCGTGTGTGTGTGTGCATGTTTGTGTGTCTGTCTCTAGTGGATGAGAGAATAGTAACAGAATGAATTAATTTTATTTTATTTAAGATGTGTTTTCTGTATGCTTCCAAGAAATCTCGAGGCTACTGGAATACGAACCATAGTTAACCAAGCTAAAAGAGACCCTGTTAAAAATTATGAGTGAGGGGGACTTATTCAAATGGAGACCACATGACATTAGGCATGAAATAATATAATAACGGTAACTGAAATACCATTACCAGTGAAATGTCATATCATATTATGTAAGTGTCATGTCAGTTAACAACTCAGGGATTGTTTTTAGCTCAGATCTTAGGATGTGACTCTTCCTACTAAGAAGATAAAGTAATAAAATTGCATTTTGGGATTTCAAGATAGTAAATAGAGTTGATAAATGTTCTTCATCAGACAGTAATGCTGATAATAGCACAGAAATAATGCACAGACAAAGAACGGTGAAAATGTTATGGAATTAGAGAAGCAATCAATGTCTTAGTAGTTAAGAAAGGAAGTCAACATTTTCATCACTTATTGGATAGGAGCAAAACTTATAAAAAAACAATTTCTTAAAAACTGTGTCTAAAGCTAGCACTCACAGCACACATAACAATGGCAAATGACTTGAAAAAACAATCAAGAGGATCTACCAAACCTGGAAGAAAGGCATTTGGAGAATGGATGACATTTCCATAGCTACATGTGTTAAGGTGGGCTATCATATCCTACCAACAGATCTTAGGTGAGGAGGGATTGAAATGTGTTATCAGAACACCAAAGTATGCTATTTATAATTATATACATTTATGCTTGCAAGTAGTATAAGGTGTGTATAATCAACTGTACGTCTGGTAACATATGTCAGGCCAGCAGATTTGAATGGGTACTTACAAAATTTTAAGAATTTAATTGATTTAGGTTTTCTTTCTAAGCACATTAATTTGATGTTCAAGCATGACACCTAACAAGTACAATGTTCACACTCTTGAGAAAGTGATCGAATACAGACTTAGGAAAGTACACATAGGACCTGTCAAAGTGATTTGTTGATGGCCTGTAGAATATGATATACATATTTTTGTCAGATGGAAATGCAAAGTAGGTGTGCTATGAAAACTGGATGTAAGTTGATTGCAATATTTATAGCTATAACACCATTTTTCCATGTTGTGCCCTTCCACATTGATTACAGCTTCTTGGTTATTCGAATCAAGTATTTCATTCGATTAACCTTATCACACTTTGTTCTTTATCTCATTTCTAATCTCTTTCCTCATTTTTCATTGCTTTTTGTTCAACTTCATTCATTTTAGGCTTTTCAATTTGATTTCAAATTCCAATTTAATCTTTCCTCTAATGCCCTGTTAACGTTATTTTTATGAGTTCTCAGAATTCTTATACTCATTCCAACCATTGTCACTCCTCTTAAAACATTTATAATTTGATTAAATAAATAAAGCTTACAATGCAAAAAAATTTTTACTAAATACTGAAAGGCATACTGTTTTATATACATTCTAATATCTCCTATTTTGTTCAAAATAGATGATTCAAAAATGCTGTGAAATGCCTATAATTCTTATAAACAATCATATCTACCAATATTTGTCAGTATTTATCAATTAGTAGGAATATTTTTGTATTATTTATGGATATTTGTTTATTGATTGTGAAAATGATGCTTGAAAATCATCCAAGCAGGACATAGGGAAACTCATCTACACGTTAGCAGGATAAATTTGTCTTATCATTGGTAGCTATTATCATCATTACTAACACAAGAGTATGGATTCATTCTTAAAAGATAATTTTACCAAGGTCAAAACATGCCCTGATTAGTGATTTCTAATCTTGTAGAGTAGATAGATGCAGATAAATTTTACATACTTTATTGGGCCATAACATTCAGATTCTGAGGAAAACCAGGAATACTTTTTCCTTTATAGAATTCTCTTGGTAAAGATTAGTTATGACTGATTGTGGCACTCATGCTCAGTAGTTAAGAGATTTGAGGCAAAATTCTGATTCTACCACAAGATGATCTTTGATGATCTCATTCTGAAAGGAGGTATTGAATGAAAATCTATTCTTACTCTGTAAATATATGAACTTCTGTAGCAAATCCTCTCAGTAAAACATTTAAGGGTTTGTGAATGACGGTCTTAATTTCCCAAGGTGATACAATAAGCAAATTAAACACACTCTCTCTTATTGCTGCAGGCTCTGTCTTGCACTGATAGTTAGGCTGGAGAGTCCAGCCCAGGCAGTGTAATATCATGCAACAGTCTCTGAGAGACTTATGATTCTTCCATTGGGTTTAGTAAGATGCACAAAGACAATTTATGACTCTTATGACATGTTTATGAAGCTTAAATATGGTCTTATGTGATTTTTATAGACCTAGGGAACTTGGGTCAATGAGGAACTGAGATATATACTTAGAAATCTCTACCCTTGCATAAAGCCTTTGAAAAAGAGACGTAGCCAAACAATGTCAGAAGAAAATTACAGAAAAACGTCTTCTCCCTCTATAGATTATTTGATCAGGCTTTATAAATTACATTAATAACAAATATTGATCCTGCACTTTGTTGACTTAAAACCCAGTGGATAAAAATTGTGCCTATTCTTTTAGCTACTGGAGAAAATCATCGCATGCATACGAATAGATCTCTCCTCATCAATGACTATGGTTAGTTACTATTGAAAAAGTTAAATGGTGGAACATCCTCAAAAAGGAGACTGCTCAAATGCTAGACTAAAGCAAGCAGAAAAAAGAGAATAGAAGCAATTAGAGGCTAGTGATAACCTGTAGCAGGGAAGCCATGAACTTGCTTCGTCTCTGCAAGTCCCATCCAGAATCTTCGGGTTCATCACTGTGTGTAGGCTTAGCTCTCTCATTCCCACACTTCCAGAGTACCCTTCAAAAATATCAGCCTCCTTCATTTGGAACCATATTGTATGTCTATAAAGTTCTCTCAATATCAAAACAACTTCCTATGACATATTCCAGTTTCATTAATAAGTTTTAAATCACATAAGTCCATAATACATCAATCCAACTTATAATCAATGATTGGGCTGACTGCGGGTCCCAAAAAGCCTTTTCGTAAATACGTGAAAAAATTCCATTTGTAATCCAATAAACTTTTAAAGATGCAATTTAACCATTAAATGTGTAAAAATTTCTCCAAAACATGTGTAAAAAGGAGTCCAAATGATTACATTATACTCAAAAGTCAAATATAAAATTCAAATTCCATCAAAACACCATGAGCACACTGAATTTACCTTTCAACAGTCTATTAACTATTTGCTAAGGGTTGATTTGCCTTAACAAAAGGGGAAAACTCAACAACCCATTTTGTGCCAGAATTAATTCTAACAGTAATACATTTTGTGCTCCACTGATTTTCAATTTATTACCAGTGGAGCTCGGTTGATTATTTGATCTTTAGTTTATTGGCAATGAAGTAGGATTTACTGTGCCACCACCTTTCAGTAACATAAATGTTACTTCATTGAGCTGATGCCTCATTGTAAAGCACTACAAAAAAATAATTTAATTGTCTGTCTTTGTTTAAAATCATAACATGTTAGTCTACAGAGTTGCCATTGCAATTTGGTTACACTGACACCAGATGGCAGTGAATAGGTCCCAAGATCTTAGATATTAGAATGTATGTAACTTTATACCCAAAGTACTGTATAACCTTTAAAAACAGTTAATATTAAACTTTAAACAATACCCTCAAAGATGGTTTTAAAAATAACTTTTTAAGTAAAAATAAATCCTGGAATACGCATATATTTTTTAGTTAGGCTTAATTTTTTACATTTAATTTATTACGCGATTTGAAAGTCTAGTTTCAGTGTCAAAGAAAAGATGATTTTTAAGTTTTTTGTTATTTTGTTTGGTTTTTGCTTCATTCCTATGAACTCCGCTTTTCCTTCAATACCAATATTCTAGCAATTTCCCAATAAGTTCAGAGATGTTTTGCTTTTTTTCTCACAAAAAAAGTCCACATCACTTTTTGCCCCATATTCATACACATTAATGTAGACTCTTTTACCTTTAGTTTAATGTAGATTCTCTTTCACCAGATGATGTTTTCTAGATAGAGATTGTCTAGAAAGCACTAACGTGCTTTTTCACGTATTCCGGTGCACAACTTTTACCTCTCTTTGGAGAATTTCTAGAAGGACTTTAGGGTTAAGGTGGCACAGTGTTAGCAATGCTTTATGTGAAAATTGTGAGACCAGGCATTAACAAGACATAGAGGAGATGGTTGGTAAGGGAAAGCAAGAATCTATGCTCCCCTCCAAAAATCTTGCTTGGACAAATGCTTGGGTAGCATTTTCATTCACTAAGATAGGTGTATGCACTAGTAGGTGTTAAAGTACAATAATGGGTTATTTCTGATCTTTTGTATTTGTAGTGCCCTTGTGAGTTCTAGGTAGTGATATAACATAGTAGTTATGCATGTTGCCTTAGAGATTATGCAAGAAATCTGACCTAGATATATAGACCTGAGAATCATCATCAACATATAGGTAATAGTTGACCCTACATTAAGTCTGACAATGAATTACAGAGTTCTTCCAACATTTTAGAAGCCGGTAAAGCAGACTCCATAAAGGAGATTGATATCCTTTATCATTTATTGTATGGAATCATATATTATATGGAAGAGGGCAAAAATGCTGGTCTCCTGAAAACCAAGGGAGAAGAAATCTTCAAGAAAAGAAATGAATAGTGACACATTCTACAGAATAATCAAAAATGAAAAGAAAAGAACAAAAATACATAATGTTGCTTATTGTACTTGGGGATGGGGAAGTTACTGGTGACCTCAGTGACATCCATTTCTGTGGCGTGTTGTGGGTGGGAGCCAGATTGCAGAGGTAGAATATGTTGACGTGGACAAGATAATTAGAGATTACTCTTTATAGTGGTTTGCCTTTGAGTAGAATACAGAATTACAGCAGGGTATTTAAAAGTACAAGAAACTTGAGCACATTTTACAACAGTGTTTGGTTTATGGTAAGGGCTCAGTAAATGTTACCTGTGACTGTTTCTAAGGTGGAACACTGTTTCCACATCCTTGATATTTTCAAGTGTAGAGAAACAATTTGTGTCTCTTTCAATGTCCATTCTATGGGAGGAGGAACGCCTTACTTGATCGGTGAATTCTGTAAAAGAATTATGCATTCTGTGTTCATATGGTCTCTCTCTCTCTCTCTCTCACACACACACACACACACACACACAGACACACCCACACATTCAGCCTGCCTCCAGGAAGCATGAATCCTGCCTTTCCATGTAGGGCCACTTTAGGGAGGCCTATGGTGTTATAATACTGACTGCAATTGGATGGATAAGACCGATTAATTGAAGCGAAGTACATTTGTACAACAGATCTAAAATAATATTTTCCTATTGCATTGTCCATAATAAAAATGACACTTTGATCTTTATGAGTTGGGCTTCTTGGTCTCGCTCACACAATTCCAAATCTAGCTGGGAAAGAAAGATTTATATATAATAACTCTCATACTCCCAAACTGATATAAAGTTCTGGGGCAGGGAGTAAGGACTTCTTTATCAACCTGGTGTTATGAAGAAAGGGTGTGTCACTGGTCCTCTCTCATCCGCCCTCTCCTGGTGGCCTCTGCTGAGATGTAGCTGGTCCTTGAGAATGATTTCCCAGCATTTACCGAGATTGCTGGGTCCTGACACGATGCTCAGTTATGCTGCCTGTACAGCAATCTGTGTCCTGTTCATCCAGGGCCCAGACAATTACATCTCTTCACTCATCCTATAATATGCCCAAATCCCTCTCAGAGGGGCCTGTAGGAACCTGTGGCTGCTTTTGCCACTTCAAGCTGAGAGGTTCTGTTGTTGACATTGGCATATCTTTCAGAAACAAATACTCAATTGCACTGATGCCAGTATTTATGCAGACATTCTTCAAGAGTTTTGCAGTCTCCTTGGGCTATATTCATGGAAATGCTGTGTCTTTTTCTATCTCAACTTGTATATGTGTATATATATGTATAGTATTTTTTTTTCTGGAGACAAGTGGTTTTCAAAGTGAAATTTGTGGCTGGTGATATAATTTATTAGGTCATATGATTCAACCAGAACTTTAAAAAAAGCCCAGAAAACACCATGTTGTCTATCGTAAGACAAACAGAGTGGTTTTTGAAATGACTGCCCCAGTTTTGCGTGTTTGTGTTTTTTATATTAGGTTGAAATATTAGATGAATTCTAACTCTTGGTCTTGACCAAAAAAGTTTGGGAAGAAAAAGTCATATAGACCACTTCCTCCTTCAGAGTTTAATACTAGTAATGGCCTATTGCTGGGCTCACCCAGGAATACTCAAAAGGCATCATTCTTCTACCATATTATGTTCACTGGTTTATTCTCTTTCCTCTCACCTAGGGGTTCATTGCCATAGCAAGCCCTTAAATCATCTTATATCTTTCCCTACTCAATGGTTTATGATGCAAATATTATAGTTTAAATCTTCTGGGATCCTTAGCATATCTCTATCTCTATCTATTTATAAAATCAACAAACAAAAAAATACCAAAAGATGTTTCTCTTCAAGAATTGTCTTAGAGCACAAGAAATGAACTTTGCCTTTCTAGCTTACTTACTGTCTTTAATTCCATTTCAGCTACTCAGTTCACGTTTCCTAAACCGTATCTACTTAATCGAAGAGAACTTAGAGGCAAAAGGAAAAAGTATAGAAAAAAACACTAATTTTTAATTTAATAATTAAATTAAATTAATTTAATTTAACTCTTCACGTCTAATAACACTAACCTAGGTTAGGCCCCCATAATCTCTGCTTTGGATTCATCTGAAAATTTTGTCATTCTGCAGCTTCCAGACTCCATCCCAATTATATGCTCCCCACTATCACAAAGGCCAAGGGATCTTTTTAATACAGAAATCTGACCTTGTACTTGTTCCCATGAGATTATTGATGAGTAACAAAACACCCCAAAACCTAGTGACTTAAAACTCAGCCATCTTTATAATGTCTCATAATTTTATTGGCCCAGAATTCCAGGCAGGGCTGAGAGGAACGATTCCTCTTTTACATCTGACATTGGTGGAGTTCACGGTGAGCTGTTTAGGGGCAGATGTACTGGTCTGGAGCGTCCAAGGCAGCATCACTCACATGTCTGGTGCCTGGGTGGGGACAGTTGAAAGACTGGGCTCAGCTAAGATAATCGACCAGAGTATCTAGGAGGGGTCTTTGATGCACAGCCAGACTTCTTACAGGGAGGCTCCGGGCTCCCAGAGAGTGTTCCAATGAATTTGAAATGGATCCTGGCAGTCTCTCAGTGCATGGGCCCAGCAACTGACACATCACTTCTGCAGTATTCTTTTCATCCATATTGGTAATAAGACCAGTCTAGATTCAAAAGGAGTAGAATTAGTGAACTCTACTTCTCAAATGGGAGAAGTGACAAAGGATTTGAACCGTCTCTAATCTACACATCACCTTTCTGCTCAAAATATCTTTTCTATGTATCTTTTTAAAGGCATTTAAAATTATTACCTGACCACTATGCCTCATCAATTCATTTATTAAATTTTATATTTCAGAAAACTTGAAGTTTCTAGTTTTATTGAGCAAACACTTAGGCACTATTCTAAACACTTCACGTATATTGACTCATGTTATCCTCATAATAACCCTATGATGCAGTTTCTATTTAACAAACGAAGAAACCGAAGCATAGAGAGTTAGCATAATTTTTCCTAAGTTCTCTGTAGGGTGTGGAGTTGTATTTGAATGCAGAAAATGTGTCCCAACGTCCTTGCTTCTAACCATTAACATTGGCAGCTAAATTGTCTCTTTTCTCTGGGTAAATATCTGTTTTCCTGTCTATTGGCTTATCCATGTAGCAAAAGTTGAAGTGTTTTTTCAGTACTAGCTCAGTTCATAGGTACTCTGTGAAACTTCTTTAGTACTTTGCACATGCATCTACTTTAGTCATGATCATACTCTTTGTTTATTTGTTTTGACTGTTTGCCTGCTAGTGGGTAGTGCGTGTGCCCTCTAATTTTGTACACCAATCTCAGCGCAGTGCCAGGCAGATGGCTGATGCTCAGTAATTACTTTATGAGAAAAATGAGTGACTGGAAATGTTGAACGAGAATTTCCTTCATTCTGCACCTTGCAAGGCTTACACTGAAGCCTGAACAAGTTTTGTGTCATTATGCTCATACAGAAAGTATTTTAAGAATACCTATGAGGAGATGGACGAATATTCTCTGTTGGTCTGAAATGCAGCATATACATTTCATAAATCTTATGAATTTTTTTCTCATGCTAGTAATACTTAAATGGTTCAATTTGGAAGGGAATATTTTATTTTAGGAGCTTTCATTTTGTATGAAGAGATCACGAATGTCATATGTTTCTAGCTGAGGTTTCTCAGTGATACATTGACTCTATAAAAATTCACTGGCATTGGAGAATACTAAGAATATTACCACAGTTAGCGTAGCTATCTGGAGAACGAACTAAGTAAGAAAATCCATATTTAATTAAAACTAAAATTGCAGGGCATATTATATGTAAGAAAGAAATGATATACATGTGTGATATTCATTTCATGCTTAATGAGAACATCTGGTCATATTTCTAGATTTTAAATTTAGACTGCAGAGTAGGGAAAGGCCTTTCTCACAGGCTACAATAGAAAGTCAAAGCTTAAATGATATAATGAGTAGATTTATGCTATTCAATTGTAGTGTCTCTAAACCCTAACATAAAATTATACTGTGGAGGATGAAAGGTGCTCAGGGAAGACAGGAACCAATATTTATCTGGTAATCAAGGAGCCATGCAGAAAGAACAATGAAAACATAACACGCACAAACCCTCACCAGATAATTTCTTTTGCTCTATTTCAGAAAGAAATAGAGAATTTAAAAGAGTTTAGAGAGAACACAAAGAGAGAATGTTCATAGAATTATATTTTCAAAGTAGTAATTTTCAATGACTTGAACTAGGCTAACAGGCTATCTGTGCAACAATACAAACATATCTTCGCCAGGATAATCTCAATAGAAATGCTTAGGAATGTCCAAATGGTACTTTTGAAATAACATACCACGTAATTAGTGTTGAGTCGTGGTTTAAATAAAAGTGGCAAATATAATGTAAAACAATGTTTGAAATATTATGAGATAAAAATATTTGAAATTATTTGCTCAAGAAATCCAATAGAAAGGATCGAATAGAACTTGATATAAATTAACAGTGACAATTCTTACATCGGTAAAGGAGGTGATATGCTATGCACAGAAAAGGTGAATCAAAGTGCTTCTGTAAATATTGATATTCATGCAGAATAATTTTTCAGTCGAATCTGATCTGAAATGTTTTATCTTATATTTTGTATATTTAGCAGGTCAATGAGTAAATTATAGAAGCTTTTAAAAATAATAATGAAATAATAATGATCTTAATGACCAAGAACTAGAATAATCAAGGGAAAGGCATTAATTTTATTATTCATTCTTTAACAGCCATCTCTCCCTTTGAACTTTAGATTCAAAGGTTATAAAGAATAATTTTATAAATATAAAAATTGTCTCGTTAAATAGTGCTTATGATGCGTTAGACAACTGAAATATATAATTACATTTTTTTGTTAACCTGAACTCCCTTGGATCAATTATTGCTTATATTTCTTCACTTCTCAATCCAGTGTAGTTTAGGAACTACTTCTATGAAAGAAGGATTTATAATGTACTTTCCAAATTACATTTTAGGGTTCTGTGCTTTGCCAATTGTTTACTCTGAACAAAAACAAATGGATCTTGCATTTTGGAACATCCATAAAAAATTAACATTTAAAGTTATTATTTTGGTCTCTTTAGTCAAAGTATATTTGCCTGGATACTATTCATAATAAATCAGTTTGATGTGATTATTTCTTTTACCCTACTTTAGATTACAAATAATCAAAGCAGACTATTTAAATACAATCACACATATTTTTTCTTTTTTCTTTAATAGGGACAAAAAGAAATGGATAAGGAAAGACTGTAAGTGCCATACTCATAGACCGTATATATTTTATTTAATCAATTTTGTATCCCCAATACCTATTCACAGTGGTGGGTGCTTAATAAATATTTGTTGAATGTTTATGTGAATAAATGTCAGAAGCAAGTGATTCTGGATAAATCGTATGAACCTCCTGTAAAGAGCTTACTCTTATGGAGAATCTAGCAGTTTGAAATGAGCTCCCAAAATGCCAGGCTTTTACCTAGACTATCTTTGACTTTTACCTGACTACTTTTGGTTGCCTGAAGGTGAGATGAGCCTTTGTGAATTCTTAGTTGGAATGGTCCTCAGCTTCAACAGGTTGAAGAAACTAATATTGATATAATATTATAATATTGATATAATATTGTAATAATCAGAACACTGATTACTATATAAGAATGATTATTGGTGAAATTATTTAGCGACAAAGACTTTTTTTGCAAAATGAAGTTCATTTCACAAGTCAAGTGTTTAATTGCAAGGTGTAGTCTATGGCTTCTGCTCACATCCATTTCTACGTTAGCATCTGGGAGTGGAGGTCTTCTGTCAGGGTCTCGGGCAGTCTCTTGGACAGTGAAGGGATGAGCACACTCAATATTTGCCTACCTGACCAAGTCCCTTTCAAAAGACATATTCTTTTTCTACATCTGAAAAAGCTTCATTAAGTCATAATCCAGCCTGGGAAATTTTCTACTTCTTTAAGATTATTTGTTTCCAACTGCACACGTTTAATGCCGCTCTTCAAGCTTAACTTTCAATTGCAAATGTCATTTCTTGCATTTTTAAGTTATGGGGTGGGTGATATAGCGATTCCTCACAATTTCTCACAGGAATTATTTTAAATTTTGTTCTAGTTTCTGAACCTTTTTGAAAATCTGATGAAAAATATTGACACTGTTACTAGGAAAAATTACATCTACCTAAGACATATGTATATGTATATATTATATAGAGAAAGAGAATATATTAATATGTACTAACACACACACAAACAATTTGACGGGGGTTTTGTAGGGGAAGAAGACATTTCCTCTATCCGGTCTGGGTCCTTATGGGTGGACAAGGAATTAAATTCATGTGAGACAGAATAATAGGAGAAAATTGAACAAAGCTTTATAACATGTCTGCATGGGAGAGGCGCAGGCAAACTGAGCAACTCGCCAAAACAGTGGAAGCGCTCACCTTAAATACCATCCTCAGTTAAAGACAAAGGAGGATGTTGGGGGTGGGGGGAGTCAGTTATAGGAAATTACCAGAAAAGCACAGTAAACAAGAGTAAGATTATTATGCAGATTTATGTCCTTTCCTTCTGCATTGATAAGAGTTTCTAGAGATAAGGTCATTTCCCCTTCTTCCTGGTACAGAGAGGGAGACACCTTTATGGATGGTGATTTCTTTTACAATGTAAATATCTCTTTACAAAGGGTTAAATTCTACTTTTCAGAGTTTCTCTCATGTCTGCAGTTTTTAAGAGTAACCAGCCCAAAATAATCCTCATGCCAAAGAGACGTATCTTGGGGTGGCCAATTCCAGTTCCTGAGAGTGAACACACCTAAAGTTTATATTTATATAATATGCCACAGAAGTTTGTGGAGGCACAACCTGTGAGAAGAAATTCGATATTTAACAAGGGAGAAAAAAGAGACATGATGGGGTGAAGGAAGTATGTAAAAAGAAAACAACCATGGACACCAATCCAATGATATCAGGGGACCAAACTAGTCAAGTATTCTGTAGTCAAGCACTTTCCTTTCTTTCTTCCAAAAAATTTAAATATGTTTTTTCCCCCATTTTAACACTTCCTACTTTCAGGAAATCCCTAGGAATTCAGACACAAATTGCATATGTGGATATATTTTTGGCCAAAGATCAAGACAGACCGCTTTTTCCCTGCCAGGCCCCAATTGAATCAAAAGCAGTAAATGGAAGTTTAAAACTCAAGGAGACAGACATTAATCAAAAGGAATTTTTAGTAAAATCTCTTTATCTCCATATGCAAGTTTAATTAAATAAAAATCAGATATTAATTTGCAATAGTTTTTCAAGGCTCTGGTAGTGAGCTTTCTCTCCTCAAATGGTGTCCAAGTTCTAAGCAGAACGGGTAAACACTCCCCGCTCTTTGTCCCAGCAGGGCCTTCAGTTGAGCTCCACGAATAGGACCTGCTCACCACTTTGCCTCCTTCTGTTAACTCTATTTTGTGCCCGTGATTGTTTGACATTGGTAACACCTGATTATAATGTTTCCTTTCTCATCTCACTGAGAAATTTTCTTTATTCTTTAATAAAGATATTACAAAGCAACAAGCATTCAAACATTCTTCTGGATAGGTCCAAGTTAAACAAACTGAAGATTATATCATCTAAATTCACTTTCTCTTGTTATAACATATCAATTATCTCAGGTTTGATGTAGCATGCTCTCGTAATGGAGGTTTACAAATTATGTATGCTCAAAAATGAGCAAATCATTTTCTCGTAGCAAATGACAAAGGATTTCGCTCAGCCCATTGAGGTGGGAGCATTCAGGTGGGTCCCTGGAGATAAAGAAAGTGTTATAGAGCTCGATTAACTCCTGCATTTAACTTTAAATAACCTACTAAATTGTCTCTATTACCTACAGTGCCTGAGTCTTACTAAGCCATAGACTAGGTAGAAAGTGAATCCAACTCATTTGTTTGTTCCACAGAATCTGATCCATTATTAGCGCATGGAAGAGAGGAAGAAATAAAATTTTAAAAAGGAAGGGGAAACCTTGCTAAACAGGAATATTATCTGTTACTACCAGGACAGCTATAAGACAGCAAGCTTACCACAGTAATCACTAAAGGTAACACTGGAAACTCTGTGAAAGGAATCTGATCTACACACAAAACACTGTTTTTCATACAAAGGTGAGCGGTTGTTTTCCCTTATTGATAATAATAAAAATATTATTGGTAATCATAAAAACAAAATGCAACCATTTTAAGAGTTTTTATGAAGCAATCACAGAGGAAAATCCCGGTGAATTATTATATGAATGCAGAGACTCGTCTCACTCACTTAACTTGCTCTCTTCTCCGGACTCCCTCAGGTCAGCAGAGCTCTACTCGGTGAGACAAGCTCCTCGTATATACATCATTTTCTATTCCACAGTCTTCCTAAATTGGAACATAATTCTCATCTCATAGTCTCCTGTGTGCATTTAACCATATCGCCTTTTCCAAAAAATATGTTGCCCTAAAGAAAAGGATTATTATCTGACGTGGCACTAATATCAACCACCACCATAACCTAAAAAAGTCTGTGATGTTTTTTAATTTGGTGCAGCACACATTCAAACAAGTAAATGTTATTTGTAGTCAACAGCATACTGACAACATAAGCTGGTTAGTTTATTTCTATCAAGCCTACACAGGAGACGCTGGCCAGCAGACCTCAGTATTAAGGCTTGGAGCACTGCCTCAACACACACAGCTATCCGTTGGGTGGGCAGAACATGGAAATTACGAGTATGCAAGCGATGCTGGCTTTTTGTTTTACCCTTCAGAAGGTCAGGAGTGAATGCTAAAGGCTTTCTCTATGACTACTATATTTATAACCTTAGGAACTAGATTCAGCATGGCCAATTTGTTGTCACTGAATATTTCTCCTAAATGCATTTTTAGACTTTGCCAAGTTGGATGCCTTTTTAAGTTAAATTCAGATCATATTGGAATAAGAATTAAAAAATAACACTATATTCTTTAAAGCACGCAGAAACTTTTTGTGATCCACTTTTTTTAAAGAAATACACAAAAACAATGATCTTGACAATTTTTTAATGAATCTGAATACTACAGACAATCAATATTATATACATCTATAAATAACACTTGGAAAAATTAAAAAATGTTGGTAGCAGTAATAACATCAATAGTTAATTCTCTTTTATTGCCTATTGTTTTAACAGTTTGTCATTTGAAAACACAAAGTTTTTCTTTTTAAACTGAGCACTTGTTTACCCTTATGGTTTGCTGCATACAATGCATTGAAGCCTAGTTTACATTTGGGCAACGAATGATGAGATTTATCAGAGGGCAAAAGACAGAGGCTCCATGTCTCAGAAAAATCTGAGGTTCTAGGAGAAGGAGAGAAATTAAGTTGACAAGGAAAGTAGTAATCTACATCTTTGCTCCTGAAGCTTGAACAGCACATTTCCTTCCATTACTACCTAGTGAGGTCTACCCCAGAGGCAGGGAAATGGTACCACTACACATACTACGTAGATGCTCCTGCTAGAACCTCTGTCCCTGATGCTTCTGGAAGCAGGATGTAGCTGCCACTTCTGTGGCCACTACCACTCACACCACAGTGGTGGATCTGACTGGAGTGTCCTCATTCATGTGCTTTGGCCCTTGTTATAAACTGGCTGCCAAGGTAACTCTTTACATCTATATTGGGAGCCAGTCTCTATCTGATAAGGTGAGGTATTTCTTAAATATAGGATGGGGATTCAGATACTGGACAGACAAAAATAATGATAAATGTCCCTACCTCCACCAGTCTCCAGCAGTTTTGATGGCATCACTTTTCCCTTACATCTAGTGGGAGTTTTTGGATTCATAAGGCAGCATTGTCAAATATCAGTTGATTTTTTAAAAGGTAGATTGATAATAACTTTGTGAGGCTGAGAGGCTGTTGATAATCTATCAGATCAACAGTCAGGTCAACATTGAATGAAGTAAAGAAATGAGTGAAGTGTGGAGTAGGACAGAAATGAACAAGGAGGGAATAGCCAGGGCTGGAATTTTAGGTAAAAGTACTAATTTCACAGTTTTTTTTTTGCTAAACACCTGATAACAGCTATTTCATGTGTGATCAGACTTGCCTGGTTTTAACAATTACCTTGGGAAGTTGTTACAAATATTCTGGAAATTCAGATCTTATTTGTTGACATTAGATCCTAGATTACAATCAATTAATCTAAGCTGCCTGGGTGAGTGCTCAGTTTCATGGTATGGCCATGATCACTAGGAAACTGCTGTTAAAAAGACCAAGAGTTGCCCTTTGGCTGGCACCTAGGAATACTTGACCTGAACTTCTTTCAGTGCTTAAACAACTCTCCAAGACTTCCATTAACTCTTCTGGCCTTTGAGGTACAATGAAAAAATAACTTGCTACACCAGAGTTATAGCTTGTAAATTCCCTCTTGACCTAACAGCTTTTTAAAGCCCTCAACCATGAAAACATGGTGTCTGATATTTATCTGTTTAATAAGACTTGTTTTTTTCTGACTGACTGAGTACCTGCCTATATCATTTATTTTAAAGTGTCCTCTTTCTATTGATCCAGATACATATGGTACAGATCCATTTTCAAAACCACAATAATAAAAGAAAAAAACACTTTGGATGTCTTTAACATACAGAGAAAATAAAATACATTTTCTTTGAAAAACAATTAATGTACTTGTGGTTAAATTACCTACTTGATTTTCTAAAACTACTGACTTTTTAGCTGTACCTGGGAGGAAATTTATATTTTGAATTTAGTTATTTGACCTCTTTGTGATTAACGGGCATGTGTGTGATGTGTGGTGTCTAGTGTTTAGGTGTCTGAGGTTTAGTGTCTTTGTGGGTGTATGTGTGGTGTGCAGTGTGTATGTGTGTGTGTAATCTGTGCTGTTAGTATAGGTGTCTGGGAGTCTGTGTGTGTGTGGAGTGTAGATAGTGGTAAGGGTTGTGTGTGTGTTCGCGTGTGCTATCTCCGTATTTTTATTAAAGAGTTTGGACAGTCCCCTTGCAACACTCTCAGGAGGAGTACTGTGTTGCATTCGGTGTCCTTTTTGATATTAACAGGCCTCCCAGGTACTTACAAAATGTCCACCTGTCTCTTTGGCACAGATAAGCATTTCCCATTTTCTTTGTCTTCCTTTGTTCTTCGGTATCTGGATTCTTTTTGAGAATAAATTGAATCAAGGGAAATGATGTAAAGATACTGGAATAAATCAAATAACCTTTACAAAATCAAGTGACTGAAAAAAATCTTTGAATGTTTGTCTGCAGCCTATTCCCATGCCTCGAGTAAGGACTGTCTCTAAATTTTCTGTTTGATATGTTCCTTTTCTCATTGTTTTAGTTGCATTGGAACATTTATTTAGTTGATTCTCGCTGTGGTATTTCCACTTGGTGACACGTAGCTATTTTCTCCCTTTATAAACATTTTTTGTGACCTATAATCTCCACAATAATCATGTAGTTAAACATTTAAATGAATCTCTAATTGTTTTGATATATGACTAGCTTTCCTCATTTCTCTCAAATAAAACAAAAAATTTCATGAAAGGAGAGAAATTCTCTAATACTTTTTTAAAGTCTCCTTAGGCTTAAAAACTCAGTGCTAGGCACAAAGTATGCATTCAATGAATAATTGGTGATTCCAATTATGAGATTTGGATCATGAAATTTTGTGATATATATGTGAGGTCCACCTTTGACCTGGATCAATAGAAATGTGGATGAGTCTCATAAAAGAGCTAGAAAACAAACTGCCTTTTTCTCATTCAAAGTATATCATTGTCTTAGGAGAGACATCTCCTAAGGTATACATCTTCTACAATAAAAGTCTAAACCAGAGGAAAAAAGATATATCCGTCGAATGGATGGGATAGTGGCAATAAAAGGCAACAAGTTGAAGGAAAAGCTATAATAAGAAAGATTAATCAAAAAGGGAAAAAAAAGGAATAAAAGTGACAGAACTATTGAAGTCATAAAGAATGAACCAATGTATAAGAAAGAGTAGAGGGTATAATAAGTAAGAAGATGGAAGAGCTAGTATTTAAAATCATGAGTTGGTTAAATTCAATAGAAAGAGCCTAAAAATATGTATTGTCATGAAAATTCTTCAGTCTGGATAGTATCTAAATTGTGAATAGAAAATAAAGATCAATTTTAGTGGGCATCTTTCACTAAGTCCAAGGATATATAATAAGTTATAACTTCTGATATAACATGTGGTGCCATGGACCAATAGAAAACTAGTCTTGCTATGACACACAGGGGGAGACATGGTAGCACTTTTAAAAAGTTTCAGTTCAAGTTATATTCACCCTGTGCAGAAGATACTATGAGACCCAACTCCTCTGAGCACTCCTCTTGAAGTCCCCTACTCTCCCCTAGTCTCCATACACAGGAAACAAGGGAGCCGGGGATCCAGATCTGAGATTCAGCACCATTATCATTGCATTTGGCATATAACACAGCATTCCTGAAGGGAGAATGTTCAGAAATAGAAATGGGTTGGCCTAGAAATGAAAGTTGGGGAACGGGGAGATTGGAAACAGTCCAGTTGTCTCTCTCTCTATCTTTAGTCTATCTGGTATAAGAAAAATTTTGTACTTTCCAGTCCATATACCAATCTTCAATAACATATAAGACCAAAGTGGTTTAGGCTAGTAAGCATTATTATAAATTTCAGGGGTACTGAAACGTTTTAGTAGAATTTGCTGTTTTATTTACCATTTTTGCATTCATTATCTCTAACTCATTTACTAAACTTTAGGCACTTTCATGTTTTAAATCTAACATTGTTTGCTAATGAAATTTCACTCCCCAGCTTCATCCACAAGAAGTCTAAGATTTAGTGAACACAGAGGAGGCATATGTGGAGAAAGGGGAAAAGAGTAAACCTGTTCAGAACTAGAAGATAAACATGATAATTGTGGTAAGCAGAATTCTAAGATGACTCCCATGATTCTTAATTTCAACATACACATATGACCTTTATATGGTATACATATAATCCTTTCCAGTTGAGTGAGAATATAATGGCATATCATTCCCATGATTAGGTTACATTAGGTGACAAAGATGAAGGCATTTTTCAAATGTGATTAAAATCCCCAATCAGTTCACCTTAATGTAGTCAAAAAAGACTCTTCTGGATGTGCCTGACATAATCAGGTGACAGAACTTTAAAAGAGGGTTGAGAAGTTAGAGAAAGAAGTTAGAGAGATTTAGAGAGAGAGAGATTCTTTTGATGGTCTTGAAGAAGCAGACAACCATGTTGTCAACATACTGCCCATGGAGAGGGCATGGGGAAAGAACCCTAGAGCAACTAGAGGAATAAGAGCAGTTCTTGACCAGCAGGCAGCATGAATATTGGAACTTTAGCTCTTTAACTGCAAAGACCCAAATTCCACCAATGATCAGTGAGCTTGGAAGAGGACTCTGAGCATCCTTTTTATGATTACGGTTTGAATTACACATCTTTTTTCATTCTTTTACTTATAACCTATCGTTTTTTATATTTATAATCTTTATATTTTTCCATGTAGTTGCATTAGTTGGGTCTTGCTATTTTATTCAGTCTGTCAATCTTTGCCTTCAAATCAGAGTATTTACACCATAAACATTCAATGTACTTAACCAATGTGGCTGGATTCAAAACTGCCATCTTACATTTTCTAATGTTTCTATTTTCCTCTTGTTCTAGGTCATTGTTTTGTTAATTGTGGTGAAATATGCATGACATAAAATTTGCCATCTTAGCCATTTTCAAGTATATAATTCAGTATTATTAAATATGTTCACATTGCTGTTCAATCGTCTCCAGAACTTTTTCATCTTGTAAATCCAATACCCTTTAAACAACAACGCCCCGTTTTCCTCTCCCTGCAGCCTTTGTTCCACAAATTCCAGCTATCGCATTCTCCCTGAACTCTGATCTCTGTGTCCTCAGATCAAACTTTCCCTTCCTGTACCGTGAACCCAAAGCCACTTCCAGGAGGAAATCCAGGGCAATTATAGGAGCTGCCTTTTTGTTTCCCTTCTCTTAGGAATCCCAGTCCTGGTTTTGTTTGTTTGCTTTTTCGTCTACCATGTGAAAATATTTGTTTTATATATTTTCTCCATTTTTCCAGTTTTCTGCTAAGACAGGCTAGTCCATCCCCGCATATTCGCTTATGGTCAGAAGCAAGAGTTCACCTTAAGTTTGTTTTTAAAGTTTTGCTTTGTGCCCAGCCCTCGAAGTTAACAGCTGTCATAAAGCAATAAATTGATAATTTGTCTAAATTCTGGAAGGTGCTAAGAGTATTGTCTCTTACAAAACACAGCAGCAGAATGTCGAATAGCGGTTGCCGGGAGCTAGAGGGAGAAGGAAACAGGGAAAAACTCTTCAACGGGCATAAAGTTTCAGTTATACAAGATGAATAAGTTCTGAAGATCCACTATACAGCATTGTGCCTAAAGTTAACAATACCACATCGTGCACTTAAAATGTTTTTAAGAGGTTAGATCTCATCTTAAGCATTCTTACCACAATAATAAAAAAAGAAAAAAATAGTTTAAAAATTGGAAGCTGGCTCTTACCCCAACTTGAGAGTTTATTGGAGGCTTTCTAAAAGAACAAGGGTTTGAACTAAGCATTTAAATATGAATGCTAAGTAGGAAGAATAAGAAATACTAAACAAATCTCACTTTCTGAGTAAGATAATCAAAATGAGTAAAGGCATTAAGATATGTGGTGGATTGGGCACTCGGTATTAATCTGGTTAGGCTGGAATATGTGGTTATAACAAATCAACCATAAATTTTCAGTGACTCAACCCTGTAAAGAGTTATTCATTGGCTGTTTGTAGTTGATTTTGAACTGGTGAGCTTCTTCCATGGTATAGGAATTTCATCTAAAGCAAGTGACCTCCAAGGTCATCAGAGAATGGGAAGAAATAACAGAAATGCACAGAATGTTTTAAGGGGCCTGGAAGAGGTTTGATAAACTATGTATATAAGTAATTTTAAGCATTACACACACACACGTGCACACACACACATAAATAGATCGATAGATCTATCTATCTATTGACTTATCTATGTGTGTATGTATAGTTATCTATGTGTGTATATATGTGTATATAATGATCTATCTATCTGTCTATTAAGAGATATTATTATAAGGACAGGCACTTGGATACTGAGAAAGGTATGAAGATTCAGCAATGAACAAAGCAGAATAGGGTGTTGACCTCATGGAACTGACATTAGAGTGCAACCTTATGGAACTGAGATTACAGTGGAAAAAATTACAAATAACAGACAAATAACATATAGAGAAACAAAATAATTTCAGATTGTGACAAGTTTGATAAAGAAAATAAAGAGCGATGAACAAAATAAAAGTGTGTTTCTTTGTACAGGTAACAATTGGGCACAGCTTACGAAGAGAGTTCCAGAAAGAGGTAACAGCAAGTGCTAAGCTGCAAAAAAGTGACCATATTAGATGGAGTTCACCAAGGATGGGGCAAATAGTTTGAGGAAAGACAGGGAGGTAGGTGGAAGCCAGATCAAGCAGTGCCTGTGGAGCCTGTTAAACAGTGAAGATTTTATTCTAAGAATAATGATAACACGTGGAAGAATTTTAAACATTACCGTAATATGATCTAATTGACATCAAATCTCCAAAAACACAAATGGCTTAGACTACAGTATAGGCAGTGGAATGCAAGAGAAGTAATGAACTTGAGTTATATTTGTAGGCTGAACTGAGGAACTTTACTAATATGTTTGATGTGGTTCCTGAAGAAAAGTAGCAATCAAAAAGAATTCATAGGTTTTGGCTTAAAAAACTAATTAGGGGACAATACCATTTAGTGAGATGAGGGAGACAGAGAAAGGAGGGGTTTTGTAGAGAAAAACTCAGAGTTTTGCTTTTGATGTGATACATTTGAGAAGTTTAGTGGACATTTCTATCTGATAGGACTCTCTTAGTTGCAAGGGACATGAATCCATATTAAACCACCTCGATTTTGTTTTCTATATTAACATGTTCTGGATTGGCCAGATTTAAATGCTACCAATTCTATGGCTCAGTCTTTCTGCTGACCTTACAGTCCTACCCTAGAAGAGAAGATCTGGGTAAAAATTAAAGATAAATACAAAGAAAATGAATGATTTCTGATGGAAATGGAGCCAATAAATGGATTATACAAGAAGGAGAAAAGCCAATAATACTTTGTACCTCATGTAATGATTTGGTATATTTGCAAATGCTGATACCCATAGAAACTTTATTTGAAGCTGAAAGTTCAGTATGGGTCCTAGTGCCGGCAAGAAGGACTTTAAAAAAAATTCTGTTGTGCTTTTAATTGTAGATGGCACTTATAAAGAGAAATAATTTGGTCTGATATATTTACAGCCTTCAATTTTAATTTCCACTGGCCAAATATATTTTGCATAATAATCAATATTTACTTGAATTGATCACAGTTTTAAACCTGCCTTGACATAAGATTTTTGGTCTACTTCCTCCTTTGAAAGACAATGATTTCACTATTATTTTAATGAAGAGAAATTAAATTCTAATTTCTGTCCTTCTGTATATTGTCCGTGTAACATTTTGCAGTAAATTATTTACCACTTTTTTTATCTCATGAATAAATCCACCAAAATTAATCTAACATTGTCAAATTTTCAACACATTTCATTGTTTCTCTTCAAACCCATTCTTTGCAGTCATTATAAACCAAAGAAAATAAGGTTCACAAACTCTCACTCTGGAGTTATTTATGTGATGTATCTCAATGACATTTGTTATTCTTTCTTTTGATCCTCATTTTACAGATTTCATCTATCACAGAAAAATCCTTTGGGGAGGTAATATGCAGGAACTATTGCCTTCCAAATACATGCTAAAGACTTTGTTCATTAGCGAAATTACAGGCCACTGTGTGCTTGTTAATCTAGGTGATAATCTGTCATGAAACATGCCAAATGTCTGTTGCGTGCCATGCTAGTCATAGTAACATATACCCTAACTCCTAGGGACCGTGCTATTACAGATTCAGGGTAACAATGAAGGGAAAGAATACTCAGCAAATGGAAACCAATGTCAGTTGATGTATGACATAATGGGCTTATATATTTACCACTGATATTCCTAGACCCTTATATCCCATTCTCTACCTGACCTTTTTATTTGAATGTTGTAGCAGATATGCATTTTTCCATTTTTGTTTTTCTCTCCTGCCTGCCTAGCATATCTTCCCCTTGATTTCTAGAAAAAGGATTCTTCTTTTACTCTGGGACATCCTCCTCAAGACCAGTTAGGTTGGTAAATATATAACCCATATTTGCTCCCACAAAGGACAAAAGATGATCCAAACGTGGTCACAAAGATCAGTGAAGGTACTGTGGAAAGCTCTTTGGGGTATTCAAACTCAAGTATGTTTGTGGATGTCTACTACCCATATATCACTCTTCAGGCAACTCAACATCATCCCAATCTTTTTTGGATAGGATAAGGATATGGAGATAGAGAGATTTTTTTTTTTCTGAGATTGCTTCAAAACTTGAAAAATCAAGAGAGATGTTCAAGTTCTTGGTTCAAACTATGGCTGAAGCCAGTCATTTCCCAGAATTTTACATCATTTACTCAGTGTACAGTAACTGAAAGGGCAGGTGTTTTATATATGCAAGATTTTAATACCCATAAAGGATATAGCACAGCAGAGGAAAGAGAGAGCAGGAAATCACAGATACATTAACAAGCTGCCAAGTACTGCCCACCAGAGTCATTTCTCAGCCACACAAAATGCTCTTTGTCTTTGGATTATGAACCAGCAAGATCAGTGAGACATATCTCAGTTTCAGGTGAGCAGGCACCCTGGCACAAATTTACTGAGAAGTTTGTTCTATCCAGCTGGTCATGCAGCTAAAGCCAGCTGTGTAACTAGATAAAGCAGGAGGAACCATTCATCTACACCTCCCTAAACATTGTAGGCAAGCTAGGACCGAGTGTCTCCGACAGAACTTCAGATTTTAAATGGCACTTTTGTTGTCCAAAATTTACACTCAAAATATGCTCAATAAGCACTCAATGGCAACAGCGTATTTGTTGAATAAACCCACATTGGTAAAAATGCTCTAATAGCCATCTGGAGAGAACTGGCACAGGTCTAGATGTCCACATTTGCCTTTAATGAAATGAGACATTCTGAGGAAGAAGGCTTATCGGCTCATAATGGGCACGTAGAAGAGTCTTTCAGGAGAAAGAGACAGGAGGACAAGCATTCTGGACAGATACTATGGTTTAAAATAATGGATAAACAGATAACAATAGTTAACAGCAGCTAAAGAAGAAAGATGGAACAGAGAATTTCGCTGACCCATGAGGGGCTAATAAGTGTGAACCTCCAGAAGGAGCTAAGCTGCCTCAAGGACAATGGTGTTGGGTCTTGTGAGAGCACAAGGAATAAACTTATGGGAGAATTACGGTCCCCTTCGTGAAATCTATGGGAATTTCTAAGTGATGCGTAATTTGCACAGGTGCTCTCTAACTGCCAACGTCCCACAGATAAACACAAAACAGATTTATCAAATAGTGAAGTAAGTTAAGATTAAAAAGCTATTTAATTTACTAGAATTTTACGGATGGGGAAAGACAGACATTACTTAAAGATAAAACACGATGGAAACACTGGCAATACAATTTTGCAGTATAAAACAAGAGACTTGGAATCGTCAATAAACTGAAGTTTGGCCCTTGATTTACTTATTTATTTATTTTTTTAATTAATTAATCAATTTATTTATTTTCGGATGTACATCGTAATATATTTAGCCCTTGATTTATACTGCAATCCGTGACAGCATTTAGTATACAGACAAGGGCCGATTTTGTTGAGAAAATACTACTGGTTTTGTAATTATTTTAGTGTAACATAACCACTGTTTGTAACCATTATTTGGTGTAATACTGGTATAATCACTGAGATACCTTGAATGATTTTAACAAAACCTATCACAATGCTGATATTGGTGAGTACACAGGAAAAAGAAACTGTGATTAACCTTGCTAACCTTCCTAAGATCAACTTTTCTCCTTTGTGGCAGAAAATGTGAGTCATTGAGTTTACTGTGCCACCTTACTTAGGGAGTTTCCAAAAGTGAAAGAAGACTACTTTTACTAGAAATTAAGGAGAAAGGATTCTAGGCAGGCAGAAAATAAAAACAGATATGCCCTGGGGCCGGCCCTGTGCCGAGTGGGTAAGTTCGTGCGCCCCGCTTTGGTGTCTCAGCGTTTCACCAGTTCAGATCCTGGGCAGGGATGTGGCACTGCTCATCAGGCCACGCTGAGGCGGCATCCCACATAGCATATCTAGAAGGACCTGCAACTAGAATATACAACTATGTACTGGGAGGCTTTGGGGAGAAGAAGAAGGAAGAAAAAAAAGATTGGCAACAGATGTTAGCTAAAGTGCCAATCTTAATAAAAAAAAGAAAGAAAAACAGGTATCCACTTATATTTAAATAAACAAGTCTGGTAGAGAATCGAATGCAGAAGTCTGGAAACAGAGGCTGAAAAAAATATATATATTTGTGTGTGTCAGTGTGTGTGCTTGTGAGTGTGTGTGTGCGTGCATGTATAATAAGCTTAAAGTTAACAATAAATGTAAAAGACCACATGAGATCTTGCAGGAAAGGAACACAGCTAGAGAAGAAGGAAAGGGGCCAGGATCTAGAATTCTCTGCAGCAGAATGATTTGTACTCGAAATCCAGCACTTTTATACGCCTTAGAGATCGCCAGACTCCAGGCTTCTTGTTACATTATATAATTAAATCTCATGAAAAATGTTCAAGTGAAAACAAAGCCAATGAAAACTGGTAAACTTGTAGGAACTTATGACTTTTAATTCCCTGACCCAGGTCTATAGCCAATATTTAATAGGTAAGATGTGTTATGAGGAGATATTTTATTACTATTTTCTTCCAAGAACAAAATTGTCAAACATATAGTCTCTGTTTCCCCATGTTCTCTAATAGGGTAAATAATTAAAATATAGCTCTAATAAAGCATATGATGATAGTCCAAAGGAAGTTAACAATTTATTTCTTAAATTGCCAAATTCAAAAGGGGTCATCAGTGAGAACACAAAAGATTATCAAATACTAGCTACACAATTCAGGTTTGTTGGGTTTTTGTTTTGTTTTTTTGTATTTTCAAAAGAGAATTATGGGCTAATTAGGCACATACGCAGGGGAATTACAGAGAAATATAGCTTTGTGCATCATGTTTAGTAGTGACATAATTATAGTGATGTAATAATAGAGACATAACAATTGGAAAAATTAGAACTATATATGTATTTAAGCCTATATTAAGATGTCAATAGTGACCCAACAAGTAAATTTTTAATATAATATAAGAGTTTCTGTTTCTGATTTTTATAAAATATTTTTATAAAGATCATTGCCTTTTAAGACAAGATAAAAATGAATCAAATAGTAAAAATGAATGGAAGAAAGCTATATCTACAAAAAAGTTTTACAATATGTGGACGAGGATGCTAAAAACCTTTTAAGCAAAGCAGTGTATTATATTTTATTTTTGTTTCAATGACAGAAAAAAGCAAAGCACTATTTTACCACTTTATGGTAATATCTATGAAAACTTGTCTCTAGTAATAAATACACCATTCATCAGGACTTTAGTTTACAAAAAGAAAATGGCTCTTATCTAAAAACAAATAATTTCACTGTTAATTCATTTTCCCCTAAAAGTTAGGTAATCTATTGAAATTTGACAGCCTTGAATGCGGTATCTATATGCACTTAATAATTAAAAAGAGATGGAACATATAGCTTAATATTATTTTTTATTTTCTAAAGCAGAAAGAGACAATGAAATAAAAGCAAAATGTTTTGAAAGCTTTACTTAGAATTCCTGGTCTAATAAGATATCTAAAAATTTGTTGGCCTTTAATGATGATACAGCTACTGAACCAGATGATACACCTGCTATCAAAATTCAAATCTTCAGGTTTACTGAGATAAATAATGTAGTGATAGTTTTTCTGTTTTTTCTTTTTTAAAGGTAAGGAAGCATAAATTAATTGAAGAAATGACATAATCCTTTGTAAAAAATTTAAAAAATGACTTGTGAATTCCTTTATTTTGACCAATCTTACATGTGTTTGATAATTCAAATGTTAGTATTTTCCAAAGGTGTCAGTCACTCTTTTTATTTATAGCAAAATATTATCTTACAAAGTCATGCTTTACCTTCAAATTTGAAATTTTCGAGTTACTAGATTCAGTTCACTAGCTGGTGATATTTGCATTAACCTGCAAATTATCAAATTAGACTTACCTTTCTGAAATAATGGTTCCCGTTGTTCAATATTGAATCCTTACAGTATACCTAGTTTGGTGCCAGGACAATGGATAAACTGGGAGATGCGATCTATCATCTTTCAAAGAAAAATGTCATAAACATGAGATTCTCAGCAAATCACGTGACACTAAGCTATGATGGACTGTGTAGTGTGACCTATTTTCAGCACCTTAGATGTGGGCCTGAGAGCAAGATTCATGGGAAGCACAATTGAGCTGGTCCTGAATGGCGGATGGGGTTTGATTAGGCATAGAGGAGTGTCATCAAGAGATTAACACAAATCCACGTTAGACAAAAATTTATTTATTTTGTTACTCTTGAAGCCATAAAAAGCGAAAGTATGTGGGGCCTTGATTTGTGGAAACTGAGGCTAATAAGAGAAAAAATGTCGTATTTGGAATGTCCACTTGAAAGCCACGATCCTGTAAGAATAAAGCATTCTACTGACTTTGCGGTAGTCTCCATTTAAAAACCAAGACATGAGCGCGAGAGTGGTGACTGTGTACATGTGTGTATCTAGATGTGTGTTTCTGCATGTGTATATGTACAGGTGTGCATAATTCTGTGTGACTGTGCGCATGGCTTTGAGGATGAAGAGAAAGCTTATAATTTTTAAACAAAACATTTAATGTTAAAAATGCCAAAAACTAAAATGAAAAATTAAAGATTTGGGAATATCTGTGATAATATCTGTGATATTACCTCCAAAGAGGTAAAACTATCTTTAGATGTTTCCATTTTTCGGGTTTTACTTCCCTTTATTATCACAAATCTGTTTTCACTTTTGTGTTTATTATATGTTATGATTCAAATGTTAAATATTTTAATTGATGGTGAGCACGTGGCATGACATTCATAAACACAGCAATGTTTGTGGATGAATCAATGGCTTTGAGATGTCTGATGTTAGTGGATTACAGGATCTCTCTGTGTCTTTGATGTTTATCTAATTTTTTATAGCACCTCTATTGAAATATAATTCACATACCATAAAATTTCCCTTTACTGTATATAATTAAATGGTTTTTAGTAGATTCATAGAGTCATACAACCATCACTATTATCTAGTTTTAGAATATTTTCGTCACCCCCAAAAGAAACCTGGTATCTAGCAGTAGTCAATACCCATTTGCTGCCACCACCAGGTCCTGGAGACCATTAAGCTACTTTCTGACTCTATGGATTTCCCTATTCTGGATATCTCGTTTAAAAGGAATCATTTAATATGTGTTCTTTTGCAACTGGCTTCTATCGCTTAGCACGATATTGTCAAGGTTCATCCATGTCGAAGCACATATCAATGCTTCTTTCCTTTTTATGCTGAATAATATTCTATTTTATGTATATACTACATTTTGTTTATCTATTTATCTATTGATGGGCATTTGAGTTGGTCCTACGTTTTAGCTATTATGAGTAACGTTGGTATGAACATTGGTGTGCATGTTTTTGTGTGGACATATGTTTTTATTCCTATTGGGTATATACCTAGGAATGGAATTCCTGGATCATATGATAAATATATATTTAACACTTTGAGAAACTGCCCAAATGTTGTTAAAGCAGCTTCACTATTTTGTAATCCCATCAGCAATGCGTGAATGTGCCAATTTCTTCACAGCCTCTCCAACAGTGGTTATAGTCAGCCTTTTTATTTTATTCATGCTTCTGGGTTTAAAGTGGTATCTCATTTTGCTATTGATTTGCATTTCTCTGATAACTCGTGATACTGACTATAGTTTCATATGCTTATTGACCATTTGCATATCTTCTTTGAAGAAATGTCTATTCATATCCGTTGACTATTTTCTAATTGGGTTGTCTTTTTATTTTGAATTGTAAGAGTTCTTTATAAATGACGTAAATAAATCCCCTATTGTATACATAATTTGCAAACATTTTCTTTTATTCTTTAAATTTTCTTTTAATTTTTTTGATGGTGTCTTGTAAAGCACAAATGATTTTTTAAGATTCTTATGAAGTTCAACTTATCTCTTTTTCCTTATTTCACCTTTGCTTGGGTGTCATAACTAAGACACTATAGTCTAATACAAGATCACAGAATTTTGCTCCTGTATTTTTTTCTAGGAGTTTTATAGTTTTAGCACTTACACATTTAATTCTGTGATACATTTGGAGTTAATTTTTGTATATGATGTAAGGTTGAGGTCCAACTTCATTCTTGTGTGTGTGAATATTCAGTTGTCCCTTCACTGATTGTTGTATATTAATATGTAATATTAATACATTATACCTTATAATATTATAATGTACATATTATATAACTTGTCTTTATCTTTCCATTTTTGTTTTCTTTCAGAAAATTAATTTTTCAAACACATTATGTCTTTCTTCTGCTTTAAACTGTCTAATGTCTTTCCAATACACTTAAAAATATATGTGAATATCCTACTTTGTTCTACAAGGTCCTACATGACTCATTGGAAGTATTCATCTCTCCTCACAACATCTCAGGGCCTTTGCAGTTGTTGTTCTCTGTTCTAGAATGCCTATTTTGTATCTGATATTTCTCTAATGTGCACAATTTCCTCAAAATTAGTTACCCCCCAAAAAACACATTTGCTCTTTTTCCATGTTCAATCTTGCTGTCATGAAGTTTTTGCACCAAAAAAGAAATTCAACCAAAAATATTATTCTTTTCAGAAAAAAATCTAAATGTATTATAGCTGTACTAGTATAATTAGAAGTAATAATCTTCATAGGAGGAATATATAGTGTATCCAAAAAATCAAATATTTTTTAATTTAAATATGTCCATAAATTAGAAAGTATTTATGTTTTTCAAAAGTCCCAGACTAAAATCTGGTTATACACAGGCGTTTCTGGAAAATTCCTAAAACTAGAGGGACATATATGTTACAGGTAGATAGATATATAACTATAAACTTCCATATTTTTCTTTTTGGGGTATAATTCAGAATGTTAGTTAATACCTTTGAAGCCTTGAATTGAATGAAACATTTTTCTGAGTGATGTTTTTCACCTTTTTTCTTGGTAGAGTTTAAAAATTAACCTATTTTTATAATTACTGGCTGAGTCTTGCAGGAAAATTTTCATGACAGGTAGCTTAATATTTCAATAAGTACATGGAACTTTTGAATTACTTGGAAAATTATCATAATCAAGTTGAGTGACTTCAGAAAATGGAATAGTTATGAGGGATTAATTTCATATATACATTTTTATCTCTATGTAACCCACTTGTTAGCACAGATCCTCTAATCCTGTTCTTTCTAAGATTTCTGTATATTTCCCAGTGTTAACTTTCTTGTGGACATTTTGGTCTCAAGTTTCAGCTCTCATTAGGTATCCTTCTCAATCTTATCATACTTCCCATAACTGTTATGTTCTCTGTACATGCTGTTAATACAGATGGGTTACTCCATCCTTTGGCCTTTGGTTTTATAAAATGCCATTTATATCACGCAGTGGAGAGGTGAAGGGAGTTCACATTACAGTAATGAAAACAACTTGAAATTGAATACTTACCTTTTTAATTGAAGCCTGAAAACCATTTAGTTTTACTTGTGCTTTACGTTACTAAATCTCTCTCTCTCTTTTTTTCTGTTGCCTCTCTTTTCCTTGTTTATGCTCACCAAGACTCCAAAAACAGAAGAAGATAATGAAAATTAAAATAAAACGTTCCCATCTTGTTATAGAGAAAAGCAATCAATTCTCCCTACCACCACTTCTCAAGATCTGGGACTCTGCATGTTAAAAGCAAAACAAATACTGATAAAATAACACCCAGTTAAGGCCAGCCTGGTGGAATAGTGGTTAAGTTCATGTGCACCTCTTTGGTGGCCTGGGGTTTGCAGGCTAGGATCCTGGGCATGAACATACACACCACTCCTCAAAGCCATGCTGTGGTGTCATCCCACATACAAAATAGAGGAAGATTGGCAACAGATGTTAGCCCAGGGCCAATGTTCCCCACCAATAAATACATAAATAAATAAATAAATGAACAAAATAACACCTTATCATGTGCTCCCTAAGCACTGGGAGATGTGCTCCAGGTCTGACGCCTTACCCACAATGTCTGCAAAGGAAAGAGAGAGCTATGGAGGTGGTTGATGGCCCTTCCCTTCAAAAGGCACATAAGGCTATAGTTAATTGTGCTTTTAAATAAACAATTATATTTCTGTTATGAAAATTTCACTCTTTTGTTCTTATTTTACATTTTTTCTTAAACAGCAAAAAGCTTGTATTGAGATCTACGATTCACTTTGTAACTATTGACCAAAGATTAAGATACATTTATATGTTTATGTTTGGATAATAGCTCATTTCTGCCCTATTTTTGTTCCACCCTGAATTTTTGAATCTCCACATAAGGAACAAGAGAAAAACTCTCTTGCATGAATAAGTCTATGACAAAGTTATAAAGTTATTCTATTACTCTAGAATGACTAATAATATAGTACTCTCAGATGTTCATTTTGATAAAGATCATGACTATTTTGAAAATGTAAATTCACAGGAACCCAAGGATGACCTAAAGAGAGAAATAGAAAATGGTTTAGTAGACAGAGAGATGAATCTTCCCCTCTAACCTGATCCAGCAGGAAGATTTCATCTCCATGAACATCGACAGTAGGAATTCTTAACTTCACATTCACAAATGAATTTGGTTAATTTGCCATCCTACTAATAGCGTATGCAAATCTTAATCTTATGGCCATTTTATCTGAGATAAAGGCACATAGCTTTCAACATTTTTCAAATTATGGAATTAACTTTACAATGGTTCAAAAACATTAAAAAGATTAAGAACCACTGTTCTGAGAGAATGAGTCTTGTTATCAGGGGACCTAATGGAGAATTTCTCTTTAGGAGCAAAATACATCCAGAATGTAAGTAAGAAAACTCTAAATTACAAGTTCCAATTATTACTAGAGTACATTGATTTTATTTTTCACTCTTGGGATACATTTTAGTGAATTGGCAGATTTGTTTAGTAAAAGAATGTGAGTTGGTTTTAAACGATAGTTAATTATAAAATGAAGGAATAAGTTGCATCAATGTAATTATGTGACAGTGGATACTAATTTCAACTGCGTCAATGTCACTGTTCAAGCAGAGAATGGGTGAACACATATGAGGAGTATAGGTGGCATTCTGATTTTGGAAGACAGTTACACTAATGATCTTCAAGGCCTAATCTAAGTGTCAGATGCTCAGTAACCCCGGGAATGTAGACGAGCATCGAGAGGAACTGTTACAAGGAATATGCCTCATATTGTTGTGTTAGCACTGTTGAGTTGATTCCAACTTCTAGTGACCCTGTGTACAGCACAGTGGAACCCTGCATGGTCTTTTTGTGCTATCCTCCCATCTTCCAGTGCTGTATCAGTCAATGCTCTACTGCTATTCATAGGGTTTTCATGGCCATTTTTTTTCAGAAGTGGGTGGCCAGGTCCTTCTTCCTGATCTGTCTTAGTCTGGAAGCTCTGCTGAAACCTGTCCACCATGGGTGACCTTGCTGGTATTTGAAATACTGGTGGCGTAGCTTTCAGCATCACAGCGAGATGCAGTCACCAGAGTATGACGACCAACAGATGGGTGATGTGGTTCCCTGACTGGGAAGCAATCCTGGGTCACAGTGGTGAGAGCACTGACTGTTAACCACTAGACCACCAGGGCTGGCTATGTCTCATATTATGTTCCTCAAAGTTTTCCAGCAAGCAAACAGTTACTGTTCAAGGTAAATTAACAGATAAATAAGTAACTAGCAAAATTGATCTCATGCCATTTTAAATCTATGATCTCTTCACTAAGTAGTCATGCAATGTCACTGGCAAAAGTCCTAAAATGGCAAACATCATAAACATTCATCCTTAGGATGTTTCTAAATATTGAATTCACATTTAAGAATATATATGTTTACTATGAGTATTTGAAAAATAAACAAATACTCTGAATTTTTGAAAGACTTTTGATGTTCTGAACCATCTCAAACTTTTTATCAGAGTCCATGCCCTCAGCTTTGCCTCTCCTTCCATTATTCAGTGTGCATACCCTTGCTGTCTCTCCATAGTGAACTTTATCATTTCTTCTAGTTCAAGACTTTTGTTCTCCTCAGTCACCTTCTCTCAGGGGTGTTTATCTTTAGTCTTCAAAGCCTCCACTCTTTCATGTTCTAATTAATTTAGAGTTTTTCTTTAAGTTAATACACTGTCTTTCCAACACTTCTCTTCCTGGTTTTCTTACTCCACCTTTCCTAGAGTTCAGTATTCCTCTTAGATCTATAATTAAAATAACTTCTGAAATCACATCACCCAAAATGGCTTCTCCATCAAATTGAATAAATGTTGATGACTCCCCACTAATATGTTTCTCTTTTGATTTAACACCCCATTAAACTTATCCCTTATCATTCTACATAATTAAACTTTGTGCTAAGCAAGCTATATCATGCTCCCCTATTGCCATACAAAAGAAGTTTCATTCACCTTCCACATGAAAACCATTTTTATACACTTGCCAAGTGAGTTCCTCCTACTATAAGTAAAACTTCTCTAGTTATTTATGACTATCTTCATATTATCTGGTTTAAAGCCACTTCATTAATGATACATGCAACTGAATTGTTTTAGTGTTAGGTAGGGATTTTCAAAGCAGTACAGGCATTTCAGTGTCCTAAACATAGCATGTCCTTGAACATATTATGTCTACTTTTGAATAGATTGGAATTAACTATCCTCTTCTTCATCTCTGGTATATATTTCTATTGGCACATTGTGTGATACAATTGAGTATTCTATTGGTCATGCTGCATTATTGACCCATGCTCAATTTACTATGAGCTAAATTTCTTTTTACTTGGGCATCACAGAGAATGATTTTTTTGAATCCTGGATCTTTATGAAAACTATTTGTTATTTTTTCTACCTAGGCTTCAGTGATTTAAAAATTTGATGAACGTTTATATTATATCTTGCTTGAGTTGCTAAACTATTGAATATGTAGGGTTAATATCCAAGTACTGTGGCGCACTTCAGGAATTTCATTTGGGTCAACAAATTTCAATGTTCTAAAAATTATGAAAGACAGTAAGAACTACATTTTATGTTGTGACCCTGAATACATGCACGTATATTTAAATATTTATGTATACCTAAATTCAATTAAGTTTAATAACTTTTTTCTAGTATGAATTAATCACTGACGTTCTCTGTTCTATTTTGTCTTATTCTATTTCATTTTATGTAAATTACTGGTTGTTGCTCTCACTGTTAGTTAATCATCACTATGTGATAAAACATCCCCAAATCTTATTTATTCCCACTCATATATCCATGGTCATCTGGGATTCTGCTGATATACCTTGGACTCAGCTGAGCTTGACTCCAAACTCTATGTTCGGTTTAGTCTGTTCCTTACATCTCGGACCCTTCTTGAACCAGTGAGATAAACTAGGTATGTTCTATTCAAAGCAAAGGAAGAAATGCAAAATATGTGCTAGGTTATGAAAGTAGAGTAACTTAGGCATATTATTCTCATACCAATGTCAGAAGCTTAAAGGGCAAGTCCCGATTGCACAAAGCACCTTTCGCGTCTCTGTTTGTTTTCATCTGCTAATATCTTATTGACCAAAAGTCACATGGCTGAGCCCAAAATCTAGAATGTGGAGATACATTTTACTCATCATGAGCCCAAAGGAAACCACATAACTAAGCCCAACATCATGGAAACACATATATTGCCACTGTGGAGGTGTCCTAGAAGGAATATATCATCTCCATCAAAATATTTTCAGAACCCAATTGTGACTTGCTATCCATCCATTGATCAAGACTCTTTGAATATAATCATTCATCAAGTCACTAAACCATTTGATCATTTTTGTATTTAGATTTCAGCAATCCACCTGCATGAAGCAACGTGTTATATAATTTTTTTGAAGTCCAGATTTTCTAAATTTATTATAGTTCCTTGACATACTAACATCACCAATAAATAGAAATTAGGTCAACTTGACATATAATCAGGTAATTATTTTATAATTTAAAAATCGCTATATCTTCATCTGGTTATTTATGAACTCTCACTTGAATCATCCATTCTGCAGTTGTGTTCGGAAATAATATTAGACATTCGAGACTATAGACTACCCTTTACAGCAATGTGATATTTAGATTAAATATCACTTTTTCAAAAAGATAATTGCTGAATGCCCAAACTATATCTCCTTGTTCAGCTTTCTTAAT
The DNA here is from genome assembly GCF_041296265.1 of Equus caballus. Classification (NCBI taxonomy): domain Eukaryota; kingdom Metazoa; phylum Chordata; class Mammalia; order Perissodactyla; family Equidae; genus Equus; species Equus caballus. Next base: position 51,211,222 of record NC_091700.1, read on the forward strand.
AAATACAATGTTATCCTTTAAAAAACGTATTATAGACTGTAAATATATACATATACATAATGTATTAACATTTAGGGTAAAATTAGCTGTTATATTTGTTTATCTCAATTCTACATTATAAATTCTTAACACAGAGGCTAGAAGTTAGAAAGTACCCAATAAATGAGTAATGATCCAGATTATTGTTTTGAAAAATTGCTACATTGATACATTTCTAATAATCTACCTTGATTATGATTTCTGACGGTGGTTCAGTAAACGCCTTCACAAAATATATCATTACCTGTGAAAGGTATATGTACTAGGTAAATTGAATTAGAGTTATTATCTTAAAAATTTTGCTTACTTGCTTTTTGCTAGCACCGACATCGAGTCCATCCTTTTCAACTGGAAAATTAGTTATTGACAGGATCAAATAGGGATTTAATTGGAGTTGTATTTGTTGATCACTGAGGAAACCCTTTAGCACTGGTTTTCCAGATTGTACCTCAACCCTTAAACCTACTGGAAAACTTTGACAGGGGTGTTGTAAATTTTGATAAGCACATTGTTGTTGTTGTATATATAACATAAATGAACTCATGATCATATTGTCAAAGTTTAGCATGGTGATTGCTGTTGAAGGGATTTGGAGAATGTGATTTGAGAGCACTAGGTACAGATAATTTAGTACAGTCTGGAGAGTTTAGGCAAGGTATTTTATTGTCATTTATTGGAGCTGGTTCGTGAAGAATGAGTAGGGATTTTCAAAAGAAAGGAAAAGTAGGAAATTCTAGGAAAGAAGAATCATATGTACGAGGGTTGAGAGTAATCAGAGACCACGTATGATTGAAGGTATTAAGGTGTTTTTTGAGATAAGAATATGGATGAGTATATTATGAAGAAAAGTGAGGTGAAACAAGGCAAGGTAAAGGGCAGACAATGAATTAGCTTTATATTGAAGAGGTTAGAATATGACCCAAGGAAAATGGAAGTTAAAAATATTTTTTTGGTAACTTCATGAAACCACTAATTTTAAAGAAAAACCATTTATTTGAACACACGAAAATTCTGATATATTTGCTTAAAAAATCTATTTGTAGTCATAACCTTCAGTATATTCAAACTGGTACAACTCTGATTAATTTGCTTGATTATTAAGCAAGTTAAAAGTATTTTTTAATTAGAAAGTGACATGATCAATCTTGCTTCTTTGTAAAAGTACCTTGGTTATAGTATGTAAAAGTTGTTTGCAATCAAAGACAAGACAGAAGGTTTCTGAAATGATTCAAGTGGAATATTATTGGGATCCAAACAAAGAAGTAGAAGTAAATCTAAAAAGAGGAGAGAAGACTTTAGAGACATTTTTGATATACAGTCATGCACCACATAATGATGTTTTGGTCAACAATGGACCGCATATATGACAGTGGTCCCGTAAGCTTATCATCATAGAGCCTAGGTGTGTAGTAGGCTGTACCATCTAGGTTTGTGTAAGTACACTCTATGATGATTGCATGACAACGAAATCGCCTAATAATGCATTTATCAGAACAATATATCCCTGTCATTAAGCAATGCCTGACTGTATAACTGACATGACAGTGATCAATTGAATGTTGAGAGGAGAGAGAAGAAAAAGTAGAATATGATTAATTAAACTTAATGGAAGTTGATATCAACAAGCACAAAAATAGAGAAGGAAGAGGAAAAAAGGGAGAAAATAAATTTTGTTTTGAATACTATGTTTGATGTACATGCAATACATCCAGGTCTGTAGGAACCATTGGTTACTGGAAAAATTGATGTACAACTAGAAAGAGAAAAGGAAATGAAAATACAAATGTAGATTTGGGAATATCTTAAGAGGAAGGTAAAATAAACTATATAATCTAAGGAAACAGATATTTAAGGAGTATGAAATTAAAAAAGAGGCAGAAAAGCAACAATGACAATACAAGCAAATATAGAAAGACATATTAATAAGGGAGAGCATTTTAAGCTGTAGGAGATTATTTATAGTCTCCAATTTTGTGCAGATATCACATAGAATGCAGACTAAAATAGTAGCTTGGATTTAAACGTGAAGTCCTTGGTGATTTCAGCACAAACATTTTCAGTGGAGTCGTAGAGTAAGAAACCATAGTTGAGAAGTGAATGAGAGTTGTGGAAGTGGAGACAAGTTCACTACTGTTGCAAAATGTTCAATGTGTGAGGAAATAGAATGGTGGAAGGTGCTCTAACTTCTAATTTGTGCATGTGATGTGTGGAGCCAGTGGAGATAGAGACAAAGGAAGTAGAGATTACAGAACAATGTCTAAGTAAAGTCAGAAAGGAATGAAATTAACCTACACTTGGAAAGTCTAAATTTGAAGTTAATGAAATATTTTTTTTTTTCAGAATCAAAGATAGTATTGTAGCGCTCTAGGTAAATTTAGGTCTGGACAAGATTGATATCTGATTACCACTACTTTCTTAGTTACTTGAGCAAGATATATTTTACTGAAAGAATGTGATAATAGGGAAAACTGATTAAGAACATTTGGGATTGCCATACCAAAGTACAAAAGTAGGATGACAAAGAACAAATAAAAGATTGCTAAAAATCTTGGCATTTGGAGGGCCTCACAAGTTAGCTCACATTCTTGCTAGATATTTCCCCTATGCTATTATATTTTTACTCAGCACCACTTTAGAATCTGTCTTAGTAACGTCCACTTATACATTTTCTCTAACTAGACAAGCTAGTTAAGTTCCTATATTCGCCTACAATATGGTGCTCTTTTTGTGATCTTTCCCACCCTCACTTATTCTTTCCTAAACGTTCTCCTGAGACAATCTCTATTTCATTAAATGCATATATACATATTTTTTCTTGATCCACAGTGATATTTAATTTGTAACACACATACACACAAATACACATAATCCTCTTCCCCCCAGGTCTGATGTTTTGGAATAGGGAATACCATTCCATTGCCACATGTGAAGTCTGGATTCATTTATGCAACTTATAAGATCGCATTTATTTACTACTGTTATAATATTGGGGTACTGATTACTGCCCATAACCTGAGTTGACAAGTATTGTTCATTTTAGCCTCAAATTTTCTCTCATGTGAAGTATGGGGTCCTCTCCATCTTTTACCATTTTTCCCAGGTGATATGTTCTGTCTACCTTAATGCCAGGTTTTGGAACATATGTAGGTATTTTCTCTAGCCTCATTTACATTTGATTTAATACTACTTCTTATTTAGTTAACAATAGATACAGGCAAAACTGTTCTTCTCCATCTTCTTGAAAATCATTTGGTCCTTTCATCATTCTGATTATCTTAAATCATGGTCTAGAGATGCAAATCATGGTCATTGACATGACATGACATGGTCATTTTATAGGTATCCTATTCTCATCAAAACTCTAAGCAGCATTAAGTAGAGTCAACATTTGTACTCTTGAGTTTATCATTTTTTCAGTGACATATTCAGTGTCCCTGAAGTATGTTCCTGATGTTCTCAGTTTATTGTAAAACAGAATGGAAAATTTGTACCATTGTCCATGCTTCTTCATCTAGTTGGAATCCACTTATTCTCTTGCTTAAAAGACTTTTAACATTCCCGTCTTAATTCAAAATTTACCCCTCCCTAGCTCCTTAAAACCACTGCACATTCTGAAATACATTGTCAGTCACTATTCAAGTACATTTTACCCTTAAACTTTTCTCTGAGCACCCATTGCACATTTTTGCTGTGATGAAATCATGGCTCTTTCTTGGGTATACTGACTCAGCAGCAGCCCCTCAGTGGGGGCTGTTCTCATTTCCTCATCCCTCATACTAAAGACTCCAGAAACCAAGTAAGCAACCCCCCTTCTCTTCACTGTGTCTTCTAGACAATGCCTTCTTTGTCCACTAACATCTCCACCAGATTTGAAACTCACACAAACATACGATACCACCCCAAAACTATTTTGCTGCCAACATCTACAGACTCATGTGACCCCTTGATTCCTGGAATTTCTTTCCTCCTCTACCCACTTTAGTTTCTCTGTCTCACGGTCATACCTAGACCTTGCTTTCTCCTATATCTATACCTCATTATGATTTTCCATTGTTAGATTAACCTACTAATCTACTACTACTCCAAAATTTATTCCCTTTCAGTCTTATCTCATGAATATTTTCCCTTCTACTGTATTATTTTTAGTGGCATTTAAAAAAAACACTATAATTCCCCACATTTAAATTAGCCTTCCCTTCCAAACCCTTTCCAGTTACTGCTGTATTTCTTTGTTTCCTTTTATAGGAAAAATCCTCAAAAATGTTTGAGTTCTCAAAGAAGCATGTGCTAAGACAGGAGTAGAAGTGCAGATATTTATTTGGGAAAATGCTTGTAAATGATACATAGAGAGACAGCAAGAGTCTGCAAGAAGGGTCTTAGATGCTGATGATGGTGTGACCAATGTGAAAGGAGAGAGGGAAAAAAGAATTCTGTGCGAAGAACATTATAACTCACTGCAGTTCTAAGAAAATTTTGGCCTGGATGATGGAGAGTCCCAGAGTCAAAATTGCTTGTTAGAGAAATCTGGAGTCAGCAGCAAATATCCCAGTTCTAGTACCATTGCTGTGCTCAGTTGTTAGCTGGGAGAAGTCTGGAGGAAGTATGGTCTGGTTTGAACTTCAACATAGGTTAAAAGGTGCAGCAGGGTCCCACCCAGTAGCACAGAGGTTAAGTTTGCATGTTCCAATTCACAGGTCCGGGATTCCCCAGTTCAGATCCTGGGCACAGACCTATACTGTCTATCAGCCATGCTGTGGTAAGTGTCCCACATATAATATAGAGAAAGATGGGCACAGATGTTAGCTCAGGGCCAATCTTCCTTAGCAAAAAGAGGAATGGTGGTGGATATTAGCTCAGGGTTAATTTTCCTCAAAAATAAAAAAAGGTGCAAGATTGGAGCCTACCAATCAGCTATGGTCCCTTTAGTAGATTCTCTTGAAGGGACTTCTGAGCTATCACAATATCCAATATCTCATTTATTGAGTAGGAAGATCCATCTACCAACCCCAAGTGAGGATTCCAACCACGTGGAGTGCAAAAATCCTAATGCCATCCACAAGAAGTAGGAGCCTACTGTGTCTTCTATGGGTTGAGGGTCTCCAAAGAGGACAACACAAAAGGTGCTGGTTGTAATAATGCTTTACTCACAGAAAGGACAAAAAGATGCAGCAAGATCAACGTATGTGGTGTGTGTGGGTCTCTTATGGAGGTTCCTTCCTCCAAAAGGGCATAGGGGGAGGGAGGGACGATATACTGGTGTGGCTTCTAATAAAGAAGAAGAATCTGGGGCCAGGAAACTGCTCAGAACCCAACTTCCATGTAGGGGAATGTTCTAGGCTCAGGGCGTTGATTGGGCATTCCTGAAGAGAGGCAGCAAGTCATGCAATGGCTGCATACCCAACATCTTCCTTTCTTTTATTGTTTTTATTATTATTGTAAAAAATAAAATGACATAAAATTTACCATCTTAACCATTTTTAAGTGTAGTGTTAAGTATATTCATAGTTGTGAGACAGATTTCTATAACTTCTTCATCTTGTCAACCTGAAATTCTGTACCTACTAAACAACAACTCCCTTTTCCTGCCTCCTCAGGGCCCCTGACTACCACCATTCTATTTAGCGTCTCTGTAATTTTGACTACTCTAAGAACCTCATGTAAGTGGAATTATACAGTATCATCTTTTTGTGACTGGCTTATTTCACTTAGCATAATGTCCTCAACTTTCATCCAGGATGTAGCATGTGCCAAAATTTCCTTCCTTTTAAAGGCTAAACCATTCTACATTGTGTATATAATCATATTTTGGTTATACATTCATTCATTGGTGGACATTTGGGTTCTTCTACCTCTTGGCTATTGTGAATAGTGCTTCTATGAAGATGAATGTGCAAATATGTCTTTGAGACACTGCTTTCAATTCTTTGGAATATATATCCAGAAATGGGATTGCTGGACTATATGGTAGTTCTATTTTTAACATTTTCAGGAATTTCCATACTTTTCCATAGTGGTTGCACCATTTTATAATCCTGCCAATGGAGCACAAGGATTCCAATTTCTCCACATCCTCACTAGCACCTCTTATTTTCTGTTTTGGTGGTAGCTATCTTAATGAGTATGTAGTGATATCTCACAATTTCTGATTTGCATTTCTCTAATGAATAGTGAAGTTGAGCACCTTTTTATATGCTTGTTGGCCATTGTATATCATCTTTGAAGAAATGTCTATTCAAGTCTTTGCCCATTTTTTAATTTGGTTCTTTGAATTGTTGTCCTTGCATTATAGGAATTTTTTATACATCCTGAATATTAACAATCTTATTAGATATGTGACTTGCAAATATTTTACCCCATTTTCATAGGGTGCCTTTTCACTCTGTTGATTGAGTGCTTTGGGGCCCAGAAGTTGTTAAGTTTGATGTAGTCCCATTTGTCTCTATTTGCTTTTGTCACCTGTTCCTGTGGTGTCTTTCCAAAAAATCGTTGCCAAATCCAATGTCACGAAGATTTCCCCTAAATTTTCTTCTAGGAGTTTTATAGTTTTAGGTCTTACTTTCATATCCTTAATCCATTTTGGGTTAACTTTTACATATGGTACAAAATAAGGATCCAACTTCATTCTTGTGCATGTGGATATCCAATTTTCCCAGTACCAGTTTTTGAAGAAACTGTCCTTTACCCGTTGAGTGATCTTGGCACTCTGTCAAAGGTCATTTGACCATATATGTGTGGGTTTATTTCTGCACTCTCTGTTCTATCCCATTGGTCTATTGTGACTTCTTTCACCCACTGATTGTTAAAAAGTATGATATTTAATTTTCAGGTATTTATGGATTGTCCAGTTTTATTTGTGCCATTCATTTTTAGTTTCATTTCACTGTGATTGGAAAAGGCACTTTGCATGATTTCGGTCTTGTTGAATTTGTTAAGACTTGTTTTGTGGTCTAACGTTATAGCTATCCTGGAGAGTCTTCCATGTGCACTTGGGAAGAAGGCATATTCGTTGTTGGTGGTGCGTGTAATGTTCTGTATATGTCTGTTAAGTCCAGTTGGTCTATAGTATGGGTCAAATCCTCTGTTTCCTTATTGATATTCCCTCTGGTTGTTCTATTATTGAAAGTGGAATAGTGAAATATCCTGTGATTATTTTGTTGCTGTTTATTTCTCCCTTCAATTCTGTCGAAGTCTGATTCATATATTTAGGAGCTCTGAGGTTTTCTGTAAAATAGTTGTAATTTTTGTATCTTCTTGGTGAATTGACGCTTTTATTATTATATAATGTCCATTTTGTGGTGATATGCTTTGATTCCCTTTTCAGTTCCCTGGAAATTATAATGACACCAGAATAATATGAATAATTTGAGAAATATCTCCCCTAAATGCCTCTAAGAGGTTAGGGAATCATGTGTCTTAATTTGCTCAGTTAGCCTTGTTAAACAAAAATACTTCTCCATTCTCTTTTTAGGAATCCAAACTCTCTTTTAGATGCCAATCTGGGAGTTATTTCTCAACCTTAATCTGTAAATTCTAATTTTTAGTATTTGGGCTCCTATGTAGCCCAAAATAGTAAATTTTCAAAGTGAAAGAGAGGAAGAAGAGAACAGCAATTAAATCAGAAGGAAGATCACTTCTGAAAGCTTTATGAAGGATTTAAGCTTTTGAGGAACAGTAAGAGGGCTAGTGAGACTAGAATTTAGAAAAAGTCAGAGAGAGTAACGTAAAATTAAAGTGGGGAAGAACCAAAACATACAAGGCCCAACAGTGGGCCCAATAATAGACAAATATGGCCACCATTAATTCCATCCTGGTTTCTCCAGGCTAAGCCTGGTTTACACCTGTTGTCTTAACATAGTTATTTAGAAGTATTGTTTTTCACTCTCAAAAGTGTCTCAGTTTGTAAAGCATTTTTTTTTTTTTTTTTTGCTGATGGTCACAGATTTATTCTGATAGTTTTAAATGTATGAGGACCCATAGTGGTGAATGATTTTAACACCATTTCACATACAGGTAATAAGACTTAAGGTTTTCAGAATCCTGGCCAATGTCAAAAAGCTAATTAGTAGAGTTTAACATCCAATGTCTCTTTTCTCTACTCAGAAATATCTTTATTTTGACCCCAACACTCCAATGAAACTCCAAGGTCACAATGACATTCTCGTCATTAAATCCACTGATCTCTTTTACATTCTTATTAAAGTCTGGGTAGCATGTGACACTATGGTCCACTCTCAACAGTCACCTGCCCTTGACTTCCATGTTCCATATTGTTGGGTTCTACATTCTTGGCCAATGGAAAGAGCAAAAAGGAATAACTGTTGGACAGAAATCTTCCATGAGATAAGACAAAAAGAGTGATGTAGTATCTGGTTAATGAAGTTAAATGAATTCAGCTTCTTACAAATACGTTTACTGTTTCTTTGGTAAAGGATTGAGAAGTGTCCATTGTGTTTAGTGGACATAACAATATTTCGTCTACAGGAATTTTAGTGCAGTCAGGGGGAGAGGTAATTCCGATTTCTGTGGACTGCAGAATGCATGGATACTGAGTATATGAAGACCACAAAATAGAAAATCTCTTTCAAATTGGCTTTGCAGAAAAGTAAAAAGGTTGGTAGCAGGAGAGTAAGATATTGAAAGAGGGAAAACAAAAAAGATAGATCCAGAGACAGATTACTGGATTTGGTGTATAGATGCTGATGTAAGTTCTATCTGATAGCATTTATTTTCTCTGAGAAACAAGCATCATTTCAGAGAATAAGATGAGCAAGGTCAGGGGGTCAGGATTTCAGAGTTGGTTTGAAATAGTGATTGCAGAAGGGAGAAAGGACAGCAATAGAGACTTATTAGAATTATTAGTTGATGCTGCCGATCATGACTTTAGAGTGTTACACATCTACCCAGTGTTGCCCTAGACTCTAGCTGTTTTGAGAACAGATATAAAGATGACGCATGGTGGAGAAGCAATCCAGAGTTAGCATTTTGCCAGTCAGGTACTATAGAAGGAAATAAAAGGCAAGAAAGTTTAGCATACTAGCTTATATTTTATGTATTTATTAGACTGAAGAATATATTAATGTTCTCTGTGTGTCTTAGGTGACCCTATATCACTTTATCATGAGCATTTTCACGTATAGCTTCATGCAACAAAGTACCCTAAAATAGATACCATTAGCTTCCAGGGTTGAAGTTAGTCCAGTAGGGACTCTGTTACTGGAAAGCCATTCACTTTAATGCCACACTCCGAGGCGTCCTCACTTATGTTCCTCCGAGTCACACTCTCCTGATTAGGCAGTAGATTAACTCTTCGTCTTCCTAGAGAGGAGACAGAGAGTCTGAAGGAATTAGGTATTGTACCTTTATACGTACAGGTGAATTTGTTGATGGAAAAAAGGATGAGGAGACTTACAAGGCACAACTTAGAGAGAGCAGGGGAGCGCAAAGGCATTAGAAGAGATGTGCATGTGGCTGAAAATAAAATTTGTCATGCCTGCAAAGGCATATTCATTCAAGGGAATCAAACAACATCTAGTCTGTGTATAAATAACATTGAGAAATTAATTTGTTTGTGATAAATGCTTTCTAGTTTTATTTTAATGGCACATATTCAAAGTAAATCTATTGCCATAATTCATCTTATCTACAAACAGCACAGAACAGAATTAGTTAAATGTTTTTTACTTGCTCTTTTTAAGGACATTTTGTACTCTGAAATGTGCTATGAACATTCCTGAGACACTAATTCTTTTCTTAGTGAAATGAACATTTTAAGTGCGTGATTAATATATTGCAAATGCTTTAGAAGTTTGAAAGAGTATTTCAAAAAGTATCCATATATTTTTATTTTCTTACTGAATTTAACAATAGTTAATAATTTCAAAGTAGAAATTTCTTTGACCATGTTGCTGTCTTGCATACATTTTATCTAGTATACCAGATTGCCAAATACTTACACATTATTGTACTTTAATGAGAAGAACCATGGAGGAAAAAATACATTATTAGTAAAAAAGAAAATAGACCCAAAACTTGAACTTAAAGTCTGAAAGAATCTGCCTTGCTTTTGAGTTGATTGAATCATGCAAAATAAATTATTCTGAGCTTGCATTCGGTTTGTTTTCTAAATTATGTAAAACTTGGCCTTTCATTAAGAAAAGTCCTATTATTAATTTTTTAAAATTTCTTGTTACTTTTATTGAAAAATCCTTTGAGAATAATATAAATCAACTTTTCATATCTTTATCATAAATGTGTGTGTGCATGTTGTGATTTCAGCAACATATTTCTCAATCTTTTAAATGAGAGTTTTTGGGTAAGATAATATTATGTTTATGGGTTTGTGTCTAGGTTACAGGAGTAGTTTTGCAAGCAATTGCTATCAAGCTTTTATCCTTCAGTTTTTTAAAATACACCAGGTAGTACCATTTCTTTTATATAATTGGGAAAATATCTGTCGGTTTTCAGTCAGATTTCATGTGTTATTCAGTATGTGACCGTAAGAGTGGGTAGCTGAAGAGGAGAGGAGGACAAGTTTGTTGGGTGAACAAAATGCCCATGCTATTAGCCAGCTCATCACCTAGTGGGACAAAAGGACTACTGGAAGGAATAGGGACGAGGAAGCAAAATCATGGGTTAAAATACTTAGGAAATAGAAGAGTAAACAGAGGTTAACCAGTTGAAGTCAGGAAGAAACCAGATGTCATGGGATCACAGGGAATTTTTTTTTCAATGAAAAGAAATGATTTGTAAATTTCAAAAGGGAACTGGAAGGAAAATACCAAACTTCTTTTCCAGAAACACATGAGTCATGAGAGGAATATAGACTTTCACTTGAGAGGGCTATAGGGGCAATAGTTTCACCGGATATAATCAGGTTTCATTTCAGGAAGTAAAGGAAATGTTTGAACAAGAGGTTAAATGTAGAAGACTTTTCAGATTACAGGGCAAAAATCTCAAGAAATTTGCAAGGAAGGAAGGAGATAGCGAATTTTCAAAGTACGGGACATGTTCAGAGTTGTATAGGAATAAGCATACTATGATGATGAACTTATGAGGTGAGGAGACAAGTCTGTTGAATGCTCAGTGCCTGTTACAAAGTCTAGCATAAAACTGGTACTTGTAAATATTTGTTGATACAAATCAAGCACATAAGCAACACAATTTGCCTTCCTAATATTTTGACTGCCAACTATTAAAAATCCAGTGACAAAATGCTTTGAAATACTTAAGTAAATAAGTGGTTCTTGTTCATCATTTATAGGGAGTTCTTTCTTTAGAGCAAACTAAATGATTTATTCAATTTGAATAATATCTAAGTTTTGTTTAGGTTTTGGAGTTGAATTTTCATTGTAAAATCTACCCAAACCAGTTGGTATGAAATTGTTCCTAGCTTATGAGTATAATATTAAATTGTTGACATAAATATTGAGAGAAATCTGAATCTGAGACGGAGGAAGCAACTTTATTCACACAGATACTCACTGGCAAAAACCACTATTTGATAAAATTTGAATCATCATTACAGGAAGGCGGTCTTACCCTTAGTTGATCAATCAAAATGTGTTATGATCACAGTGAAGTACTGGAATTTATTTAAATGTGTGTGCTCATGATACAGGTACAGACAACCACTAACTGTAATTGCTGTAACATTATGGATAGCAAAACAATAAATATTTAAAGTGCTACATAAGCAGACAGAAGCCAGCACAAATCACAGAAAGTATCTTTATGCCATTATTCCAGATTAGAGATAAAGTCAAATAATGACTTATTTAATATTAATAACAACTATAGATGACATGAAGAATAAATATTTAAAGCCCTGTCAAATCTATTCTTATATCTTAAGCTTTGTTGACAGCATCATTTTGAAATTTGCTTTACAGTAGCTAGGTTCCATGTTCATCTCGTTGATATCTTCTAATTTATAGTCAACACATTTAATTATTAACAGAACTTCAAATGAATTTTACTGAATTCCTTAACTTACAGGAAAGCCAAGAAATGATAAGATTTGAGTCCATGTCTGCTAATGCTCTGTTCAGTGTTTTTAAAGTCCTCCTTTATTTCAATTCAATTCCATATGTTGAACTCTTAAGCTCTTTCATTTGACAAAGATGAAAGAGGCAGGCAGTAATCTGTTCTGAAGATGTTTAAAAGTAAGGAAGGATAAAGTGAGACAATACATGTATTATTAAATTTTGGAATAAGGTGGCTTTTAAGAAAAGACTAAAGCAAATATATCCAAAGTTTGAAGTACATGCAATCATATTAAATTAGGAGTGTCAGGAAAGACATCAGTGGTTGTGATTGAAAGCTGCCTTCTGTGATGGATGGGACTTAATCATGAGTGTGTTTCAGATAGCGGAGTAATAAGACCAATGGCAGGAAGGAGGGGAGAGGTTAAGAGGAGAATTTTGCAGGAACATGAAGACTAGATCACATTGAAGGTTAAAAGAATGACTTGGCATGAGGCCGTAAAGAAATTTGGGGCAATATTTGGAAGTTAAAAATATTTGGAATATATTTAGGAATTAAAATATGACTAGTATGTAGGATAGGTTCCAGTTGGGACTTAAAGGTCTGTGAAATTGTTGAGTCTATTTAAGTGTTCCATGAAATAGGTAATGAAGTCGGAACTAGAGTAAATGCAGAGAGAATAATAAGGAGAGGTCAATTGAAATACTTAGAGGAAAATAACAAATGAATTATAAATATTACATTTATTATTTAATACACATTTATGTATGTCATATGTAGTTATTTATTTTTTATAATTGCTTAGAAATCAAAGTAATATAAAATGAATATGTCAAGAACGTTTCTCCCACACATGCCTCTGTCCATCCACTTATCTTTGCACAAATCATCATTTTTATTACCTCATGTGAATAATTTAGTGTTTCTGCCAATATGAGCAAACAAGATTATGCATATCCTTATTTTCCTTACTTTCTTATACAAATGAGATCATGCTCTATACACTACTCTGCCCAATAACTACTTGATGTTTTTTGAATATCTCTCCATTTACATATACAGAAGTCTTTCTTGTTCTTTAATTAATTAATTTATTTATTTACAGTGCTGTGTGTCATTGTGTGGCTTGTTTAACCTGTCTCTTATGGATGGATATATTTGTTCAATTTCTAATCATGCTGAAATGAGTATAACTGTACATACCACATTGTGTAGCAGTGTAGGTATACCTCTAGAATATTTTTCCTGAAGGGAGGTTGGTGAGTTCAGAACAGATGCATTTCTAATTTTCATAGCTAGTGGCAAATTACTCCTCTTAAGAGTCACATCGCTTTACACTCCCACTAACAATATATGAGAGAGCTTCTATCCCAGTCAGCAGAGGAAGGTGACAAACTTTTGGTGGCTGCTATATGAGGAGTAAGAAAGACTAGATCACCATAGAGCTAACTTTCATCTCCCTTATTTTGACTGAGGACAATTCTCTTCTCATATGTCTTGGAAGTGATTTATATCGCTTTTTCTGTGATCTATTGATTCAGTCCTTTGTCCATTTATTGCTTTTTTCTCTTAATTTTTTACAAGCTCTTTATATCAGCTAGACTATCCATTTTTCTGTGATTTGAGATGCAGATATTTGCACTGGTATATCATTTGCCTTTACCATCTAAGCTATTTATATGTAGTCAACTTTATCAAATTTTTATTGCTTTCCAGATATGTAGTCAGAATTAAGAAGGCGTCCTAATTTATAATAGAATACCCTAGTATTTTATTCTAGTAATTGTATGTTTAGTATTTGAAACTTTTATCCATTTGGCCTTTATCTTGGTCTACTGTGTGAAGTATCAATCCAATTTTATCATTTTCCAGAGAGCTACTTGGTTTTCAGACACCACAATAAAGAACACATTATTCCACTGCTCAGAGTTGCCACTTTATAACATTCTAAGGTCCTATGTATATTTGCGTCTGTTTCAGGATTTTCTGTTCTGCATTGTCCCAGTATCACACTCCTTTAATTAATGAGGCTTTACAGTTAGCTGTAATAGGGCTCAAGGCCTTTTTCCCTCAGTTTTCCTGGATTTCTTCGCTGTTTATGCTGTCCATGTGAATTTGCCAACCACTTCGTCTAGTTACAAAAAAGTTTACTGATATTTTTATTAGAATCACATGTAAGTTATAAATTAACTTAGGAAGATGACGTATTTGTGATGTTGAATTTTCCATTCCCAGAACATGGAATGCATGTCTATTTGTTCAAGTTTTCTTTTGTGTCCTTCAAAAGTGTTTTAGAATTTCCCTCATATCATTATACATGTTTTATTACGGTTTTTTTCCCTAGATGTTTTAACTCTTTGGTTACTTTGCAAATGGGTTCTTCTCTCCCACTGTGTCTTATAATTAGTTGCTATTTGTTGTCATGAAAGCCGTTTTTTCTCACATTAATTTTATATCCAGCTACATTGTTATATTGTTTTATTGTGGATAGAAACTTTCAATTTCATTATATTCAGTTTTCATTATCAACTGCCAAATAGTGTTAGTTTTCCCTCCTGTTTCTAAATCTTATATGTCTAATTTTTTCTCTTGTCCTGTTGTGTGCAAATATTGCCAGAATACTTTAAAAAAGTACTGGAGGTGGTATGCCTCTTTATGGTTTTCCTGACTTTAGTGGGAATGCCTCCATTGTACCCTCATTATGTGCAATATGGGGTTTTGTAGTAAGTTACTTTGTGGTATAAATAAATAAATACATACCTATGTGTGTGTACATGTGTATGTATAATGCTAACAAAGTGTCCTTCAACACAATTCTTACCATATTTATTCACAAAGGGCTTTAAGTTTGGTCAAGCACCTTTCAGCCTCTTTGAAGATTATTATACAACTTTCCTTAGGGTTATTAATATGAATAATTTTACTAACTTACTAATATTGGGCCATCCATACAAGTGTGCAATGTACATGCCTATGGTGCGCTATTATTAGATGTGCTTCTGTATTGTTTACTCATGTTTTATTTTGGATCATTGACTTGATACTTATAAGTTAATATCAATTTATTTGATTTTCTTTATTTGTACAGTCTTCATTATTCTTCCTTACCAGTGTTTCACTTGCGTCCCTAAAATAATTTGAGATTTTTCTTCTTTTATATGCTTTGAGACAATAAAGTAAAATTAAAATTAAGTAGTATTCTTTAATAGTCTTGTTGAATTCTTTATCAAATTTCCTGAGCCTGATGCATTGGTTGGGGTGGAGGGGGGCCTTTTTTGTACTTGTTCATTTCTTTCTTGGAAATTGGAGTCGTTTTGATAAAATTTATTTTTCTTGAAATTTATTATTTCATTGGTTTTTTAAAATTTTATTTTTATAGAGTTGCATAAGTGAATTCATATATTTTATATATCTCCTTTCCCATATTTATTTCTTCATATTTGGTTAATTTTAATTTTTCTTGATTATGCTGTGTTAAATTTGTTTAATTATTTTTAAAGAAACAACTTTTTTGTTATTTTGTTCTGGTGATTTTTTTCTATAACTAACTAAATTCTGCTTTTATCTTTATTAAGTTCTTTATTTTGTTTTCTTTTAGTTCAATTTATCCGTGTTTTTCTATCTAAAAGTTAGATATTTGCTATATTTAATTGATTTTTTAGTTTAAGGTTACAAATTTTCCTCTGAGCATGCTTTTAGCTCAAAATATTGATTCCATAAGTCTGTATATGTTCAGTTTTTATTATAATTGCTAGAAATGTTGCTAAATATTTATTTTAATAACACACTGTTTTGTAATACATTCGCGTGTAAAGAACTTTGAAAACTTTTAGTTTCTGCTTTATTATTTATTTAAATATGTTTGGTAGAAGCAGCCCTTAGAGAATTTCATTGAATTTTGGCTTCAATTCTTTCTAGCAAAAGATTTTGTTTTCTGTGGAATTTCAATAACTTATTTGAGTTGCAAGTTTCACCGAAATATATTTTCTAACAGTACCTCATCATGTGGTCTAGATGAGTTAATGATCTCTCTGCATCTTAGTTTCCTCATCTGCTAAATGGAATTGCTAACAGTAACTATTACAGAAAGTGAGAATAAACACAAACTCATACACATATACAGACATGTATTCACATATAAATATTCTCTATCTAGCTATCCACCCATCTATGTATCTGTCTATTAGATATCTTCATAAAATGTCTGGCATTTAGTGATCACATGATAAATGGCTCTAATTGCTGTTGCTGTCATTGTCATCATCAACAGCATCATTATTATATAGTCTGCCTGTTGATTAAAATATTTTCACTAATGTTTAATTTCCCTTTTTATGAGCATCTCAATTATTAAGAAAATGATCAAATTACTTGAATTAATTTTTACTATGATCTATATTTTTAAAAACTGAGATTTCACATTTTCAAAAACTCTGTGGTCATTTGAGCATTTGAATTGCACATTCTGAATTTTTTTTTTTTTTGAGGAATATTCACCCTGAGCTAACATCTGTTGCCAATCTTCCTTTTCTTTGCTTGAGGAAGACTAGCCCTGAGCTATCATCCATGCCAATCTTCCTCTATTTTGTATGTGGGATGCCTCCATGGCATGGCTGATGAGAGGAGCAGGTCGGTGCCAGGAGCCAAATCTGCGAACCCAGGCCACCAAAGCAGAGCACACAGAAGTTTAACCACTCGGCCATGGGGCCAGCACCCTGAATTTTTTAATGACTTTTCAATTTCATATTTTTATTCTTACAAAACAGTGCTGTGAAGAAATACAAGCTATACTTTCTTCTTCTGAAATTCGATGTTTTTATGATATGAGTAACCTAGTGGTTTTAGTCTCCTTCTGCCAAAATTGTCAAGGTGCATGAAATCTAGTACTACAAAATCAACATTTTTTACAAAATGTAAACGATTTTGTTTCAAAAGAACTATCTGCCTTGGATGATTGTTTCATAGATCTAAAAAAATTTCATATCAGTTATGTCACTCAGATAGATGGCAATGTATCAAATATTTCTTCAGGCCTTCAGCAAGCCTCCTGTTTACAGATGGCTCCCTAGGGATTGGTTCTATGAAGCCAGAATAATCTTCAAGAATATAGCAAAGTCACATAACAACAAAAGTTTGGAAGAAGAAAAGTTGGCCAGAAAAACAACCAAAAAATTTCAGAAGGTAAGAAATTCACAAGAAGAACACAGTCCCAATGCATGACAGAATGTTTAGTTCTGTTTTGGACTGTCTAACTCAGAAACGTGTTAATGGACAACGGAATTTACCAAAGTCTAATGAGAGAATGTTTCATGTTTTGAAATTGCCTGGATATATTTATGTTTTAAGACATAATTTGGGCACTGAAATCAATATCTGAATATTGTAAGTGTGGTGTGAATGAAATTGAATAAAGCTTTTTATTATGAATTTGTTGTACGTCTTGTAATTGTTCTGTTAGAATCTATAGCCCATCTTTGGGGACTATCACGTATTCATAGTGCACATATAGATATGTAAGTGAAAATATGGGGTATGTAATAACAGTAAATAAAGATTTAAAAAGTAATGGAAGAAAAATGGCATTCATACTAATAAAGAAGTTATGTTGGGCTAAATTGCACACACTGTCAGGAAAATTAGATTTAAAATACAGGTTGACTGATTGGCCCCCCTTATTTTTATAACTTGAGCCATAATGATAAAAATTTTAAAAAACAAGGAAACATCATTTGTGTGTTTTTAAGGTCCACACGGAAATAAGTGCTGAGAATGCCAAAAAAAATTCTAGCTTCCAAAAACATCAGCTTAAAAGATAAATATATATTTGCACATCCATTTAAATTCAATAACAAAAATACTATAGTTGAGAAAACGATCATTTCCAACCATGTGATTATAATTACTTCAATAATATTTTGCTTGTAGGGCCAAATTTTGGCCGGATGCGCAGCTCTGAGCCTGAAAAGCCACAGAGATATGGAATGTGTATTGCATGGGTAATCAGGACATTTCTCTAGGTCCTGGGAAAACAGAGCACCCTAACTGACGTTTTTTTCTATATTGGCGTTATATTTTTAAAGAGATATTGACAATCTGAGGTGTGTCCAGAAAAGGGTGATCTAGAAGGTAATATTTTGCAATATGAGGAAAAAAACAAACCAAACCAAACCAAAGTGCTAGAAATGTTTTAAACGGGAACATTTAAAAGTGGTCTTAATAAATCACATGAAATAATTTTACATCTGCAGAAAAGTACATTTTATATAAAAGAGGAGATCTTACATAAATGGATGGGAATTAGCGAGAAGCTAGTGTTAGTTCAATGTGAGGACCACTAAGAAATGTGGGTAAAACAAAGTACTGAATTCTCTGCCAACAAACGTTCAACCAGGTATCAGATGAATGAGATTCCTAAGTTAAGACAGAAGTTGGAATAGATTCTTCCATGCATGCATGCATTTGTTCATTTGCTTTTTCTTTTAACAAATAGCATCTCAATCTGCTATCTTATTTGTCTTCTGCTCTACAGATTGTATAATTCTTCTAAATATTTTACATATAAAAGACAGAGTAGCAGTCTGAATCACACTAAAAGCAAAGTAAGGATCTATAGCATTTGCTCTGTTACTGTTTTTGTTTTTTTATGTTTTATATTATTTTATGTTTTAAAGGATGTTCCTGGAATAAGAACTCTTATTTTCCTATTTCATGAGAAGCTTTTAATATTTTAAGAGACTTTAGCAATTTTAAGGAAGCAATAGGATGAACAGTATAAGAATCACTTGAGTCAAGTCATTAAATACAGCCTGGGATGCCAAAAGATTGCACAAATTCAATATCCAAAAGAGTATGACCTAAAAGATGAGCACATAGAGCCATGAGAAATACAGTTCCCAAGTTGGCAGATGAAAATTAGGATTACTGTCATCATTAATTTTTAGAACACTTGATGTCTCTGAAGTAGTTTTCAATCCTTTATTGGTTATTTTTTTCACTCATGATTCCATTTTAAGTGGATCGTTGTCATTATTTCACCAATGAGAAAACCATCAAGAGGAAGAGTCAATAATTTATTACATCCTACAACAAATGAGCCACAGAAGAACGATTTAGACACTGATTTTATTTCCTCTGCTTTTTGAAGTCTCACCTTGTTTCGGTTGGTTAGACCACTGGATATAACTACAATCATGCACCATGTGACATTTCAGTCAACAGTGGACTGCATATCTGATGGTGGTCCCATAAGATTAGTATCGTGTAGCCTAGGTGTATAGTAGGCTGTACGATCTAGGTTTGTGTAAGAACTGTAAAGGAGGAATAAATTTTCTTTACCTTTCTAGGTTCTTCTAGCTGGTCTAAGAATTAGTGACATGAGACAGATTAATAGGAGAAAAACAAACAATAGTTTAAAAATATGTATATATAGGAGAAACCCAGGAAAACAAACTAACTCACCAAAACGACTGAAGCCCTCACTTTAAATACCTTCCTCAGCTAGACATGAAAGAAGATGGGTGTGGTGGAGAGTCAGGAAGTTCAAAGGGAAGGAAGGCAATTCACAGGTAAGTGGAAAGGAGCAAACGTTTGGAAAAGAAATGTTTGTTTGGCAACACAGAAACGAAGAACAGAGGAGAAACCAACAAACAGACTTTTCTAGGTTCCTCCCTTCTACCACTCAATTCATGCTATGCTAAGGTGATCACTTATTTCCTGAGACAGGAATTTTTTATCTGAATTTTTTTAGGTAGTTAAGGCAGTGGTAACAAGAAAAAACTTCTGAGTCTGTTTTATAAAAATAGTTATCCTAAAATAATCCTCATATTAAAGAGATACATTTTGGGGTGACAAATTTTGCTCCCCTTTGGTACACTCTATAATGTTCACACAAGGATATTGCCCAATGGCACATTTCACAGAATGCATCATCATTGTTAAGCGATGCATGACTGTAGACAGAAAAAAGAATTATTATGTAACGTGAAGAAATTTGTTTCAACTAAAGGTGAAGCTATAACCAGTCATGTATAATCCCTAGAGAACATAAGAGCATTAGCCTAACTATTGTACATAAAATTATTTGGGCCATCATAATATTTTTGAAAAACTCAAAGAAACTTAAAATTCAACTTCCCACCCTTCCAAACAGAATTTTTTCAATTTGAGAAGAGGATGTTTGTATATTGTGGCCATGTGCAGACTCAAATTTGGGTTAAGTCTAGATAATGAGGTGTAGAAGCTGGAAAGGCATTGAGTAATTACTGAGCTACAGAGAGTTACAGGGAGTTTTAGCAGAGCTGTTGATTCTGAATGAATTTTATCTTTTTGTTGAAAGCTTGAACTATCTCTAACTGTGTGCCTTTAGGTATGTTCTTTTTTTCTTTTGGTGAGGAAGATTGTCCCTGAGCTAACATCTGTGCCAGTCTTCCTCTATTTTGTATGTGGGATGCCACCACTGCATGGCTTGATGAGTAGTGTGTAGGTCTATGCCCAGGATCTGAACCCACAAAACCCAGGCTGCCAATGCAGAGCATGCAAACTTAACCAATATACCACCAAGTCAGCCCCTAGGTAAATTCTTAATGTCTCTTTTTCTTGGTTTTCTTATCTGTAAAATAGAGAATGACAGCTGTTCACAACTGTTTTTTCTTTGTGAGAATTAAATGAAATAATTCACTTCAAGCACTATGCAGGATAGCGAACCCATAGTAATCCCTTAGTAATTATAAGGCATTATTTTAATCATTATTTTGTGTCAGTTTTTAAAATAGAACTTTTTGTAGCATAGATTTTTAACTGAAACTAAATAGTGTTTCAGTATAAATAAAATACCATATAATTATGTGTGCTAGGCAGAGTTTCTAAAATGGTCCCTCAATGTTGTACAGATGTTTTGTTTCCAAAACTTGTAATTATGATGTTATCACTCCTATGATCATGCTGTTATATGGTTCAGTTGACTTTAAGAAGAGACCATTATTCTGGGTTTTCTGGGGAGGCCAAAGGTAATTACAGGAGCGCTCGAAAGTGGAGAGGTTTCTTATGATGTCAGAAGAAGTCAGAAAGGTTTGAAGTTTGAGAACTCGGTGTGCCATTGCTGCTTTGAAGATGGAAGAGTCGTGTAAGAAGGAAGGTGTACAGAGTCCAGGGGTAGAAAGAAGACCTCAGTTAACAGCCAGCCAGGAACGGGGGACCTCAGTCCTACAACTGCAAGGGAATGAATTCTGTCAACAATCTGAATGAACTTGAAAGTTGAGTCTTCCCAGGGCCTCACACAGTCAACACCTTGATTTCAACTTTGTAATACCTGAAAGAGATGACCCATCTGAGCCCAGCCAGACTTCTGACCCAAAGATAATAAATAACTGTCATTTTAAATCGCTGTTTGTGGAAATATGTTACACATCAACAGAAATCTAATGCGCCATGCTATGCTTATTTTGTTAACATACAACTTTTTTGACACCAAAAAAAACTCAAGATCAAATAGATTTAATGTAAATATTTAATTTAGTAATTGGATGTGAATAAAAGTCATCTAAGTTTAATAATATTAGATTTTAGAGTGCAAAGAGATTTTAAGGAACATACAGTCTAGGAGGAAGAAAATGTAATCATAAAGAATAAATAATTTGCCTTGGCTTAATGATTTGCACCCTGTGGGATCTATAACCATATGCTCTTAAAGGATCATTAAAAGGGGTCTGCAATATATGTTCATCAAATATCCTATTGAATATATGAAATAATTGTATTCTGTAACTATTTGTACATGGTCTTTCTATTATTCACATGCAGTCTACCAAATGAATCAATTTTATATTTTCATCATTCATATTCTTGTTTAAGCTCTGCTGAATTTGCACAACTCTCATGTGGGGCAAAAGATCTCATAGCTGCAAACTGAAGCCCTACTCTATGCCAAATATTGGCTAGTCATGCAGTGGCATAATTAGCTAGATCTCCTAACTCCAAAGTCCTATGCACTCCACTGTAGTCCACTATACTATAGTGCCTCTTTTGTCCACATTTTATATTACAGAGCAGGTCTGAGGTCTGTTTTATTATCTTTGTATTCTGTTTAATGAAGCATCATGATTGGTTAGAACCACCCTATCAATCTCCTTAGAGATACTCCTGATTAATGTCAAAGCAAAAATTGCAGCGGACAAATTAAACAGGAAAGGAAGACTTTATTTAAGACTATTGCAATATGGGAGAGAGATTGAACTTAGCTTCACTAAAACAAAGGGCTGGAGAGTTTGAAGAGCTTGGCCGGGAGGGGATTGTAGGCCATCTGTGTTTGCTTATTGGCTGTATTCAAAGGAAAAATCACTTTTCTATATCTTTTGACAGGAGGTAGTTTTACAATTGGAACAAGGCATCCTCAGAAGTCAGGCTCCTACCCTCCCACAGAGACTGGGCAATTGGGACTCTATCTTCCTTGATGATTACGTTTCAAAGGATGGCTCCCATGTCCTTGAGAAAGTCATGGTGCATTGTAAAATTGGCAAGAGGCTTTCACAAATATTTACATCTGGAAAGGGCAGAGAAAGAGTTTTCAAGTTTTCTAAATTAAATGCTCTAAGAAAAAGGTCAGGGACCCTGACTCACTAAGAAGGTTGTGTTCAGTTTGATCAAGCTGAGATGAACAGTCAGACTATTTTGACCACTGCTACAACTTTTGACCCACTCTATCTTTTCAAAACACTTAATTCCTCAAATAATAGATATAAATATACACGCGAGTAATGCAGTTTTGCATGGACTAATTCAAACAGATAGAATGAACAATAGACAAAATAATGGGCTATCATATTAATAAATAAATGTTAAAAACTCTTCTAATTCAGAAACAGACAACTTTTCTGCAAATGCTTTCTTTATGTAGGAATTATGATAAGACAAAAAAAAAAAACCTCTCACCATTATCAAACAAATGTTTTGAACGTTAGTTTTGGACACTTCAGGGACTACCATTTTTACTGACTTAACTTTTTTCTCAAGTTTAGTTAAACACAAGAACCTTAAAATGTAGAGAGCTGTAACAAACCAGATGAGAGGAGAGAGGGTATAATGAAATACAAAACGGAGAGCTTTGCTGATGAGTATCTCTAGAGTGAGTGAGTAAAGGTTTGGAGAACTGTCTTGCCTCCATCCCAATTATCCAATTATTTCTTTATAATAGTAGACCATAAACTTCTGTGCTGATTCACCAGATAAAAGACCAAAAGACGTGGTTTTGAGTCCAAGTATTTCCTCTTATGAGCTAACGTTGTCATTAGACCTCTTTAGACCTTAGGTTCCTTGTAAAACTGGAGTTATATCATGTTTATCTTAATGATTGAGTGGGATTTCTTAGAATAGTGTTCAATTGCCTAGAATAGTGCCAGCATATATTGTTAATTAATAACAATTATCATTATTTTAAAACCTTAAGGATGTGACTTTTAAAGAGTAATTATAGAGTAATCATGGACTTTTATCCAAAGCAGGCATCCTCTTTACAACGTCCCCTGCCAGTATCCTTCTCCCCATCTCCTCCCAGTCCCTACTGGATCACCTCTAGGACAATGATGTCCACTATTTCACAAGACTGTGTATTCCATTTTAACGCTAGTTTCCAAAAATTCTTTCTTAAAATATCCCTGCCTGTCATAGTTACTAGTTCTATTTCTTACTCTAGTATAGATGGATACATAGGTAGAGATAGGTTAACTGAAATAAATTTGCATTGTTTGACAAATTTATGTTTGTAAACATGAACTGTCTATGTCAGAGTTTTGAATTACTATGTAAATTAACAAAACTTTTAAAAACCAAACCCCATATCAAACCCTTCTTGTCACCTCAGTATTTCAGTACAGTGACATTTAGTTACGTAATGTCACCCTAGCTTCACGAAGGGGGTTGGCCAGTCCTGCGATGATGATTGGTTTGTTGATGTGTCAGATCCCCAAGCACTAGGGGTTTTATTTTAGAGATATGACAAAAAGTGATGAATGTCAAAATGAGATAAAAGCACTGTCATTGTTCCATCCAGCTGAGGAAAGATGCTTTCAGAATCCCAACAGTACCAATCCTGTCACTACTGAGCCAGCACTCATCAACTTTTGACTTGGGCAGTGGAAATAGCAGAGTCATCTAAAGCTTGTGCTTCTAGGATTTGCTGAAAGACAGCAAGAGAATAAGTTAATACTCAAACTGAATCATCACCCACCTTGGGTACAAAGAAAACTGCAAGATTGTTTATTCCATTGTCCTTGCAGTTGTTAAAAGAAACATCCTTTTTTTTTATTGAGTTCATAATAGTTTATATAATTGTGAAAATTCAGTTGTACATTATTTCTTGTCTGTCACCATATGAGTGCTCCTCTTCATCTCCTGTGCCCACCCTCTACGCCATTTCCCCTGGTAACCACTAACCTGTTCTCTTTGTCCACGTGTTTGTTTATCTTCCCCATATGAGTGAAGTCATATGGTGTTTGTCTTGCTCAGTATGGCTTACTTCGCTTAACACGATACCCTCCAGGTCCATCCATGTGGTTGCAAATAAAACAAACATTCTTGATAGGCTTCAAATAGTGAAGAAACTCATACAGAATGAGAGGATTAACTTTGGTGACCTTGTCAGTATTTTTCACTTCATCCCATCTTTGTGAACTTGATAATTCAGAGTCGTATTTTTATTAAAGTAAATTTCCAAATATTTTCTTAAAAACATAAAACTTAGTCTACACAAGATAATCATGCTAGGTTGACCTTTATACACAGCACCATCATCCCCTAAGTCTTTATAATCACAATTCTTTCAGATTCTTTACCCACATAATTGCACTATCTGGCCCTGTCATCCTCTCCTTTCCTCTCAGAGCAGTCACCCTTGGCCTTCTGTGGCTGTGTCCCATAGCTTCCTTTAGTTTCTTTAGTGGATCTGGTACCCTGTTAGCTATGTTTATCATCTAATATATTCCCTTAACAACATTTATAACAAATGTGATGATTTTATTAATTCCTGTATTTCCTACTAAACTTCAATCTTTGAATGTTTGGACTTCATTGGACATTTTAATCCATTGTATCTTCAGTGACTACCACAGGGTGTAGTGTGAATAAATGTATCTGCCTGTATCCGGCCTCTATTCTTCCATAGGAACGATAATCACCATGTCATATGAATCTCTAAGTTGTACATTGTATTCATAGCTCACATTTATTGAGCTCTTACTCTCTGTTATGACATGCTTAATCTTCTGCCCTTCACATCCTGGTAATTTAGAAATTAAGCTCTGAAGTCTGGATTTAAATCCTGTTTTCGCCATGTGCAAGCTGTGTATCCTTGGGCAAATTGCTGCACCAGGTAATTCAACTTTCTCACCTGGGAAAAGGAGATAATATTAACTAAATCAAATAATTGTATTAAAAACTTAAATAATACACATAAATTACAATACAATACTGACACAACAAGCACTCAACAAATGTTAATTTTTAGAATTGTTATCATTAATAAACCTAACATGATAGAATTATTATCATTAATAAACTTAATGTGATAGATTCTGGGTATACAAGAATAATAATGAATAGTCTCAGGCTTAATAATTTTACAATATAGTTAAATGAAAATAAAATATAATGAAAGAGTATTATGCATTGAAATAAAAATATATTAAAAGGACTACAGAGGACAAAAAAGGGAAAAATTAAGGACTTATTTTTTCATGGGAATTTCTCATTTTTTGTTGCACTCATATCCCCTTTATTAAAGCAACTTTTTAAATTGAAATCTGACATACTACAGTAAAGTGTGCAAATGATAAGTGTACAGCTCAGGGAATTTTTACAAAATGGAATCTTGTGCATATACCACCCATATCTGGAAATAGAACACCATCAGCACTCCAGAAGCTCCCTCGAAGGTAACCACTAAGAGGACTCCTGTTACCTTAGATTAGATTTTATTCTTTCTGAACTCAACATAATGTAATTCACTAGTACTGACTCTTTTTTTCCCTGGTTTATTGCATTTAATATTGTGTTTGTGAGATTAATTAATATTAATCCATGTGGCAGTTGTTTGTTCATTCTCATTGCTGAATGGTGTTGCAATTTATGTCTATTGCACAGTTTATTTATCCATTCTGCTGTTGATGAAATCTTGTATTGTTTCCACTATGACCTATTATATTAATATGCCACTATGAAATTCTTGTACATGTCCATATAGAAGGACCACAGCCATAGACACATTCAGATCTAATAGACACTACCAAACTCTTCCAAAGTAGTTGTTCCAGTTTGCACACTTACCCACAGCGTATGAGAGTTCTAGATGCTCCAATTCTCACCAGCACTTGATATATTTCATATCACTCTTGAATGTCTCCATTTATAAAATATTTAACGACCCTTGGTCTCATGAAACATCTCACCTTTAACTTTAAAAAAATATTGATTGTCTTCTTTTTAATTATTTATAGCACAGATGTTAATGCCTCAGGACATAATCATAATTTTAAATAAGGCCTATCATGACCTGTAACGTTGTTGATATTATTAAGACAGCTTCTTAAATCAACTCCTTCATGTTAAGCATATTAATCAGTTACATTATACTTTAGCTTCAGATTGAAAAATTATAATCCCGAATAATTTGAAACATGAGAGAAATTTATAATTCCTAAGCCCCCAGAGATGAATCAGCTGAACCTGAGGTTGAAATGACAAGCATATCAGTGAATAATAAAACCCAGCTGCCAGACCTCTTTATATGCAAGTCATTCACTGAGATCAAAACGTGGAAAATATAATACTCCTACCAACATTTCTTGTTGAATGAATGCCCAGGTGAGTTCTTCTGAAACAGCACAGTTGTACCTTAGCAAAAACAGGAAGCAGTGAAGCATCATACTTATTAGGATCCAATTTGCCACAGCAGCAGTCAAGGGCTTCAATTTCTCCCAGTGGTGATGGGAAGGGAAAAGTAGGGATAGAGAAATTTAAATTAAATTCATAGTGCAGTGCACATGTGGAATTCAGTCCTGACAGCTCTAATTACACCTACCTTACCATCACAAGTTCATTAAATGAAAGTAAAGGATTAAAAAATACTCTACACATTTATATTAAAAAAATGCCATTCTTTTCCTGCTGTAGATATCCACTCTCTTCTTCCAATTTAATGCATTTATGATCGAGATGTTTCAGATTTTAGGAGAAAATTTGTTATTTCTTTAACATATGTACATCCACACAGATAGGCAAACAAACAATTAGGAAGTCGTGTTCCATTTAGATATACCATTTGAAATGTGATCAGCATAAAGTGTCAAATTCAGGTATCTACCAATGTTCATTTGAATTGCCATGAGCTATCCAGTATAAAAACAACCCATTAGGCTTTTAGATCCTAAACCTGTCTAAATTGCAATTAGTGTTAAAATTATTAGTTATGCAAAATCATATTTTGCCATCTTGCTTTGCAAACCTAAGAACAATATTTTGGAAACTGAGTTATTTCCCTCTTTGCAAATGAAAAACTTTATCATTGTTTCTACTTACAACTCTTCAGGCTTGCTGTTGGCATATTTCTTATGGTAATCAAAATCAGGTATCTGTGTAATATGAGGTGTCCCGGTGAACTAATTTCAAAGCAGAAAGATAGATACTGTTTAGTATGACCACAATTGTGGTTTTAGAAACATGAGAAAAATACATTCACAGATATAGATAACTTTTAGAGTAACAAAAAGAGCAAAGGATTTATATTTCCCTTATCATTTACCTCATATTATTTATCAGGCATAAAATAACAAAGTGATGTGTGACATTGCACCATGCTTCTATAAAAGAATTCAGCATTTTACATTAGGAAAAATATTCAAAATTTTAATTAACGTAGTAAATATCTTGTCGAGTTCTGTGGTTTCCTTCTTAAAGAAGAAAAGTATATATGACAAATATCTTTTTTTCTTATGTAGTGGGCTCAATTAAAGCATTTGCTATGTAGGTCACTCGGGGAAACTTTAACTCTTTCAGATAACTTTCATAGATGATGGTACAGAACACTTTGCAGATCCTTTAGTTCCCTCAAACGATAAATTCATTTCTCTTGATATTTAATTGAAAGCAAGGGAATAACTTAGCATTACAAGAAATTGACCATTACTCTATGTACTAGAAAACTGCTCATAATTTACGTCTTAAATTCTTTCTCTAAATTGAAGCAGAGCTGAATGGTGAGGGATGCTTGTGTGTGCGTATGTGTGTACATGGGCACACGTGTTCATGTGGAGTGGATGGAAACAAGAAACAGATTTTTGAAAGTTTTTTTGCATGTATAAATAACATCAAGATGTAGAAAATGTTCACAAACGACTAAATTTAGCAACCTTCTACAGAAGTTTCTATAATGGCCTTGTATCCAATATGAATCATTATCCCTGATGCCTAAGGAAATAAGAATTTGCAAATGATATTTGTTTATGGTTGTCATGGTAAACTTTTAGTGGCTAAACAATGCAATTTAACTCTGAAATTAGATCAACCAATGTGGCAATAGGGTATGTTGCCAAAATCGTCATTAGAGGATTAGAAGACCTGGGTCTCAGTGTGATCTATTAAACAGCCAGGTTTTGGCCTTGGATCCTTTGCTTCTGTGACTCACTGTAAGCTGAAGATTTTATATTAGACTGTTTATAAAACACCTGCTAGCTCTAGGGTTCTTGGAATGTGCTTAATAACTACAGAGGACTTCTAATAAACTCCAGAAACTTGCGCAATGATATATGGAGGGTATAGAGGAAGTAGAATCTGTAATCTCTGCTCTCAGGGAGCTTAAAAATCCATTTCTTTAGCTCAATAAGTATTTATTAAGTACCATCTCTCTGCCAGACACAGTACTAGGTGGCAGATTTGAGACAGTGAATAACACAGATCCAGTCTCTGCCTTCACAGAACTTCTGGGAAAGACATATGACTACTTTATACTTATGGTCCTTTTTGATGACTGTTATGATAGAGGAAGTGCATAGAGCCTTGGGGACACATATTTCAGGAGAGCTAAGTAGTGTAGAAAGTTAGAGAATACCTTCTGGAAGCAGTAACCTTTTGACTTAAACCTAAACTTCGAACAGGTGTTAGTCATGCCAATAAGAGTAAAAGACCATTCCAGATAGGAAGGAATCGTGTAATCAAATACTAGATGGTAAGAGAAAACACTGATTATTTGAAGAAATAAAGTTAGCAGAATGGTACACAGAGTTTGAGATGAAAAGAGACAAGATTAATGCTTTCAAAGCAGCAGTGAAAAACCTAAGCTGGCACATACTAGGTGCTAATTTGGTCAGTACAAACATCAAATATCTGAAAAGAGTTGGAAATACTTGTTTTCAAAAGAAATCTTGCCATACTTAACGGAGGAGCCATGGCTTTTGATGAGCCTAGAAGAAAATGTGTTAAAAAAAAAAAGCAGAGGAACATTTTAGATGAGAAATATTAAACAAAACACAAACAGGGGAAATACTTTTATTTTCAACATTTTTGATATTGTAAAGTATCAAAGAGTAATTGTCTTTTTAATAGTAATTTATCAAAAACAATGTCAAACCATCAGTTGGAGTTTCAGCTTTTTAAGAAATTGAGATACTTGTGGATATTTGTGGAAATGAGCTTGATGAGTAAATAATTTCCCCACAGTGCTCTCAAAATTCACAGAAATAATCATCCTGATTTGTCCTAAAGATTGCCACATCACCCATTATTTCCTCTTGTCTTCACACTAGGTATCATTTATTACTGAATATAATACCCAACCAGTGTAACAGTATTCCAGAGTAGAATAAACAATTATAATTGAGGATGGTGGGCACTGGAAGAAATGTTTTTATTTATCTTTGAGGAGTTCACATATAATTTTTCTGGTTTCCTCTCTATTACCTATCAAGCACATGAAATATCTTCCTTCTGCAGAGTATAGAAAAACATGTAAAATTCTGAAACTTTGGGACACAATATTCCAATGGATTAAAGTTATTTATAATTTTTTTAAATGAACATGATACATTACTAATGTCTTTGTGGAAATAATTTAAAAACCCAAGTTTTACTTCAATTTTTTTATGTATTTCCTTTAAATCTACATCTAAAATGCTCTTTATAGAAGCAATGTATTTTCGATTCATGGAAAACCAAGGAAGAGTTGTTCAGTCCCTTCTATGTGTGAGGTTTTACCGCTTTTATTATCCACATCACCACTACGGGTAGCATTATCATCATCGCTTTATGTGTGAAGAAGCTGGCATTCCAAGACAAGAAAATGAGTTAAGGCTATTGGGCTCAAATGCGGTAGAGATGAAACCCAAAACTAAAACTTCTGACTCCAAATATCATCCTCTTTCCATCATTAAAATATACACACAATTTCAGTAATTAATGGTACCTGCAGGTGGTATTTTGGGAACTAAAACATAAAAGAGAAAGTAGGCACAAACGAAACCAGAAAACTAGCATCAACAGACAACCAGAAAATTAGCATGGCCTGGTTTTCTAAAGAAGTAAATTTCACTTTCATATATGTTTGTTTCTTATTTTGATATTAGCTGGATTGGGCTATGTTATTTCTCTAAAGAAGTAAGACCTAAATATTTCTCATCTCATCCATTACTGTTGATATCTGATCAGGGAAGAGGAATCAGAAAATGATGAACCTCTGGAGCATCAAGCTATATAAAGAGTGATGAGCGATGAAGTGAATCTACCATTTGCAATGCAGTGATGTAAAATATAAGATGAAATATTAATTTATAAACTAGGTTTTATAGACCTTTAATTACTGCTCAAAGTAATTGCAATCAGATTTCAGAAGAACTCAATATGAGTGAAGATAGGACTAAAAGATTCAGAGAAGCTGCATTTGGAGAGCAAGAAGAAAAACCAACAGAATATTTTGTCTTGGAAACCACGGCGGTCACCATGAAATAGACAGACACATGAAGGCCACTCACCTCCCCCTTGTTACTGGTCTTCTAATATTACAGATGAGAAGCTCAATTGTCCAACATCCCCTGCTGCTAGAGGTGGACATACAATACTGTCAATGTCCTCTAGATAAAATTCCCTGGGGAAGATGTCACTTCCCAAATTAAATGGAAAATTTATTAAACTATAAAGGTTTTCATCCTTCATTCTTCCCCTAATTGAAAAGAGACATGATACCTAAGATACAGTGTCTATCTTGAAACCAGTGAAGCCACAAGAAAGCAGCTGTAGGCCTACACATTAAGGTGGTTGAGTGGAAAGGTGGAATGAACATGAGTCCTTGAGCATATTAGTTAATTTCTATGCCATCTCTTGAGTAGCTATCTTGGGATTTTTTTGGGGGTGAGCTAAATAGAGCACTTGCTTATTTAAATCAATGTTTATTGGGTTAGTCATTACTTTTTCCAAATGCACTGACGACTAATTTAAAAAAAATCAATGAATTATAAACTAAAATAAAAGCCAATAATATTTATCAAGTGCCTAGTATGGGCTAAATATTGTCAAACCTATTTGTATGCACTACCTCGTTAAATTCTTTAAATTTCTTTAAAGCCTGTGATGATATGACTATTAGCAAACTCATGATAAAGTTAGCAGAAATTGATTAACATGACCAAATTGCCAAAACTTGCCAGTATTGGAAATGGGTTATATAACTTTTTCTGACCTGAGGGTCCGCTCTTTAATCAACTAGGCACAATGCTTCAAGAAATAGAGAGACGCACGCAAAGACAGAGAAAGGCAAAGAAAGGAGAGAGACGGAAATAGGGAGGACAGAAACAGAGTTTTAAGAAGAAATGGATTTCAACATGCCAGAATGTGGAAAGAGGTTAAAGCAGATAAGAAATGAGAAAAGACCACTTATCCTAATAGGCAATAAGTTAGTGTTATGGATTAAATGTTGTGTGACCCCCAGATTCATCTATTGAAACCCTACTCCTCAATGTGAGGGTGTTAGGAGGTGAGGCCTTTGGGAAGTCATTAGTTTTAGGTGAGATCATAAGAGTGGGGCCCTCAGGAGTGGGATTAGAGCTCTACGAATCAGGAGAGAGATTGCTTCCTCTGCTCTCTCCAATGTGAAGATACAGAGACTTTGACAGTTTGTAAACCAGAAGACGTTTTTCACCAGAACTCAGCGATGTTGCCGCCTTGATCTCAGACACCCATCCTCCAGAACTGTGAGAAATAAATTTCTGTTGTTTATAAGCCACCCAGTTTATGTTATGTTGTTACAGCAGCCTGAATAGACTGAGGCCGTTAATCATAACTTTGAAAGAAAAATTCCAAAGGAATTTGGTGGATTGTATAATTATTAAGAAGTTGTTGAGGAATTCTTCAGTTTAGGGAAGATCAATTATGAAATAGAGTTTAATAAATGATTTTATAAATTAGGAGAATGCTAGTTGGGTAAAATTAAGATATTAACTGACAGATTTTAGGAGTGAATTTTGCATAAAATTTCCTTTTACCCACATTTCCTTGTTGTCTTCAAACCAACACTGAGTCAGAGAAATTTGTCTTCACTACATCATGGAAGAAAGGCACAGGGGAATACAGAAAAATAAGAGATCAATTACTTTGGTTTTCTAAAAATATTTTTAGAAATTTCATAGCATATTTAATGATTTTGAAAACAAACTTATTTTGAGTTCCACAAGCACGATGGAAATGACTATTTTAAATTTCCTGCATCATGATAAAATAGTGGTTCATACAGAAATTAAGTTTCTATATCAAATATGGCAAATTTGTTAAGAAATTTTGACCTACTACAGATATTTTAAAATTTGACAAAATCATTTTTTTTCTCTTGGCAAAGGGGAAAGAAGGCAGTCAATTTGCAGTGGCAGCGTTGGAGAGATACAGAAAAAGGATTCCAAGGGAATGTCTTTAAAGTCACTGGTTGAAAGTGAGCATTGGGTTGTATGTTTCTTTCTTTGAGACAGTGATTCAATACATCGGGAAATTTTGAGTTGGAAAAGAGAGAAATTAATTCAATTCACATTAAATGGACTCAATATTTTAATTAAAGAAGCCAATTGAAAGAGAGGAGGTGTATGTGGTGAGAATGAGGGTATAAGTTTGAAAAGGGTAGAAATATAGGGACATGCCCTTAGGCATTTGGCAAATTTTGAATAAAAAAATGTTAAGCAAAGCTCAATGATGCTCTGAAATTAGGATCATTAAAAGCATTAACTTAGGCCCAGTAGCACATTTTCAGTTTCCAGTAATGTTCTCTAAGCAAAAAAGCTAGAAAAGAGGAAAGAAATTTTGAAGATCACCCAGAGCTACGCACATACATAGCAAACATGGGGAAGCATCAAGGTTGAGAGCTGGAATTTGCATTAGAGAGCATTTGATATGCCAGGACTTGAGGCCTGCACATTGCCCAAGAGGACCCTAATGACCTGACAGAAGAGGGATCTTTGAAAGGAGTTCCACTTAAAATGCCATAAGGATCATAGATGGAAAAAAAAAGAGGTGAGGGGGGATGTGCAAGGTACGTAGTCAATGGAATAAGAGAGGGAAGATATAAAAAGGTTGTGGTAAAAGCAAACCAAAACAGGAGTGGCCCCGCGGAGCCGGCGCGCTCCCGCCTGCAGGGGGAGGGCGGACGGGGCGCGGGGACCGGCCAGGCCGCGGCGGGCGCTGTTTCTCTTTCACTTTCCTTCCCTCTGCCGCGGCGGCCGCGGCCGCGGGATATGGAAAAGCAGAACCACCAAAAGGAGTGATGACCAGTGATCTCATGATAAATCTGGATGTCAGTTCTCATGCCTCAGGACATCCAGTTGGGAACTCCACACCAGCTCCTGGCATCAGACTTTCATCTACTTAATACCCCTCTTTGCCTGTACTACTAAAGCCAGTCATAGCTGACCACGAATGGCTACCCAAAGGAAACACTTGGTGAAAGATTTCAATCCTTACATCACCTGCTATATCTGTAAAGGGTATCTGATCAAGCCA
Source organism: Equus caballus (assembly GCF_041296265.1). Classification (NCBI taxonomy): domain Eukaryota; kingdom Metazoa; phylum Chordata; class Mammalia; order Perissodactyla; family Equidae; genus Equus; species Equus caballus. The sequence goes on from NC_091700.1 coordinate 51,245,254, forward strand.
ACTACAGTGACCGAATGCCTCCATACCTTCTGTAAGACTTGTATTGTCCAGCACTTTGAAGATAGCAGTGATTGTCCACGGTGTGGCAACCAGGTTCATGAGACCAATCCATTAGAAATGTTGAGGTTGGACAATACGTTAGAGGAAATCATATTTAAACTGGTCCCTGGACTACGAGAACAAGAACTTGAGCGTGAATCTGAATTTTGGAAGAAAAATAAGCCTCAAGAAAATGGACAAGATGATACTTCAAAAGTTGACAGACCTAAAGTAGATGAAGAAGGTGATGAAAATCAAGATGATAAAGACTATCACAGAAGTGACCCACAAATTGCTATATGTCTAGATTGTTTACGAAATAATGGACAATCAGGGGACAATGTAGTAAAGGGTTTAATGAAGAAATTCATTCGGTGTTCTACACGTGTAACTGTGGGAACTATTAAAAAATTTCTAAGTTTAAAACTAAAACTTCCAAGTTCTTATGAGTTGGATGTGCTGTGCAATGGTGAAATTATGGGGAAGGATCATACTATGGAATTCATCTACATGACGAGGTGGCGACTAAGAGGCGAAAACGTAAATTGCTTTTATACTTACCTATGTGTATATTCAGTTATATACCATTATGTTACTCAAATTTAACAGTATAACTTAGAAACTAAAAAAATAAACTGGCTTGGGAAAGAGGAAAAAAAAAAGCAAACCAAAACAGGATAGCTCTGAGAAGACAGCATAAGGGAAACCTAGATGCCCTTATTTGTGAAGGTAACTCTTTAGATACAAACCAAAGTCACAATCCATGGAAGAAATAATTGAGAAGCTGGACTTCATTAAAATGAAAGACTCTGCTCTGCAAAGACAATGTCATGAGAATGAGAAGACAAGCCATAGACTGGGAGAAGATATTTGCAAAAGACACATTTGATAAAGGGCTGTTATCCAAAATGTGCCAAGACCTCTTAAAATTCAACAAGATGAAAACAAACAACTAGATTAAAAAATAGGCCAAAAACTTTAATAGACACCTCACCAAAGAAGATATACAGATGGCAAATAAGCATATGAAAAGATGCTCCACATGTCATATGTCATCAGGGAAATGCAAATTAAAACAACAATGAGATACCACTACACACCTTTTAGAATAGCCAAAATCTGAAACACTGACAATGCCAAATGCTGGCCATGATGGGAAGCAACAGGAAATTTCATCCATTGCTGGTGGGAACGCAAAATGGTACAGCCACTTTGGAAGACAGTTTAGTGTTTTTCATAAAAGTAAACATAATCTTACCATGTCACACACCTTGGCATTTACCCAAAGGTGTTGAAAACTTATGTCCACACAAAAACCTACACATGGATGTTCATGGCAGCTGTATTCATAATTGCCCAAACTTGGAAGCAATCTAGATGTCCCCCAGAAGGTGAATGGATAAATAGATGGCAGTATATCCAGACAATGGGATATTATTCAGCATTAAAATAAATATGGAGGAAATTTAAATGCATATTACTAAGTGAAAGAAGCCAACCTGAAAAGGCTACATACGGTGTGATTCCTGCTATATGACATTCTTGAAAAGGCAAAATTACGGAGACAGTAACAATATCAATGGTTGCCAGGGGTTGGGGAAGGGGGGCGAATGAATACATGGAACACAGATTTTTTGGGCAATGAAAACACTCTTTACAATACCATAATGATGAATACATGTCATTATCCATCTGTCCAAACACGTAGAATATACAACACCAAGAGTGAACCATCGTGTAAGCTATGAAGTTTGGATGGTTGGGGTGTGTCACTGCAGGTTCATCAGTTGTAACAATGTACCACTCTGATGAGGGACATTGATAATGGGGGATGCTATGCATGTGTTGGGGCAGGGGTTATATGTGAAATTTCTGTGTATATGGGAAACATTCCCCTCAGTTTTGCTGTGAACCTAAAGCTGCTCTAAAAAAATAAGGTCTTAAAGGAAAATGATAGCTTTTACATCAAGATTTTTTAAATGGAACTTCTCTAGGTAAAGATATGTTCAATTATTTTGAGTTGTGGAACTTGATCCTAGTAGAGTACAAGTTTTGGAAACTCAATTCCTGAAGATATACATTATCGTTCAGATCCTTGTACTATTATTAAGAGTAAAAACTTCCTAGTTAGTAATGCAGTTTCAAAGGTGTTATTTTACTTTCCTGGAGTTATTTGTTTATACACTATCAGTCTAGTACAACATATACATGTTTACAACACATATCATATGTATTCAAATATTCACTCATCAAATACATGTTGACAAAATCCTCCGGCAGATATTAGAGGATTCAAAGATTGATGTGAGTCTATGTCTTTATCTTCACAGAAAACTTGAAATCTCGAACGGGAGGCAAGATGTGTAAACAGGGCACCACTTGTTAATTACATAACAATTTAACTCAGATTCAGTATTTCTCAGGCTTTGTGACAAATGGGTGTATATCAGTTCTAATTAGTTTCTGTCAGTCTTTAATTTAGGAATTTCTACATTTTTGGTACCAAGATTAAATATATTTCCTATGAACAGCAAATATTCAGCTTTATGTTTTAGTACAAATTGCCATCATCTGTCACCTGTGTTGGGCCAATAACTTGTCTCCTAACTAGTCTCCAAGTTTCCATACTAAATATTTGAAAATATATTCTCAAAAAACCCAAACAAATCCACAGACCTTTTGTCTGTTAATCAGATTGTTTGCTTTTCTTTTCTAAAATTGTTTATACCTTCTTATTATAGTTAGAGTTAAATCTGTCATACGACGCATACCAGACCCAGAGTGATCTGTCTCATGCCAATTTTTATTATTTCATTATTTTTAGTTTTTAAGTACACAGTTTGAATATATTTTCCTGACACAAATTGAAATATATCAGATATGGCTAAATTCTGCTTTATATATTCTTGGAACTGATGTTGAGTCTCTTATATGTTATTCATGTTGGAAATATTTTGTTCCATGCTTTTGTACACTTTAAATATGTTTATAGTATTATTTGTTGAATAATTTTAAATCTTGTTCAGTCAAATTTGCCAATTTATTTCTCTATGATTAGTTCATACACCTTTCAATATTTCAAGTACTTGAGCAAATTCTTCTATAATTAGTCTAATAATTTTAGTCTTATCTTTTTTATTTAGCTTTTTCACTCATTTGGATTTCTTTTTTTTGTGTATATGTTAGTGATTTGATATTGGAACTCCAAGATCATTTATTAAGGACATCTCTTTTTTCAAATTCAAATTCAAGTATATTTATAACTGCATTTTAGAAATCTCTATTGCATTATTCTACGGTTCTAGTTATGTCGATATGAACATTACACTATTTTTAAATTATGTTTTTATCCTATTATCTGGTAAGCTGAGCCTTTCCCTCCTTTATGATTATGTTTCAACACTTTATTGGCTATTCTTGCTCATGTAAAATTTCATTTGAATTTTAGGAATATTAGAACGAGTTTGTCAAGTTCCAGGATTTGAAGATTATGTTTATAGATTTATTGGAGGAGGAGAATTGGCAGTTTTGCAAAATTGACTCTTCCCATCCATAGACTTGTGTGGTTTTCCATTTATTCACATTTTCTTTTATGTTCATCACTAAGTTTAAAGTTTCATTTGTAAAAATATTGCACATTTCTTATTTAGTTTGCTTCTTGGTAAGTGTAGGTATGCTACTTTTGTAAATGCGATCATTTATGATTAATATTGTTTTTTAAATTTTTATATCTGTTAAACAGGAAAAATATTATTTTTTATGTGAGAACTAGCATATATCTTGCCATTTTACTAAACTCTACAGAAAAATATAATATTTCTTAATATTTGCCCATAATCATTACTATGTAAATTTTTCACAATTTTTTTGCTATTAGATCAACATTTAAAAATCAGCATTGGATATCTGCTGTGGCACAGAAATGATCTCTTTTAATTTAGAAAACAAACTTGTAGGTATGATCATTCTCATTTTATAGATGAGGACACTGAGCCACTAAAAATTTAAAGTGTCCAAGTTCACAGAGTGCGTAAGAATCCTTTTTAAAGGATTTGTATCAGGTTTTCATAAGTTCCTAACCTGCATCTACAAGTTCCAAAAGAGTATTATAGAAAATGCCAGTCTCTTTCGTATGCAGAGTAATAATGACTACTGTCTCCAAAATGGGAAAAAGCAAAAGAAAGCGGAAAAACATAGGCACACACTCCCACATTCTCGTCTTCCTTCTCCCAGGCTTTTCCCAGCCTCTGGTTGCTGGGAGTCTGGAGCCAAATGACCTGGCAACTGAGGGTGTGAGATTTGAAAGGAGTAATCATTGATTATTCTATTGAAGATTTATAAAACATTCGACCACGAAAATAATTGGGCCCCTTGCAGCAATTCTGGACTTGTTTCCAAGCCATATTTTGATCCATGCTTCTCGTTTGTTTTATTTCAACTGCTTGTTGAATCTTAATCAGCAATGTGGACCGGGGTAAATCACTCTAAATATAATTGCCAGTATATCTTGCAAACTAAAATATTTTGGTGAGCCTAGTGGCACTAGAGTAGTCTTCATTTATTCAAAGCTAAATATTCTTGTATTGATTTTTCCTATTGCATTTTTGGTGGAATCATTGCAGAATATTGACTCTTTATCACACCGTAGTCCTCCAGACGATAGAGCTATAAAGATTAAAGCTGAAGAAAGTTTTCAAATTCTTACCACGTGCTGGAAGGCTGAAACATCTCCTTAAGATACACAGGATTACTTTCCATTTTTGCTAGCACCTCTTTGAAGCACCATATTTTCAAAAGATTTACACTTAATGGAGCATTTCTGCAAAAGTTCACGAACACAAGGAGAAACACATTCATCATTACTTATTGTGTGTCGTGCTCATAAAACAAGTTTAGAGCAGACTTCAGATATCAGAAGACACCTTCAGATTCCCCTGAAGTCTGAACACAGGCATGAAGAAGCAGCGGATCACCGCTCACCTTACGCTAAAGCAACACAGCAGTTACAGCCAAGGAACAAAGAGGTGGGCATCCTCTCCGACGCAAACAAAGCCTATTTATAACACTGTTCTTGCACTGATAAATATATTCTGTTACCATAAAAAAAAGATTTGTCCAGTTAGAAGTAATTGTACATGTTTATTAGACTAACAGCATTTTATTTCTGATATTTATTTTGCTCTTTGTTCTTCTGTCATTTTCCCCTAATAAACTAAGAAATGTAATGGATACAATTAGAAAGGAATAAATTTATTTCATTTATTTAGCTAATTCATCTTTTTGTGTGGTTAGGCTAATTTACTGTTTTCAGTGCTGCAATATATTACAAATTTCATGCAGTGGAACTTGGTTAATACCAAATACATACTATATTTCAAAGTAGCTATTGAAAACTCCTTTAGACTAGACTTCAGATATTTTTGCATCAGTTAAAACCGTTGGAATTTACACAATTGAGAAAGACCAGGCATACCTGATATTTCGCTGATTTAACAAAAGAAGAAAAATATATTTTCAAAAGCTTAGCTTTTCTACCAAATAATTGAAAAGCAGTTATTCAAGGGAAAAAATAAACTCACCAGGCTGGTGTTTTGCCTGATGACACTGTGGGCACAATTTATGCTTTATTATGTCTTTTATTCATTCAACTACTCTTTTCAAGTTATTGGTTGTCCTTTAGAAAATCATCTACGTCTGTGTATAAGCACAAACATTTATAAATATGCCATACTCTCCCATTAACACAAATATAGACATAAATGTGCAAACTGATTAGCATCTTACATGTCATATTAATATTTTGTTAATCATTAAATATATCATACATGAAAAGTGAACTACAAAAAAAAAGTGAAATGAACTACAATGCAATCACTACCAAGTTAAATAAATGCAACATTGCCAATACACACACACACAAATACACACACACAAAATCCGTGCAAATAAAATAACCCACCTCTCTCTAATGGTAAAACAAAGCTAAATTTTACAATATTTGCTTCTTTATTTTCTCCTTTATCACCAATGTGTGATAATTAAATTCTATAGTTTAGTTTTGTCTGTTTTTTAACTTTATTGAAAATATTCTTTAGTGTCTAAGGTTTTTTCAGTTCAAAATTATGTATTTCCGATCCAAGCATATTGTGTGCACCTGTAGTTCATTCATTTTCTTTGCTGTATGGTGTTCCATTATATAAACAGAACACAATTTATTTCCCCACTTCTTGCTTGATAGAAACTTGAATGGTTTCTGGGATTGAGACTTCTGTATAATATATAATACCGCTTTGTATGTTGCATTTTTGAATTTATGTATCTGTGAGATCTTTTCATATTTGTATGTGTCATATATATATTATCACTGATAAATACATATGAATGGTATATAAGCATGCTATATATGCATATATCAACATGATGCATACTTACATACATTTTTATATATATATATACATGTGTTTTTTATGTATACATATATTTTATACACATATACATGCGTACACACACAGACACACCATCTAACACAAATATATTTTTTTAAATAGCCGCATGGTTTCCATTTTGTGGATGTAACATATTTTTAACCTGTCTCTTATCGAAGAACATTTACATTGTGTTTAGTCTTTTGGTATTACAAGCAATTCTACTGTACACCCAGCTATATTTGTCTTTGTACACATATACAGGTATACCTGGAAAACAAATATCCAGCAATAGAATTCCTGGGACAAATAAATGGTATTTAGACTTAAATGAATATTGTTACTTCTTTTTCAAAAGAAATTCACATGAACTAATACTCTTTGTGCAACATTTAGTATATTCCATTAAGTTTTTAATTCAGTCATTTCTTAAGTAAATAGTTTTAATACCTACTAGGTGCAGTTTTCTAGATAAAAATATAGGAAAGGCATTTGTAGGGGTGAAAATGTTGACAGAACACCTTCTTCTGGTAATTGGATGTTATTGGAGTAAATTAATAAATTTCAAGACTATCTACTCGTCAAGGAAAGGCCATTTGTTTGTTGCTGAGAAAGCTTAAAATTGATGAACCTAGGTAGAAATGTCAATTCTACCGGACTACCTGCCACCAGACTAAAGAAAAATGGATCTTCTACTTCCTTGTGGTTGTGATGGCTTAAAATTAATGAGAAGAGGCAAGGAGATTATTATTTCAAAGGAAAGGTTCTAGAGATGTTTGCCCCTTTCCATTTTTCTTCAGTCAAATCTTTTGACAGTTATGTCTAAGAATATGCATCAGCAAAAAAGGCATTTGCACTACCTGCTGAACCACACAAATTGAAATTGATCCAAACCAAATTTTGAAATTGGTGAAGCTTGTCTTGAGAGACTATCATTTCCCAAATCGTGGCTTCCATAGTCAGATTTCTTGATAGTTTTAACTTCAGATTTTCAGAGAATCATGCTGCCCTCTAGCTGATTAAAAGAATTTCCTCCTTCTCTCCCTATAGAAATTCGTCTGTCACATGGTCCATTCGTTCAGACTCTAAGGACACTGATTAAGTAAATTGTGATGAACTAGAGCATCGGATCATGATTATAAATTATTTCACCATATCTCCCAAATATTAGTCCTCAGACTATTAATCTCGTGCAGCACTATGCTTTGCGTGCTCTGAAGATAAGTGTTTCATCCTCTTGCATTATTATGGTATCTACATTAAGAAAAGAGACCCTGGGGCTGGCCTGGTGGCATAGTGGTTAAGTTCATGTGCTCTGCTTCCATGGCCTGGGGTTCATGGGCTTGGCTCCTGGATGCAAATCTACACACCACTCATCAAGCCATGCTGTGGTGGTGTCCCATGTACAAAACAGAAGAAGATTGGGACAGATGTTAAATCAGGGCCAATCTTCCTCACCAAAAAAATAGAAAGAAAAGGAACCCTTTGCAAACCAATAGGTTTGACTGATTGTCAAAATATATCTAAAATGGACCTACAAGAAGAATTAAATAATGATAAACTATAGCTAAGAGGGGAGGAGATGAAGGTCAATCAGGGAAACACAATTTTGACAAATGTTTTTACATATCTCCATTATGTATCTGTCATGTACTAGAATTGAATAAACTCTTGCATTTATTTAAAGCTTAAACTTTCTTAGGAATATTTTGTCATTAGAATAATTGTGCTTTATTACATAATTGCCTTTTTCTCTTTTTTATTTTGAAACTGATAGTAAAATAAGTAAATATGCATATTTTTCTTTAAAAAGTAGAAATCTTGAGACTGGTTATGATAGTAATAACCAAAAAAAAAATAAAAAGAACACTTGAAGGAGTAAAATATATGGTGCAACTAGTTTACCCACTACCCATAAAGCATTTTAAATTAAGAGCTAAGTAATGAAAAAGCAAGAAATGAAAAAAAAATTGCATGACTATGAAGGAATGTCAACAACAGTCAGTGGAAGATAGTATCAGTGGTACGTTTTCTTTTTCCAAAAAGTTTGAATTCATTTCCCTGAAAATAACTAAGATTAAGCAAAATTAACACAGTTCTATTAGGAGCTACTGAAAAATAAATCCTAATCTTCATTTTGACTTTTGTTTTAACAGCTAAAGAAAACCTTAGGAATTAGTGACAACTACATTTGAGCATGAACTTATGTTTGTTTCCTAATTCTTTATCTCATTACAGATTTTAATTTTTTGACTATTCTTAGAGTTAAACAGAAGGAAGAATATTTGAGAAAAATAAATATCATTACTTGGCTTGTGACAGTTAGACTGCATATATAACTTTATATTATCAGTTGATAAACTGCAAAATATTATTTCTTTCTGTGAATATCTAAAATATAAATGAAATGCTGCTGGAAAACTCACAAAATCTTATAGTTTTCAGTCATAGAAAAAATTGTTATCAAATTTAACAGGAAAAGGAACTGTCTTTTTGGTGATTATGACTGACTGGAATGTAATTTCCATGAGGGCAGGTGTCTCTGTCAATTTTGTTCATCTCATGAATCTCAAGTGTCTAGAATGGTGCTAGCACACAGGATGAACTCAAATATTTCTGGAATGAAAAAAAAATCTTTCTCTCCATTCTTACATTTTATCTGGGGTGGTTAACACATGGTTTACTAATTTATACCTATATTTTCCCATCTATATAATTAGAACAATATCTGTGTGCAGAAACTTCATTTGTAACCAAAATAATGAGCAGTAAGAGACTAACTGGCAGGTCTCAAGCCCACGCCAAGCAGATGAATAAGTGAGTAACCATCAGTGAGTGAGAAAGGCACTATCAGGATGAACATGATATTCCTGATTCTGGTCAGTGTGGCTACCAGTAATCAGTAATATTCAAATAAGGTTACATAGTCTACTCTGGTTATGTGGAATCTCTATTCAAAATGAACTTGCATAATGGTGTAGGAGACATTATCTGGTTGGTTCTTTAGACTACACCTTTACCACGGGAGGTAAAATTATTATGGAAAACTGCCATCATCTGAAATCTTAATTCTTTTCTCTCTCAAACTATTTGTGGGGCTAAATTCCCAGTTCGAACATTTACCTCCACTTCTGCTAATCTCATAAACATAGCTGTGTCAGCCCAGAACCAGCTTTTATAAAGCAGAAGTCATAGGACAGCAACATTAAAGTAAAATGAGAAGATTGATACCATGGCCTTGCCTGACAGCTCTGCTCCTATTAGCAGAAGGTTCTTGAGATGGCAGGATAAAGCCCTGGGCAACATATGCTATGACAGTCATGGTCATGGCCTATTTCTGTTATTTCCTTTTTAAGTTGACTTGCATTGTTAGCAATTTCCTATCCATCTATGAAATATCTCTGAGGCATTGCTGGGGTTAGGATTTAATACATAGAGCAGAAAGTAAGGTTACTAAAATAAAAGAAAGAAAAGAATGGAAAAGAAACAATTAATGAATTATAGAAGCAATGAAATGCCTTAAACTGAAACATTTTTATTGCGTGGATTTGTAGGAAATTTGAATCACATATTCAGCTCTCATTTGTTTTAACACTTTGACACATCATTTTAGATGTCATCTCTCGTCCAGGAGTGTCATGATTTTTCTCTGCCCATCCAGATCTTTAGTGAAGAAAGTCAATCATTTCTTGCCCCTATCTGTCAATTGTCTTTTTTTTTTTCTCTTTCAATGTAAAATTCTATATATTGTATCTTGGAAGAAGATGGAAAACTGATGTGTTAGCTGGTTTGAATATAACATTGACAAACTATTGACTTAAATTGATATGGTAACTTGGAAGAAAAAATATTTTTGATTCAAGCTGTACTGCATAATTTTACAGATTTTCTCTGATTATAAAATGCAATAATAATATGCATATTAATGTTTCTTGAGTTACTACGAAGTTCAGTTTTCTGCATGTAGAATGTAAGTATCCTGAAATTTCACTTATTTCTTTATCCTTCCGAAATTATTATTTTACACTTACTATGTGTATACCCTCATGCAACATTATGCATACCATAAGCAGTTGTACAAGATATGGTGTCTACGCTCAAGGAACTTACTCCATAATGGTTGGCATTTGGCATATGGAGAAGATTTCCAATGAAAAACGGTATGTGTTGTTGGCCTGAGCTTCCACCTTTTCCAAATCTGAAGATACCTTCTGGAAAGCATAAAGTGCAAACAACAAGTGATCATGATATGGACACGCAATCACATGATTTATACTTACATAGATTCTGACTCGAGTCCCTGGATATATAGCATACTCCAAAATCCCTTTTAATGTATAATGTGATACTGTCTTTTATATAAAAATTCAATTCATTTTCCTCAAGGCATTATTTATTTTTGGTATCACAGACTCCTCCCAGTTTCCTCCCCAAACCCTCCCTGAATGTGGAGCTATCCAAACTAAATGAGAGCACCCTGTAATTAATGCATTTTTTCCCATTGCACATGGGTTTTCTCATTATAGTGCTATTACCATTAAGGGGGGCTTACTGCTCTGGAACAAGGAATCAACAAGAGCAGTGTCAGCCTTTACTGAGATTTTAGCTCTGCTTGCATAAACTCTAACTAGAGTCTTGGATTACCTCATTCTTTATAATTCTGAAATTTTCTCATCCTTTTATTTTCCATATTTTTTGAAAACCTGAGGTTTATTTTCCTGAATTCTATTTTACACATTCTATTTCAACAATATAACATGAATGTCTCTCCCTATTCTAGGACAAATATTTTTCTTCTGAACTCCTCTAACAACATTCTACAAACATTTACATATGTCCTTTTAAATATTCAATTGGAATATAACAGAAACCTAACCTGTGGTTCACAGTTATATTAATTTCCACATAAGAATCACAAAATTTGGGCTGATGAATATATGGCATTATCGTTGGACTGTTTTAGAAAATCATGTATGTTTTTACAACGACTCTTTAGCCCTTATTTTGTTATTGGCCCCTTTTCATTGTCGATGTTGATGATGCATTATTCCTTTAATTTACTCAATTTGTTTCAACAAAATAGTATAATCACTAATTTTTAATCACAATTAAGTCAAGGTGATTTCTTTTTACTTTTTTTTTTTTTTTTTGGTGAAGAAGATTGGCCCTGAGCTAACATCTGTGCCAATCTTCCTCTAGTTTGTTTGTGGGACACTGCCACACCATGGGTTGATGAGTGGTGAGTTGGTCCGTGCCAAGGATCCAAACCCATGAACCCCACACATGCACTTAACCACTACACCACCAGGCCAGCCCCTACTTTTACTTTTCCAGAGCTAACATAGACAATTTCTAAAGCATCCTTGATTTCTTGCAGCAAGAGTTTCTAGGCCCATCTTTTTTTTTCTCTCTAGTTTTATTGAAGTATGATTGACAAGTGAAAACTGTGTATGTCTAAGATGCACAACATGATGTTTTCAGGTGTGTATATATCTGAAATGATTACCATAACAAAGCTAATTGACATATCACCTCACACAGTTACCTTGTAGTTATGTATATTGTGTGTGTGGCGAAAACACTTAAAATCTACTCTCTTAACTCTAGGTCCACTTAGAATGACTCTGCCACAGACAAGCTTTCATATACTTCAATAGGAGGCCTTTTATTAGTTACTTTATCTCTAGAGAACAATATCATTACAGACTAAATTCACCAGCCTGAGTATTCACGTTGCTTTGTTCCACATGGGCACTGAGGTAAAGCAGTGTGACCCCAGAGTTTGCTTAGCTATGTGATGACAAAGATTTTCCATTTTTATTTGAAAAATAAAAGTCTGAGATTTATTTAGTGGCATCATTTTCTATTTTCCCTCCATCTCCACTCACACTATTGTGTGCCATCTGTATACAGCTATGGAAATCTTGTGTTTATGCTACAAAACTTAGCCTCAGCTAACTGAGTGGAGAAAGATCCCAGGCTGCAAGGCAGAGGGAAAACAAGGTCACTTTGGAAAATAGTTTGGCAGTTCTTTCAAAATTAAACATATGATCCAGCAATACCCTCCTAGGCATATATTCAAATAATAATTGAAAACATATGTCTACACAAAAATATGTACAAGAATGTTAATAGCAGCATTATTAATAATAAACGAAAAGTGCAAACAATCCATCACTTGATTAAAGAATAAATAAAATATGGTATATCCATATGATGCAACATTATTTAGCCATAAAAATAAATTACTGATGCATTCTATAACACTGATGAGCCTTGAAAATATTATTGAAAGAATCAGACACAAAAGCCACATATTGCACTATTTCATCTATATGAAATGGCCATAAAAAAATCCATAGAGACAGAAAGCAGATTAGTGGTTGCCAGGGCTTATTTTCTGAGATGATGAAAATGTTCTAGAATTAGACAGTTGTGATTCTTGCACAATTATGCTAATATACTAAAAACCATTCAATCATACACTTAAAAAGAATGGATTTTATAGTATGTGAATCATATCTCAATAAAAAATGTTGTGTGGAGAAGAGGTGGATATTTGTATAGATTGAAACATACTTTCCCTACGTCTGCTTCTGGTCAAATTGGAATGACAAGAGGTGGATTTATCTTTCTTCCTTAAACTACGAAATTGGATAAAATATATGAAATCATAGTTCTCAAGGTGACTTTTTGGATATTAGACAAAAGGGACACTGTTTTTTGAGAGAAATGAAATAAACAAGAGAGTTTCCTGCTGGCCCAGCTTAGTAAGTAGGGAATGTCCCAGGAGCGACACACAGGGAGAGAAGACAAAGACAGAGGCTGCTGATGGTCCTGAGTGGAGGAGATGGAGATAGGAGTCCTGGGAAGCCAAGGCATCTAGGCTTTTCATCATTGTCTAAGTAGACAAATTCATTAAATCTAAAATATAAGCCAGAAAAATAAACTAAAAAACCAGAGTGAAGTTATGTCAACAAGTTTGCAGGATGCCAGTTCATTATAAGAATATCAACTGTATTTCTATACACAATAAAATAAATTGAAATTGAAACACAATACCCTCAAATGTATGAAATACTAGGGATAAATCTGATTAATATACTCAAAACTTGTACACCGCTGAGAGGGGTTGGAGAAGATCTGAATAAGTGAAGAGTTACGCTGTCTTTAGGGCTTGGAAGGCTCAATTTTGCTAAGATGCCAATTCTCCCTAAATTGATGTACAAATTCCATGTGATCTCTATCAAACCTCAGCAGGTTTCTTGTTGAAAATTTACAAAGTGATTCTAAAATTTATATATAAATGCAAAGGACCTAGAATGACAAAAGCAACTTTGAAAAAAGAAGAACAAAGTTAAAAGACGTGTATCACCTGGTGTTAAGACTTGTTATAAAGCTGCAGTAATCACACCAATATCATATTCACGTCAAGACAGACAAAAGGATCAATGGAATAGAATACAGAGCCCAGAGAAAGGCTCATATATGTATATACACATAGTTAATTGATTTTCAACAAAGATGCAAAAGCTTTTCAGTGGAGAAACTGTACGTCTTTTTAACAAATTTTGTTAAAACAATTGGATATGTACTTCTATCCATGCCTTCTTCCATATGCAAAAATTAACTCAAAATGGACCTTAAACTTAGCTAAATATGTGTATCATAAACCATAAAACCTCTACAAGAAAACTGAGGGAAAATTTTTTTGACCTTGGTAATTCAAAAATTTTTTAGATACACCAAAAGCAAAATCCATAAAAAATGAAAATCTATTCATTTGATCTCACCAAAATTAAGAAAGATACTGTTAAGATAGGAAAAGACAGACCATGACAGGGGTAAAATTTTGCAAATCACGTATCTGATAAAAGATTTATATCCAGTATATATAAGGAACTCTTAAAATTCACTGCAAATAAAGCAAACAATTTAATAGAAAATGGGCCAAAGTTCTGAAAACACTTCACCAAAGATGACATTCTCTTTTCAAATGAAGACATAAAAAGATGCTCAATGTGATTAGTCACTAGAGAAATGCAAATCAAAGCTAGCCTATTAGAATGGCTAAAATAAAGGCATTGACCATACCAAGTGTTGGTGAGGATGTGATCCATCTTAAACTCTCATAAATTGCCAGTAGGAATGCAATATGTTATAATCACTTTGATAATCCACTTTACAATTTCTTAAGAAGTTAAACTTGCATGACCATATGGCCTAATCATCCCATTCTTAGATATTTACCTAAGATATATATGCAAATATTTATAGTTGTTCAATTTGTAATATAACCAAACTGGAAACAACTCAAATGTCCATGAGGAAGTAAAGTTCTAAGTACATTGTAGTACATCCCTGCAATGGAATACTACTCACCTTTAAAAAGGAATGAACTGTTGATGAACGCAACAACATAGATGAACCCAAAAATCGTTACGCTGAGTGAAAGAAGCTATACAAAAAAAAGAGTACATACTTTAGTATTTATTTTAAAAATCCGTAATAAGTATATTAATCTATAGTGGTCTGAAGCAGATCAGTGGTTTCCTGGGGTAGAGGGGGAGAATGAGTCAAAAGATCAGGATAGAAGGATAAGTTTTGGTCCAGATTCAATTTTACAGATGGCTTCCAAATTACCTTTAAAGAAATAGATAGCTCTAAGCAAAAACCAAAACATGTGAGACAAAAAATAATAGACCAATTTTATTCACAAATGTAAATGGGGAAATTCTTAAAATAATGTAAGTTGTTGGGACCAGTCCAGTGGCACAGCAGTTAAGTTCCCACATTCCACTTCAGCAGCCCAGGGTTCCCTGGTTCGGATCCTGGGTGTGGACTTAGGCACCGCTTGTCAAGTCACACTGTGGCAGGCATCTCACATATAAAGTAGAGGAAGATGGGCACAGATGTTAGCTCAGGGCCAGTCTTGCTCAGCAAAAAAGAGGATTGGTGGCAGATGTTAGCTCAGGGCTAATCTTCCTCAAAAAAAAAAAAATAATAATAATAATGTAAGCTATCTGTGCAAAAGCAGAAAAAAAGAATATATTATGCTATATTTGGGATTATTACAAGTATGCTAGGTGGGTTTTAAATTAAGTACAAATGAAAGTCTATGAATGCAATTTAACACATTAGCTTATTTTAAGAAATGAAAAAAAAAGATGATCTCCTTAGATGAAGAAAATCATTTGATAAAATGCAGTCTTATTTTACTATAAAAAAATACCTCTTAGCAAGTTATAAATAGAAAGGGACTTACATGGTATGTTTCCACCAAAGACCTACAGCATGTATCCTATTTAGTTAAAAATGCTAAAAATACTCACTTTAAAGTCCAGAACATGACGAGATGCTGATCCTAATCACTTCTATTCTACAGCACTGGGACGCCTGGAGAGTGTTGTAAGCTAGGCCCTTGTGTCATTTGGAGCAGGAGAAGCTGAGGAGAACTTGTGCTCCCTACACCTCAGAGGAATGAGCTGGGTGCATCTCAAAAATAACATTCTAAGTAATTTGTTTTCCAAATTTGCTAGTTAGAGAAGTCAATCTCCTTCATTGGCCACATTAAAAAAAGAGTGAAGAGACTGGCCTGAAATGGGTTTAGGGATAAATTTTTCCTCATGGAAACCAGAAGCGAGGGGGAAAATGTGCTTCTTAAAAAACAGTCACTAAAAAGAAAGCGGAGAATAGATTCCTGGTGTTGACCTCACGTTATTGAACTGACTACCCCTTCCTTATACTAATTTGGAGCAAAATTAAGTATGCAGTAGAGAAACATTCAGTAAATCTTAAAATCTTGTATTTTACAATTATTTCTCAAAGCATGCTCGATGTATGGAAATTATGATTTTTGAAGAGTACAGCTCAATAGAAGACATACTGATGGCCGCTTGATTCTCAAGAAAATATAAGCCAAATGGAAAGGCCTATAAGGGAAATGTGAAATCAGACCAACAAAGGCCCTGCCCGAGGCAGGAGCACAGAACCTGTTATGCACCTAAAGCCATGATGGAAACTCCAGAAGAAATCAGGACCTCTGGAAAGCAGCAAGGAAAGTCTGAGAGCCCCTCTGCGGCCCCAGGGGGATATAAATGATGAATTATGCAATGCTAGCTACATAAAACCTAGTATCTTTCCTTCAACCTCTCTTGGCAAAGTGTCACTCGAAAGGCTTTGGGATCCTTTCTCCAAATGTCCTGTGCAGTATGAGTGGGAAGAGGCCTGTAGAAAGCAGCTGGAATGTTAAAACCAAAAAGAAGGCAGCGTCTGCAACGATCCACCAGGGCAAAGAGGGGGAAGGGCCACGTGATACCTGGGCTGTTGTGAAACCAGGAAATACCAAGGAGAAAGTTGCATTCTTCGCAGTCCACCAGTGTAGCAATAGGACAGGAGCTATGAAAATAAAAAGCTCCTGGGATATTGATGGGAGAGCTACTAAAAGAAGGAAAAAAATCAGGGGATCTTAAAAAAGAAATCATGCCAGCATAGATTATTACTGCAATTCTTGCCTACATCCAGAGGACCTCAGCCATTTTTGTGGTATCTTTTCAGGAGCTGAGCATTTGTCCTTTTTTTTCTTAACACAAATTGAAATGCTCTCTAGCTATGTGGTTTGTTAGATCCTGATGTCAGGATCCAAATCTCTGTTACCATGGGGATGAGATACTACACAAGATCCCTATAGTAGCCAAAGTTTTTCTCTTTCTGAAGAGCTATTCATTTCAGAAATAAGGTTAATGGAGTCCAGCAATTTTGGATTTGGCATCCTATGTATTTGTGAGACTAAGAAAGCTATGAAACAGTATATATATATAAATGTTTATAAGTAGTTATATTGTTATAGATGTTAATTTCTTTGTTACCATGTATGTGCCCAGATTCTGAAAATAATCAATCCTCAATACTCTTAATTTCACTCAATAATGTACGATTAAATCACCTCCTATATTAAAAAAAATTAGTGAATTTTCTTAATCTATAGACAGAAACACTAGCTGAGATTTCATCTTGCTAGTCAAGTTGAAGAGATGATGACTAACTAGATAATTGGAAAAGACTGGCAAGTTAGTTGAGCCAAGCCATATGCAAAAAAATCACTTGGTTGAATTCTCCATCCAAACTTAACTGAGAATTTAACCAATTAAAAATAACATATTCTGGATACTGCTTAAGCAGGGCCACCATATTGTATAACTCCACAGAGACTGGTTCCTATATTATATACATGCCATGGAGTTATGCAACACAGCAGCCTCAGGCCAGATTTCATATAATTTGTGCATTTTTAATGAAAGTTTAGTAATTGCTAAAAATAGACCTCAGCAATACCTAGGGCCGTGGACCAATGTTATACCAATTACAGGGCATAGTGGGAACATGACTTAAGTGTAAGAAGTGAGGATAAGTTGCACCATGCCAGTAGGGCTCCTTGGGAGAGAGCTCCTGAGAACCAAGAGCACTGGTCTACTTGATGAGGTCAATGATTGTTAGGGGAGCAATATACAGCAGGATACCAAGTGTGTATCTTCAACTCAGTCACTCTAATGGGAGCACATAGGTTTATGTGTCATCATAGAATGATGCAAGAAATAAAAATACAGCAAAGGGAGCTAGTGAACCTGATTTTACAGTGAGCTATGAATGTAATAATTTTATGTGGTCTGAAAATAAGTAAAGTTGGAGCTATTTCTCCACTAAGCTAAAATAATAATATTTACAAATATTAAAAGGCTATTTCTTGCTGGGCATGTAATTTCAGGTTGGCAAGAAAGGAGAGAAAAGTAACAGAAAATAGGTGGAACAAAGAGAAAACAAACAGTAAGATGAGAGACCTAAAGCCAAATATATCAGCAATTGTATTAAACATAAGCAGATTAAATACTCTGACTGAAAGACAAACAATACACTGGATTTTAAAAAAAACAACAAATCATTTGCTGCTTATAAGAGAGACATGTCCAATATAAGGATACAGAAATGAGGAAAGTAAAAGGATAGAAAGACTTGTACCATGCAAATACAAACCAAAAGTAAACTGATGTAGCTACCTTAAAGTCAGCAAATGTACAGTTTAAGAGAAAAAAAGCAGTACTAAAGAAAAAGAGAGCTATTCACAGTTGAAAAAAATGTTCACTCACTCGAGCAGATACAATAATTCTAAATTTGCATGTAGCCTCAAAATATATAAAATGCAACAGAAATTAAAGGAGAAAGCGATAAATCTACAATTCCTCTTTCAGTAACTGATAGCACAAGTAGATTAACATATATATGTAACGATGTTAATATATTATTACATACAGAAAGACTAGTCTTTGAAAAAGGAATCTGCCTACAATTATTTAAAGATATTGATGTTAAATAGACAGTCTCCAAGTAAAGATGAAGCTTATGATGGGAATTTTATAATCATTAGAGAAATTTTACATAGCTATTATCTTAGAAAATCAGAGACAGAAGAAATGATCTAAATGACTAGAATCAGCTTTTAAAATCAGACAAGTAATTCTTCAGATATATTCAATAGGTGCTCAGAGAACCTGCACAGGTGGAAGGGAGAAAGGGGGAACATTAATGGAGGTGAGTGTGAAGTTAGTATCAAATTGTTGAAGACTCAAAGGATCATGTTGTCAATAAAGACAGAAAACCCTTTTTTCTGAGAAGGTCGGCTAAATAGGTTTTTCAGAATGAAGTGCAGTGCTGTTCAGAGGCACAGACTATGGTCTAAAGATGTATATCTAGGAACAGATCAGTAACCAATTCTTTCTGTAAGTGATCATCATAGCAATTGAAGTAACACTGATAGACTTTTTTTCTAGAAGTCAAAATAATCTTCTTAGTAATCAGAAAATAGTAGTGTTTTGTATACCTTTAAAGCTATAGTGAACCAAATGATTTTCCTGCCATTTGTGGTTTGTTTGGAGAGAAGAGAGGACTTTCTCTAAGCCGGACAGCCCTAGATGTCAGGTGCAGTGGCAGGTATAGAAACTTAAACATCAAATTATTTAGAAAGCGAACTAACTTTACTAGCCAAAAGGCGGGGGGGGGGGGGGGGGGGGGAGGAGAGGGGGGAGGGGGAGGGAGGGGCAGAAATCCAGGGATTTGAGGGAAAATTCTTAGCACTGAATATTTTTCTTGCATGACTCATTCATTCCAAGGATGGAATTTAAAAGATATTCTGTCCCCAGTTACAAAGGTGAAATTCAGTAGCCTGAAGAAATGTAGTTAGCAGAGGTTGCACTAAAATGAAAGTAAGGAAAAAGAGCAGTCTGACCATCGTCATTAAGAGACTGATTCAGACCTAAGGGCGATGTCTGTAACTGGGCCTCTTGGACTCTAACTCATCTTGACTATACATAGCTGTTAAGACCCTGAAAATTGCTGTAATAACCTCTTTTTGAATGGACAATGTGCTCTTCATCCTAGTGAAAAATGAAGGAGACTGGAGGACAATGGAGTATAATAGTCATCACAGAAAGCTGAGAACTTAGATCTGCAGACTTAGTTAAAGAAATCTCCTCCTAAATAGGAGTCTGAAGAATTCGGTGGTTGTAGTTAAAAATTTACAAAAATCTGTTCACTAGAACAGGGACAAACAAGGTGCCATGGTAAATAGGTGACAATACTGGACAGTTTCTAGGGTGTCCTTCCCCAAATCCCTCCACCTGGTCTTCAAGGCCTTGTAGACTTCCCTCTCCTTAAGGGAGGGAGGACCTGTGGCTCGCCTCTAACTGATATACTATAGCAGGGGTGATGGAATGTCATTCCTGCAATTATCATATTTTATACAAGACTTGGTCTTGCTAGCCCACTGTTTCTAAAGACTCTCCTTGCTGGCTTGAGGAAGTTAATGGTCAGGCTGCGGAATCCCACGTGGCAAAAAACTGCAGATTAGGAGCTAAAGTTGTCCTCCAGCCTCTAGCAAGCAAAAAACAAATGCTTTCAGTTCTGTAACTTCAGGGAAATGGATTTAAAAAACAAATGCTCTCAGTCCTGCAACTTCAGGGAAATGGATTCTGTGCAACAACCAGGAGCTTGGAAGCAGGTCCTTCCCTAGTCGGACCTCCAGATAAGAACCCAGCCTTGATTGACTCTTTGATGGAAGACTTTGAAACCCTAAGTCTGGGAATCAGCTAAGTAATTCCCAGACTCCTGACTCACAGAAACTGTGTTAATAAATGTGTGTTCTTTTAAGTTGCTAAAATTGTTAATTTGCTACAAAGCAATTGATGACAAATAAAGTCTCTCTAAAAGGAACTATTCAGAAGAGCCCAATAGTGTACAAAGTAACAACTCAGAGAAGCCCCATAGTAATCAGAAAGATTGCCTCTACCTTCCCCAGTAACTTATCTGAAATTTACACTGAAATAAAATTGTTTGTACTTAGGTAGAATGACTACTTTGAACATTTCTAAAGATTTACAGTATTAACAATACGGGTGAGAACGAGCTCTTCTGCAGTGACTAAAGAGAGAATGTGCCTTGCCTTTTTCTCTTCAAATTTTGTAGAAGATGGTACAAAGTGGTTTTCGAGCCATTCACAGTGGCAGTGGTGAAAACACGGGGACTTTTATTTTCCTTTCTGTCTGCAAAGGCTCACCTCCAGGAACTCATTTGAGTGGTTGTCAGTTTGGTTAATCTATCCTGTCCACAGCCCATTTCTGAGAAGACGTTATCTAACTGAGAAGAGATTTCCAAGTTTTTTCTGGATAAAATCTCAAACTTTGGAGTTAATAGTTGCCATTTGCTGTGGCAGAGAAATGTCTGACATGTACAGACACAGAGCCTCCTGAAACTGCATTTCGTCTTGCATTAGAGGAAGTGCTTTATGTTAAGCTCCAAAATAATTCTGTGTAACTTGCAATGAAAAGTTTTCCAAACTCTGTTAATTATTTTATCAATTCCCTCAAAAAATGGATCAAATATCATTAGAAATTGTAATGATTTGTCATAAATTATCTTGCCTACCTAACCTAACGTTCTCGGTTTCCTCCACTGCAGAGTATTGTTTTTAAAATGGACTGTGCTCTCTATGCTTTATTCACAATAGCAATTCCAGGTGCATATGAAGATAAAGGTGACTAATTAGGTTGCTGCTTATTCTCAAGGAAGTAATTAGGCATCATTAGGGTATTATTTTTTAAATTAGGGCTTGCTTTCATGTGGAATTTATATAGTGCTCTGTCTTTGTAGAAACAGTCTTGAAACTCATTCATTTGTTCGAAAAAGAAAAATTAAATGTCATTATTAAGATCTACTTTTCTGAAAACATAGCCAACAGCAATTTGGTCTAAAATTTGTCAGCTTTGCACAAAAGGCAATTTGAACATTAGCAATCAGTCTTTCAAGGTGATTGCTATCTGCATAGAGAGATGTGAATTTAAAAAGCTATGAAATCACCATCCTTATAATCAGTATCAACAAGTTCTATTATTTGCAACTTCCTGGAAACATAAAGGGCTCTAAGGTGAACACCTGAACCTCTAGGAACATGCCTATGGTTCTCTCTCTTGGTTGGTTTCAGATGACATTTGAAGACTTTGTTTTTTGTGGGACATCAGATCACACTGATCCTGGTGCTTGTTTATAGATATAGAGATGTCCTTAACAGGAGCTGAAAGAAGTGGCCACTCACACAACGTTGGGTAGGCCCTTAAATCCTATTCCAAAATATCGCACTTTGACCTGCCAAAGTGCTGAGACTTCCACATTGACATCTGACGTCTCTCAATCTTCTTGGCATTGTAATGAAATGTTGTACTCATACTTGAGACAATTTCCTTTTTTCATTTCACCAGTTTCTCTCTTTAAATGTGTCACTTTGGATAAAACATTATTTTTAATATCTTGATATCTTCATCTGTACAGTGGGGATATTATATTGTCTAATTCTTAAGGTTTTTTGTGAAGATTAAATTAATTAATGCCTATATAGCACTTAGAGCAGAGCCTAGCAAATAAGCACCCAAGAAATGTAAGCTATTACTATTTTAGCATTGTTATTGCTATTATTATCATTAGCCTCATGTGTCCTGGGTAATTATATGTGCTGAGCATACAAAATTAGTAGACATATCATCCATGATCTAAACATATGCACAAGAATTAAAAATTCAAAAAAAGTAACATTTCATATTGTAACCTTACTCATCAATTCTCATTCACTCATCAGTTTCCTTCTTTACCTTAATTCCAGCTAATAATACTACCTCCTATTTCAGTGAAAACTAAAAAATGTTCAGAAGGGAACATCCACTGACATTAGCTACCATGCCTAGTGACCTACAGTATCTACAGACATGTTCTGCCTTCTCTCTTTTGCCATTGATGAAATTTCCAAGCTTCTATCTAAAGCCAGTATCCTCACTGGGGTACGAGACTCCATATCATCTTACCCATTTGACAGCATAATTTGAGTAGAATCTATCAATCAGTTCTCTCCTAGTCACTGTTTCTTTCACATCATCAATTTTCCTCTCTCAAAAAAATTGCTACCTTCGTTATGAAACTTCCATCTTTTATATATTTCGCCCTTCTTAAAAAGAATACCTGACCCGCCTTCCTCCAGCAGTTACCACACAATTTCTTTGTTCCTTTTTTACATAAAATTTCACTCAAGGGGGCCAGCCCTGTGGCATAGTGGTTGAGTTTGGCATGCTCTGTTTTGGTGGCCTGGGTTTGTGGGCTCGGGTCCCAGGCCAGGATCTACACCGCTTGTCAACCATGCTGTGGCAGCGACACACATACAAAATAGAGGAAGATTGGCACAGATGTTAACTGAGGGCTAAACTTCCTCAAGCAAAAAAAAAAAAAAAAAAAAAAAGAAGAAGATTGGCAATAGAGGTCAGGGTTCAGGGCCAAAAAAGGGAAATTTTCACTCAAAATTGTTGTTTATATTCACTACCTCCAATTCTCTCTCTCTCTCTCTTTTTTTTTTTTTTTTTAAAGATTGGCCCTGAGCTAACACCTGTTGCCAATCTTTTTTCTTCTTCTTCTTCTCCCCAAAGCCCCCTTGTACATAGTTGTATATTCTGGTTGTAGGTCCTTCTAGTTCTACTACGTGGGATGCCACCTCAGCATGGCTTGGTCAGTGGTGCTAGGTCCACACCCAGGATCAGAACCAAGAAACCGGGGCCGTGAAAGTGGATCACGCAAGCTTAACCACTCAGCTATGGGGCTGGCCCCTACAATTCTCTCTTATACCCACTTCAATCAAACTTTAGAACCCACCAGTTCACCATATTTTTATTCCAGGTGCTTTGTAAATTCAAGTTTCGGTCCTAAATGAATGTCTTATTTGGCCCACCAGCAGCATTTGACAAAGTTAGCCATGCCTTCCTCTTAGATACACTTATTTCACTCGTCTTCCAGGATGCCATTCTCTCTGAGTTTTCTTCTTACCTCACCAGAGATTCCCTCTCAGTGCTCATTCTCTTGGTGATTTCATTTGTTTACATAGCTTTCAAAAAGATCTATATCATAATGACTCCAAATTTATATAGCCAAATGCTGACTTCACAACTCTATTTTGATGTCTAAATGCACATATTATATGTCCTAACCTGATCTTTCCTCATGAAACCTGTTCCATCAGTAGTCTTCCTATCTCAGTTGAGAACAACTATACACTCCCATTAATTCAGCTAAACGTTATAGTTTATTGTCTAGCAATGGGAAGCAAGGCACTATCAATGGCTTTTTACACAAGAAAATAGCATACCAAATCTTTATTTTAGAAATACACTTCCAGGAATACATAGGCTGGATGGAAGTTAGAAGAGAGTATAAACAAGTAAATAAGTGGAACACTACTGCCATAGTCCAATAGAAATAAGAGATAAGGGTTTACACTAGAAAAGAAGGAAACAAAATAGAGGCTTTGGGTGAAAATTCTGGTGTTATTTTGGATTTGTGACTAATTTGATAAGATAATTTAGGGAAAGAAAGAGGGAACTATTTTAAGATTTACCAACTCTGTGGATGGTGGTGTCATTAAATTGACCAGCAAATACGGGAGGGAGGAGCCGATTTTAAGAAGGAGAATATACTTTCTGATTCCAGTTTGGGAAATGTTAAGGTTGAGAGGTCTGCTAGAGAATCAAAAAAATCTGCACAGTTAGATTTCCGTTCGTCTTTGACACTTAGCTTGAACTGAGAATTGTTATCTGTAAAATGAGAAATAAAAAACAGCTAAGACCACAGCTGTGAGAAATAAGTTAATTAACAGTGTTTCAATTGTGATTCTGTATTCTGGAGAGCCATTCTTGATTGGTTGTGTGACTTTGGGCTAGAAATTTAACAATACTGTGCCTCGGTTTTCTCATCTGTAAAAAGGGGTGATTGTAGTAGCTACTGTGGCAAAAGTCATAGTGCTTACCAAATATTTCATCTGCGGACACAAAAGGATGTAAAGTAAGAAAAGAAGAAGATGATGATGAAACCAAGGAGATCACCAGCATTTCAAGAGTTGTCAAAGACATGTGCTAGACCAGGAGAATAAAGAATCTTATCTGATCAGTGGAAGATAACAACAGCTGAAACACCGTTTGTATTACTATATACTACAAAAATTGTCTCTAGAAGAAGAGTATTCCTAAATAAAAACATAGACTATGGTATTGGCTTAGCAGCTGGAGGCAGACAACGAAGAAACTAATATTGGAGGCTGGAAAGATGGTGATTGTTATGTAGTACCAAATTATTTGGTTAAACTGTCGTTTATAGGAGAGATAGTTCTGGTGACTAAAGAATTTGCTGCTATAGGAGGGGAGGTTGAAAAACAAAGCATTATTCTTTTATGTTAGTTATAATTGCCTGTTTTTGCCAATGTGTTTTAAGAAAGAGATGGGCCTGTTTGCCAGTATGATTAAAAAAAAAAGAAAAAAAATGGTAGATTGCAGAAATGTGGAGGCTTGCGGTGTTAGAGTTTCTAACTGCTTGGAGAACCCAAATATTAAGAATTGAAAATAAATATTCCTTTAAATAAGAACAACAAATTAAAACTAACTTTTATGGCACAGATCAGATTAAGGGTAGGGCTTTAACACTTTTTGCTAAAAAAAAAAGTCTATTGATAAAGGTGCATCATGGTAAAGATTCAATTATATATTAGTCTCCCATTGCAGTCTTCCGGTTGGCAAACTGACTCCATGCAGAGATCTTCATTCATTGCACTTTCAAAGAAGCTGTACTCCTAACTAAAATAATCCCTTTTTTTTTAACTTCAAGCAGGAAAAGTGATAATAAGTGTGCATAACCTCCAAGAAAGGCATGGTTTGGAACATGGAACTCTTCCCTAATTTGTAGAATGAAATAGTTTGCACATCAGAAGCACACACTGTGGTAAAGAGAGTGGTGTTCCTCAGACAGTCCATGTGCCCCTTATCTCCTTACTCCTTATTTTGTGGGTCTACAAGACTAGCTTTGGCCAAAGAGACGTGGGCACAGTAATACATGTCACTTTGGGGCCAATGAACCGACGGTAGCAGCTATGACAGCCTTGGTTTTGAGTGACTGTGGAACAGAACCCTTTCCACAAATCCCCAGCCTTGAACTTACTTTGGATATGGACCATAAGACAGAAATAAACACTTTCTATATTAAGAACCTGAGACTTGGTGATTAATTTGATATAGCATAATCTAATACGCCTACTAAAAATACAATTACGTCAGAGGGTTATTTTGAGATGTGAATGAATAAATAAATATAGAGCTCTTACTTGGCTAGTTGAAAGAAGTATATAAATGTTAGGTAAACACGCTATTATTTTTGCTAAAATTCGCAGCTAGCAGAGTGCCTAGCATATATGGGACACAACAAATCTGAGTTTTTCTTCTCCGTTCTATGTATTTAAGTTGCCATCATACTCTTAACATTATTTGCCACCAGAAGAGTCCACCAAGAGAATGAGAACCTAATTATATTAAGGTCTAAGAATGTGATAGTATTTTATTTTTAGAAGCAGAAATACCTGTTTTCTACTTGTTGATTTGCCCATGGGAAAATGTATTGCACAGGGATAGTGATGAGTGAATTAGTCAAATGATTAAATTATACATGATGCAAATAGGAATAGTGTAAAGCTTTAATGTTTCCCCAACATGTAACCAGCTTTCCCAATGTTTAAAACATTTATTAGAAGTATAACCTATCAAAATTAATTCTTCAATTTAGCCACATAACAATCTATTCATTTCCGTATTCAAATGAACATGTGACTATGAGCATGCAAGTTTAATATTTTTAATGGAGAACATTAAATTGTGATAGTATAAAATAAGGATGCTTTTAACAGAACTTCTTCTCAAAGTTTCTTAGTGAACAGTATAACCTTCTATGTATAAAACTACGTATAAAATAAATGTGTGAGTAAAAAGAAGAGGGAACAAAATATTTCCAGAAGGGAAGAGAACAAAGATGACATTACATGTGAAGCTTAGTAACTTTCTTTGATTATGAATTTCAATGTAAATACTGATCTCAAGCCATGAAAAGGCTGAAACTACTACTGTCTTTCTCTAAAGTTCATTAAGTATATAAACAAAAAACAATCTAGATTTGTGATGAAGAGCTCTGTGTGTAATGGCTCTTAAGTGCCATTAATAGCATTAAAAATGAAAAACTGCAAGCAAATGCATAAAATCAGAAAATACATATTTAGTTTTATAGATAATAGACAACAGTAATCCTTCCTCCTTCCATTTGTTTTAGTCACTTAAAGTATTACTCTGAGAACAAAGCAAACCAATAATAAATCATATATATTGAGTATTCAAGGGAGAAATACTGTTCATTAAAGATAATTTTAGCTAAAACGGACCAGTCTTTTTACCCTTAGTTCCACTATTTTAGAACCAGAAATACACACTTTCTGAAACATTTTTTTCCAAGATAGCAATATTTCCCACACAAAAAACCATAACTGGTTATCCATTAGAAGCAGATTTATGCCCAATTCAAGTAGACACTTCCTCAGTTGAAACTGGTGTGTTACATGTCACAGGCTCCAATACCCGGATTTACTTTTCAAACCATATAGAAGTACACAGAGGTAGGTGCAGAATCAACAACATTGTTCAGTGACAAGGATGCTGATAGCCAACCATAAGCCCTCCTTCCAAATCAGTAAGAAAAAAATAAGCAATAAAATAAAAGTTAGCATATACATGTGCATTTTTGGTGCATTAATAGTGGGTGTTTATATACAAAACCATTGGAATTATCCTCTAGAAAAAATTTGTCTCTATAAAATTTAATTTAGACACATTATAGGCATTTGAGCATGTTATAAATGCCAATTGTTGATCATAAAGTTTAGGTACCAAGTAATTCAGCAAAGGAATGCTGGAAAGTCATATATTAAGTACATCAATTACAAATACACAAACACACACCCACACCAACTGCTTTAATGCATGCGTTTGATGAGATGGGTAATTTATTGCTTGTTGAATGGAGATTTGAAATGAACTAAGAGACTTGTATAATGTCAACAAGGGAAAAAAAGGAACTTTAAAATAGAAAATAAAGGTCTCTCTGAAAAGGTTACATCAAAATATAAGCTTGAACTCTGTCCAGAAAATCTTATTAAAATAGCTACAGGTAATCAAAGAATATACATATTAGTGATTCACCTTTACCTAAAGAGTTGTCCACAGGATTACAGTACACCCAACTGGCCATTTGTGATATGTCTCAGTGTGTTTGTGCACTTCTATGTGTTTATAACTCAAACATAAAGCATTTGGAACAAATCCTGAGGTCACAATAGCTATGTAACCTGAGAAAAATTACCCTCTGAGTTTTTTTTTTAATATTTGTAAAAAGGGGCAAAAATAAATCTGCTACTCATATTTTGCATGGTATTATAAAAATGTAAGTGAAAATGCTTTCTACTCTAACTCACAATGTACATATTGCTATCTTTAGACTTATTATGATTATGTATGCAACTATTGCTTAATGTCTTTTGTATTATCATTATTCTTCTCCATAAATAGGACATAAAAGATCCATGTCTAACATCTTCTTTTCCTATTGTAGATACAATTGAAGGTTGTGTTTTAGCATGTCTAGAATCTATTGCTTGTGAAATTAATTTTTGTGTTTCATTGTTGCACATATATACATTTTGCTACAAAAAGTCTTGTTTCTGCATAAGAAGTTAAGTTGCTTGCCACTATAGTTTCTCAGCCTTGTACAGTTATAACTCAAAGGTAGATGTCATTATTTTGTATATATAATATATAACATTTCTTTTGGATCCACTGGTCAGCTGAATCTCAAGTAAATTTTGTCATCCCATACTCACATTATAATCATCATGCCAAAGTTTCAGGCCTGAAATGTTTAGAATGGTGTTGTCTTGCTTTAATATTTGGTACAGTTAATTAGTAGAATGACCACAGACTTTGAGTCATAAGATCAGGAGGCAGTATTACCTCGTCCTTACATGTTGTATGATCTTAGGCTGGTAAAAGGAAAAAAGAAAAAAAAGCGTCTGAGTCTCCTTATGTGTAAAGTAATAAATATGTCACACAATTTTTGTTAAACTTGTCAATGTTTATCCTAATTTTAACTTATTATAATTCATATCTATCACCATCAATGACCATTCCAAATGCCTATTTTCAGTTCTCAGGATCTAGTTCTTACAACATTGCATTTTTATATTTCTAATCACTGTCTACTTCTTGAAAATTCTCTATTGTAGTAGCTTCTTATATATGTCGATTTGCTTTCTATAATTTTATTCAATATACCTAAGAAATCCCTCTTGCAAATTATATCTTCTTTCCTGACCTATGGCCATAGTCATAGTTCTTTATATATCACCAATACATTATGGTAATGGTTTTCTAGTTGAGATCTTAGTGCTTAGTCTTTACTTCTTTTAGAGAAGAGTTGTCTGATATATTATATTAAAAAACAAAGACAGTCCTTGTATTAGTTAGAGTTCTCCCAAGAAACAGAACCAATATGAGATTACATACATGAGATATATATGATGTTATATGATATATTATATGCCATATTTATAATATATAATACCCAATATATATAATATGATCTATTGTAAGGAATTATTATATCATATTATTATGGTATATTATAAGGAATTGGCTCATGCAGTTATGGAAGCTGAGAAGTCCCACAATCTGTTCTCTGTAGGCTGAGACTCAGGAAAGCTGACATGTAGTTCCGAGAGCTGGAAGGCTGATGGTATAAGCTGAGGGCACAAGAAGACCAACGTCCTAGCTGAACCAGTCAGGCAGAGGCAGAGAATTCTCCCTTCCCCCGTCTTTTTGTTTTATTCAAGTCCTAAATAGACAGGATGATACTCACCCACATTAGTGAGGGCAATCCACTTTTACTCAGTCTGCTAGTTCAAATGCTAACCTCATTCAGAAACACCCTCACAGACACACCCAGAAATAATGCCTAATCTTAACATTTTATGTCCCAGTCAAGTTGACACATAAAATTAACCATCACAATCCTTTTATCTCTCTGTTTAAATGCTCTGTCATTTTAAATATGAAATTGATCATTTCCATTTCAGAGTAAACTGCTAGCCATTTTTAGAATATCAGGTATGTGGGGACTCTATACTTGAGCTTTGTTTCTCCTAAAGAATTATGAAAATTAAAATTTCAATGTTAAGGAGATAATAGCATTTTTCATGCACGATGAATAATTTTCACAAACTACTTTGGATTGTAGGATTAAAATGGCCTCTGCAGCTTTATCAGGGTCAAGGATGTATGCAGAATAGGGAAATGTACTCTCTATTTCAGATCATTTCCAAATACTCATAATAAGAAGAAAAATGTGGAAGAAGAGGAGGACGAAGGGATAGAAAGGAGAGTGGAGAGAGGAAGAGAGGAAAGGAAAAGAAGAGGGGAAGGAAGAAAAGAGAAAAAGAAAAAAAGGGCTCTATTGGTCTGAGTCCAAGTACCCCTGAATGTCTCCTTATTACAGTTGCTGATAAACTGTGACACAATCCCGCCTTGAGGTTATCAGCATACTGAGAAATTATTGTTAAATAGCATTCACTCAATACAATGAAGCATCAAAAGCTTATCATGCTTATATTCCAATGTTGAAACCACATACAGGCTTTTCAAGTCATACAACAAAGAACAAAGATCAGGGCAAACAGTCATATTAAATAAATTAATCTAAGAGGAGAAGTAAACATGTGTGAGAAAAGGGAGACAATAACTTGACACACAAGATGGGTTAGTTAGTAAAATATTTTGAAAGAGAGATTGTCACTATTATATTAAGAACATACTATCCCTTGATATCCTGAAATGTGAAAAATGGTGTAGTAAACCATTTGGATAAGGTCTATTCTGAAAATATTAAATCAGGTTTGCTGAGTTTTCAAAAGCAAGACTTTTCCTTGAAGGGTGAATGAAAACAGCTTTCTAACTTAAGTTCTTAGATACCATTAGATTCAATAAAGTTGATGATTTCTTCTGGGAGAGTTTAATCAGTTTGTTGTGACATGGTACCAGCAACTCAGTTCTATAAAACAATTGTGATTGATTACTGTTGGTCCATGAATTGGCCAAGAGGGAGACTAAGAAAATCACTTGCACAGCCTGCCTTTCAAAGTGCAGCTTCTGAAAACGATGATCTTCTGGATTTGAACGATTTTTTCTCATGACCATTCATGAAAATATCTTTCATTAGCCATTTCTTTATTTTCTAAACAGAAAATATCAATGATGACCACAATCTATGATGGAAGTCACAGCAAGTAACTACCTGTAATGACGTGTGGTAAGTTTAAGCCTTTTTCTCAAATCCTGAGCTAGTTAAGTATTGGCATCTTCTAACCAGAGCACAGCAGGCACATTTAGAAGGCCACTTCTATGCCTATTAAAGCATCATGGCAATCCAGGGTTTCTCCAAGTCAATAAGCCATGCCCAAACTGAGACTAGGGCTGCCTATTTAGAAATAAGACAAAGCTATTCTGAATATAATGTGTCTCTTTCAATTTTATTTTGGTCTACGACCATTATCTCTTTTATTTGTAAGACATATGGCATCTATTTCTTGCTGCTTCTTACATCATTACAGATTAAAAGTATATATTCTCAGGAACTTTTTTAAACAAGGCAGCCTACCAGAGGGGATATTCATCATTACTTAGGAGAAAAAATTTACTTTATTACTTCTTAGATAAGGTTGAATCATCCATGGCATTTGTGTCTCTTGTGTAGATAGGCACACCATATTCTACATATCCACTGAGATTGCAGAGTTAAATGAGATCATTAGGGATAGGAAAACTATGGAGAACTTGACAAAGCTGTCTTGCTAAAGAAGTGGTTTTGGCTATACTTTCTACATACCGCAATACTTAAAAAGTCTGATATGTGTATATTTTTTGTCCAGTTATAAATATTCAAAGTCTTCAGTGTAATCTTCCTCACCTTATTTTCTATATAGTTAAGCAATGCAACATCCTTCATTCATTATTATTCCCAAAATAGGAAATCACAGAACTTAGGAAAAAAAATTTTCTCTATGTTAGGGTATTAATTAATTAACTTTGAAAACGTAACTTCCAAATTTTTTACTTGATCAGCTTAAGCTTCAAATGATGTAGGCAAGTGCCTTCATGGTTTACGTTAAGTGTGAGGGCAATAGGCTTTTTTGCCCCCAAATATCTTTTTTGCCTGTTTGCTTTGCATGGTACTTCCCATTAAAGGATGAATTTGTCAGCATCAAAGTAAAAATCTCAAACTCGTGTAATTTATTAAACCTTTCTATTAGTTTACTAGATTAGCTCCATTATCTTTAAGATCTCTGGTGATTTTACAGAAGAATTGGAGAAAAGGTAAGACGTGGACCAAGAAAAAGTGTGGCACTCAGGTGGAGAGTCAATGGGAAGAATCTGGAGAACCAACCCAAAGAGAGACCTGAAGCCTGATGGGAAGGATGAGAAAATAGAAGACTAGCACATGCGCAAATTTGGAAAAGAAGCTATCAGCACCCCTTTCCTTGTGAGCTATGATGAGACATATTTTATGGAATCACTGATTCATGAAAGAGAGTACTCAAGCAAAGAAATTTGACGATGGCTTGATCACTCATGCTCTGCAGTATCTTTTTTTTTCTTGTTAAATCCACTGAAGTTCATATGTAAAGGAGATAGTACTACCTAAAGCATAATAATTAAGCTGTGACAGCTCTCCCATTATGAAGAACATTTGACAATTAATGTCATGGATTAGATTAATTACAGCCCATTTTAGTAATACTATTTTGAACTTAAGCAAAAGCGTTATTCTTCAGAGAACTTCAAAATGTTTCCTGAATGCCTAGTTATAACTTTTTTCTTTGGATCCTTTCAACAACAAAACACGCAAAAAATCTTATCTTTAACTTTGCTGGCTGTCAATGTTTTCTGGTTTGTTTGTTTTCCAATGCACTTCATAAATGTTAAAGGCATAACAAATAAGATTATAGTCAAAATTTAGATCACTAGGCAATAAATTTTAGACTTAAAGAAAATCTCAATGTATCTCTTCCTAATACACATGTCCACCGCACCATCGATGCAATTAATGACTGTTCCAAAAACATAGATTCTCAAGAGAAATAATGGAATAGTTTTCACTGGGGTTTATTTGAAAGACATACCCAGAATTTCTTTCCAAATAAATTTATACTAGGATGCAATGTTTGTTGCAAAACTTTAACCACATACAAAAGTCTAATAAATTCTAGCCAGTTATACATTCTTTAAGATCCAAAATTCTAAGAATTCATTGAATGACAACTTCAAGCTAAGCAGAATGTATTTTCCATTTTAATTGAAATTTTTGTTTATCTCTGTGTAAGTTTCCTATTTTTAGCGGAACTTGAAATTTCAATCTAGAGCCTCAATTAATGTGCAGAGCTCTTTATTTGTGAAAGAAATAAATGTCTCTCTTATTGAAGTCACAATATATTTTTTCTATATGCAGCTAACTTATTTTTAAAGGATTCAGGCATTTAGCATTGTTTGGCTTTGATTTGTATTTGTTTTTCTGGTTGACAGTCCCACCAACATTTTAGAAAGCCTTGGTTACAAGTATCACGTTATTCATATTGATTGTGTTGGCAGCAACATCTCCCAGACTTTCCTCACTCCCAACAATCAAACCAAAATGACTCATTTAGCTCCCATTTCCTTTGCTAGAGAATGAAAGAGAAATGGTACCAAGACCCAAAACTGGCCCACGGGTGGGAATGGAGAGTATGGGAGTATAGGGATGGATGATGATCATTTTGAGGGGCAGCTATAATTCTGTGTAAATGTTCATCTGGAATTGCCAGGGTGAGGGAATATATGTCACCTCAAGAGCAGAACGCTAGCTTTTAACTTCTTTATTGGCATCATGTAAAGTCTGGCTGCTGGACCAAGGATGACAATGAGACAGTAATAGAAGGGAAAACATTTCCAAAGCTCTGAAGAATCAAATTGGCATTTGTGATACTAGTCCTATTTTACCAAATGCATATGGGTTAAAAATTACCTTGTCCACTTTTTTCTAATATATGTAAGTTTGGAAATTTACATTCATTTTGGTTTCTGCAAGCAGATGAAAGGAAAAATCAATTCTCATGATTTAAAGTGTTGGGAATAGGTGACGCACTCAGACTGGTCCCCACACAGAAGTAAGAAGTAAAAGAACAAAAATGTTTATGAAGATCCTTCTGTGGTCTCCAAATAGATATACCATATGAGTAATTTATTGACCACTACAACAAGTTCAGCATGAACAATAATTTTTTATCTTGTTGTCTTGGGAGAAAGTCTCTACCTCCATATTTTGTATGCTAAAACATTGTCAAGGATATTCTGTTACCGGGAATTATTTTTATGAGCGTTAACCTAAACACAGAGAATGGATAGGGGATTTGTGAGGTTGGGAGCCAATTTCAGCTTTCCTTGAGATATAGAAAATATATTCACTTATTCTTCCTTATGATATATATATATAGTTTTAAGTTTCTTAAAGTTTTAGGAAATTATTCGAACAATGTGTCTTGAAAATGGCACTCAGACCGAGCAGAACTCTTCCTCGAGGTCTTTTATGGTGTTTTGAGAGAAGTCATAGACAGAGGCATAATTCCTCTAATTGTAATCCATTTTATAAAGCAGAAATGTCATGAAAATCAATTAGAAAAGATTTTAATTGAGCTGTTCATTTCCACAAATGTGTCTATAAAGCCTGTTCATTGCATTTTGGTCTAGGAGTATACGATTTCTGTGTGGTGGCACAGAGTCAGGGATAAACTACCCAGGTAAAATCAGAAGAGATTTTAACAAGTTATGGTATTTGACTTTGTGTTAGGTGGAAGAATAAGCAGATAAGAAGGAACCAGTGGGCTGGGAGCTTAAATATTTAAAAGAGAGGGGGGAATTAGTACTACTGAGGAAAAAAATAGAAAAAGGTAAAAATTAAAAAATTATGGCTGAAAATGAAAAGAAAAGTAAAATGAGAGAGAGTAGGAGCATCCTTGTTTCTGAGACTGAAGGGAAGGGAAGAGAAGAGCTACGTACCAAGATGATTAGGTGATTGGAGGGCAACACACTAACAAATTACAGACTCTGGTCTCTTCTGTACCCTTTGTGAAAGAACAAGTGAGATAATCTACTGAGGGTGAGATTGATGTATGGCTTGATGTTAGACTCTCAGTTTCACCACCTCTGCTAATAGTAAGGAAGGGAGATGAACAAGACACAAATGGTTTTCTGAGCCATGCTGATGGCTCAGTTGAGATCAGAATTCAATACACATTTCAGTGAAACTCAACTGCTCAGATGGTTCTGCTAGTGTACTTGAGGACTGCCTCACTGAAGAGGAGAAATATGATTGAAGAATTTACTCAGTGTTGGGAATTTCAGAAAAAAGATATGTGGAAATTGACATATTGAGAGAGTTGAGAGAAATAATGGGAAATTGAAGTAAACAACCATCATAAGAAGGTCTAGAAATAATGATAATAATAATAAAGAACTGAATGGGTAGGGTAGGATGAGGTGGTGTATTAGCCAAGAAAAATACTGGGATGGGTTTTAAGAGATTTAAGGACTTGATAAGGTCAAGATTGTTGGGAGTGAAAGAATGAAGTAAATAGAAAGATGAGTTGTAGTTAGATATTTGTGTTTCAGAATTCAAGTCTATAGATGTTCACAGTGAAAACAACATGTGAGGTATCAACAAATTAGAGGAGTCATAAAGCCATTGAAGCTTAGAAATGCAAGGAACTAAAAGACTGAGTTACATTGCGTTTATATTTAGATAGAATTTATTCAACAAAGTTTGTACAAAATTTATATGTGCTGGGAACTATTTTAAGAGCTGAAACACAACACTGAGCAAACCAAGGAATAGAACTTAGGGAGACATGGAGCTTAGTGCAGTAGTCAGCCACAAAACATGTGAACAAGAAACATATTCATGCATTATGTTACTAAACATATCAGGAGAAGGACATAGCAGACATATAGGACACAGGAAAAGTTTCTTTAATATCCATGGAAAGATTTCTGTAAAGGTAACATTTAAGCAGAGACCTAAATAAAGTTAAGAATAATGAAATATATGACTATTTGGAACGAGAGCATTCATAATAGAAGCTACAGCAAGTGTAAAGCACAGGGACAGGAATGCTTAGTGTGTTAGAGGAACAGACAAGGGCCTGATGAGGCCAGAATGTAAAGGGCTTGAGGATTGGCAAGAATGATAACTTGTACTTAGCTCAGGAAACATCCTTCCTCCTACTCAGTCCATGGTAATGCAAAGCGGGTACACAATCTCAAGTATACATGATAGTGCAAGTGGACAAAGTTCCTGGCTACCATCCCCCTTCTTCAGTGATACACACCTAACGTTTTAGGTTTTCAGTGACATCTACAGATGCAGGAATCTATCAGCTCAGAAGAGACCAGAACCTTGGCACTACTGCTTTCTATATGAGCTTTTTATACAAGCTTAGAATAGGCAGGTAAAGGGAGAAAGGGAGGATGGGAACACATGAATCAGCTCAAATCACCTAGCCCTAATGTTCACATTCTAGAATCGCAGTTTCTTCCTAGACCATATTTATTTGACATAGTTAATTTTCCATCTCATTTCTGGTTGTATCATTGAACCTACTAGAGAGGTAGACTGGCTCAATCATATCAAAGCTTGTAGAACACAGTACGAGTCTTATGGTAAGTATTAAGGGAAACGATCAGAGTATCAAGAACATGGGAGTGTGAGTAAAATTTGTGATATAAATAGCTGGGGTAGGGAAGAGAAAGCAGGATGTGGAGAAACTGGGTAAGAGAGTATTACAAAACGTCATATAAGAGGGGTTGTTGACTTGGGTAATTGCAGTTGAATAAATGAGACGAGATAAGATTTTTATAGTATTCAAAATTTTTTAAAAATAAGAGAACTTAAAAAATATGCTCATGAGTAGAATGTGGGGGTGTGTAAAACAGGATGCAAAGATGACTCAAGGATTTCTTTTTTAACCAACCGTGAGTAATAACACTATTTATTAAAATGAAAAACGTCGAAGGCAAAACCATGTTTTTGAAAGTGGAGAGTACAGGGTTTTGTTCTGGTCATGTTAAGTTTAAGAGGTCTATTAGACACCAAAGTAAAGCTATCAGGATATGTGAATCTTGAGTTGGGAGATAATGTCAGAGCTGAAGATGCAAATTTACTAGTTACCATTATACGGGTGAGACTGACTGAACACCTAGAAAATGAGTAAGTGCAGAATAAAAAAGATCCACAGACAGAGTGGAGGCACTAGAGGAAGAAAGAAGGTAAGACCAATGGGTTGGAGGCCCAATGAAATCAGATAAAAGTTGGAGCAGAAGTGCTACAGAGTGTGATGGAGAGAAAGAAGATTGTGGCAGAAGTGAAATTATTAAAATTGTTATGCTGGAAAAAGTACCACTGTTGTTAATGCAAGTTCTAGGCTGCGTGTGTGGTAGAAAATGATTGAAGTAGAAAGGAGAACAATCCTGTTGCAAGTGAGAAGATCAAGGAACTGAGAGGTCATATTTTTGGATGGATCATCTGTATGGACATTAAGACAAATACAAATGGATGGCAAGAGTGGTAGAAGAGAGATAAAAAGAGAGAGAAAATAAACAAGCCAGATATTGAAGTGAGTGAAGGAGCAATTAGAAGTATGGTCAACTAGTGCAATATGAAAGCTGGTGTTTGTAGGATAGTAAGTTTTCAAAGAAGCTGAGTTATTTTTTGCTATTGTTTTTATTTTAATATTTTAATTAGGTTGGAGTAACAGCCTGGAAGCAGCATAATGTACAGGTAGAAAACCTACCGTACTTTCATGTCTTTGTGCCACCAGGTATGGAGAGAAAAAGAAAAAGTCATCATTTGATAGGGCTGCACTGGAGTCACTATCACCAGAGCACTCAGAAAAGAAGTTCAAAATGTAGGCGATTTTGTTGATGACAAAGAGTGAATAGAATTCTAGAGACACAACAGATCATGGAGACTACGTACTGAACCAGATAGCAATTACAATCCGGATGATGAGGGATGACATGGAACTTTGGACTCTTCATGTTGACTTATATACCAAAGACCGCATAGCATGAGGTAATTAGTTTTACTGCTTTCAGGGGAAGAAAATTCGAATTATAGCCTGATATTTTAATAATGAGGCCGGTATTCTATATGTGTGGGCTGGATGGAACGGTAAAGATAGGCAGTGTACCCAATACTAAAAACTGATTTAAGCTTCCCCCTCCCCAAATCCAATGTTGGGAAAGCATTAAGACGGGGGCATAATTAATTTGTTCAGCAAAAGCAAAGTTCTTGGACCCTTCAAATATTCTGCTGTGGCTATTGTTGAGGCCAGGGGCAGAGTGGCTCTACATAAAGATGCGGAGCTCTGTGAGACCCCCTTCTTTCTTGCCACAGGCAGTTTTGAGCTAGACATCCATGAAGCTTTGGAGACCTTCCTTCAATGCTACCATGAGTTGTGTAGAAGAAAAAGGAAGGGTAGGTTTAAGAGGAAATGAAAAGGATGATCAGCAGGGTTAAGGCAGAGATAATTATAAGAAACTCATAAAATAACGTAAGTGACTTACTGGAGATAAGTTAGTAACAAGAAAAAAAATGGATAGTAGGACAATGGTAATGTTATTAGGCGGAATTAACCTCAAGGGACAAAGTTTATTTTTTCATGGGGCTAAAAAATATTTTTCAAGAGACAGTGGATATAGAAGAAAATTACACCACTTCTTTATTTTTCAAAGGATGTAGAAGATAAGAGGTCACCATAGAAGGTATATCTCAAAGGAGAGCCAACATTAGTTAATGTAAGAAGATGCAGAGTGCAATCTCTGAAGAGATTAAGTAAAAGAAAATTAATTGAAGTAGAAATTCCAGAGATTCCGGTCAACAGGTTTGGGAGGGAGGTCAATAATGTTGGACTGATGAGTTTGGAGAACCTTTAGAAAATACAGGAGTAAGGGTACAGATTAAAATAATATATCATAAAATAAAATTATGTTCTTAGACTTACTTAACTATTCAATCCAACTTTAATATTATTGTTGCTAAAATGCATTCTTAATTAGGTCATTAACTATCCTCATAATTAGCCATTTTTTCTGAAATAAATGCTTTTGAAGCGTTATTTACTGAATCAGCTAACGCAAAGTACTCATCATTTTGGAAAGCTCTGTCTCAGCAATATCTGGAGATAGGCTAGCATATGAGGGTGTATGTGTGTGTGTGTGTATGTATATATATGTACATATTTATTTAGATACATGTTTATTTAGAAATGTATGTGAATATTAATACTGTTAACTAGTAATTACCTAATATTTATTGGGGTATCTATATTGCATGTACCTAGAAGGTTGAATAAAGTTAGGATTTCCTCAAGGAGTTTAATGTGGAAATTAGAGATTTATGAACAGATAAATACTCAACTTATATTAAACTACATAATAGAACGGTTTAGAAACATAGTGTTTAGAGACATGGTTCTATATATTTGCAGATGGAAAAATGTGGGAATGTTGTGATTATGTGTATAGAATCTCATTTTTAGGGTCCTTTTGACAATGAGTGGTATTACTTTTTATGTAATCAATATATGTTTACAGCCACATTTAACACCACTCTTCTCTTACTAAAAATTTGTTGTATTTGCTGCATCTCTATCTGTTCTCCTTTTAGTAAAATACCCTCATTTGTATGATTTGGGCGGGGATTAGTCCCCATCTCTATTTCACAGATGTGGAATTTTGACCTGGGCTAAATAACAATCACTAACCCCAGTAACTGATTCATGGCTGTTCACATAAACAAAGGAAAAGCGAATGCAATCTTCAATATGGCTAACCTGCCAGATCTATCGGAAAAAAAGTTCTGTTTTTTCTTAGCATTACTGGCTATTGGGGTGTGAGTCTTAGGCCACTATGGCTGTAGTTTCTCACAGCTCTATTCCTCTGCACATACTGTTCTTTGCCTTAGATCCACTGCTGTTGACTATTCACTGGCCAATTCTTACCAATACTTCATGCCTAATACTCTCCCTATTCTTGAGATAGATATATAGTTAAGGAATTTATTCTAAGTAAGCATAAGCATTTTATTATCCATATTTCCACTTGACTTGGGATTTGTTTCCATTATAATATAAACAATGAATAATTATCTTATTGACATAATTTTATTATAATGTTGATTTTTATAAATGTAATATTAAAATGCAATATGAGAAGAATTATGATCAAGATGGTGTTCCAATTAAATTGTTTGAGGACCACACTCTTTGCCTTTGTTTAGATGCATACAACTAAGAATACAAAGAGTAATTAAGATAATATAATCATGCTTACCACAGTAAATATTTCTAATGACCAGAGATGAAACAGAAACAGAATAGTCAGCATAGTTGAACAGCTTACTGATTTCTAAGAAGAAAACCAAGGCAGCCAGGAAAGTTTACTCCTTGCTTTCTACAGAAGATGGATGATTAACGAGAGCTAGGATTTCCACTGAGGTGGAAATTTCCATTTATAAAAAAAAGTTTGAAAAGAGTTGCTTCACACTTTTCTTGGAACTACAGATTATCTGAAACTGTGCGCTTAGTGGGAAGAAAGTGACACATAGTGCCTTCTGATAAAGCCCTGAGTAAAGCTTCCATTAAGCATTTGCGTGATGGACATATCTGAAAAGTCTCCAATGTCTGTGAGTTGGGAGACTCTGGAAACCAATACATAACTAGATTCTGGACTGGGAAACCTGGAGAACAATCACAAAACCACTAAATCAGAAAGGGAGAGCACAAAGAGAAAGAGGAAAAATTAATGATCAAAATCTCACACTTAAAATGATCTTGGAATGCAAAATTCCTTACTTGTGAAGAAAACTGACATAACAAAAAATGATACAATGTTATATAATATTATAGTGTTATAACATATTTTTTCCAATTCCATAACATATTTATTTATTTTATTGCAAAACATTGATTTATAATATTATATGTTTTGTGTAGATTTCTGTGTAGATTACATCATGCTCAAAGACTAATTACAATCCATCGCCATACACACATGCCTAATCACTCCTTTCACCTTCTTCCCTCCCGCTTTCCTTCTCGTAACCACCCATCCAATCTCTGTCTCTATGTGTTTGTTTATGTTGTTTTATCTTCTATTTATGAGTGAGATCATACGATATGTGACTTTCTCTCTCTGACTTATTTCACTCAGCATAATACCCTCAAAGTCCATCCATGTTGTCAC
This sequence comes from Equus caballus, assembly GCF_041296265.1. NCBI lineage: Eukaryota > Metazoa > Chordata > Mammalia > Perissodactyla > Equidae > Equus > Equus caballus. The sequence continues at coordinate 51,286,538 of NC_091700.1, forward strand.
AAGTGGCAAGATTTCATCCTTTTTTATGGCTGAGTTGTATTCCCTTGTACGTACATACCACATCTTCTTTATCCATTCATCCCTTGATGGGCACCTAGGTTGCTTCCAACTCTTGGCTATTGTGAATAATGCTTCAGTGAACATAGGGGTGCATGTATCTTTATGCATTTGTGTTTTCATGTTCTTCAGATAAATGCCCAGCAGTGGAATAGCTGGATAATATGGTAGTTTTATTGTTAATTTTTTGAGGAATCTCCCTACTGTTTTCCATAGTGGCTATACCAGTTTGCATTCCTTCTAGCAGTGTATGAGAGTTCACTTTCCTCCAAATCCTCTCCAACGTTTGTTATTTCCTTTCTTGTTAATTATAGCCATTGTGGTAGCATGAGGTGATATCTCATTGTAGTTTCGATTTGCATTTCCCTGATAATTAGTGATGTTGAACATATTTTCATGTACCTGTTGGCCATCTGTATATCTTCTTCAGAGAAATGTCTGTTCATATCTTTTGTCCATGTTTTAGTTGGCTTGTTAGCTTCTGGTTGTTGATATGTATGAGTTCTTTATATATTTCAGATGTTAACTCCTCATCAGATATATGGTTTGCAAATATCTTCTCTCAATTATTAGGTTGTCTTTTCCTTTTCTTGATGGTTTCCTTTGCTGTGAAGATTTTCAGTTTGATATAGTCCTATTTATTTATCTTTTCTATTGATTCCCTGACATGGTCAGGCATGGTACTTGAAAATATGCTGCTAAGACCAATGTTGATAAATGTACTGCCTATGTGTTCTGCTAGAAGTTTCATGGTTTCGAGTCTTACATTCAAGTCTTTAATCCATTTTGAGTTAATTTTTGTGTATGGTGTAAGACAATAGCTACTTTCATTCTTTTGTGTGTGGCTGCCCAGTTTTCCCAACATCATTTATTGAAAAGATTTTCCTTTTCCCTTGTATGTTTTTGGTTCCCTTGTCGAATATGAGCTTTCCATAGATGTGTGGGTTTATTTCTGGACCGTCGATTCTGTTCCATTGATCTATGTGTCTGTTTCTGTTCCAGTACAATGCTGTTTGGATTACTATAATTTTGTAGTATATTTTGAAATCAGGGAATGTGCGACCTCCAGCTTTGTTCTTTATTCTCAGTATTCTTTTGACTATTTGGGGTCTTTTGTTGTTTCATATCAATTTTAGGATTCTTTGTTCTATTTCTGTGAAAAATGTCATTGGGACTTAGGTAGGGATTGCATTGAATCTGTAGATTGTTTTAGGACCTATGGACATTTTAACTATGTTAATTCTTACAATCCAAGAGCGTGCAATATCTTTCTATTTATTTGTGCCTTCTCAATATCTTTTAACAATGCTTTATAGTTTTCAGTGTAAAAGTCTTTGACTTCTTGGTTAAGTTTATTCCTAGGCATTTTAGTCTTTTTGTTGCAATTGTAAATGGGGTTGTATTCTTAATTTCTCTTTCTGCTACTTTGTTCTTAAGGTATAGAAACACAATTGAATTTTATGTGTTGATTTTGTATCCTGCAACTTTACCGTATTTGTTTATTACTTTTAAAAGTTTTTTGGTGGGTTCTTTAGGGTTTTCTATACATGAAGTCATGTCATCTGCAAACAGTGACAGTTTCACTTCTTCCTTTCCCATTTGCATCATTTTTATTTCTTTTTCTTGCCTGATTGCTCTGGCTAGGAACTCCAATATTATGACAAATAAGAGTGGTGAAAGTGGCCATCCTTTTCCGGTTCCTATTCTTTGAGGGATAGCTTTCAGTTTTTCTCCATTGAGAATGATATTAGCTATGCATTTGTCATACATGGCCTTTATTATGTTGAGGTACTTTCCTTCTTTACCCCTTTTTCAGAATTTTTATCATAAATGGGTGCTGTATCTTTTCAAATGCTTTCTCTGCTTCTATTGAGATGATCATGTTATTTTTATTCTTCATTTTGTTAATGTTGTGTATCACATTGATTTATTTGCAGATATTGGACCATCCCTACATCCATGGAATAAATCCCACTTGATCATGGTATGTGATCTTTTTAACGTAGTGTTGTATTCGATTTGCTAGTATTTTGTCGAGGACTTTTGTATCAATGTTCTTCCGTGATACTGGCCTATAATTTTCTTTTTTTTATTTTGTCCTTGTCTGGGTTTTGTATTAGGGTAATGTTGGCTTTGTTGAATGACTTAGGAAGCTTCCCCTCCTCTTCAATTTTTTGGAAGTGTTTGAGAAGGATACGTATTAATTCTTCTTTGAATATTTGGTTGAATTCACCAGGGAAGCCATCTGGTCCTGGACTTTTATTTTTGGGGAGGTTTTTGATTACTCCTTTGATCTCCTTACTGGTGATTAGTCTGCTCAAATTCTCTATTTCTTTTTGATTCAGTTTTGGAAGGTTGTATGATTGTAAGAATTTACCCATTTCTTCTAGATTATCCAATTTGTTGGCGTATAGCTTTTCATAGTATTCTCATAATCTTTTGTATTTCTGAGGTGTCTGTTGTAATTTGTCCTTTTTCATATAATGTTATAACATATGTTGTAATGGAGCTGACAAAAGCATTATTTAAAAATTTATTCTTTTAAATGAATGAAAATAACAGAGGCATATACAATACTTAAATATTAATATTTGTAAGGCTCCAAAGATATAAATGAAGTAATGACCTTCAGAAATAAAATAAATTAGTAAACATAATCAGGCAGACATTAAACAAGAAAGGCATATATGAAAAAAATAGAAATCTTGGACATAAAAATATAGTTATTGAAACTTAAACTCCAGCCTGGGCATAGTAAAAAAATCACTAAGCATAAGTAGATATATATTAAAAAATTAATGAGTCAATATAAAACAACTATAGATCTTGAAAACAAAAAATATAGTCAGTAAAATTTAAGCTTTAGACTTGATGTAGTCAAATAACCAATAAATTAGAAGACTGCCCTGAAACATTCACCTAGATTACCACATAGATAGAAAAAAAGAGATTAACAAAAAATATGAAAAGGTAACTAAGAGACTGGCAGACTATTTGGGGATCCACATAGTGAAGTAGATATTTAAAGAGGGGAAAATAGATGGGTTATCAGGGAAAATATTAATAGAAGAAATGGCCAACGCTTTTCCAGAATTAAAGGTTGATATGAATTATTAGATTAAAAATTAATCTCAAGGAGCAATAAAATAAAAACAAGTAAAATAAAAATTTTATTCTAAAAAAAATACCAGACATTTTAAATATATAGGACAATATTATAAAACTTTAAAAGCTATCATAAAGAAAAGATAGATGATCTACAAAAAACAATGATTTGACAGACAGCCAACGTCTTGTGTGCACCAATACATGGTAAGAAATAATGTAGAAATGCTTTCAACATAGTGGGGAAAATCAAGAGCTGAACTCAAATTGCATGCACAGGCAAAATATAGTCACACTGAAGAATGACATGGAAAAATACTGAGGCAGTGAAGGGCAATATGGGATGCCAGGATGTAACAGATAGGACGGTGAGAGACCTTAAACAGCAGAACCAGGAAGGCCTCTCATTTAAGGCAAGATGTCTTGATTGACAATAAGCTTCTTGGGAGCAACAACAGATAATAGATGACAATGGAGAATTATGATCAACATAGTGAGTAAAATAAAAATTGGGGCTAAGACTGGGAATATCTGTTTTAGGATCAATTATCTCATCCAAAACTAATCATACGTGTTGTTTAAGATGACCAATTTAAACAAGGGAAGAGCCTCATGAGAATGGTGTTTGCTGGAGTGCACATTTCCATCACGGGATAATGTTAAGATCATTTAAGAAACTAAATTTATTATATTAAAAATTAGAACAAATGAATGCTTGGTGGAGATGGAGAAAATCTAAGAATATCAGATGGAAGGAACATATTTGAATCAATGCATGTACTGTCCTCCTAGTTCTGAGACTCAAAAAGCCTATGGTTATAACATTGGAAATCTAGCAATAGGACAGTTTCCAAAATTTCAGTAATAAATTTTAAAAACATAGAGAAGAGAGGAAAATAATTAAGAGAAGAAATTTACACACTCGTTACAGAGGCAAGCAGTGAGAAACAAGTTTTTCTTCAGTGTAATCTGGAAAGTAATTTTGTATACGTACATTTGATATAGTAAAAACAGTTTCTCCATTAATTAATTTATGTAACACATATTTACTGAGTGCCCACTTGTTATCTAGAATTGTTTTTTCCCAGGCATTGGGCATACAATACTATACAAATCAACAAAAAAATATTTTTTTCATGGGTTCTGTATTCTAAATAATAGTAGAGGGAGAGAGAGAGACAATAAACAAAATAAATAAAAGTAAAATATAGTGTAGGTTAGATTATGATGAATGCTACATAAAACTACTGAAAAAGGAAAGGGAATTGGAGAATCTTAAGGGTGAGAAGACAGAAATTAGATGGAATGGTCAAAAAAGACATCATGGAAGAAGGTGACAATAAATTATGACCTAAAGAATGGATGGATATCATGAAGCTGTCCTCCTTTATTTTCATCATTCCAGCTTTATGCCCCACAAAATTCCACAATGCTTTTCATCCTTGTTTCGTGACCACGTTTTTTTTTCACAGTAGTACTTCTCCTACCTAGAACATTTTTCTTCAAAATTTGTTAAAATTATGTCAGCTATACATAATTTTATATTTGCCATGTAATGCTGTTATGAGAATTTAAGAAATATACCTGTCTAAGTGCATTTTAAATCCTGTCTATGCTTTAAGATCCAGTTAAAACCACTTCCAAACTCTTTCATGTATTCTTGTTAGAAGGAATTTTTTTGGCATGTGTTATTGTTAATTACCTGTCTCTTTCCCACATTAGATTGGAAACTAAACCCCTCGTCGTCCTCATATCCAACAGAGTAACGTCCTCTGTTAATATTAGGAGCCAAAACCATTGATAGGACAGAAGAAGCCAGGGGAGGAAGAAATTGCCAACATCCCAAGAGGGTAGCTGTACAGAGAGGGCACTTGAAAGATACTGAATAGTGTTTTTAAACTTATACAGACAATCTACAGAGACCAGGCAGGGAGGCCATAGGGAAAATAAATACATGACTTCACTCCCTTGTCCTCTTATTTGTTACTGGTGCTTTAACATATTTTAGTAGAATCAGGAGCAGGAGGACAAGAGTTCTGTCAATGTATTTCATTTGAATCAGCTTCCCTGGGCACAAAGCAGGGTTGACAAGCATAGAGAACAGATACGGAGGGCGAAACAGAAGATATCCAGCACATAGATCCATATTAAACATGGGAATAGTTAATATTCATGAGCCCAACTAACATTCTTGAAGTACTGCTTGGATATGCAGAGCAAAATATGTAAAGCCACAAAATTTGATTATGGATCTCCTGTCAACATTATAAATCAGAGTGAGAGGTATGATTTATCATTATCATTTATCCATAATTGAAAAACACTTTTTCATCAACAGTTTTACTCTTAAGTCTGGTGATATTCTATTGCTTAGTTTCCTTTAAAAGGCTAACAATTGAAAACAAAATCTGATTGTATATATCCAGATCCATCCATAAAATTGTCATCAGTGTCTTTAATAATCTTCTTAGACAAGAGTTTTGTGGGTATGGCTTTTGTCTAATGGTGTGAACTCCAATAGAACTCAGAGAATGCACAAGGCTTTAGGAGAATTTTATTGGGAGAAACACCACCAACTTGAATTAAAAGGGATAGAGAAGGTACTAAATGAAAAAAAACCACCCAGGCTTTTGGATCTCTGAACTGCTCTGAGTGGAAAACAGGCTGGAATGAACTACTGTAGCAAACAGGCAATTTCTAAGAAAAAGAAACAGTAATAGAGAGTGGAAGCAAGAGTCATGGAAATTTGTTCTTATCCAGTAGGATGGATTCTTAACAAAGGAAATAAAAATTAGTGCCAAACTGGATTTCAGATCTGTAATGGGCCTCCTGTTTTTGGAAGCCTGTCTCACCATTGTATGTCGGGCGGGGGTGGGAGGAGAGGCGGATAGCTTGTCTCTTCAGTTCACAGCTCTTCAGATCAAGACTGTGCATGAGGAACTGCAGCAAAGGAGCTGCTTCCACAGCTGGACTTTATTTAGATAAAGAGATCATGGATGGGGAGTTTGTGTCTGATGCTGTAATGAATGAGACACTGTGGGAGATGTGGGCAGATGGGGAAGTGTATTTTTCATATTACAGGAATGTGACATAGGACTGTGGCAGGTTGTATTTACCAAAAGAAGATACAGAAACATTTCTGGTCCATGTGTTCTTCTAGAACCAGCCACTCCTCCATCAACATGGAAATTCTATTGCCCCTTTCACTTGAAATTGAGCAGCCTTTGTGAATGCACCGGCCAACAGATTACACCAGGAGTGATGCTGCCTGACTTCCGATTCCAGGCCATAAAAGCTGCTATGGCTTCTGCCTGAATGTCTCGCCTCTATGTTGTGAGGAAGCTATACCACATAAAGGTGTTCTTTCCCATAGACCCAGCTACAGACCCAGATGGCAGCCAGCATCAACCTCCAGGCATATAAGTGAACAAACCTTCCCATGATTCTAAGCTCCAGACTTTGAATGGCACCAGATGACGCTGAATGGAGCAGAGACAAGCTGTCCCAGCTAAGCACTGCCCAAATTACAGATTGGTGAACAAAATAAATGTTGTTGCTTTAAGCCATTAAGCTTTGATATTGTCTATTAGGTAGTAATAGATAACAATATTCTAGTTATTTGCATATTGTAAGTGCTCAATAAATGTTAGTGGTTATTATTCAAGGTAGAATCAGTGTTCTCTTTCAGTACTCTCCGACTCCAAAACATGCATTTTTAATGCCTGTACTATAACAATATCACTTATCTTACTCTGTATCATTATCAAACTTCATTTAAGTTCCAGGTACTCAGGTACTATACCTAAATACAGTACTCAGGTACTATACTTATAAGGATAACCAGCTGTATTTGTCTACATCCTACTTTTCCCTGGGGCAGGCACCAGAAGTAAGTGTATAAATAATAGAAGATTGTATACGACAAAACAGTACACAAATTACCATACTTTATAGTGATCAATTTCAACAACAAGAAACGAAAAGAGGGCAAATATATCAACTGTTAGTATGGAGGTAGCAAACAGACTTTGAGCTTCATCAGTCAGGAACTCTTCGTTTCAATTTAGCATTCCCCAAATCATTCACAATGCCACACACAAAACAGGTACTCAAAATACAGGTAATAAATTAGTGCTTTTTTAGGGTAAAGCAAGTGAGCCACAGACTCAACCCTTGAGTGCAGTAAGTTTTTGCTAAAGGAAATTTGCAATTCATTTCATTCGAATCTCTCCTTTTATAAAGAACAGTGAAGTGCATAGAATAAAGTGAATTAATGAAGTTTGGGCCCTTGTTTAGCTTAGTTAGTTCAGGCCCATGTTTAGAGAAAATGTCTCAGCTCTCAGCCCACTTGTTAGTATTTATCTGTAAGGTCCCTTCCAGTTTCAACAGTCTGGGATGCTCAGTCCCATTACCTGTACTACGTTTTCTTCTTGACCTCTTCTTCCAATTAGTTTAAGAGAAAATATTTGCTATTTGCTTTCTCAACAAAAATCATTTGATAAGTTTTGAACTTTCAAATGTATTGCACTGGTGCTGCAACTGCTCGGGGTATATTTTAGCAATCAGCGTAAGACCCCTTCTGTGACATGCCTTTTACTATTTTCCCTGCTTTTATAATTCTCTCAATTCTAGTCTCCCTTCCACATTTTACAATTGTTTGCACATTCTACAGAACTGTGATGCTTAAATGCTCCTGGGAACCCACATTTCTGATTAGTTTTCTATTGCATGAGAAAAGCTCCCGTGCTTCCTGGTGAAGCATTGAATTGATTTTTCGTTCCGCTTGGTATGAATAAAGCACAGTCAATCCCTTCTGGTCATTAGTGATATTTGTCCACTCTCCGCTAGGCTATCTCTCTGTGGTTTATCTTGTCCTCAGATGCAAATTCCTTTCTATCTAATTCAGAAAATTGTGGGGCATTAGTTGAGGATTACACCATTTAAAATGTTTTCTTTCTATGGGTGTAGTTGAGTTACGTTTAAACCATTTGCAAATTTAAATAGCTTTTGATTTTTTAGAGCAAGACAGTGTTCTAAGTTTTTAAAGATTTTTTCCACGAATTAGTGCTTCATATGAATATTGTACTTCTTTACAGCCTGTGATAATGAAATAAAAGACAGTTGTTTCTAAGCATTCGCTCAGGAATCTAAACACCTATTTGTTTTTGCTCTTCATTTCGCTTTTCCCTTGCCTAGATCAATGTCTTTTTTCTTCCTTCTTGCTCTGAGTAGTGATAGACTATCACATGTTCCGTAGTGAATGCCAGATCAGTGGACAAATTTACTCTCCTGCTTTCAGGTAAATGCCACCTTCAGTGCCTGATTAATCTTCCCATTGTCTTATATTTTGAGCTTTCATCTTTTTCATTCATTCTTTGTTTTCTGCCTTTTCTTCTCTGACTCAGGGTACAGATTAAAATATTGACAGAGCCAGAGTTGAAATGACCCAGACAAAATATCTTGTACCTTCTGGAAAGTAACATCCATGTGAGAGACTTTGGGACACCTTAACTTCTCAAAGAAAGTATTTATTGAAAGTGATTGGTTTATTTTGTTTTCTATGGGTGCGTGGTTATTTTTGGTTCATTTTCAATTGTTGACATATTTTCTATAGATGTAGTGCGCCTGAACCCTATAATCTTTAGTCGCATAAACATTATGAAGCACCTGAATTCAATTTACTAGTTTCGCAAATCATGTTCGGAGGAGCAGTAGCTCCACGGAATATTAATAAAGGTAAGCTATTTAAAACTGATGATTTCTTGTTTACATATGTTTAGGAAATGATGGATTGAAATGAACAATTATTTTTGTTTTTGCTGTAAATTTTTGAGAATCCTTAAGATACTAAGTGTTCATAGTGGTTCTCTAAGACCCTGTTCGAGGTTAATGTTTACAAAAATTATTTGACCTCATAAAATATTGTTCATAGACTATATCATGAGATTGGTGTTTCATAGAATTCATGTCAATAGAAGAATGTACTGACAATTACTTATATGTCAAGTGAAATTATGTTAATAATTCTAAAAAGCATTTGTATACATTTGGTCAGAGTGAAAGGATGTATAAAGTAAATCCTTGAGGTGATATTTGATATCAGTAGATAATATTTTTCTTCATGTCTTTTGAGCATACATGTAACAATATAATTGCTTCATGTTCAAAGGAACAACTTATTTCAAGTTATATTCTTGAAATTTTAAGTCACATTTACCAAACGTTTCCTGTTGCTCAAGGACCAAATAGTTTTAATTTTTTTCCCCTTTTCTCTGACGGATTAGGTGTTGGCCTCCTACAATGTGCTTAGACTCATACCAGTTGCCTTTTAGTGCACTTTGCCTTCTGCTAGGTGGAAATTTTCCCCAATACACTCAGGTCCTCTCTCAATATCTTCAGTGAAATTCTGGCCCAGCATATCAGAAAACTCTTAGAGAAGATTGTAATCCAGAAGCATCAGAAGACTTTCAGACACCATTGCTCTCTCTCCCTCTCCATAGATGATTTCATTACCTACCGAGAATATCCAAGACTCCCACTTCCCCTCCTTTTACACTATATGTCTATGTTTCAGCCACACTCCCTTATTTTTGCCTTTCTCACACACTTCTCTCCATCTCTACTTGTTGAAGATATTTTTTCATTCAAGTTACACCTCAAATGAGACTTCTCAGAAGTGTTTCTCAGTGCTCCAAACTAAAATTAATCCATTCCATCTTTTTTTCCTATAATACTTTGCATTTGTTTTCAATCTCCTTAACTATATCGTCTGTTGCTAGACAACAAGAAACATACCTTTCAAAAGTCTTTAACGCTATGCCTTCACTTCATCTAACATGCATAGGAGTTCAGTAAATGCTTCTTGATTTGAACTGATACCATACAATAAAATTTTTATTCCTCGTCCATTTGAAGATACAGTTTTCTTCTTAAGTATTGGCATCTCTGATTGTGAGGTCCTTTTTTTGTTTGTTTCCTTCTTTCATAAGAGATTTCAAGCTTTTATCACTCAACGGGACAACCAAAGAAAAAAGGCTAATTTTTATAAATAGTTTTCATTAGCAAATGATTGCAAAGTGCTTTTCAAGTATAAAGTGCTATAATGCATGTTGTGAAATAATACTCAATATAATTGAAGTGGGGCACAATTACCTTGTGCAGTGAAAAACAAAATGGTATTAGGATTTAAGACATCATCTCCTTCAATCTCCACAAATACTTTTCCTCTAAATATCACATGCATATTTAAACATTTTTTATAGATTCTAAATAACTCATTCCTACAGTTATTCATTTTATATGTGGTTGCTCATTAAGTTAGGTTCTCTCTATTCTGGGCTCTCGTTTTAGAAATACACACAGTCTTACAACAAAATTCATTCTTTATTACTTAAAAAACTTTCCTTTTTCCCTGGAAAATAAGCATGCCACTGAAATAACTTATTTTATGATTATGTGACTAGATTTAAAAATTATACTATTTTAGTTTTGCAATTCTTTTTAAATTGTATGTAAAATATAGCATTCCTATGTTTACCTTTTTAAATCTAAGGCTATTTAAAAAAATAATTAATCCTCAAGGATGGAATTTATGAATATCCTGAAAAAGATACTTTGAAACATTTCTTAAGGATTTTAGTGTAAAAGAGTGTTCAAGTGGAAAATCGAATATGTACTCATTCTTTTAAAAAGGTTATGGACATTTTTTAGAAATGAAAGTTTACTGAGTAAATGACATAACATTTGAATTCCGCAATGAACGCTATTCCTATTTTTAGACAAAACTCTTTTATTTATTTTAAAAAAGGTGAGAGTCATAGATATCATGTGAAATTTATTGAAAATACTTTGAAGAGGAGGTGTGACTAGCCCCTAAATAATGTTACTAAATAGAGTTGATGATCAAATCAGATACATTCCAAACTTGATTTACAGAATCTTTTAATTACAAGAGACTCTAAGGTTCATCACTGGAGTCAGTACTGCATCTGAAGGAGAATCTTTCCGTGATGTCACTGACAACCACTGCTTGAACATTTCCAAAGTTGAAATCTCTGTTTTGTTTTTGTTCGCTTGTTTGTTTTTCCAGATGGTGAATCTTGTACATTTGAGTGATTTTCTTAGCCTAATTATACCTCCCTGTAATGCCTGATCTTATTCTACTTACTGAAAGGATATCAAATAAGACAAACTCGTTTTTCGACATACGGTTCTTTCAAAATATAGAGCTGCTAAATTAGAAATAAAAAAACCCATTTAAATGTGAATTTCAGATAAACAACAAGTAACTTTTTACCCTAAGTATGCCCTATGCAGTTTTCCCATGCAGTGTTGGGCATACTTATACTACAAAATTATTCACTGTTTTTCTAAAATTGAAATTTAACTTGGAAATCTGTATTTTATCTGGCAACCCTATTGAAAGTTTCCTATTCTAACATCTTTCCAGTCTCTTTGGGTTTAGGCTAAATATATAAATTTAAATTATTGAGAAAGAGCAGTTTTAGGTGCTTGCAAGACTCAGAATCTGGACCTGGAAATTTGCATTGATAACCATATGAAATTACCATAATCATCAAGTATAATCTACACCAAAAAGAATGTTGACATTGTGACTTTCTTTAATTATCCATCAATGTAGTTTAAGATTCATTGTGTCTTTTTATTTGTTTCCTTCTTTGAATATTTGTAAAAATGTCATCTTGCTGATATATATTGTCCCCTGTCAACTGAAACACTTACTATTAGTTACATCTCCGTGGTGTCACTCCATCACGCTATGCATGTGCCATGGATTTTGGACCTAAATGCATCATTCTCCACTTAGTCTTTATCTTTAACTCAGACTAAATAATTTTAACTGGTGATATTTCCCATTGCTGAAAGCTCTCTCTGCTTTTCAAAGGTTTCATAATGATTGCCTCTATGCAGAGCACTATCTTATTGCTTTTAAAATATGATTAATTTAAAAAATGTTCACCTTTTCAAATAATTCTCAGGAACACATTCCTCTTGTAATATTCAACTTTTATCCATATAAACTAGTAAGTCAAGGTAAAAATATTCTTTTATTATTATTGCATTCCCTTTATATCATTTCTTTATAGTTTTCATTTTTAATGAGGAGATCTATAGAACCTAAGTTTCTATTTCCTAAAAACTATTTTATGTAAGAATAGTTCCACTTTATAATGCACAGTTATTGAGAATACACTGCTTTAATGGTGCTCTAAGATTCCTTATGATCCATGAATCAGCTACTTTTGGCACTTTATAGGAAAATATATACTCTAGGCCACAAACTATAGATATACGAAGATATTTAAATGTACACATGACCTACAATTGACGTTTAGATAACTCTTTACTGAAAATACTGGTAGGAGGGTGAAGAAGTAGCCACAAGGTTTGTTTTGCTTTTATTGGACACCTTGTCCTCTAAAGTATAGATGGTTCATTCACACTTTTGTAGCTTGGAAACCATTAAGCCTATAATTACATACAATCTACTAAAAGGGCCCAATATAGACTTCCCTACACTATGCTAATTTATGAAGCTAGGTTAAAATTGTACTTTAATTTTATTAGAACTGGAATTTTAAAATATATTTAGCTGGCAGATGGAAATATAATCAAAGTTTCAACTACATGTAAGTTTTCTAGTAACAACTCTGTAGGATTGAAACACAGAAGTCAGCCATTTTGAATACATCTCTGAATAATTTGTTAGGCAGCAATTTCAAAGCTTTCACAGCTCTAATATAAATTTAAAATGAATTTTGGTAAACATATTGAGGTTATGTGAAAGTTAATGCATTTTTAAACAGATAATCCTACCACCCTGAATAGAACATCAATTGCTTAGACGGAGGATAAGAAATGAGTTATTGAATTTACTTCTTGATAGTTCAAATAATATCACAAATCACCACATTTTAAGAGATATAAAAATAGACCCAAAGTTATGCTTTTCTTTGAACTAATACATTATCTAAGAATCCAAAGTTAATACTAACTTATTTGGATATATACAAGAATTAGTTTCAAAGATGGTTCTACTCCTGTTCAATTCATAACCCAAATCTTTAATATAGAAAATGAAACTTTAAATAACATATCCCATCAGTTATATTTCATTATCGACTTTTGTGGAATCATCTTTGAATATGTCAACAATTTACCATTCTCATTTGTCAAATAAAAATTGCTACAGTTGGAGTTAAACAGGCAAGGAAGTCTTTATTCAAGACAATTGCAATAGGGGAGAGAAACTGAATTCAACTCCCCTGAAATAAAAGGAGAGAGGAAAGAGGGAGGGGAATTTTTAGCACTGGGGTGAGCTAATGGAAAAGTATTGGAGGATGGTGGTGGGAGGGGTTGATAAACATGATTAAGTTTTCTGTGTTTGCTAATTGTGGCCTACTAAGTTAGGTGAGGGGCCTCCCCTTCCACAGAGACTGGGACAGAGGGGCTCTATCTCCCTCCTTGACTATATTTCAAAGGGATGGCTCCCAGGTCCATGAGAGACACATTCCTTGGTTGTAAAACTGTCAAAAAGATGAAGAGTTACTTCTAAAGGGAGCAGAGAAAGAAGTTGTGATTACAATTTTCTAAAGTAAATGAGTGAAGAAAAGGGAGGTTAGGGGCCTAAGTCAGGAAGAAGCCTGTGTAAAATTTAATCAAGATGAGGCAAAGGTTAAGACCATCTCATCCCACTTAAAAAAATGGAATTTATAACAATCCACTTCTAGAAACCCTCAGTTGGCTTAGCACATCACAGACATAAGTCTTTTGCCTGTATGTATGAAACATGAAAAATATATTAGATATAGGATGAACCAAAGGAGGCCATTTCACAAAAGATCTTTAATTTTTGCTAATCAAGCACTAACATTTTAGTTATTATTGTTTCATGGCTAATAAAGAATTTATTCCATTAAGATAGGACCAAAAAAGAATATGTATTTTATATAGCTTCTGATATATTTAACAGTGTTCCTCATAAGACTACCATGAAATCCTTGAAGTAGACAGACTCTCCACATTGTCCTATGTGCTAATATTGCTACAACCTATTTTGGTTGCGCAGATAATAGATTTCCAATTTCTAGCAAATTATTTTTAGCTATGCCTATAAGGTAATATAAGGATAAACTACCAAAAAAGAATTTTAGCCCATTTTTAATTTGATGAAGATCTTACTATAATTTTGGACCATACTATGGATTACTTTTCATATCACATTTCATAATGATAAAGATTGGACAATCATGTAATGAATAATAATATCCAAAACTTAATACTGATGCTTAATACTGACATCATCTCTAGACATAGGCTTATCCACATCTTACAGATGAGGAAACTGAAGCAGAGAGTAGTTAATTGACTTGCCCAAGGTCACACACTGTGCAACGCTGCACAAGAGACTGAAGGAGAATTGGTGCTAAGTGGCCTATCAACTGTCTCGCTGTATCCCTAAAGGGAGTGAGGGCCACCACTAAAAAGGTCCCACTGACCTTTCATGAAGAATTTTTCAGCAGTTATTTCTATGTTGACAGTGACCTTTCCACATCTGGAATTCCTTTGGAAATGAACCTATTTTCTACATTATACAATTGGTTGTTCCTCTTAGACGGAAGATCCAGCTCTTGCTTCCTGGCCCATGTACTTTTGACATTGAGCTTTTGTTCCTGTTCCTATTGCATTTCCTGTTTTGTTCTGTTTCTGCTCCTCCTTTTTCAATCGATCTGCTGAAGCTGAGCTCTAGACAGAATTTAATCAGGCACTTGTTAAAGATAGCCTGTCTTTCTAAAGTTTTGCTAGCTGTGCTGAATCGTTTGCTACTGCCTTCATCTGTCTTCAATCAGAATTTGAGTAGTATCATCTATGAGAGCCTGCACCTGCAAGTGTGGCAACTGCCAGGTCTTATGCTAGCCCTGGTGAAGCCCTATCACAGTCATAGAACCACATGGTGCTTTCTCATGGACCCACACCCAAAGTGGTGAGGACAAAATACAAGGTAGATAGGAGAAATAATGATTGGTGATGTGTTCTAAGACTGCCTGCAAACTTTTCCTCCTACTTTCTTTGTTACTTGGATAACTCCCACTCAGCCATCGTGTCTCAATCTATTGTTTCCTTCATCCAGAAGTGTTCTTTTGCCACCTGTCCTCTTTTCTCTCCCACCCCACTTCCTAAATTTCTCACCTGCTGCTGATAGAGACTTTTATAGATCTTGCACTTGTCTTCTTGTGGCACTTTCACATTCCATCGATATCACTTATTTGTCTGTCTTCCCCACCAGTGGAGGCTTCATCGTGCTGCCAGTGCTAAGCACAGCACACATCGCTGTAAGTGATAAATCAATGCTCACTGAATGAATAAATACAACGATTAATCTAAAAAATCAGGAAAAAAAGGAAATAGATCAACTATTGGAAGCAACAGTGGGATTTAGTAAAACAACTGAAAAATGTTATAAATGGGACAAAGTTTAGTTTAGTCATAAATTTACAGTCCATCCAATAGATATATAATGGACATTAACTATGCGCCAGGCACTATACCAATCACTATGAAAACAGTGGTAAATAAAACACTACCTTTTAGCTTCAAGCCACTTTGTGTCCAGCTGAGGACACATACAACTAAACACACAATTTCAATAAAGTGTGATGATGTGGTTGTGTACAGTGTTTCGTGAAAACATTGTAAATAGGTGTCTCATAAAAGCCTGAAGACTGAGGGAAGCTTCCTGAGTAAGCATCCTGATAGCTTAGAACACATCAGTGAGTGCAGTTAAAGAGGCCACACATCATGAAATACAAGTGTTCCAAGGAGAAAAAGAGACAGTATATGCAAATGTCTAGAAATAGGATGTAATGATACGTTCTAGGAAATTGGAAGTAATTCAGTATGGATAAAAATGACAAGACATGGGATTAGGGAATACAACGGGAGTCAGATCACTGAGAACCATGTGGCATATAATAATGTTAATAATGTTTGTTTGCGATATTTTTTCCCTGTAGTATAATAGGAAACCATATATGTTTTAAGCAGAGGAATGACAAGACCATATTTTCATTCTAGAAAGGTCATTCTCACTGCAGTGTGGTAAATACATTGGAGATTTCCAAATCTGGAAGCAGATCAAAAACAAATTGCAGTAATGTATATTAGAAATGATTGCCTCTGTAATGGGAGAGTAACAGTGCAAACGAAACACACAGTTTGAGGTATCTGGTTGAGGGAGGAATCAAGAATGACTTCCATATTCCTGCCTTGGAAATTAGATAGATAGTTGTTTCACCCTGAGAACACAGGGGGATATTCAGGTTGAGGGAAGTGGATGTGAGAAATGATGTGCACAGTTTCATAAATTTTGAGTGTAAGGTGCTTGTGAGATGTCCTGTAGTCCTGTAGATGAGACTACAGAGGACTCAGGAGCATTCAGACATGTAAATATATATCAGTGAGCCACGGGAATATAGATCACATGTGAAGTTATCAGTGTTAGAACAGAACCTAAGGAACACCAACATTTTACTGGTAAGTGAAGAAAGAGAGACAGAGAACATGAGTCTCTATAGATCAGTGGTTCTCAGTCAGGGACCATATTGCCAATATTGCGCCCTGGGAATATTTGTTAGTCTGGAGTCATTTTTTTTTTAATCACAAGGGAGGTAACGGGTGGGTGGGAGTTAAGTATGCTACTGACATCTAGTTGGTAGAGGTCAGGAATGGGCTAAGGATGCTGCTCAACAGCCTACAGTGCACAGGACAACACCCCACAACAAAGAATTATCTAGTCCAAAATGTCAGTCATGCTCAAGTTGAGAAATCCCGCCACAGAAAAAAAATGATTGTGTCATATCTGAAAGCAAAGGAAAGACACCATTTGAAGGAAGAAACAGAGGAGATATACATAGAATTTCTCTTGGAAAAGATCCATTGGTGAAAATAGCTTTAATGGATCAGTTAAAGTATCAGATGAAAGGAGGCTGAGATTTAAGCAGATTGTTGGGAAGTGAAAAAAAACTTTCCTAGAAGTTTGACTATTAAAGAGTAAGGGAATGAGGAGGGGGTGAAGAAAAAATGTTGCAGTAACTGGAGGAAAATGGCCTCAAAGCAAAGCTTTTAAATATATTTATATATATAAGACTTATAAGAACTTAAATATTAATGGAAATGCCATCATATATGAAAAAAATAGAAGGAATGGATAGTCAACAGAACAGAGAAAAGGAGTCAAGAGATAGAGAGAAATGAATAGAAAGTGGATAATGAATAAAGCAATGGGAATAGTTGGGATCAAACCTACAAGACTACAGAAATACAATTTCCATTGAGGAAAGAAGGAGGAAAGGATGACTATGAATTCAGCTATTGTATAATAATTGTGAGATTCAATTAAGACTGTTCCTGTCTTTGTGAATTTGGAGATGAAGTCATCTATTGAAAATGGGGGAGGGTGGTGAAAGAAGAGATTTGATTATAAAGGAATGGATTTACACTATCCATCCTGGACAATGGGGGAGGGATCTGACCAGGGAAACACAGAAGTATTATGTCTAATAACTACGGTGGTGAAGTTGCCAAAGAAAAAGCGACACGTCTTTAACGTGTAACATCCGCTAAACTCATCTATGAGTTATATCTTTTATCTTTGTACCTCCTCCTACCTCCTCATACTCCATTTGCCTCATACATTTTTTTTTTCCTAAAAGCTACTATTTTGACCTGGCTGGTGGGTATTGGTATCGGAGAGGAAGGACTAGAACAGTGTAATAAATTGTTGCCATGACTATGGATCAATAAATCATAGTTAACTGCTTAATCTCTGAAAACAGTTGACTGTTAGCCATCCCCATAGATTTTCATTAGTATTTCTGCCGAATTTCAATATAAAGTAATCATCCTATTTCATATGGACAATCCGCATTTCGAGTGAGCCTAAAGATTTGAAGCTTCTCAGCAGAGTTTAACACACGTTCTCCTTATCGGAAAATACTGTTACAAATGTTATTTGGATTATGAGCAGAGCTTTCATTTGTGGAGCCCATGGCAGATCTGCGTCAGAAATATGCACATATCTTCGCCTCAGCGAGGCTCTTCTAAGTACATTTCATGGTACTTTTTATATGCACTGGATTTGATTTGTTTTAGGGCATAATATAAATTCTCTGCTGTGATACACGATAAAGGAAACACTTTTTAAGGAATCTGTGTTGGTTATGAGGCTACGTGCTTCACCGAGCTTCATGATTTATTAACTGCCTAAATAATCCCTTATCATTATCGCTTATTTTTATATAGAACTGCTCATCAGGTACTCAGCACTGTATCTACCTTTCTTTGCAGTGTCTCTGAGTCTGTGTATTTGCCCTCCGTTACTTTTGCAAATTCTTCTGGAAGATAATGAAAGCATTTCCCATTCCATACCACTAACCACACTACATGCCACAGAATACAAATGTGTAGAAGGTGGTGGTTTCATTATCTTAGGGTCAGTAGAATTTCAAGAGCTTTAAAATTACCTCTGTCAATGATGCAAGTGTCAGCTTAGTTTTAATAAATCTTTAGGAACAGCCACAAGTTACTTCTAGGACATCTTCCTATTTCCAGAAATACATCATTCATCTGCCATTTCTACTCTCAGTGTCTCACTGAAGAATTTCCAATATTAAATGCAGTGCTGCACTTCTGGTATATGCAGTTGCTTTTTGATAACCTAAAATATGATTAACCCAAAGTCTCCCCAGAATCAATCCACATTTATACTACTCATAGAAAAAGAAGTAGAATATAGTAAAAGCAAAACAGAAGAAAGAATATACAAATGCATCTATCATGAAAAACTTGTATATGAGATGATAGAATTACAGTGCCTCTTGTTAGAATTGCATTCCTAAATGTGGGCACAATGAAAACCCAGGCATTTGGCAAGGTGACTTTTTTAGAATAAATTAGAGTTGACAAGTAGTGAATTCAGCCAATGAATAGGTACAGTGTAAAGTTTCTCATGACATGCAGCCAAATTCAGATGTTTCCCTTTTAATTTCCAATAAATTTGACCATATGTTCCACTTGCAGTAAAGCTCAATTATAGGGTTTGCTTTTGCTTTTCTTTTTTGTAAACTACTGCCATTAATTTAAAGTTGATGACATTTTTTTAGAATGAACTGTGCCCAATTCTCAAAAGATAATGTGGTATTTAAAAGACAAAATATCTTCTTTGTATGTTAGAAAGTAAACAGCTTTTGAAAAAATCATAAGCACCACAGGATACCCATCTCATCCCATAAATATCTGTCATGTGACCTCTTTCAATTGCATAGCAGTTCATAGTAAGTTGGTTCTGATATTCCTAGTCCAAAAAAAAGAGGCTCAGCATGGGGTTTGGCAAAATATATTTACAGGAAAGGTAATGTGAATGAAGCTTGCTTAACCTGGAAGATAATTTTTCTAATAGCAAAAATTTATATTTTACAATACTAATTTGATACAAAATATTAAAATATTTAAGCTTATTAATAATTTAAATTTTGACTGTTCTTATAGCCTAGGATTTAAAAAATATATATTAATTGAGACAAGAGAATATCAATGAGGTTGGAAACAAAAATATTAAAAGATATATAAATATAAAAATATTTATTATCTATAATGCTGATACTGGCAACATGGCCCAGGTGTTCAGTAACAATGAGCTATGTAATACTGAACCTTAGGGTTGAACCATCATATCTACCCAATCACAGGTAGTACTGGACAACCATAGACCTTCTTGTGTTTGTTCTGTTAAATTAATTAAACAAGGAGATGATTAGACTAAGTGGCTCTATTACCTTAGCAGCCTACCTCAGCAAATCAAAACCTAAGCCTGTAAATGTCTCAAGGTTAAGAAATCAAAAACCTAAGGACAACCAATCACAAAGAGTCAACTAGTCTTTTCCAAATAAGGCAAAAGTTTAAGCTGTAGCCAATCAAATAATTGCTTTATGTTTTTTTTGCCTTTTCTCTATAAAAGTTTTTCCTTTACATTCAAGTCTTTAATCCATTTTGAGTTAAGTGTTGTGCATGGTGTAAGTTAATGGTCTACTTACATTCTTTTGCAAGACCTGAAACCATTAAACTTCTAGAAGAAAACATAGGCAATACACTCTTCTACACTGGTCTTAGCAGCATATTTTCAAGTATCATGCCTAACTAGGCAAGGCAAACTATAGAACCAATAAACAAATGAGACTACATCAAACTAAAAAGCTTCTACACAGCAAAGGAAACCATCAACAAAATGAAAAGACAAGATAACAACTGGGAGAAGATATTTGCAAACCATATATCTGATGAGGGGTTAATATCCAAAATATACAAAGAACTCATACATCTCCACAACAAAAAAATTGACAACCCAATTAAAAAATGGGCAAAAGATCTGAATAGACATTTCTCCAAAGAAGATATACAGATGGCCAACAGGCTCATGAAAAGATGTTCAACATCATTAACTATCACTGAAATGCAAATCAAAACTACAATGAGATATCACCTCACTCCCATCAGAATGGCTATAATTAGCAAGATGGGAAACAATAAGTGTTGGAGAGGACATGGAGAAAAGGGAACTCTTGTATACTGCTGGTGGGAGTGCAAACTGGTGCAGCCACTATGAAAAACAGCGTGGAGTTTCCTCAGAAAATTAAGAATAGATCTACCATATGATCCAGCTATTACACTGCTGGGTGATTTTCCAAAGACCTTGAAAACACCAATGCATAAAGATATATGCACCCCTATGTTTATTGCAGCATTATTCACAATAGCCAAGATTTGGAAGCAACCTAGGTGCCCATCAAGGGATGAATGGATAAAGAAGATGTGGTATATATACACAATGGAATACTACTCAGACATAAGAAATGATGAAATCCAGCCATTTGCAACAACATGGATGGAACTTGAGGGTATCATGCTAAGTGAAATAAGTCAGAGGGAGAAAGTCAAATACCGTATGATCTCACTCATAAGTAGAAGATTAAAAACAACGACAAACACAACACATAGAGACAGAGATTTGATTGGTGGTTACCACAGGGGCAGAGAGGAGGGAGTGCAAAAGGGGTGATTAGGCATATGTGTGTGGTGATGAGTTGCAATTAGTCTTGGGGGGGTGAACATGATGCAATCTACACAGACATTGAAATATGTAACGATGTACACCTGAAAGTTATATAATGTTATAAACCAATGTTACTGCAATAAAAAAATAAATAAGTAAGTAAAAGTCTTTCCCTTCCTCTCATCTGTTTGCGGAGTGCTTCTAACTACTTTCATTCTGGTGCTGCCTGATTCCAATAGATTTTTTTGTTCAAACAAATTCTTAAAATTTTTAATATGCCTCAGTTTATCTTTTAACAGTCCTGCATCTGTGTAACTCCAGCATAGGGCAAAAGACCAGAAAACACAAACCTTAAAGTAAGCTAGATTCACCAAGTTAAAGAAGAGAAGACATGGCTGAGCTGGAAACCCCCAGGCTGCAGACTCAAAAGCCCCAAGCAGAGTGAACAAAGGGATGAAGAGAACCTAGAAGTCTAACATTAATGGACGTCCCTTCAAAGAGAAGGAAACTTCAGGAGTGAGGATTTAGTGACCCTCCCCCACCATGAGTGATTTTTAATTGGCAAGTTTGATCCATTTTTTAAAATTTTGATTCTGATTTGTTTGATGTGTTTCTGTCATCATATTTTGTGACTTTCATTTGCTATGCTTTCTCTTTGCTCCTGGGATTACTATGTGTTGTGTTGGTCAAGTTTTTTTTCATTTTTCTCATTGTCTACTACTGGATGGAAATGATAAACTTTGTATCTATTCTTTTAATAGCACCTCTTAATATTTTAACATGGATATTTGCATTTATATTTTCTAACATAGCCTAATTTGAAGATTATCTCTAGCCTCCTCTCAAATTAGGCAAGGACTTTATCACACTTCTCACTAAATGCCCCACAAAATTCTCTGTTATTGTTTTAGTCTATTTTCATCTTACTTTTTAAACATGACCCAAAATAATGTTAATATCACTTCCATTGTTTATTTTATTAAATACACCCCCAAATTACTGGTAATATGACACAATGTTTTATAGTAAAATCTTAGATTTACCACTGTCTTTTACTGATTTCTTTTGTTACTCTCTTTCTTTCTTTTTTCCTACTTCCCATTCCCTTTATGAATTTATGTCTGTCTAGCTGATGGGAATATTATAATGTCTTCTCATTGAGGTTCTAGGGACTGTAAAAATTTTTAATTACTTTTATTCAAATATCATCTTTATTTCATATTTATAATTTGGTTGCATATGTTTTAAAAATGAGAATATTTTTTCTTAGCAGTTACAAGGTAATTTTCCATTTTCTCTGTCAACTGCAGTTGCCAACTATAGTTTCCTAATAATTCACCCTTCGTAGATAGTCAGACTTTTCTGTTTTCTTTTAGAATTTTTCCCTTATCCTTCATGTCTTTCTTTTTATTGTGAGTTGACCAGGTATAAATTAAGAAATACCACCATTCCTATCACTAGGTGGAATTTTTTAATCTAAGAAGTCATGCCTTTTCTTGTTTCTGCAAATTTATCAGCCTTTGACTCTTTTAACATTACCTTTCATCCAATCTTTTTCTACAATCCTTCTGGAACAAACACTAGTGCAATACTGGAGTTTTACACTCCATCTTCCATGTCTCTTGAGTTTTCTTTCACATTATGATTTTTAAAAGAATCTTACTATGATATATTCTGCTATTTTTCCTTTCTCCTTTTTTATAATTAATAGTTCCCTCTCTCACAGTGCCTAGTCAATATTTAACTAATCATTTGAATTTTTTCCCCGTGAATAGTAGTATTTTAATCTCCATGATTTCTATCTTGTTCTCTTTTAGATATTTTTATTTTATATATTCATAATCTTGTCTATGGAGATTCATTCATTCTTTCTTCCTTGGAATATTTAAACATACATATTTTATAGGCCCTATCAATTTTTCTATTAACATCAATTCCTTAGACCTGATTCTCCAGGTTGTTGTTGTGTAGGGGCTTCCATGCATTGGACTTTCCCATTTATTTTATAATTCTTGCTCATGGTATCATTTCATAGGAGATTTCTCCAGCTATTGTTTGAGTTTGAGTTATCTGTGAGCTCCTACGTGTGTCCTGGCTTATGACACACTACAGTGTCATATTACTGTGGCTGAAATCTAAAATTCTCAAGCTCTGAAATAGGCATGTTAGTGTGACACATGGGCTATCAGCGTGGTGCAGATAGCAGACGTTTGGTCTTAGCACCACATATAACTGACCTTTTAATTTTTTATATTTTAATTCTGCTTGTTGGCTGTTTAAGGTGATTCATTTCCAACCTAAGCATGAGTAATAAATCAAATTTTATCTAAATAAATGCTTTAATTGCAATACATATATTCCAAAGGAATAAAGACAGAATAGCCAGATGTGGATAAAAAGGATAATGTAGGACTTTTCGTACAAGCTTATAAACCACATATTTGAGGTAATATGGGATAGGCACAGTGATGGACAAACAGATCAGTAGACCACAATCTAGAATCTAGACACCGACTTGCATGTATGTGAGAATTTAATACGTGGTAAATGCCTTATTCTGAATTTGTTGGAAAAAACATGCATTATTTAAGAAATGTTGTTGGAACAATTGGTTATATTTGGGGGAAAAAAAGAAAAATTAATACTTCATGCTACATCTTAAAATGTTCCAAAAGACGTAACTTTGGAAAAACAAAAAGCTAATATATCCAGAAATCCATAAAACTATTTGAAGAAAATGCACAAGTGCACCTGCAGCCAAAAGCGCCAACGCCCTACCCAGAGTTTTGGTGACTTTCTTGCACTGTCTGTTGCTAATGGTTCACACTTCTAGCCTTTTCTGCAGAATTATCCTTCTCTCAGTGGATGATGTCACTTCGCCAGGAGCTTCCTTGTGTTTATGCCTCCCCAGCTCAGGAAGCCAGGAACCAGTTATTGATGGGGGGATACAAAGGCTCTGCTCACCTGTCTCAAAGCAGAAAAGACTTTATGCTATAATTCACATTCCAGAGCTCTAACACAGGATTAATGAGGCATCACTTGAAGCCACGTTTGGCTCAGCTTCTCCCCATTCCCTGTTCTGCTCCCCTCATGCCCTTAGAGGTTTCTTTAGAGACATCTTCCCTATTGAAGCACTTACACTAGAAGGCCCTCTCAGAGTCTGCCTCCAGATAATCGGAACTAAGAGAACACTTTATAACCTTTGAATGGAAAGCAGCCTCTAAAATGTGACATAACACTCCAAAGCCATAAAGGAGGATAGTGATTAATTGACCAGAAAAAAGCTTTTTAGTTGATATGGGAAAAGACACAATAAATGAAGCAGAGTAAGTACACACAGGGAGAAAATATCTGCAGTGTATTTTATAAGTGCACTATTAACATATTATGCTTGAGAATTTGGAAGAAATGGGACTCATATACTTATTGTAGTAGTGTTAATTAGTGTAAGATTTTTGAAGTAGAATTAGGAAATCTATTAATGTATAATAGGAACTCTACTACATAAAAGCTAGACGTACCCGTTAAAAATACAGGATTTTAACACATGGAGATAATTCCAAAGATGTCTAGTTATTATATTCCAAGATATACACTGTAGCACTGTTTGTAATAGCAAAAATAGTAACAAATATAAGTAAAAAATTAAATAAACACCTTGGATTTTTCAAAAACATGGGAAATTAGGTGAATTTATAGTTATATATGCACATATTAGGATACTAATATATTTAGTAAGAATGAGGTAAATCTAAATGTGGTGACATTAACTTCTCATAAAAAAGATTGTTAATTAAAATAATTGCAAAACAACATGTACATGTGTATTATATAATTTATACTCTACTTAAGTATAAAATATTCATTTTAAATATCTAAAAAGACATACACTAAACTGATAGCAGTGGTCATTCCTACAGATATGGAGTGAAGAGGATAAACTTTTACTTTTTTCTCTAGGCATTTTACTATATTTTGAAATTTTTACTACAACCATATCAGTTATTAAAAATTATATTTAAGAGAATTTTTCTGCATTAATTCATTTGCTTTAGGATTAAGCAACAATGAAAACTTCAGTTTTTCACTATCACTCAAATGTTTTTCCTTATACACTAAGAATCACATAGTATTTTGGTACGATCTCTCTCTCTGTCTCCACACACATAGAGAATGTGGGATTTTAGCCATAACCTGAAGAACATATTGTAGATGTTGATCTACGTTGAAATCTTCTTGTCGAGTCCAATAAGTAGCCGTGATAATGAATGCGCCCTGGAACCCTGGTGGAGTGGGGAGGACATTCTGGAAAAGGTTGGAGAAGAAAACATTGAATAGAGGATTTTTGGTTTAACTGCACAATACTTATGGTTTATATATTCTAATTGTCCTTGCTCCAAGCCATTAGTGTGCATTAGAAAACCTATCTTATATCATTTTAAAAGAATATATTTTCATTACTGGAATTAATAAACTTTGTAATTACATTTCTTGATATAGTGACTCTTCCAAGTGTAATAATCCAGCATTTATTGTCTGGACAATTCATCATCAAACTTATAAAGCACTATAAACTATGAGGTGTTAAATTCTTCTACAAGTTAATTTAATATTTCTATCAATTTGGACTATTCATATCTATTAGATTTATATTCTCTCTCTTATAACCAACTGCATCATTTTCTCTTATATGAAAATAAATAAACTAACAATGTTTGCTACCAATGTATACTACTGAAAAATATCAACACTGTGGAGTTGAACATTGTAGAGATTTAAATATTCAGAGCCCCATAAGTGTAATTATAGCATCACTCTTAACATTTCCAAAGATAAAATGCACTTGAAAACATTCCACGGGTCAAAGAAGTCAAACAGGAAAAACAGTTCCATGTAAAAAATGTGCTAACTATAAAAGCATCTAGATTAGCAAAGAATCTCTAATTTAAATGGTCAAGTTAAACAAGACACAATTAAGACTAATTTCCGTTTCTTGTCTGTGGCTGAGAGAAAGATTTCAAATTAACCTATATTATGTCTAGTCTTCTTTTAAAATGTAAATGCGTAACCCTTTAAGCTCATAGTTATGTGGTTAATTTCTTAAAGTAACAAAACCACTTATTCTTTTGCCAGTTCCTGTGTTCTAATTTTGTACATCTACTTATTTCTTTTTTTGCTAGAAGAGTTTTAACAAGGTTAAATTTTTTAAAGGAACATTACATTCTTTGTCATTTCAGTAAACCTAGATAACTTAAAACTTCCATAGTCATGATGAATTGGCCTGGTTGCCACTTGACTCACGGTCCCGGGAAATGAGCAGGCTCTGCTCCCAAGGTTTAGCAGATGTGGCTACAGAACAGCCAGGCTTTCAGAATGTTTACCCTGAGGAAGGATTCTATTTGGAGGAAAAAGAATGAGAAGGCCTTGTTAGACCGTGTGGTCTCATCAAACGCAGTAAGTGTTTGACAAATGTTAGCTTTTATCACAATTATTATTATTGTGATCATCATTGCTAGTACGCTGTCACCAGATGACTTTCACTCATCCAGATATGAAAGAGTGAGTTTCAGGGGCCAGCCTGCTGGTGCAGCAGTTAAGTTCGCACTTTCCACTTTGGCGGCCTGTAGTTCACCGGTTCGATCCCGCGTGCGGACATAGCACTGCTTGACAAGCCATGCTGTGGCAGGCGTCCCATGTATAAAGCAGAGGTAGAAGGGCACAGATGTTAGCTCAGGGCCAGTCTTCTTCAGCAAAAAGAGGAGGATTGGCAGCAGATGTTAGTTCAAGGCTAATCTTCCTCAAAAAAAAAAAAAAAGGGAATTTCAGAGGTTGTGGGAATGTGGAGAACGTGCACAGGGAAGATGGACACATGCAGGGAAGATTACCATTTCTCCCAAGATAGGGTATTTCCAATTAATCTGCTGATTTGGTCCTTGGCATTTGAGGAGTAGGAGCCTTCAATCTAATCCACATGGCCCCATTCCTTCTCTTTTCAAAATCTAATGCCTTCCATGAAGCGGGTTTGCAGCCAGGGCACGGCAGGTCAGTTTTCTGTCCTGGCCGCCTTATAGGGCTGCACCCAGAATGTTTGCTGGCTGTTCTCTACTATGTCTCCATTGGGCGTTTCTGACAAGTTCATGTCTCCACATTGTACATGTTAGAGAAAAAATGAAATCAGATTGTTATTTGGATGCCTTTATACATAAATGTTAAATGTCTTTATTACCTGGATTTTGGGCAACCATACTGCTCAATTGTTTCTTTTTTTTTTTTTTCCAATTTTTCCTTTTGAAGATATTTTGTATGTATATGTATGAATTAGTGACAAGACATCCAAAAATTCCACGTGAAATAGTCTACCCTTTTCCAGACATATGTGGTTTTGCCCTGCTGTACTATTCATTTGTATAGATTTTCTGTATTATGTTACTTTGAGCATATTTAATCTGGGCTGTATGTGACAAGTACAATGCAAGATATAAACCAACTGTGTTATTGAAACTGCAAATGATATGCATTAAATTGTACACCTAGCACAGTTTTTGCATCTTCGTAGATCCTGTCCATCAACCTAACTGCTACAGAAGCGGGATCTTGATTATATATGTATGTCAAGCAACAAAGTAAACTCCTGCTCTTCTATGGAGCAGGAAAAGAGCTTTACGTGTCTGTTTGAGGAGTTTTAAGGCAGTTTGCATTCCAAATTGACACTCGGGTTTAAAGGTTTTAGGCTTTCAAAGATATTACTG
This sequence comes from Equus caballus, assembly GCF_041296265.1. NCBI lineage: Eukaryota > Metazoa > Chordata > Mammalia > Perissodactyla > Equidae > Equus > Equus caballus. The sequence goes on from NC_091700.1 coordinate 51,314,576, forward strand.
TAAGGGTAAGTTTATGGGTTGGGCGTGGGGCACTTCGCTGTGTGAATTATTGTTGATTGCCTAACCTCTTGCTGTGACTGGTGGAGTCCTGTTGGAGTGCTGTAATTCTCATGCTCCGCAGGAGGCTCCGTGTTATCCGAATCCCAATGGTACTCAACTGAATTGATGAAATGACCGGGAAGGCCTAATTAAAGCTGTTCAGCTCAAACGTATTGATGTATTACATCCATTACGGCTTGGTTCAATAGGTCCACCCTGCGAATGCTGCCACAGCCTGTAAAGCAAACTAAACAGATTGAATAAATAATGCTGCAAGGAAAGGAGACAGCAGAGAAATCAAAGCAACAGAGCGCAAAATGCGACACGGTGACCTATGAACTTTTTATCATATTATCTACCATAAATTACTTTAATCTCTTTTATTTTTACATGTTAAACACCAAAGAGAGAATATTAAGATCTAGAATAATCTTTTGATCTATCACAAGAGCTGGTAAACCCTTCTCTCCTTTAGTAAACATTGCATGACAATATGCATAAAATCAATGTGGTTTTGCTTGACTTTTCTTCAGAATTCATTGTTAAAACCTAGCTTTTTCTTTGTCTTCTGACTGATTCTTTTGTGAAGCTTTTTTTTAACATACAATCTACCATCTTCCTTTACTTTTCCTGCCCCAAGAGATTTGTTAACTTTTTTTTTCTTTTGCTGAATTTGAATCATTTCAGATTACTGTAATTTGTATATTGTCCTGGGAAATAACTCTGATTATGTTTAGTAATAAGTTATTCCAGATTCTGGTTCATTCTAATGTGGGGATGTCTTACTCAGTCATATGGAGCATTCAGTGTTATTTACGTCATTCTGTTTGCACGGTCAGACAGAATAGTATACTATTGTTGTAGTAACAACTTGCTGATGCTAAAACAAAGAAAGGATAGATTTCTTAAAAATATGCAGCCTAAAAATCATGAGTTTTTTTCATATAATTGAATGTTTTAAAAAAATTATGGGAGATGAAATCTTCCAAATTTATTTTCTGCAACTGAACTCACACTGAACTTGATATACTCTTCTGACCGCCTCCTTGACGTCTCCCCTTAGACGTATGTTTAAAAGATATTTCAAACTTAATGTTTACAAGTTAACGCCTAAGCTTGCTCTCCCTACTCCCCATCCAAAGCCGCTTCTTAAATTTCCCCATCTCAGCAAATGGCTATTCCAAGTTTCCACTTGCCTAGGCTCAAAATATTAGTTATCATGGATTATTCTCTCTCTTTCATACTCCTCATCCCATGCACTGGCATATCCTGGGAGTTTTACCTTCTAAATATATTCCAAACTAAACCACTTCTCACCACCTCTACTGCCACCATTCTGGTCCAAATCATGAGTATCTTTTATTTGGATTTCTACCATAGCCCCTTAGGTATCTTCTGGGCTTACCTCTTGTCCCTCTCTGGTTGGCTTGCTTCACCCCTTTCTATATCCTTCTCCATATTGGAGATGTTGAAAAGTTAAAAAGCACATTTGCCTGACTCCGTTGCAGTTAGGTGTTGGATTAGCTTCCTTCAACTAGAGGCTCACAATGAAGTTTGAGCGAAGAAAGTTTGGCAGATACCGTATTCTTTTCTCCTTGAGTTATTTTCTGGGAAACGAGTAAAGCCACGGATCTCTGAGGTTTCCCCACAGTAGGATTCCAGCATCAGTTCCGCAGCCTCTTCCATGATAAGATGCATCAGAGAAGTGGAAGACAGCAGTGCTTTGATTTGCCTTCCTGACCCCAGAAGTATAGCTGTGGGTGTCTGTTTGCCAGTGTTGTCTATGTCCAGAGGGAACTGCGACGGCAGGATTCTTGGAGAAAGCAGTTGGTTCTTGATCCCATTATAGTTTCAGTGGTGGCCTGAGAGCAGATCCCTGGTTGATCATTTCTCTATTTTTCTGGCTCCGTTCTTGATGGCCTAATCTATACCAGTTTCCAACAGTTTTGTAAGCATCTTACTCTCTACGGAAATATCCTTAACATAACTATAATAGTATTCTTTAACTCTTATTTACTGTGTGATCTGGGGAAAGCTAATCTCTTTAAATCTCAGTATCATTGCCTATAAAATGAAGATCATAGCAACGACTACATTATACTTTATTTCAAAGAGTAATTAGTAAGTTTAAAACTGCTTAACGTTTTCCTTGGTATATGGTACTTGGTGCTCAATAAATGTCAGCCTTTGCTATTATATCTCTTTTACCCCACTCATGCGAGATGTTTCAGCTCTAGCCACAATCTTCACTTGCCCAGATTATGAGAATAGCTTCTAAACTGCTTGCCTATACTCTTGCTAGTATTTAATCTGTTTTCCTTCAGCCAGAGTGAACTTTATAATTGAAATTAACCACATCACATACTTGTTTGAAACACTTCAGCGGCTCCTGAAGTTCCTCAATATAGAGCCCTAAATACCTAATTAGCAAAGCTATTTTTACCTTTCATTATCTGACCTCTGCTTATATATTGATGTTCACCTCTTGCCACTACTTCCTCTCCCCATTGACAACCCATACACTCCATTCTGCTGATTTCATTCGTGCTTTCCTTTACCTGTGAGTTTTCACACAGTTTTTTCCTGGAATACCCCTCTCCCTGCATTCTCTTTGCTTAGTTAAATCAGATTCCTCCTTTAAACTTGACCATAGAGCTCACTTCCTCTAGGAAACCTTTTCTGACCTGCAATATTCTATCAGATTCTCCTCTTATGGATATCCATAGCACACTATACCTCCTCCATCATTATATGTGATAGCACAACAATAGCTAACTTTTAGCTGTATTCCATACTACGATGAAAAATATATAAACACAAGGTCCATGCTGTTTCATAAATAAACACTCAGCACCAAATCTAAAATCTGACAAATTATAGCTGTGTAACAACTGTTAGTTAAGTGTATGATATATAAATTGAACTCCTACTAAATTTAATTGACTTTAGGCCCTAACTGGATCATACATGGGTATTTATAACAGTCTCCTTCATTTTCTGCCACCCACTTTGTCATACCTCAACATATTATTTACTCTACAAGAAAGAGCTATCCATCTAAACACAATCTCACTTGCTAAAACTTATTAATGCCTTGCCATTGTCGATAAGTTAAATTCTAAACTCTATATTTTTTTCATTTAGCAAATATTTATTAATTACATTTCTATGTAGGGCACTGTGCTACATTGCTCAGCATTTCCTCGAAGTCCCTTTAGGACAAGACTGACCAGCCTGTCTCACTTCCTTTCCTTAAGCTTGACTGTTACTAGCAGAATGGAAGCATCTTTTATCCAACACGAGAGGGCACATACTCAGTTAGAAAAGTCAGTTAAAGATGGAGGCATTAAGATTGACAATAAATGCATATTTTAGGCATCTTACTTAAAGCTTTTAAATATACATCCTTTACTTATCTTTTAATGTAGAGCTGTCCTTTTCTTTAAATATGAGTTCGCTGGTTTGAATTCTGATTAATATTATTGCATAAGCTTTAACTAAAAGCATCTATGATTTCTAGTTTCAGATTCTTTAAATTACAACAACTTCAAGGCATTTGAGAGGAAACTTGGATTTTCAATTATTTAATGTTTTTCCAATGATGTCTGCTTGTTTTACCCACATCTAATTTAACAGCAGAGTTCTTTAGTGATTCCTGTCATTGTAGTGACATTTTTTATGAATGAATATTTTTATTTCTTTAATTAAACAATTGTGTTAGTGCATTTATAATTGTTAGAAGTGAGGTTCGAAACAAAATACAACTGACTCTTACCAAGCACGTAACTCCACTGGTGGAAACAACAATGTTCTGAACAAGCCCGCTGGGGAGGAGAGTTAACAGTTTCAGGTATTTCCTGTGCTGGGGGCACAGGTTGGTGTATATTACAAAGGGAATGGAGAAAATTTATCTGGCCAAGAAGACTTGATTCTCTTGTCCCGCGGTTCTAGCTGTTCCCTCATCCAGCTCCACTTCCCCTCCCTTACTGATCATATCTCCATATAGTTGCTCATTCTGCCTGAAAACCTCCTTTCTGACTCTGACTAGTCATAAATCATCCTGTAAGACTCATTTTAGACTTTTCTTGTCCTAGTGCACCCCCCTATATGCTCCTATAGTGTTTTTCATATCCCCTCTATCATAACATTTTCCACAGTATATTGAAATTTTGCATCTATTTGTATGTCTTTTCTATTGGACTTTAGTCATTAGAGGGTAGTTTTTGTTTGTTTCTTTCTTGTTTTTTTTTTTTTTTTTTTTTTGAGGAAGATTAGCCCTGAGCCAACATCTACTGCCAATCCTCCTCTTTTTTCTGAGGAAGATTGGCCCTGAGCTAACATCCATGCCCATCTTCCTCTACTTTATACGTGGGATGCCTGCCACAGCATGGCTTGCCAAGCAGTGTGTAGGTCTGCACCCACGATCCAAACCAATGAACCCTGGGCCACCGAATCAGAACCTGTGAACTTAACCACTGTGCCACAAGGCCGGCCCCAGTTTTTGTTTCTTATATGCCTTTCTCTCAGCATGTCTCACAATTTCTGGTACATCATTTGCAGTCAGTAAGTATTTGTTAAACTGAAATTTTTGTTCCATTACCTACTGAGAACACCTAACTTAAATTTTCCTCATCACTTGGGAATTTTCTAGATGCAAGATTTGAACTCTGAATTCCCCCACTCTGACTACAATGACTTCTTCTAATCTTATTACTACCTCATCTACACCTGCTTTTCTCCCTCATTATTAGAGTTAGAACCCTAACTCATCTTTATCTTCCTAGTCCATCACTCTATTTCTGACTCCCTAAATTCTCTAACCCACTTGAAATCAATTGTTTATATTTTCCAAAAATTGGATTCACTAAAATGTACTCCATTTCTTTTCTCTTTTTCTTGGCCCATCCTGACAATGTCGGGCTGTGGGATACCTCCTGCTCTGTGTTTTTTACCTTCCCTCACAAATCATGTCAGCTGGAGAAGGTTACAAAACCACACTAGCTGGGGCCAATACAAATTCTTGGTAACTCAGCCTCTTGGGAACTTTGATATTTTTCCTCTCCTTTTTTCTGAACAAGAGCTGTCATTTCTCATTTTCAAAACTTACCATCCCATCTACTTCTACCTCCTCTTGAAACTTGCTCCATTAACTTTCTCATGTCTCATTTGCATTTTCAATTTCTCTTTTGATTTTTTCTATCCCTTATGGCTATCGTTATTCTTTTATCTTAGTTGTACTTCAAAAAATTTTTCCTATATCATGATTTTTTTCCTTTCTCTGATACTAAGTTTACTGAAAGTTGCATCCATCAAATCTTCATGACTGTCTGTCCTTCTTCACTCATCATTCTTTTTATTCTTGCAGCAATAATAATATAGTACTTAAGATACATATGTATCACTAAAAACTCACTATTTTGGTATAGTGTGATGTTTCATGTTTATTACTTTATTTAAATCTTTAAAATATCTCTATGAATTACTTTTATTTCTTTCACTTTACAAAGCATGAAACGGAGCTTTAAAGATTTGAAGTAACTTGCCAAAGACCTGGAGTTATCTGACTTCTGCTTCCAATTGTCTGTAAAAATCCTCTCTCAGAGCTCACCGGAGATTTTTTTTATTAAGATAAAATTTACATAACATAAATTAACCATTTGAAAGTTCAATTCAGTGACATTTAATATCTTCTCAACATTGTGTGATCATCATCTCTGTTTCCAAAATATTCTCATCACCCTCAAAGGAGACCTGTGCCCATTAAGCTATAATTCTCCATCCTCCCTCCTCCCATTCCCTGGCAACCATTAACACACTTTCAATACCTGGAGATTTACCTATTCTGAACATTTAAAATAAATGGAATCATCCAATATGTGGCTTTTCATGTCTGGCTTCACTTAGCGTAATGTTTTCAATGTTCATCCCTATTTAGCTTGTATAAGTAGTACTTAATTCATTTTTATGGTTAAAAAATATTCCATCATATGGTTATAACACATTTTGTTTATCCACTCAGCCATTGATGGACATTTGGATTGTTTCCACTTTTTGACTATTGTAATTAATGTCGTTATGAACATTTGTGTACAAATATTTGTTTGAATACTGTTTTCAATTCTTTTGGGTATATACCTTGGAGTGAAATTGCTGGGTTATATGATAATGTTTTGTTTAACTTATTGAAGAACTTCTAGATTGCTTTCCACAGAGGTTGCACAATTTTATATTCCCACCAGCAATGTACAAGTGTTCCAATTTCTCCACATTGTTGCCAACACTTATTTTCCTTTTTTAAAAAAATTACAGCCATCCTATTAAGTATGAAGTAGTATTTCATTGTGGTTTTGATTTGCAAATCACTAATGATTAATGATGTTGAGCATCTTTTCATGTGCTTGTTAACTGTTCAAATATTGTCATTGGAGAATTGTATATTCAAGTCTGTTGACCAATTTATTTTATTTTTTATTTTTTTGCTGAAGAAGATTAGCCCTGAGCTAAATCTGTGCCAATCATCCTCAACTTTATATGTGGGTCACCACCACAGCATAGCTGATGAGTGGTGTAAGTCTGGCTGCTGAAGCAGAGGTGCTGAACTTAACCACTAAACCATGGGGCCTGCCATTCATCAATCAATATTTAATTGAGTTGTTTGTCTTTTTGTTGTTCAGTTGTAAGTGTTAATATATTCTGAATATTAGACCTTATCAGATATGTGATTTGCAAATATTTTCTCCCAATCTGTAGGCTGTCTTTTCACTATCTCATAGTGTCGTTTGAGGAACAAAGTTTTTAATTTTGATGAAGTCCAATTTATCTATTTTTTGTTGTTGTTACTTTTGCTTTTGGTATCACATCCAAGAATCCATTGCCAAGCACATGAAGGTCATGATGATTTATTCTTATATTTTCTCCTAAGAGTTTTACAGTTTTAACTCATATTTAGGTCCTTGATCCATTTGAGTTAATTTTTTATATGGTATAAGGTAAGGTCGATCTTTTCTCGTTTGCATATGGAAATCTCATGGTCCCAGCATCACTTGTTGAAGAGACTATTCTTTCTCTACTGAATGGCCTCGGCATTGTTGGCAAAAATCATTTGAACAAAATTATAGGGTTTACTTTTGGACTATCAATTCTATTCCATATGTGTTATATATATTTCAAATATGTCTGTCTTTATACCAGTACCACAAATTATTGAATATTGTAGCTTTGCAGTAAACTTTGAAATGGGGAAGTGTGAGTCTTCCAACTTTGTTTTTCCTTTTCAAGATTGTTATGGATTTTCAGAGAACCTTACAATTGAGTATGACTTTTATGATAGGCTTTTTCATTTCTTCCTAAAACGCTAAGGATTGCATGAATATGTTAATTGTTTTGAGAAATATTGTCTTCTTAAAATATTAACTCTTCCAGTTCATGAACATTGGATGTCTTTCCATTTCATTTTCAGATTTTTCATTGCCTGTGTAGAGAAATACAAAAATGTGTACCTGTTGATCTTGTATTCTGCAACTCTCCTGAATTTATTTATTAGCACTAGTAGTTTTTTGTGTGAATTCTTTAGGATTTTCTATATAACAGATATATCAATCTTGAATAAAGATAGTTTTACTTCTTTCCATGTCGGAGCACTTTATTTCTTTGTCTTTCCTGATTGCCCTGGCTAGAACGTCCTGTAAAATGCTAAATAGAAGTCGTGGAAGCAGATATCCTTGTCTTGTTCCTGATCAAGGCAGGAAAGCTAGTGTTTCACAACTGAGTGTTATATTAACTGTGGGTTTTTTATAGGCACCCTTGATTGGGTTGAGAAAGTTTCCTTCTACTCCTTGTTTGTTGAGTGGTTTTATCATGAGAAGGTGTTGGGTTTTGTAAAAATGCTTATTCTGCATCAATTGAGATAATCATGTGTGCTTATTTCTTCATTCTGTTAATATGATGTATTTCATTTATTGATTTTTGTATATTTAACTGCCCTTGCATCTTAGAATAAATCCCACTTGGTCATGGTGTGTAATAGTTTATAATATGTTTCTGGATTCAGTTTACCAGTATTGTGTTGAGGGTTTTAACACTTATATTTGTAAAGAACATCAGCCTGTAGTTTTCTTTTTTTGTTATGTCTTTTTCTGGCTTTGGTATCACAATAAGGTGGCCTAATAGAATGATTTAGGAATGGTTCTCTCATCTTCTATTTTTTGGAAGAGTTTGAAAAGAAATTGTGTTAATTTAAGTTTAAATGTTTTGTAGAATTCAACAGTAAAGCCATTTAGTCTTGAGCTTTCCTTTGTTGGGAGGTTTTTTATTACTGTTTTTATCTCTTAACTTCTTATATATCCATTCAGATTTCTATTTCTTTTTCATTCACTTTTGGTAATGTATGCATTTCTATGAGTTTTTCCATTTCATCTACATTACCCAATTTATTGATATACAATTGCTTAAATTATTCTCTTAAAATCCCCTCTCTTTCTGTAAAATTGATAGCAATCCCCTCTTTGATTTCTGCCAGCTTGGCTTTAGTTTGCCTATATTTTTTCTAGTTCATTAAGTTTTAAATTAAGTTTTTGACTTGTGATCTTTCTTCTGTCTTAATATTGGCTTTTAATGCTATAAATTTCCCTCTTAGCCCTGCTTTTGCTGCATCCTATAAATTTTGGTATGTTATGTTTTGGTTTTCATTTATCTTAAGGCATTTTCTATTTTGTTTTATGATTTCTTCTTTGACTCATTGATTGTTGAGGAGTATGGTGTTTAATTTCCACATATTTGTGGATTTTCTAGTTTTGGTCTGTTGTTGATTTCTAGTGTCATTCCACTGTGATCACAGACAATACTTTGTTAGGTATCTATTTTGCTAAAATTTTTGAGACTGTTTTTGGAGAATGCTCCATGTGCACTTGAGAAGAAAGTGTTTTTTTTTTTTTTAAGTTTTCCTGTGAAGTGTTTAGTGTATGTCTGTTAGTTTTAGTTGGTTTTTCTGGTATTCAAGACCTCTGGATCCCTATAAATCTTCTGTATGATTGTTCTATCAATTATTGAAAGTGGGATGTTGAAGTCACCAAGCATTATTGCAGAGCTATCTATCTCTTCTTTCAATTCTGTTAATTTTGCTTTATATATTTGGGGCTCAGTAATTAGGTGTGGATTTGTTTTAAATTATTATATTTTCTTGATAAATTAACACTTTTATCATTATATAATGTCCTTCTTTGTCTCTTTTAATGCTTTTTTACTTAAAGTCTATTTTTTCTGATATTAGCAAGCCACCCCACTCACTTTTGGTCACCAGTTGCATAGAATATCTTTTCCATCCATTCACATTTGCTCAGTCTTTCTTCTGCTTCCTTAAATCTGTTGCTGAACCCCTGTAATGAATTTTTCACTTCAGTTATGGTACTTTTCTGTTCTTGAAATTCTATTCATTTCCTGTTAAAATTTATATCTTTTTACTAATATTCTCTATTTGTTGAGATAACATTCTCTTGATTTCCTTTATTTCTTTTTTAATGATTTATTTTAGTTCTCTGAGCATATTTAAGGCAGTTGACTTACTGCATTTATTTAGTAAATCCAATCTCTGTCCTTTGTTAGAAAATGTTTCTGTCAATGTCTCTTTTTCCTGTGAATGACCCATACTTTTTTGTTCCTTTGTGTACTTCCTAATTTATATTGAAAACAAGGTATTTTGAATATTTTAATATGGTAACTCTGGAAATCAGATTCTCCTCCCTCCTTAGAGTTTGTTCTAGTTGCTTGCTGTTGTTTGTGGTTGTTTGTTTAGCAACTTTTCTAAACTATTTTTAAAAGACTTTATTTTTTGCCGCATGTAGTCTCTGATGTCTCTGTTTCTCTAGCTTGCAGTCAGCTAGTCATTTGACAGAGATTGCCTTACATGCTTGGGACAAACAACAAAGAAAAAAACAATATTCTCCTTGTCTGTGGCAGATTTGCTGTATTGAGGTACTCCTTCAATGCTTAGGACATTTACAATTCAGGCTTAATATTCACTTTCTATTTTTGCTGAGCATAAAGATCAGGTGGACTTGAAACCCCAAGGTCTTCTAAAGTCTTGTCTGAGCATGTCTCCTTCCATGGTCATGCATCTAGCTTTCCAGATTTTCCTGTTATATGCAAGCAATTTTCAAAGATCTTATGCCCAAAGTAATTCTCTCTTCAGCTTTTCCCCCTAGGCTTTCAGCATGTCTATTGTTTGTCCAGATCTGTAATCTTTTGACCCACATGGCTGTGGCTTGTTCATTTTTCTTTTAACCTTTTTGAGTAATATCCTCTGCTTAGCTGCTTTTCCACCCTGAAAAGCTTCCAAAGTAGGAGAAACAAAGGCAAGTGCTTTGCATCAGTCCTTTAGGGAACTCCCAGACTGTTCGAAAAAGACAAACACATTTTTTTTTTTGAAACAAGGGCTGCTCTGTTCCCTCTGGAACTAGGTATTCACACTGGGAACATGGACTGCTATCTTCAAGAACAAAGTCATGTTGAGGACAAGGATGAATGGGGGAAACTGTCTCAAAATGTCACAAAGTTCTCCCACCAGGCTTAAGCTACTTTACCTTGACTCAGCATTTGCTTGGTTGCTATAAAACATCTATTATTTTCCAGAGTTATGACAAAGTTGATTCTAACAGTTTTTAGTTTGCTTTTTTTGGGGGGGAGGGTGTTTCTGTTGAAGATTGGGCTCTTAGATTTCTCCAGTCTGGCATTTTCACTGACATCCCACTTTTGACTTCTTAATAACCAAATCTTGTCTCATTTCTATAAAAATCTCAATGGTATTTGATTTATTAACTATACTCTTCCCTGAGTCCCCTAGCTCCCACAATATTGAAATATGTTCATATATATGCATTGAAATAAAAAAATTTCCCTGTTTACCTCAAATCAACGTACTATAGATTGCTCTTTAATTTTCTTTTACATTTCCTTTCCTAGACAATTACATCATTTCCATTTATTTCACTATTACATCTGTTTATATCACTCTAACAATTTTAGGCTCTGTCTTGAGAATTTCTTAATCTATGTCTTCCTGACTTTCTTCATTCCTCCTACTATACTTTCCTCTTCTGTTCATTTCCCCTTTCTTATTCCACAAAGATTTATTGAGCATCTCCTAGTGGTCAAGTATTATACTAGACTCTGGGGACTCAAAGATAAAATCAGCATTCCCTGTAAGTAGTTCAGACCCTAATGAGAGATTTAGCAAACGGATAATTTTACTACTGTTTAATAATATTAAAATAATAGTGATTTCAGACTCTCATAAGGAAAACTCATAAAGAGAAACACAAGCCAAGAGAGTAAGGAAGACCTTAATGAGAAAGTACTAATGGAGCCAAGTCTATAAGGATAGAAGGAATTAGTCTTAAGAGAAAGCCTTGCAGAGAGTAGCATACATAGAGAAGTTTCATGTTGTTATTAAATTATCTTTGTGCAAATTGATACAATATAGGCAGGGGCAATAGCTAGGGCTGGAGAGGATGATACTTGCTTTCCAACTTTATTGTCTGCAACTCCTTGGCTTTCCCTAAGCCACCAAGGCAAATTAAATTGCTTCTTCATATGGATTTCCATAGTATATTATAAATACTGCCATATAACTCTTTTTAAGTAGTTATGTACATATCTATTTCTCCTTATGAAGACAGAAGAATCCCTAGAGATAGGCTGCATTTAATTCTATATCCGAATCCCATTCCTCAGAAAATCATCTGGCACAGAATATGTACTCTATAAGAATTGTTGAATTGAATGCTATGTATATATTTTGACATCTGACCTCTTCCATTAGATTCTAAACTGCATTTCCAACCATTTGCCATTTGGCGCACTGACAAGACAAACTCAACATGTCAAAGTCCAAGTTTATTCTTTTCTCAAACCTGAATGAACCACATCCCCTAACCTTTTCATTTATGTGTATGTTACCACTAGTGAGGTTGCTCATCCTTTAAATCTTAGAGTAATCATTGACCTCTTCTCTAAAAATGCTTCATATTGACTCAACATAGCTGTTGACTTGACCTTTACAATGAATCTTGAATCTATTCATATTTTTTCCATTCCCTCATTGCCTCTCAATGGAAAATATTTATTTTAAGCCTGAAACATTAAATTTTATTGATTATTGAAGACAACTAATAGTCTTAAACCTTGAGAGGCTAATGAGAAAAGAAATAAGGGGTCATTTTAAAGAATGTTAAAATAAGTAGCATGATTTAATGGATAATATATGTTTTAAATTTTTATTTTGTAATAAAAAAATTCTTTTAGAGGAAATCACGCTTTAGACGGAATTTGTATTATGTTGAAGATTGACTGGAGGCAGAAAAATACTAGAGATTATTATTTTTAAATTTATTTTTTAAATTCAGAATTCTATTCTCCCCCATAGAAACATTAGAAAAGGGCATTGGATTCCTTGACTAGCTCACAAACAATTTTATTCCGACAACAATATACTAGAAAGTGAGATTATATATATTTGTCTTCAGAAAACTTACTTTCAAGCTGTTCCAATGTTGACAAAATCTTTCCATAGCTCTTAGTATTTGATAATATGTAACTATTACTATTTAATAATTTATTATACTGATTTTGTTTTTATTTTGTCCCAAGTTGGATTAGGAATTATTGACTAGTACTCAAAACAAAATATATCCTAAATAATAACAACAAAAGAGCAAAAATATTGTTTCACAATGTAAATCAGCTATTCTAAGACATTGTGGTTTTCACTTGTGTTTGTTTAATTATAAGCCAAATTTGCTTTCTATCTTTGTTTTGCTTTAACATAGAAAGAAAAATATTCGTTCAGGGTTTCAGATTTCTTATACTAAACTCCATATCCAGCATTCCAAACTCCAGCTATGTAAGATAAAACAAAGATGAAGTCAATAACAGAGTTTAGGTGTTTACATAGATGAAGTAAACTTTATATATTAAAACAATTTGCAACAACTACACTTTATGATTGCTAAGGGGAAATTTTTTTCCGAAAATACTTGCTTATAACTCTTCTGTCTCTATAATATGCAAAGTTCTTTATTCCTATTTCTCTTTATTTTTTAAAAACATTTAGAATAAGAAATTATAAAATGGAAACAGTTGGGAAGTTTCTTGAATATTTGCTTCAGGAATATAAGTGAATAAAGCCAAGACATAAATTGACCATAATATAGATTTTCACAGTCACTTAAGGCTTGTTTCAATAGAACATCTTGTTGAAATCCTGATTGAACATATAAAAATAATGAGCTCTCTGGTACTTACGCTACAGAACTCTGAGCTCTGACCAAGTGAGAGGTGGTTGCAATCAATCTGTGAGTAAATATAGGAGAAGCACACTTAATTTATATTATGTTATTTGAGACTTTTTCCCAGATAATACTAGAATTGAATGTCTGATATTTAAGATGAAAAGAAAAGGTCTTTAAGTGTATACATGTCATATTTTTATGTTTTTTCGTGTTACATCTACATTTGTTGCACTGTGTGTGTGTAATAGGTGCATACACTTCTAGTTTGTAGCATTTACTGCTTTGGCATATTAATATTGTTGGCATGTGTAAGTAATGTATTTGCTACCGTATCTCTGAAGAGATTGGTGATCATGATTTGCTACAGCTTAGAGCTCTGCATCAGCTACTTTAGTCATAAACAGCCTTTCGGGTCATTGGTATTAGCCTGTCACTTGAGCTGTACAATGGCTTGCAATTACTATCATGTATAATCCATTCTCTTCTACCTGGCTTTCCCACCCACCCTATTTCCCGTCTCCTCTAGTAAAGTATTATTGATTGACTAAAAACAGTTCCTACAGTGTATATAGTCCATTCTCCTGAAGTGAAAATCTTGTTCACTTTCTTCCAAACTAACCCATGAAAAAGGTCACTGGCAACAGTTGATTTTGTTTCAGAGCCCGTATAGTGTAACTCAGGGGTGGAGAAGGCCCAACATTCTGAATACTGACCAGAGAGTTAGAAGGATTTGGGCATCAGAGCAGTTATGTGATTTTGGGTGAAAAAACATTCCTTAGGCAGACTTTCTAGATCTCTAAAATGAAAGAGTCTGAGTAAATAACTCTGAGATTCTTTCTGACTTTAACAGATTTCAGAAATATATTAAGGATTGCTAAAATGAATGAGGTTATGAATCAATACAATCTCATGTAAGAGATTTTGTAAGTGAGAAAATTCCAGCATAACTACATCATCTTCTTTTCACAATATTTCCCGCTTGAAGATAGAATAGCAAGCCATGTGGCAGCGGATACAGCATGTGGAGTGAAACTAATCTGGATTCAAATAGTAACAATTAAAAGCTTTGTTAACTTGGTTAAAATTTTTGAAGCTCAGTTTTGTTATCTGTAAGATGGAAAGAAATATGTGAACCTTGCAGCATTGCTTGGCAGGAGTAGAAATAACATATCTAAAGCTCCACTCTATTTCTGGTATATAATAACAGGATAATATGATAATTTTTTAGTGGTATTATTAATAATATTTATTTGATTATGAATATAGTCACCCTTCATAGCACAGAAGTATTCAATCAATATTTCGTATATCAGTAAATAGACCTAAAAGAAGAAGACACCAGAAAACAATTCCACTCTCGTCACTCGCTCTCGTCACTCACTCTCATCACACACAACTGACAGATCTATGAATACTGAGATTCAGGGGATAAAGTCTACATACAACTAGATTCCAGATTACTGACTATAAGCAAATAAACTAATCAGTATTTCATATGCTAGCTAGATGGAGATTAGTGCTATGAAGAAAAATAAACCAGGGTAATGGAGGTAGAGAGGAACAGGGGAGGAAAGTGATATATATATATATATATATATATATATATATATAATTTTTTTTTTTTTGGTGAGGAAGATTCACTCTGAGCTAACCTCTGTTGGCAATCCCCCTATTTTCTCTTGAGGAAGATTAGCCCCAAGCCAACATCTGTGCCAATCCTCCTCCACTCTGCATGTGGGTGGCTGCCACAGCATGACTTGATGAGTGGTGTAGGTCTGAGCCCAGGATCTGAACCCATTAACCCAGGCTTCTAAAGCAGTGTGCTGGACTCAGCTACTATGCCATGGGGCTGCCCCTAGGAAAGTGATATTTTTATGTAGGCTTTTCAAGGATGCTTCTCTGGTAAAGTGATATGCGAGAGGAGATTCAAAGGACAGTTATGTTGCCATCTGAGTGACAGCATTTGAAGCAGAGCAGAGAGCAAAGGCCCTGAGGCAGGAGAATACTTAGGTTGTTCACGAAACAACAGGATATGGAGAGAATGAGAGCGTGGGCAACGATAAGAGATAAGAGGTGTGTGGGGG
Source organism: Equus caballus (assembly GCF_041296265.1). NCBI lineage: Eukaryota > Metazoa > Chordata > Mammalia > Perissodactyla > Equidae > Equus > Equus caballus. Next base: position 51,329,982 of record NC_091700.1, read on the forward strand.
TAGAACATGACAACAAATTCAAATTTTATTCCATGTGAGATGGAACACTGGAAATATATTTTGGAAATTAGCAGCACATAGATAATGTTAACACAGGAGATCACCTTGGGAGTGAATGAACACAGAGAAGAGAAGTCATCTGAGGATTGAGTCCTAGTTAGGTCAGCATTGTTGTTCCATCATTATAAAATGTTATAAATAATATGTTATAATATAATATATTAGAAATAATATGTTATAATATAATATATTAGAAATAATATAAATGTTATAACATTTTATGGTTTTAAATTATTGCAATTTTCCCTTCCTCATTTCATACTATTAACAGGTGAGTGAAGTAGCCCTGGGTCATGCTTTACAGATGAGGAACCCAACACACAGATGGATGGAGTGACTGCCTCCAACTTAAACTACTTTTAAATGAAGGGCAATGATGTGAAGCTACAAACCCACTTTCTAGTCCTCTCTTATCCTAATAGACGCTTATTCTCATAGGCTTCTAAAGACCCTAGTCTGAATCCTTCTGCCCACTCGCTCTGGAAAACTCTTTACAGACTGCCAGGACTCTTCTAGTAATATGCTCTCAACTGTCTTTCTACTGCCCTGAGAGGAAGTGAAACAAAGAAGAGCATGATTAGAAATAGCTATCTTTTGTTGAAAATCGATGATGAAGACTTGTCTGCCCTATACTTCTGATGAAATGGGTGAAATCGCAACACAACACAAGAGTAACAGACTTCATATTGAAAAACCAAAATCTGACTAATTCCTCATCTTTCAGTTATTCACTGACTTCCCTTGAGCAATTCACTTAACTTCTTAAGAATTAGTGTGCTCCTGACTGAAATGGGCATAGCAGCATAGTTGTTTCCAGCGTTGAGCTGGTGTAAGAGAAAGCACTTTACAGACTGTTACGTGTTATACAATTATTAATAATTAAAGTTTATACAAAGGTAGAACTATAGGACTCTTCGTTTACAATTAAAAATAAGCTATATTTTTATACGGCTTAATTTAATACTAAGTTAAGTATGTTTAAACATATTTATATGAACCTTATAAGTAGACTTTACTTAGAAGGACAAAAATTTATCCCATCTCTTATGTGAATATCTAAAATTTCTTAATACAGCTTCTATTAATACAACTCAAGCACACTTAATCTGCAGCTTCAATTGTGCTATTGGTGTTTAATGTATTAAAAATCATATTTTTGCCTTTGAGTCTCCTAAGTAGGTGTCTAAAATATAGGTATTGTGATATAGAGAGTAAGTAAAAATTTCTCTTGGTAAGACTGTTCATGCAGAACATAATATAACATGTGATCAGTACAGTAGAGAATGATAATCACATAATAAATTTTAGAGAAATCCATGGGGTTTTTAACTAACAAGTTCAAATTATTACCACATAAATAAGTAAACAAACCTCTCCATGACAAGTACATTTTGTTCTCAGTCTTAAAAGAAAATAAAATAGATAGAAGGATCTATAGATAAATAAATATTACTAATAACATCATTTTCAAATATAATCTAAGTCTTTAATTTATGGTTAAATAAATTTTAAAGTTAAATAACTCTGAAGTAATGCATATCGTAACTAAACATAAAGGGTCTGTTTACATAAATGCAGATATATTTACATATTTCATGTATATAATTATACGTATATATTTGGTCATGTATGTACTTTGTTCATTCTTTAGAATAAACATTCTGATCTGTACGGTTTGAATGCGATCAGCCATCACCCCTTGTCCTTCCCATCTGAGACCAAAACAAAGATGATCGTGAAAAAGCCAATAGCCATAAAACACTTTACACAATTACCACTGTTGATTAAGTTATTATATCTTTAGACTATCAATGTGCATCTACACTATGGCAACATAGGTTCTTTGATTTTATAAAGGACTAGGGGTAGTTTTGGTGAAAAGAATAAAGAAGTGACAGGAAAAGTAGGATCACAGTCTAGCAGTAGTAAGAGATACCTTTTCTTTTGCTAGCTCTTCAAATGTCATCAAAACGGTTCAGAAGTCTGGCTTGGCTGAAATGATTCTCAGCATGATCTAAATTTCAGGCAAACTATAATTTTAAACTGTAATCAATGTCACTCTAAAGTATCTGTGCATTTATTTTGAACTGAGGCTTATTCTCTCTTAGTTTGCTTTTAAGAAGGTAGATTTTATGAGCACTATAATTGCTACCTTTCGTAGCCAGATTACCTTCAAAGCATGACCAATTAGATTAATATTTGTTTATTTACGTATGCTAGCCACCTAGAGAAAGAAAAAAATAGTTGTATGTGTATTTTGTCATCATAAAAATGTCTGCTAAGAAGTCATATTTTTATATTAGATTAAATGATTCCCAAACAGCAGGGAAAATTGCCCAAAGTAAGTATTTTCAAATGCATATCTGAGATTTTATTCAGTAGGTGCAGAGTAAGACCCAAGAACCTGCATTTTGAGAAGGATTCCAAGGGATGCAAATGTTAAGCACTTCAAAAACATTGGAATTAGATAATAAAATTATGCTTAAAATAAACATTTTGAGGGTCCAGCCTGGGAACGTAGTGGTTGAGTTCACAGGCTTCCAGTTCAGCAGCCCAGGGTTCATGGGTTCAGATCCCAGGTGTGGACCTACATTACTTGTCATGCCATGCTGTGGCGGCATCCCACATACAAAATAGAGGAAGATTGGCATGCATATTAGCTCAGTGACAATCTTCCTCAAGCAAAAAGAGGAAGATTGGCAACAGATGTTTGCTCAGGGTCAATCTTCCTTAGCAAAAAATATAAATGAGGAATGTTTTGGGGGAGCATCATGTAATATCACTAAAATTAAGAAAAGATACCGTAATATACTGTCTGAAATAAAGGAATGAAATTCAAATAAAACAATACTTCATGAAAAATATTTTATTATAATTTATAATTCTTTGTTAATATTTCCAGATTAATTTGAAATTTGGTATTTTTATGTTAGTGATTTTCCATTTCTTTTTCTGGATTCCATCTTTCAGCTATCTATGACAATGTTCACAAAGAAAACAGAGTAAAACCTGAAAACAATCTGTTTCAGTTTAATACAAATGCCAGTATATATATTATATGTCTATTCATTCATTCAAAAATATTTATGACTGCATCCCAGTGCCAAGCACTCTGATAGGTGCTGAAGATGTAACAGTGATGGGAACTGGCCCTGTGGCCTTGGATACTATCTGGATCGATGCCTCTTATACTTTAATTTGCATTAGAATCTCATGGGAACCTTGATGAAACGCAAATGCTGATTCAGTAGGTCTGAGGTAAAGCCTGAGATTTTGTGATTCTAACAAAGTGATGCTGCTGGTCCCTGACCATATTTTGAGAATAAAGGGTGAGAGAATCGAAATGTCTGCTCTAATAGTTACTACTGTAGGCTAGAACCAATATAGTCAGCCATATCTTCACTGTGATGTTGACAAATTAGAGAAGGAAGGGCTGGGAGATATTTTGCCAGCAATAGTTCCTAGTCATACTCAAAGTCAGAAGAAACGGTTTCCAAATGTATCGTTTATATTAGAACTAGTTAATCAAAGTATTTCTCAGTCTTTCCAAATACATCCAGTCATAGATATAGAAAAACTGTTAAACATTAGTAATCTTTGATAGTCACATAATGAGCACAAGATTTGCAATTTCTAACATTTCATACAACACTGCCTGCACTGGAGAGGAAAAAATTGACATAATCTTTGCTCATGATGTCTATCCATAGATGTGGATTAGCAGCAATCACACTTAAAACACTTAATAAAGGTTTTTACCGCACTGAAATCATTTAATAAAGTTTTCTTGTGAGAGAATTCGGGTCTAAATTTGCAACTTCACTGAAATTTAATTTCAATCATGTAGAATTTTCATAGGACCAAATGTTATCTGTTTTAAAGATTGATAGGCTCGTAATCTTTACACGCATTTTTAGTTCAATAAAGACATTTTTTGATTTTTGATTTCTAGGTATCTTTAGAAAGGAGACAATGATGTACCCTCTGCTGAGCCTTTCCTCACAGGTGGTTATGAAAATAACAGCAAAAGGTCAGGCCGCACTCACATAGCAACCTTAGCAGCAGCAGAGTTCACTGGGGACTCTCTGAGAAGGGATGGAGTGGGTGTGCAGGTCTCTAACGCCCACTGTATTTTTTGGTAGCTCTCCAAGGTCTAGCTGGGCCAAATACTGTGATGATTGATAAATTTTCAGAAATTTTGTTACCTAATAGTCAAACACAGCCATTAACAAAAGTTAAATTATATAAACTTAAAATTAAATAAATTTCTTCAAAAGCGAAGGTAATAAATACACAAAACTCGTCACTTCCTAATCATCCTACTACATTTTATTAATATCTGTGTTCTTGGGCTTATTTATGCCTCTCATATCTGCACGGTGAAAATACTATGTAATTGTGTGCTGCTGAGCATCTCTTGCCAATTCCGTGTTCCATGACATCATGTAGGTAGCTTAAAATCACCCTTGGTGAGAATATTTACACCACGGAAATTGGCACCACGCATTCGAAACCACGCACCACCACACCCAGCCCCAGAGCTGGTTGTTAAACATTTGATAGAGCCTTAGATACAGCTGTGCCCTAAGAGCTCAGCATTCACCTTTGAACTGGGTGCCAGCTACTTCCCTGGCATGGTGAGAGGCTGCCACTAACTTACGCAGTTGAGTAAGTTCAACTGCATTAAGCACTAATCAGTAACTATGGAGCTTTATATGAACAGACTTCCTTTTGGGATGCTAGCACTCATGGATCACCCTTCAAGAAGGTAATCTCCACTTTCAACCATCTTTTAAAAAAATATCTTTTCACCGAAATAGGTAACATATTATATGTGATAAGTGCAATCAGAAAAGTAGTCATTTTTCAAAATTGTAGAAAACATGATGTAACACATTCTGAGACTTCTTTGAAAAGCCATGAATTTTAATGAAGTTTATATAATTTTTAAAAATAATTTTTGGCATTGCCTTTTATATTGGAGTTTTTCTTCTGTAGTAGCCAAGTATAAAAAGAAATGTATACTAATACATAATGCTTTTTTATCATTTTGTCTGTTCTTTTTAAAATCTCTCTTTCAATGATACATCATAGATGTTTACCCGTTTGAAATTTTTAAAACAAACTTTCAAGGTACCTTCCTGGCTTACCATTTTATGACTCTATGACTTATTAGCAGTTAATACACAATCAATCTGTAAAATGAAGTTGGCTTGTTTGAGATCAGTGTCCTAAAGCAGTGTGTATGCATGAGTATTTTGATTTTTGAACAGACGGAGTCAGTGTGGAGTCCATGGGTACATTCCCTCTACCACTCGAGATAAACTCATCTCATAGGCCCAACTCCACCCCCCCATGCCTTGGAAACTATAAAATATGATGCAAATGTAAAATAGAATTGTCATACTTATTGCTGTTTATTAAGATGTAAAGTATCATAAAGTGACTGTAATATTTGAGCAGAGTGTCTTGTCTGAAACTAAAACTATTGTCCTTAAGGATTCCTTTTATTCAAGAAAAATACTTTCAGAAAATCAAACTCCAATTATATTTGCATTTCATTTCAGTTTTAAACTGCATTAGCATTAGCTATCCTCCTATCCATTCAGGGAAATAACAAATTCTATGGAATAAGAATATTAATTTTCTCACAGTATTGCAAATACATATTTGCAAGAAAGGGTATTGGCATTTTTCTGATCACAGCAAGGAAAACCAGCAAAAGTACTAGTTCTTCTTTCCAAAGGAAGTTAAATACTATGTGCATTTCTTGATTCATTGAGTAACAATTCTTAGATAACGTATTTAACTGTCTATGGGACCAGCGTGAAACAGCAATGTGGAAAGCAATGTGCAGAATGAAGGGAGGGGAATAGAAGGAAGGAATGCTAAGAAAGCAAGGAGTGGAGGGAGCGAGGGAGGGAGGAATGGAAGAAAAAGGCTGGTTAGAAAACGTAAGCGTAAATTTAAGTAAAACAATTGTCTGATTAAAATAATTGATTTCTAATTATTCAATAGGCATTTGATGGCCAGCTTAATTCTCTTCTAGAGGAGTGGCTGATTGAAACAGTGCCGTGGGATTTGAAATATCCAAGAGGAGGAAGCAGGATACCTCCCTCCACCTGCCTCTTATTGATTATCCTGCCTTATCTATCATTGATTAACTCTGTGACTTTGGACACATTTTCTACCTTTATTTTCTTCTGGGTATTATTGCCAAGATTTAAGTAAAATTTTACCTGAAAAAAGTTTACCTGAAAATATAAATACTTGGATATTGAAAAGTATAAAATTATTAATATTATATTAATAAAAATATGAATTATCATTAATAAGATAAAATAGATCCTTCTGGTTTAATAAATGACCAAAGCTTAGGGCCGGAGCTCATATCATCTAGGTTATAGTCTGCACTCATCTCTTCAAGTTGTATGATCTTGGGCAAGTTTTTACTACTTTAAATTTCCATCTCTAAAGTGCTACATTCCTAACGGATTTAAAGAAATGAATAAAAATTATCATGTGAATGAGCTCTTAAATCCGTGTAGTGCTAAACAAATATAAGAAGAGAAAGTGTTTTTATTGTTGCTTTATGGCTATTTACACTTTAGAAACCAAATTGTCAAGTTTTCTCTGAAAATGTAATTTCAGTGGAATAGAACAAACTGAATGTAAAATGACCCCACATATTCAGCTAACAAACCAATGCTTTCTTTGTTTATGTGAAAGGAATTTGGAATCTCACGAATTTACCTGCAATGAGCCCCTCGTCTGTGTAAAGCAATGTGCTCGTGTTGCAGCGAGAACAATGAAATCCAGAGTGGAGAAGTTATCCGGCCAAGGACTCGCTGAGCTGCGGCTAGAACTCAGGACTCCTACCTTTGGGTTGCAATTCCCTTCCTACTGCATCATGATACCTCTGTTATTTAGTACATAGATTAGCTGTCAAACAACAAAAAGTCTTTTGTCATATTTGGATTAGAGCAGCCACGATGTGGCTTGGAAGGAATCAGCCGACATAAGGTGGAATCATCTGTGAAAAGAAAGAGGTCATTATTGGCTATTTCTGTGAGGTGGCTTGAAAAGAGGAGGGGAAAGTGTCACGCTCTGCATGGATCCTTGAAGTTTTTCAGGATAACACTCCATTAACAATGACAAGTTGCCATCTGTTAGTGAACTCTTCCAGAAGAGAGTGAAAGCTACCCAAGAACATTTTGCGACAGTCGAACTGATCTCCAAACCCAGCCTTTGGTTTTGTTCCATGTGCCAACAGATATCCATGGTCACTGGTAAACTTTCTCAGTGAACTAGATAAGTGTCAAGGAATAAATTATAAGTATTTCTAAGTTATAAGTTGCTACTTGAAAGAAGCTGTCAATTATTCAGCTAAAAAAAGCCATTTAAAATACATTTTAGTAAGTTTGCCTGCAAGTGTATTCAGCAATGCAGCTTTTTGGTAATTCTCTACCAAACTCTACATTTGTAGGAAGTGGTAGGAGGCTGCATCTGGGAAAAAAAATGAAACTGACCGGTTTATGCATTCACCTTGAACTGCATCTCTTGCAGATTCCCTGATAAAGATGGGTGAAGTATTAGCAGTAAATCGTGAGTGCCTCTCCATTTCATGCATGCTAAATTTGAGGAAAGTCAGAGAATGAAATATTTCCACCTTAGCATATTGACAGTTTAGAAGGTATATAAATCTTTTAATAAACAATATCTTTACTTGTTTGCATATCATTTTTATGAAATGCAGCTAAGTACATAGTATATTCATTACTCTTTTTCTATTTCAAAAAGATACAAAAGTCCCAGTTTATTTATAGAGGTAGAAAATAATTAAGGTTTACTTGTGTTCAGAATACATTTCATACTTACGATGGTAGTAGCTAGACAGCAAAAAGAGTGATACTGCAAAAAATGTAATCTTGGATGTATTGAGGGTATTGAATTTTGACTGAGCCCGGTGTTCTTTGAAAACACCGAAGGTTAAGAAATCTCCCCATCCTTTTGTGTTCTGGAAAACATCTTGCTGAAAAGAACCACTCTTCCCATATGACATAGAGAAAACTAAAGAATGCCCCACTTGCTTACCTATAACCAGGGCACTCATAGACTCAACACATTCCCATTGTGTGCCTCATAAATGATTGGCTAAACTATTTGTCACCAGTGACCAATTGAGACAAAATGCTTATTAACTAAATTTTGGTTCAAATTCTCTCCTTCTACCAGATTCCTGAACTTTTGCCCACTCATAAACTGAGCAGCAGACAACACTTCCTTAAACAGCTCCCCTCTGAAATAGGCTGGCCTCAGGATGAAACATTGTCTGACCCGCTATTTCATCAGACCATCCTGTGGTCTCACTTCCCCACACCCAGTTCTTTCCAGCCTTATTCACTCCTTTTTATAAAAGAAAAACTCCTTGCCTAACCCTTGAGGTGTTTGCAGTTCTTATGGTCAGAGGATTCTCTCTATTGCAATACTTCCCCTGCCCCCACCATTGCAATGGGCCCTCCCAGCCCCCTGTGACAATACTTTTAAATAAAGTCTCTCCTTACTGGGTCTGAATTTGTTTTTTATTTGACAATAAAATGCAATGAATATGAGACACTTCAGACAGCTGTGGACAGTGACACTTTGACAATGTTCTTGACTGGAAAGACTGGAACAACTGCTGGCCAAGATGGCCTCCAAATTTTGACCAACCATTTTCCTCTTTCCATTATTGCAATAGTAACACCTTTTAAGTGACTGTTTTGTCTTTCTTATGGAGGAATCACCAATGATTCATGATACAGTACATTTTAACTTTTAACAAACATCCATAAAGAATAGAAAAAGGTCATTTCTATGGTTTGAATTTACAGCAGATGATGCACCATGTGGGATTTTTTTAAACCATACATTTTAATACTGCATACAATTTCTTTGAATAAAAAAAATACCAAAAAGAGGCATGTATTCAGAACAGTCTGAAAGAACACATGGGGTAAGTTCTTTCTCATCTTGTCTAAACTGAAAATTGTGCTTGAAATAAACGTTGGTCCTTCAAATTAACAAGCAATTCTAGATGAGCCATTCTGAAAGAAAAAATAAAGTTCTATCTATGACACCAGTTTCCTGGGACCCAGTGATAGAGACTGCTATTTAATCTTCACACTGTGTTAATTAATAAATCAAAGGACGAATGTGCATAAGGATAAACCATTTTAAGTAACTGGGTTGCAATAAGAAAACTGCAGCAACAAGCTTCTGCTTTTTCAGGCTTTATCTGATTTGTTTGTGCTTACTTCCACAATTTGTCATGGTCAGATTGAGTTTTAAAACTATTCTCTAAGGTAGCTGCTATGTCGCAATATTGATGTTCTTAGAGAATGTAATGAGAAGGTGCTAAATTTTAATATCAAAATCACTGGTGGAACTAATTATGGTCAGACCAAGGACCAGCCCTCATGGGCTATGAATGCAATTTAATATATATGCTTTAAGCCTTTGCCAGTACCCGGCACTGTTCCTCTGTGAATTCACTGGGAAAGAGTGGTTCAAACAGAACGCAATAGTCCTTCAGAACCAATGCATTTAATTCCGTGTACACTGTATGTAGAACTTTGGGGAGGTTTTCTGAGAGGTGGGGAGAAAAACGAAGGTCCGAAAGAGGTGCTTTTTTTCTGTCTGTAAAAATCTGCAGAGATCTATAAAGGAGGGTTCTACTGTACTGCGCTCTGATCCAGCCAACTTTGTCTTGAATTCTTATTCCTACCATCTGACTTTCTCACTGATTATCTGCTTCTTTCTGCTTGGGTAGACTTCCTAGATCCACGTTCAAGGCTTGACCCCCATCTCCTGCCCAAACGTACACATTCACCTCTCTTCCTGTGTCAGGGCTCCAGAATACAGCCCCCCTTTTCCAGTGTCCTGCTCCTGTTGTTGCCTAGGCTCCTGTCCAGTTTGTTTCTTTTCTTTGGACCCTGTTGTGAAACTGATCCGCTTCCTTTTGAACCACTTTAATAAGCTGGTTAGAAAATAGTTTGCCCACATACAGCTCTTTCTCAATGATGTTGCTTTGCTCAGTATCCTGATATCCCAGCCATCCTGTTCTAACTAATTACCCTCTCCCCTGGAATTTTGGCTGGTCATTACTTCCATTGTTCCTCCCCTCTCTCGTATTGTCTGATGCAATATCTGATTCAATATCAAGTTTTAAAATTTAATATTATTAGACATATATAATAATATATTTATAAATGCTATAGAATTACAACTAAGTTTTCTGAAATTTGAGATTTGATAATCTTGGAAATTTGTATCTATTAAATAATTACAAAAAGAATGGAAATCTCACAGATATACAATTTCTGTTCATTTTATTTTTTAAAATTTACGTATAACTTATTGTTAGAAATTTTCCATTTGACTATTAATATACAAAAATATAATTAACTATAATCATAATTTTGTTTTGTTTATTCAACTCATTAAGAATTCTCTTTAAAACATTAGACCATATCCAGTCCTGATTCTAATTAACTTAAGATGCTTAAAACTAGATATCTTTTACATCCTTACCCAGTCATAAAATTTACAAATGACAATTTTTAAGGAAATTTCTCCTAGAATTAGTGGCATCAAATAGTCTTATCGGTATATATTACATATGTGTGTGTGTGTGTATTTCTATGTACACACACATTATTTAGGATTGTGTGTTGAGAGTTTTAGTGTGCTTCAACAATGGCTTTGGCACATTCTGTGTTCAAAGGATTCACATAGGAATTTAATTTGGGATCTTACTTTATATTATGCCAACTTTTATGATGGCCTTTCATTCTGTTTATTTCAAAATGCTAGTTCCTCTCCACCTGCCTTTGTACTGGCTCATATCTTACCCTAGGCCAAGAAGCGTGCTGAGCATCTCCAACAAAGTGAGACCAAGGATGTTTCACAATCAGCTCTGCAGGAAGGACTGTATGATGTTTAGTTGCATGCTCCACTAGAGTCAGCTCGAAGCCATCACTTTGCTAATGAGCTCAGTTTTCACCAGCATGCAAAATGCTCTTCTGCTCCACATTGCTGGCTGCTTTGTTGAACTTTCAAGTCCCTGTGAATTCTCTTTTTTCCCTCTCATAAATATTTTGCAGTCTTCCATAATGCTGAGGATTTTCCAAAATCAATGAAGAATATAATTCAATGATCTTCTATTTTAAATTTTGTTTTTGTAGGTTTTTCTTCTTTCTGCTGACCATGTCAGATTGAAAGAATTATTCTATATCTGCTATAGCATCCTTACAAGAAAATACACATGACAAAGTATTGGAAGTTTTATTTGCTTTTGCAAGTAGTGATTCCTCATTCTTTAGCAAATCTTAGAATCTCTTTCGTCTGTACCCACCAAGTACAGAGTATTCTTCTCACTGATTCTTTTAAATATTCATTTATTTGATTACGTATGAGTTTGATTATCTTTATATGCTTGTCTCCTTGGGGTATTTTATAAAATAAAATAACTTTATTCTATAAAGTTATGTTGATATTCTGTTTCCAGTTTTTGTATTGCTATTTTTATATTTTCACTCATTTAATCAATAGATGCTTATTTGTGTGTGTACTCTGTGCTGGACCATTTTCTTGGCACTCTGGCTACCATACACAACAGAAGAGAACTACCACCTCTGGAACTTACATGTGCAGGAGTGGGCTGGGGAGACGGGCAACAAGCAAGATAAATAATTGATTAAAGAATAAATTAGATAGCGACAAGTGATAAAGGGGAAAATAAAGTAAAAGGAGCTTTCAATTTTGGATAGCGGCCAAAGGTAATTTTATGGGAAACTGATATTTGATTAAGATCAGAAGAAAAAGAAGAAGGAGGCATGCAAATATCTGAAGAAAAAACATGCCAAAGAAAACAGAAAAGACAAATGCACTGAAGCAGGAGGATGTGTGATGTGTTCTGGAAACATCAGGGACACCAGTGTGATTGGAGCAGAATAGTTGCATGGAGTGGAACAAGGAATGCTGGGGGCGGGGGATCATTCTGCAATAATCCAGGTGAGTAGTGATGGTAGCTGGGATCAGGGTGGCTGCAGAGGAGGTAGTAAAAAGCAGAATGGTAAACCAAATGAGATGGGACAGAGAAATACAGTTGAAAAGTGGGCAGTAAATTAGAACTTGGGTAGAGAAGAATGAGATTTTGATGTCTGTTCTAACATTTATTTCCAATTCGCATTTTGCACTAAGCAAACCTTTCTGTAGATGATGATCTTTTAATATCGTCGGCAATATGGTTGAAATTTCTATCAAAGCAATTCCAAATTCAAAGTCTCCTTTTGAAACTATGTATTCATCTCCACTACTCTAATTTTATTCAGCTTATATTATATGTCAAAGGTTTTCCTCAATTATTCTCTTTGGTTTGAGTTAATAAGTACAGTTAAATAGATTTAGGGATAATTATCGAAGAATGCTACTATTCAACTTCCTGTTTGGGGTTATTTTATTAATTTCTTAAATTTAGGAAACTATGAATATTTATAAAACACTGTTTTTTAACATATTGACAGCTAGGAATAGGACTGACTCCCAAGATTTTGGTCAAATCATAAAATCATCCATAAGCAATAACAAAAAGCAACTATTGCCCTTATTTTTCAAGGCATCTCTTCTATCAGTTGAAAGTGTAATAGCCTAAGGAACCAAGTATAATTCGCATGTGTGAGGGGGCACCTCTGTGACTCTGAGCCCTTCAATGCAGGAAATGAGCATATCTTTATATAACTTATCACTTAATGCTGTCACGTGGTTGTTGCATTGCCATTGGTCTATGTTAAATCACATAGGGTTTTCATAATTTTATTCTGAGAGTTTCAAGGAAGAGACAAGTGTTTTCCAAAATGGAGAAATTATCTTATGTCAGTTTCATGTGATACGTGGACAGAATGAAGACTCGATGAGAATTTCTTTTTTTACTTCCTAGGGATTAGCTGTCAAATACTGTAGAACAGCCCTTCTTATGTACCTGAAGGCTCTTAGTTAAACCCTGAATGCTTTGTAGTGACTAATTTTCTACATTACATTTTTAATGACATTAAGAGTTGTGCATTTAAAAAATTTTAAAAAGTTGTACCAGTTTCGTAGTCTTCATACTTGAATCACTTGGAGGGCTTTTTCAAACACAAATTGCTGAGCCCGCTCCTCAAGAGTTTCTGATTCAATACATTGGTGTGGGGCAAGAAAGTTTGCAGCAAATGTTTCTTCCATTATTTGCTGAACTCCAATATCAGCCAACAAGGTCTCATAAGTCAGGCTAACCCTGCCTCCCACAAGGCTGCCTTCTTCACTTACGCATCTTTTCCTGAAAATGCATTTTTCTCACCCTACTCTGAATTAAGTACTGCTCTATAAAAAACTTGGGTTTAAACATATACTCAAAGAATACATTGTTTTAGTAAGCATGGGCTAGCTATTACTTTTTTCACCTCAATTCAAGTCTGATTGCTTAATTTTGCAATTTGATGATATAACTAGCCTCTTGTCTGACAGTTCTTTTCAGTCTGTTCCTGAGTATATTTACAAGCAAAATCCTGTATGTGTGCCACCATTTTGACCTGGAGACTGGGGAACAGAACTTAAAAAGTTTTTACAGGGCACACTTGTCCTTCCCCAAGTGGAGACAGGGGGCTGAGAGAAATCTCCAGGGCCTTCCAGACCTTCACTGAGTGCACTGCAGCTGCCCAGGAAGGCTGGGGTCTGGGCAACAAGGTGGAATTCCTGGGGGCAGAAAACTGAGGCTGGGATTGGAGAGCAAAGAGAGACTCGCAGTGACACAAAAAGATGCCAGATATGCTGAAAATTGCAAGAGATTTCCCATAGTTGGGAAAGTAATGAAGAACTTCAAAGAGGAGAAATATTTGATTAAATATAAAACAACTCTGCTCTATGTTTGACTATTTTAAAATATGATTGCCCATTTAAAATAAAATAATGAAAATACATTGTTAAAGATAGCACATTGGGGGGGGGGGGTGTCAAAATTTTATACCCTGAAAGGTTCTTGTACTGTTTGAAGTAGCTTCTTATTATGAGAATTTGTACTGTGATAAATTAAATATGCATATTGTAATCTGTAGAAAATCAAAGAGGTATAGCTTAAAAATCAAGAGGAAATAAAAATGTAGAGAAAAGGAAGAAGAAAGGAAGAATTAACCCATTGATTAAACAATAAGTAAGTGTTAAAGGATTTGCTTAAAATCTGCCAAACCAGTTAGTAAAAGATAGTAGGTTATGGAACTGCTAAAGGTGGATAAAAATGCAGCAAAGGCACAAAGCTAACCACTTGAACAAAAATATCAACTTTTTTAAATACCAAAACCTTTTTTTTTAAAGCAAAGGAAGCTACACAAACTCAGCAATATAAAATAATATAGATAATAATGATAGCAGACCCAAAGTTAAGACCAAATACATCAGTGTTATGAACTAATAAAGCCAACAAACTTGCCTATTAAAAGAAAACAAGATTTCAGTTCCACTCAAAATGAAGAACCAATTATATTTCGCACGCAAGCAAAACAGAAAACAAAATTAAAGTGACATAAGCTAAACATTTAAAAAAGGGATTTTCTTTTTAACTAGGCAAATGGAAGCAATGAGAAAGTAACTTTATGATTTCGATATCAAAGTAGAATTCAAGCCAAAAGTCGTTGAACTTGACAGAGGTCTACTCAATATTTCTTCCACATTTCCTCCTCCAAATTCCACCTGGTACATCTTGCCCCTTTTTTTCTCATGACGTTCTTATCTCTCTTTCTTACTTTCCCTCTTGTTCATCCAGTCCCTGTCTGAGTGGCCCTTTAATTTTTCTTTCTCGTATGCTCTGCGTTCAACATTTTCATACATAGATCAATTTAACTTAGATTGGCACTTTCTGTTTAACTCATCAACCGAATTCTGGTATATATCACAAAGTCTCAGGAACCTACAGAGAAAAACAGAGGAAAGTGAAGAAAGGGAGAAGGCCGCCAATAATGATTCAATAATAATTTTTGCTTCTGTTTTTTCTTTTCTTTTCGTTTTTCCTTTCCTTTCTTTTCTTTTCCTCTCTTTTCCTTTTCTTCCTTTCCCTTCCCCTTTTCTGAATCCCAAGGTCATTTGGCTCCACATTTTTTGCTGTTTGTGCCATAGGAGAGAGAACATAGTTTCTCTACCTTGTGTCCTTCATACATTTTTTCTTCCTAAGTTTGTTCTTTTCCTGGGGCATTGTACCTTCTTCTTTCTCTGGAGCCATTTTGTGTCATCATCGTCTCCCTGTGGGCCTTTTATAGCTCATTTAACTGTTCTTGTAGCTCTGTGTTTTATTTACACTCCGAATCAGTATTTAGTTACGTTTTAATATGTTATATTGTCTAAAAGCATGGGATGTGAATGAAACTGCTGCCATTCCCATCACGCATCTACCACTTCCTTGACTAGACATAGGAGCTTTATATGATATTTCTTAGCCTCAGTTTTCTCATTTGTAAAATGTGGCTAATCATAGGATACACTGCGTAGAGTAGTTGTGACCTTTAAAACAAAATAAAATCAGTACATTACATTCTTACTGGCCCACAAAATCTCTCAATTAGGATTATCAGTTATTGAAATCTGATTTCCCAATCTTTGTTTTTCCATTATAAGAGAACATTGCAAATATTTCAAAAAACAAAAAAATGAAAACATCCGCATAATGATCCATAATTTCAAACTTCATTCATATTTAATTTTGTTATACAATCATTGTTAATAATCCCGACTACTTGTACTTTTGCTAAAATTTAGAACTATCCCATCTTCAGCCATCTTTAAACTGAAAATACCGTGAGTTGAATATGTGAGGTAGTATAAAATGTTTAAATGAATTAATACATATAAATTAAAAAATGTAAAAGTTCAACTCTTACAAATCTTTGTTTCTTACTCACTTCTGGAGAATTTATATTTACATGTATTATGATCCCCTCACCCACAATAATGGTAACTCCTGAAAATACAGCTCTTTTCAGGGAGATGCGTGGAAAAGAAGGTAGGGCCACTTACCTTTCTCTGGTTCATCAGGGACAACTGTCAGTTTTGACACTTAAGGAATGAAACTGTGTTGGTTCTTTGTGATTTTTCCCGATGCATTCATATTTTGCCCCACTGAGGGCCAGCTGAACACGCATTTGACGACTACTGTTGAGTATCAGAAATAATGGAGGTCTACCTGCTAGCTAAGAGGCTATTCATCTGCCATTCTTCCTTTTGCCACGAATTCTATTCTAGAAGGGTTGTTGGGGGTTCTCCACTGTATTTGCACATTTTGTCCTTGTCTAAGTAGCTCAGTTGTTGAATCCTCTCCTTCCACACTTTTCACCAAGCCATCATTAAGGGTTGTTGCTTTAAAGGGAAAGTCGTTATAATTTAATATGTTGTTAACCGCGGTGGTGTCTTTTGTTTTACTATTGTTAAAAGTTATCTGTTAGTGTTCTAGTTACAAAATTGCATAGATTTTTCCACAATCATATTTTCCCAGCAAATAGATGACCGTGGTGTTAGCAGTACAGTACAAAATAGCAAGGTTACACTTTAATCTCTCTTTCCTGATAGAGCCTGTGCCAGTTTTTAAAGCCAGGACAGCTTGCCATGACTGGAACCCTAGGGGTCCTCCTCCTCGTTGGGGAGATCAGGAGACAGCCACCAACATCATGGGACTCTTGGATCAACCTCAGAGAAGAAAATCAATATTCTGAGAACGAGATGATAGCCTGGGGAGTGATATTTGGCACTCTGCCTTATGGAGCATGTGTTGCTTTGAAAAGGTACACAATTCAGTGAGTGTCCTGCCAGTAGCAAAAAGATAAGAGAGGCAATAAATGATAAATGAAATCATGCTAGCAAAATGTTCTGGAGTGACAAAATGTACAAAGGCCAGATAATAAATATGGATAAGAAGAAAATGGTCCTCTTATGGATAAGATATTGAATTCATTCTTAAGACTCTTAGGAGAAAAAAGAGATTTTCTTTTGGAATAGTTGGGACAGTCTGACAATCTTGCAAAAATGCATCAATTAGCAAACCTAAGAGTAAATGAATTCTTGCAGAGCTGAAGAAGTTTAAGTGTGTGGTTTGATATCATCAGTATGCTCCCAAGAGATATTTTTTGTATGCATATCTTGTAAAACTATTTCAGAAGATTCATACTCATCCACTCACATCACTGACAAGTGTAATTCTCAAAGATGGCCTAACAAGATGAGCTCCTTTTTCTCTATGAAGTTTGAAACCCTTTGCTTAGCTAAAATCAGAAGAAAGAGATCATCCACAGAGGTGTAAAAAAAAAACCGTGAATTGTTTCCTCTTGCTTGACCATACTTTTAAATCTCATCTAGAAGAAAAGTTGTTTATTTACTTCCTTCTTTAAGTAAATAAATACCAGTCTCTTTTGGTGCCTGTTCTCAATATGAGGGGAGCACCCCAGGGCTCTGACATAAACAGGAGATTCAAAGTGAACGATAAGAACACAATGATTATAAACATGAAAATCAGAACTTCAGTTACTTCAATTCTGTCATTCTAAATACAAATCATCTTCTCAGCCTTATGGAAGCTTAACATCATCTGCTTTTTTCCTTTTCTTAGATAATTCATTGCAGTAATTGAAATGCATTAATCTACTACTTTTTCTCTTCTTTGCACTGTAATTTACTGGAGTTCAGACATGAATTTCATCTGAAACAAGCTCAAATAATTCCACACTGTTGTTAATTAATCCTCAACACGAGTGTGTGTACCTGAGTTCTCATGTGTGGGCTGAAGACTGTATACATAGAGGTTTAGAAATTAACTTCCATGTAAATATAATGTTTGTGAAGGGATAAGTAGTAAATATACCAATTTTAACTACACATACATGCATATTGTATAATATGTTATATGTAACATTATATAGTCACCACCTAATACTGCCTGCACTCTGAGCCAACTGCTTCCACTGCAGTCCTAGGTACACCACTAGGGTCAAGAGGAGACTTTTTAAATTTGTTTTACAATGTATGCCAATAGGAATGACCCAACATGTAAGAGAAGAATTGATAAGCTAAGAAAGAGAAGGGAGACTGAGAATGACTTTCAATGGGTAAGAGAGCTTGAAATCTGGTGCCCAAGAAAAGGGTTCGGATTTAGATAACTGCTTTGAGAGTTAACCTTGGTAATAGAGTGGAAGCAAAACACATGGGTATACAGAGGAATGGTAGCCGGATAACTGTCATCATCTGGCAGCATTTTTAGGGTTGGTTAGAAGGTTTTCCTAATAGTTACTCATAATATGAACTACCGATTTTCAGAAGCAAAATGAGACCCAGTTTTATCTATCGGTGTGTAATCTCCAATGTTACTTCATCATAGGAAAAGAAATCTAACAATTTTGAGAGCCTTCTATAAGCCAGACATTGTGTGGAGTGATTTACATATATCTTTTAATCCCCAAAATCCTGAGGTGTGATTAAATCATTATTTCATATAAAGAAACTGAGGTTTAGAGAAATTAAGGAGCCTATGAGAGGCCACACCGTTAATAAATGCAGATCTGGCCCTCCAAACCTGTTCTCTCAGACTGCAAAGTCAGTGTTCTGCATACTTCCTCAAAATTGCCTTTTCCTATAAATACATATTCATAATTTAATGCTTTCACTTTCTTTGGACTTGCGTGATAACCAAAACAGAAGCAAAGCACCTGGCTGCTAACTGTGAAAACTTTGTTGTATTCTGATACATGTAGCTAAACTTTTGGGTGTTTTGGACAATATGAGAGTAAAGTTAAATGAGGACAGAAGAGAAAAACAACAATAGTTTATGCAATTAATCAAACTCCCACAATTCTTCTATTCAGAGTAGGAGATGATTATGCATGTTATCAGCATTAAAGAAAGCCTGCTGCTCAATCTAATTAAATGTTCAACAGCAAAGAGGGATTTTTGTTTATTTGTTTAATATTTTTTTTTGTTCAAAGTACTGAGGAAAAGGATAGTTAACTGCATTTGTCATTTGAAAAATATACACTTGTATGTCTTCAGCTCTAGGCAAGCTTTTGACTTGGAAGTTTAAAAACACTAAAAGAATTGGAAATGTATGTAAGCCAATACAGTGTCTATTTTCCTGGACCCAGACGTGCATGTGGGAGAAGGGCTTATATTTCATAACATTGAACAATATTTTAGGGAGATAAGCATTATTTATATTTACAAAATGCTTTTCTTCCTATAACTCCCAGCATTGTGACTAGGATGGACATTTTCCTTTGATGTGTAGAGCCTAACATTTAGTAGAAAAATTATCCTTTCCCTTTCTTCTGTGTCCACAAGTTAATTAAAACTAAAACAAGTTCATTTTTGCATTTTCTGTTTCTCTCTACTACTTGAAGATAGGCTGTTGTCTTCAGAATTTTGTACGTAGCTGTGCAAAATTGCTTTTTGTGTCACAGTGTAAGTTATTATGTTAAGTATAAAAGTTCTTCACCAAATTAGATATTTTTTGCAAGGTCTTCACTGTTTGCCACTTTTTAGGTAATATTTTGTGCTTTCTTATTTCAAGGTATTGTTCAAAGAGTATAAATTTCATAGTAGGTAGCAAGATTGAATTATTTTATCACAGTAGATAAAGTAAATCCCCATTAAGCCATGCTACTGAAGGGAAGTTATAGAGGTATAAGTAAGTTACTGGGGCCTGTGGTAGAGGTTTATAAAACAGCCTTACCCTCCACCCACACATCCCCTCATCTGTGTGTTGACCCCTGCAATGAGAGTCGAACCTCAAGCTTCTGGGCAGATGTGCTGAAATAGTTCAACTCTGAAGATAAATCCCAATTTTACCTCACCATTTCATTGATGAGTGAGCCTGTGCTACCTTGAAAACTGTTCTTCTAGGTATATTTTCAAAATCTCTTGTTCCCTCTGATGAGATTTGTGGCATCCCTATTTAAGATGCTGCAAGTATTCCGCAATGACCTGTTTTTAGTAGTGCGTTCTTGAAATCCCAGGACTTTGGAAATTCACCAGCTACTTAGTGAATACCTAACTCTATTCACTAACGGCAAGACTCTGAACAAATTATTTAATCTGTTTGAGCTTCAAAGTCCTCATCTTTTTAAAAGGGAAAATAATATTTGCCATATATGAATACATAAATATAAGAGGGATTAGGTGAAAGAGTGTAAGTAAAATTCTTAGCATAAACACTAACACAAAATGAGTGTGAAAATGATAATATTATTTTAAAATTACTTAGGTGTAGTTGTAGATATTAATAGAAGGCTATATTATTCATTTTCTAGCATAACACATATCATTGAAAAAGTATTAGAACATGTTAAGCTATAGGACCATTTTGCTCCATTTTCTCAAAACTATGTTTTACTCTACCTTACATGATTATACTCAAAATTGAAACTATGTTTTGTTCAAAATAATTATTTTTTTGTTAAATTGTTTAACTTTGTAAATATAAATAGTTCTATGTTATTCTAGATGACAATGAGTTTTACTTTGGACTTACACAATGCTTCACTTTCTAAAAGTTATTAGCTGGAATATTTGCCTATTTTGATTACATATACATCGAAGATTTCTTTTACCTGCTGTTTGTAACATGTGCATCCCTTTTACGTCATCATTTAAAAAAAAAGCTTAACTTCGACTAGCAGTCTCAGGTTGACACACTAACCTTGACTTCTGACAATAAGGACTTAAGCAACTATAGCCCAGCCTTCACAGACTCAGCACCAAACCATTCCCGCTACTATTAGGGCCCAAACACCACCCAGTGACCCCAGAGCTGGACATACGTCTTGTTCTAAAAACATCCATACCCTTGAACTAGAGTTTGATAGGTGAGTTTCTGCCTTAGTTCACAATGCCTGAGTCCCTGTCTCGGTTACATACTCGGTGTCCTAGTCCTAAGGCTTGGCACTCTATGTGATTCTCGAAAATGTTCCTAAGAACTAAAATCCATTACTAAACAGCAGTCATGGGCCTGAGGACTTACTCCTGACACATCTCCCTCAATGTTACTTGCTACTTAGAAGCTAAATAGATTTGTCTCTTTGCACCCTGGAAGTATTCTGTCTGATCTTGGGAACACACTGCTGTGGATGTTAGATCCTAACAAATCCAAATCTAAATTATCCTTTTTGAAAACATACTGGGACTAATGGAGACTCCTATATCTGTCTCTCTTCTCTGCCTTCCTCCAAATCCACATATAAGCTGGTGCTTGCCCCATGGTAATTTGTCTTCCTCCTCTCTCACTCTTTATCATCCTATCATGCTCATCTACATCTATACAGGTGACCTTTTGTGTTTTTTTCAGGTTTTGTTTATACAGTTAACAGGATCAGACAGTTTAAACAATTTATTTCTTATTTCTCACACTGTATAAAATTCGACACTTCTTTTATTTACCAAATGCTACACGAATCCCTAGTATATTCAATGTCCTGCAAGGAATACAGGAATGGATAAGTGTCAGAAGAGAGATGCCAATACTAAGTTTGAGAACAGAAAGGAGAAGGAGTTTCTTCCAACTGGGTTTGAGAGTGAGAACCAGACCATGTGTTCTACAAGAATAGGGGCCTTCTTTAGTTTATTTGCCTTGTATTCCAAGTACCTTACAAAGAATGAGGCACTATTTTAGCTGAATAGTGAAATAACAAAAGCTTTACAGGAAAAGGCGGATTTATTCTGGGACCGAAGGCCAGGTTGGGTTTTTATTCACACACATTTATTTCACTGGGTTCATGTTAAATGAACAGAGAAAATATACCAGACATGTTCAGAAACCTGAGAGACATTTCATGTGGCTTATTCAACTCTGTCTCCTGAAGAGTTTCAGTGACACAGCAGGTTGAAGGGTTTTAGTTAAGAGAGAACGTAGTTAAACATTAAGCTTCAGTGATATAGGAAATAAGGTTCTTAAATAAAATAGAAACATATACTCCTGGATCTGGTAAGTATCTTAAAGTCCTCTTCTTGCATGAGGACACTGTGATCTGGAGATGCTAGGGATCTTGATGGTGGTAATGACAGGATTTGAACTCCAAATGAAGAAGAAAAAGGGAGCAAGTGGAAATTTAGGAGGATAATCGGAATATTGCAATAACACGGGTGAATGAGAAGTGGAGAATGTGAGCACACACCTCTTTGAAGAAGTTTGATGGTAGAGGAAGGCAAATCTTTCCAAGTTTAAAAAAATCTTGCCTAATAGTAAAATATCAAGAATTCATATTTTTTCTTTCATTGATAGCAGCATGAAATATCTCTAGAAGACATTGAGACAATAAATATTTTAAATATAAAATAATGTATTTAAAGTCAAATACTGCCTCTGCATACTCCCTCCCACCTTGATCTTCAAAATTTCACTTAGACAAACTGTTATAGGTAAATCAATGAGTAAGATTCAGGAATTATTGATGATTGAAGAGGGAAAAGGTAGCAGAAAATTTAATTACTAGTAAAAAGGCATCAACAACATATCTTTACTCAGGAATAATATATTTCTATTATAAACTCATATAATTAGAGAACTCTGCAAGACAATTTTGATTTTCTCCCCAATGCCCCCCAGCACTCAGTTTTATATCCTAGTTGTAGGTTCTTCTAGCTCTTCCATGTGGGATGCTGTCACAGCATGGCCTGATGAGCGATGCTGGGTCCATGCCCAGGATCAGAACTGGCGAACCCCGGGCCACCAAAGCAGAGCAAGTGAACTTAACCACTCTGCCATGAGACTGGCCCCAAGACAAATTTTTTAAAAGATTTTATAAGGTAAAAATAACCCCACAAGATGTAACTTAAAGCATTTTCTAAATGTTTTCATAAGAATAATATTACTTTATGAAATGTATGGGGATTATTCAAGTTAGGTATTCTATACTCTTAAAAAAAAATCCAGCCTGCTTCCTCTCAAAAGACAAATGAAAACAAAACAAATATATCTGAAATTTTCCAATCCACCCCAGTGGTAGAATTTCTTACTGTGGCCCAAATCTTCAGAATACCTACCTCATATTCATTATGTACCACACATAGTGCTAGGGGCTTTCACTGGTGTAATCTTATTAAAATTCCATAACAACCCAGTGACACAAGTACTATTTGTATTTTCCACATGAAGAAATCTTGCTTAAGTAATTTGAGCAAGGTCATAACCAGCAAGTGACAAAAGGGCTCAATAAAGGGACAATATCTCACAATTGATGTTTTGTCTCATTCACCAACACATTCAAGTATTTTACTTATTTATCTAATCATCATTCAATAAATCACACATCACTCAATAAATACTTATTAAGCATAAACTGTGTGCCAGTAGGCACTGTCATGGTAGGTTTATATGAAGATTTATAGGATATATGTTGTAATTCTGTAAGCGAATCTATCTACACCTCCTGATTTTGCAATTTTACGGGATTACTTTTTCTGGCTAGGAAGTACTGATCAAGAAGATTAAGTATAGTACCCAAGGATGGCACTATTCTGTTCAGTTCTGCTTGACAAATAACTATGTATCAAGCATATTTTTAGGTGCAGTGCTTACAGAGTTGAGAAAACTTAACATTGTCTCCGTTCTTTTGTAATTACAGTCTAGTGGGGAACACAGGTGATAAATAAGTAAATACAACCGTGATGAGTATTCTGAAGAAAGAATTAACAATGCGCAATGGGAGAATCTGATCAGCCTCAAATGCTTTCCTACAGGAAACTTGACAACAGGAGGACAATGAGAAGCATATTTTTATAGAGATAAATACGGTTTCACTTTCAAGAGCAATATCTCTTGATTGCTTTTTTAAGGTATTAGATAAAAAAGCAATATTTTGCTTTAGTTCTCACAACTACTAAAATTTATTCTCTCGGTAATACTCCTTGCAACAGAACACTAAGAACACAGAACAATACAGAATATTCTCAAAAGAATATTCTATTTTAGATTATGATATGATCTATATGAGCTTTGATGGCATCTAGTAGCTTACAGTGCTGTCTCTTCTAAATTATAACTCTACAATATATTTTAAAAAGGATTAGAAAAGATCAAATATTTTAGTAACAAACAAACAGAAAAACAAAAAAAAAAACAAATAAAAAATGTAACAGAAAATCTACTGACATATCTGGGAAAAATTGAAATTAACTTCCAGACCTATGGAGAGGTGTTCATACTACAGCCATGCAAGGATTGACCTTGGTATTTGATGACAAGAAAAGAGACTTTGTGTGTGCCTCTACAGAATTTAGAGTTCTTGGGTGAGAGAGACATTAATATAAACCACTATAGTAATGAATGAAAAAATTCCAACTCTGGAAAACAAAATTATGTGATCAAGTTTATGTTAAAATATTCTGTGTATGTATATATTATATAAATCTACACAAAATGAAATGAGAAATGCACAAAGTATTGTGAAATGCTTTTATGTATAATTTCTGTAATTAGAAAATAAACACACAAAAGTAGGGCACGAAATGATATATAATGTAAAATTTCCATTTTCTTTCTGTGTACACATAGGCATAACTAAAGACTTAAAGATGAAAACATATTATCTCTGAAGGGTAGGATTATGGTGATTTTTAGTTTCTTCTTTTCTGCATGTTCCAAAATATCTGCCATAACCATGCATTACATTTATGGTAAATTTATCAAGAAGACATTAAAATAACAGCTATATTAGTGAATTCAGAGGAAGATGTTTTGCACGCAACAATGTTGCTAAGTCATGATACTTGAATTTGTTAAAATAAAAGACTTTTTTTTTGTTTTGTTCTTGTTTTGTTATTTTTGTCATGCAAGGCCATTGCAATGTTGTCGATTTCTTTTTAATCTCTAGTGTTGGTATGCTTTTTTTTAATCTCTCAATAAAGGTCTTGTTAATATATTATAAATGAAATAATACGTTTAAGATGGCTAACACAATTCTTGATGCACTGTGATCGTGCAGTAAATTTCCCTTCTGTCTACCTTCAGTTTATTTATTTATTTACTTCTTTAAAAATGAAATCTTATTTTGGAATTAATTTTAGATTAATAGAAAAGTTGCAAAAATAGTACAGAACTCTGTCTCAGTTTCCCCTATTGTTAACAGTAGGATATCATTTACCTTCACCTTACTTATTCAATCCCTAAGACCCTTTGGTTTTCTCAAAGAAATATCTTCTAACAGATACATTAAATTCTTGCATATGTTTTTGCAATATGAAAGCTAATTCTATTAACATTTTTCTAAGTCTAAAAAACTAAATTATTTAAAAAATGGAATGATAAACTTTATATATCGTTCAATAAATAGTATGAAAAGGAATGATTTCATATTGTAAAATGTTAGATTTTTAAAAAGAACAGGGTATTGCTCATTTTCCATTACTGGCAATAAGACTCTTATCCTTTCTACAAAATTCCATATACTTATATATTTGCCGTTGTCTATATAATGCCTCTCAGGAACATTGCTCAACACATATCGGATGCGAGGCTCTAATAATCCAAGTTTTAACTTTGTGTATAGATTATAATTAAGTATATATTGTAATAAATGGAAAAATATTTGTTGCATTTTTAGAGGCTAGCTACTATGACATGCAATATTTCCAACACTTCTTTTATCCCAGAAAGATCCTGAAGAACGCTAATAGGAAGTTTGAGCAGCATGTGCAAAAAGATCTTAAATTTTATTTTGATTCGTTTGTTAGCAAAAACATTAAAGTGTATAGAATGAAATTCAATAGTTTAAAATCAGCCAATAAGCTATCTATTTTTCCCTTAGTTTGGAAAAGTCTAGAGGGAAAAGTTATAAAAGTTGCATCTTTTGCATATGCTTGTTTTGCTTGTTAAAGAACTAAATTAAATAAAGTTGTATTCATTTCAGGGTTTCATTGGGATTTTTAAGCAATGTAATCATTCTACTATGCAGAAAGCAGCGTTGATGGCATCAAATTGAGAATCCAACTTGGTTATTTGTGTTTGGGTATATATTTACAGGTAATAATAATATTATGGTCATATCTGTAATGGGTCTAGAATCTATCTATTCCAAGCCTCCACTTGAGAGACAGAGAGTTAGAGGTGACAAATGTTACTTCAGATCCATGCTGAATACTCACATGGTACGCTCCTCAATAGAGTATCAGTAAAATACGTGTTTTACTAAATTGTATGTATATTTAAAATGCATTGAGCCTATGTGATGTCAAATTTATTGGAACAAAGAAAATCCATTTCCCTCCTTGTTTCTGTTTTTCAGCAGACCAAAACCAACTGTAATCAGATTTTATTTTTTGCCATTCTGTCAAATGTTCAAAATAAAGAATAGCATTTTTAATACTTTTAAACGTCATAGTGATTTTCCTGTGGATTTTCTTCCTTCTCAATTCAAATGATTTCTATTTCGTATATGAAATTTTACTTTCTGTCTAAATTCATTTTCAGTTGTGGCATCATAGGTTCTCTTGTTGCCTCTGCCCTGCTTACTTTAAAATAACAAATATTGCACCTCATTCAGCTTAGGCAATTGATAGCCAGTCAATTAGAAATAGGTAACAAAGTAATTTGAACTTTTTCAATATTTTTGCGATCTACTCAATTGAAATTGTGTTCAAAAAAAAATTTTTAAAAAGGATTCATTCTCCAGATAGTTCAGATTAAAGACAGCCTATTTATACCACTTGGAAAAACTAACTAAAGTGAAAACAAAGAATCGGTCAGTCGACTAAGCATGAATTGTTTGGCTGGAAAACCTGTACTGCTTTAGCATGGTGTAAGTTGAGTTCATGCTGGATTGAGTTAAGCTGCCTTAAATCTGGTCCTACTTTTTTATTTGACTTAACATAATAAGAAGTAAATGTGTTATGCTTTGTGCTTTTAAGTTTGTGAGGATTGGAAAATATCAGTCAACCCGCAGAGGAAAGAATCACCAAGCATAGCAGATCCAGGCCTCTAGATAGAGAAGCTGGAGCCACTATAATCTGCCTGGAGACTAACAGAAGGCAAAATATTGTCCTTCCTATGCTCAAATAGGCGCCCACAGCAGGTTGAAGGTGCATCTCACGTCTGCACTTGTATTTAACAGGCTTTGCCCTTGTATGGTCTGTTGCCAGGAATAACAACAAACAGGAGCTCATTACACAAGGTGCCATCTCATTACACGAGGAGCTACTCTGGCATATTAAAAACAAAATGCCAGAATCCTAAAAGAAAACAGGGACTGAAATTAAATGCAAACAACTGTGCCTTTTATTTCAGAAATATTGATCCCCTGCAAAAGAGTGGCATGCTTAATGAATACCTTTAATGATTTTACAGTAGGGCAAATCATCTATGAAAAGTAACGTGGTTAAAAAGGAACAGTATGATCTGGCACCCAATGAAATCCAATATTTGTGTAAGCAATACCAGTCACTAAGTTATAACTCTCTGGGAGTGAGAAAGCTACAAAATCAAGAAGGAAAATAAAGCTAATTTATTTTAGCTATAGTTTCAAAGTCTACTAAAATGCTTACAGGGGTGCCGTGAAAATATTTCCCAAACTAATCTAATCCTGTTCATAGTAATTACTTTCTTCCTTTCAGGCAAAACACAGTTGACAGAAAACAGCAAATAGTTTTTAGGAGATTTAACAGGGATGAGGTATCATATTCAAAGAAAATTTTCATTACTTTAAACCATAACCTCTTCAGACTTTATTTTCATTTCAAGAAACTCTCTAAATACTTAAGGCATGATTGGGCTATAAAAGATTAAATTAGAAGGAAGATAAATCAGTCAAAGATTTTGAGATTGGGGCTATTTGAATTGTCTACAGAGGCTCAAAGAATTTGAAAGTGGGCAAAAAAAAAAAGTCATGTATATATATAAATATTTGATACACATTTAAGGAAAAATACATTGAATTTGAATAAAACAACTCAGGAAAGGTTTTGAGCATTAAAAATGAAAATTAAGGAATTTCTGTTATGTAACACAATAATTTAAAGTATTCTTGGACACAAGAGATCATGAACTAGAAGTGATATGTATCCTTAAGAGACATAAATGCATATATAACCCAATAAATTTCTGCACAGAAAAAAAAGAGAATCTGAAAACATAAAAAAGCATTAGTGAATATCTTATAATCATGTCATTCCATTTGCAAAAGGAAAAGCCTATCAGATACACTTCTGAAATCCCTGACCTCTGTTTTGGCTTTGTCCAGAATCTGTAAGAACAAAGACTTAAGCCACTTAGTACAGTCAAAGAACTTTCAGCAGACCTCTATTAATCCCAGGGGAGACCTTAGGTCTCAACCTTTATTCCCATAGAGAAATATGGAAAACTGAAGCCAAAAGGAAATTTAGTGCAAATGCAGTTGAGCCATTTCAATTTACATACAAGGAAAAATATAGCAGAAAAAAAAATGAAACAAACATTTCAATAGTGGAACTTATTTAGTCTTTAAAATAACCTCATGGAATTCATAGTATTGCCTCATTCTATTGACAAAAATATGAAATTCAAAGTGTTTAAAGGATTTGTTGTAGGCCCCTCAGCTAGATGGTGGTAGATTTCAAATTCAAACATTGTAATGAAGCATCTCATTCGCAATAGCACAAGAATATGAGAAAATCTGGTGGAGACAAGGCTAAAACTCTACTGATGCAATTTCAGTGATCTCCAGAGCCCATAAAAGAGGATGTTTATTGCAATAGGTTAAGAAATACAATACATATATATCATATATTTATATATATCATAAAATAAACATTTATTTTTGTTTTAATTTTCTTTCTACCCCTACTTTGTCTCATACTTTTACCTTAGCCTAGAGGTGGAAAAAACAATTTGTAAAAATTTACCTTAGCATCATAAAACAGGGAATAATTTAAGATATGTTGTGATGGGATTTGACTTTTGATTCCAAGTAACATGAGAGAATTTTCAGTTAAAATCGAAGACAGGCCAAAAACTGGAGGATATAGTGATATGCTTGGCAAGAGAACTGTGCTGCTGTTCGAGGTTTTCCTTTAACTTGCTCTGTGACTTTCAACAGCTATGGAGGACCAACCAGATGCCACAACTAAGGATTTTCATCTCTATGTGTTTATGCCTTTGGGTAACCCTCTCTGGTTGAGTGTGGGAAGAATCTGTGACTTTCTTCTAATTAACAGTATTTGCCCTAGGTGATGGGATGTTATGATATATGACTCGATCTTAGCAGACTGGAGCAAGAGACACTCCTAGTGGCTTAATAAAGTAAGTGGCCATGCAGGAGAATCCCACGTGGCAGAGAACCACAGGCAGCCTCTAGGAACAGCAAAAAGCTGGTGTCCTTGGAATATAGCTGTGGGAAAATGAATTCTATCAACAGCTTGAATGAGGTTGGAAGCAAGGTCTTCTCCAGTGTAGCTTCTAAATGAGAATCCAGCTTGACTGACACCTTGATTGTAGCCTGTGAGACCCTGAGCAGAGGACCCAGCTATGTTGTGCTTGTACTTCTGACCCACAGAGACTGATGCAAAAAATGTGTCATTTTAGGGGCCGGCCCAGTGGTGTAGCAGTTAAGTTTGCATGTTCTGCTTTGGCGGCTCGGGGTTCACTGGTTCCG
Organism: Equus caballus; assembly: GCF_041296265.1. Lineage (NCBI taxonomy): Eukaryota > Metazoa > Chordata > Mammalia > Perissodactyla > Equidae > Equus > Equus caballus. The sequence continues at coordinate 51,359,699 of NC_091700.1, forward strand.
ATCCCAGGTGAGGACCTATGTACCACTCATCAAGCCATGCTGTGACAGACGTACCACATATAAAGTAGTGGAAGGTGTACCTGGATGTTAGCTCAGGGCCAGTCTTCCTCAGCAAAAAAAGAGGAGAATTGGCAGCAGATGTTAGCTCAAGGCTAATCTTCTTTAAAAAAAAAAAAAAGTGTGGTTTAAACCACTATTTGTGGTAATTTTTTATGCAGCAATAGAAAACTATCATAATAGTTTATCTTAATTTCATGGTTCTGAGTTGAAAATTAAGGAGATTTTGGATAAATATTTTTCCTGATTGTAAGAGTCTGGGATTTGAAGATTATAACATGAAGAGAAGAAATCAGTGCTCTCATTTAAGCAAGAAGATTGTGAGTCTGCAATATAAATGCATGAAGGGTGTAAGGACTGTAAAAATGGGCTGACGTTGAACTCTGTATCATCTCTCATATGGGCATCCTGGCTCAGTGACTTCTTTAAAGGAGCCTGAACAGCTTGCCTTGAAACTGAAATCTTCCCAGTAGGCAGATGTCCTAAGTAAAGACAGCTATTCATTAGCTCTACACTTTAGGAACGTGTCCCACAGATGCTGGGAAGATGTCTCATTGCTCTGGCAGATGACCTTCTTAAAGCTGTCAGAACACTGGATCCTTCAATTCAGAGTTTAATGCCTTTACCCGATTTCCCCTCGCGTGATTCCCCTATCGACATTAAATTCCCAAGTTCTCGGATCAGTAGTGGTACTTGCAGGTTTGTTCAGTTTTCCTTAATCCTGTAAACCAAACATAACAATAGTGCATCCAAACACATAATAGGAGACTGTATTTGTCTTGACAAGGACTTTCTCCTACCAGGTTCACAAAGCTGAATTATATATATTTTTTTTCGGATTTAGGACATATAACCAATCCAGAACATGTAGTTATTATTGAAAAAATTCTCTCTCTGTGTTTGTTATTTGTTCTATTGTTTAAAAATATGAGAATAGAATATTTTTTCCCGATTGGGAATGGTTCCTTTGCAAAAGCAGGGACTCACGAAATACCAGTTTGCTGCTTTATGCTACAGTTTTATGGCTTTGTTAGCATGTTCCAATAACATACATACCTTGCTTGTATTCTGATAACCTAGTACAGTTAGGTTACCTCATCATGTTCCCAGAAAAGAAGTCAAGAAATAACATAAAACATTTTGGAGTTGAGAAATGTGAGCTACTCTGTAAAACATCTTTGTTAAAGCGAGAGAAATGGAGCACCTCCTCATGCTTTGCATTTCTTGATTCGAAAGGAGTATACTGATTTAATACAGACCTATTGCTAGGTCATTAAAAATTGCGTAGTTATCTTTTCTGCATTCTGGCCTATTCTACTTCTCCCAGTTTTTTCTTATCATTCTGCCTCCAAATACATTGAGCCTGAGTTCCTATCAAATCCATGTAATTTAAACCTTGCTTCCCTTTAACAGCTCTGCAGGGATGTCGGAGAACAGCAAAGTTTTACACATATTAAAACTAAAATGTGAACTACCAGTTAAGAACATAGACGAGAGTTGGTAGAGTTACGCGAGGATAGGAAATGGGTTTTCTTCTTGAGGTTTGAATTCGATGGTATTTTCTGTAAGGTGCCCAGAGTACTTGTTAGCATTCATATCACGCTAACAAGACTTATTTTTCATAGAGAATATAAATTGGGCAGGAGAGAGCTTTGGGAAGGAACTACGAAACGGGCTGGTACGGAGAGAAGCAGGAACTGTGGTTCCACCGCCCTTCCTTTTTCAAACACACGTGCACACTGTTAAGAAAGCCCCAACTCCCCGTTCACTTTCTCTCTCTGCTTTTTTATTTCTCTATCTCCTTTCCAGCTTCCATTTTAGTTCCTTTCTCCAAAGCCTTTTCGTACATAATTCAATGTTGTACATCTCAATCTAGCCTAACACCCCTGGTAGAGTCTTTTTATTTTATTCAACACATTTAAAATAATCAACACATATTGTAGCTCCTTAAGACTTGAATTCAGAGTGTCTCTATCAAATTTGAATTATACTTCAAGCACAGATATTTAGTCAAACGTATTTGTCATTTAATTTTCAGATGCTTTATTATATGAAGTGTCTGTGTGTCTGGTAAGGTTAAAAACATACAAGCAGATTACCATCACTTTCAACTATGAATTTCACCTAACTACAAAATACCTAAACATTATATATCTAATATTTGTGTATACTATGTGTTATCTTTATGTCATTGTATTTTTAGGAACATTTAGTAAACTGTGTTCTTTGAGTGCAGGGTCTTGTCAAAGTACTAGTCACTGATCATTTCTAATCAACAAATATCCTCATATTCTGAAACAATCCTAAGAGCTAAGAAGTGACTTCAGTTAGCTCTAAACCTCAATTATGCTCCAGTTTTACATTGTTGCTGGCAGTGCTCAGCTTTATTTACAGAAATTATGTGAAAGAAAGGAAACTTAGTGAAGGAGAATTTACAGAACACGGACCCAAATATGAATTGCAGTTTTTGTATATTGCTTGTAGTCTCAGGAACACCGCCACTTGTACCTCAAATTCCTACTTTAGTGAGTTTTTAGTGAACCTGGTTTATTTTCAGCTCTTTCAGAAACTAAGACAGCCTGAAGATGCAGATTCTTTATAGAGACACCTCCTGAGGTTTGTACTCTAAAACATAGCCACAAAAAATAAAGTGCATTTCATAATCACTAACCACTTTTGAAATTGAGAATTCATTCTCTGGTGAGAGCTGTGTAACTATTTAAATCTATTATTTCTTCAAACTCAGGGCAGTTTAGCAAAGAGAAATAGGACAATTTCACAGTGCCATCTGTTCAATACACATGTTCGGTTTGAATCTAAATATCTGGATTCCAATGGACAGTTGAGCATCTTAAAGGCTCAGGTCTGTGTATTCCAAAACGAAACAAGGGGCACCGCTAACTAGCCACATTTTATCCCATTAAAGACAGCAAACAAATACATACAAATGTAATTATAAGTGCAAATTTAAATTTAATTATAAATAGTCCTCAGTGAGAACTAGATTTTGATGTCACTTCTCCTCTGCATGCCTCCTTCAGTATCTATCAATCACTTCTCCTCTGCATGCCTCCTTCAGTATCTATCAATCACTTCTCCTCTGCATGCCTCCTTCAGTATCTATCAATCACAGATAATACCAGTTATAACACACCTGTTAGTTCACTTGTGGCAGCTTCATATTTCCTGAGATTCTCAGGGGGTACCATCACAAGGTAAATGGTAGGTATTCATTGGCTGTATTTATATGCCAATAACCAAGTAGTATCCATTAAATAATTGAAAAGAGGAATATAGGAAAAGGAATATGGAAAATAAGGTAACCCATCCTTCAAAGTTCCTTTTTAGAAATCAAGCATGATCTTCTAGGACATGTAATTTTTTTTTGATAATTTAAAGTATTTGGGGTAATCAATTAAGACATATCTGAAAAGGATTAACCCAAAATCATGCTAATAATTCACTGTTTTTAAATATTACTACAATATTCTATCTAGTGATATATAATAAAACACTTGATACTTTACAACTACAAAAACACTTAATTTTGGTTTTAAACAGGCTAAAGGAAATAAAGGTAATTAGAAAGAACACTGTATTGAGTTTTGTGTGAAAATAGTGACCTAGATTTTCAGAGTTCATTGAATAATGAGCTATTCACTTTCTTGCATCACTTAGTCTCTCTGCCTTAGTTTCATGATGTATAAAATAATGAACTGGATATGGTCATATTTAATGCCTTTTCCATTTCCAAATTTATAATTTTACATGCTATTTTAAAATAAACAAAAGTCATATTTTTATGATATCTGATATTATAATGTGAAAAACTTAATTAAGAAATCTGGGATGCTGGGCCGGCCCGGTGGTGCAGCAGTTGAGTTCATGCATTCCGCTTTGGCGCCCTGGTGTTCGCCGGTTCAGATCCCGGGTGCAGACATGCCACTGCTTGGCAAGCCATGCCATGGTCACCATCCCGCATATAAAGTAGAGGAAGATGGGCACAGATGTTAGCTTAGGCTCAGTCTTCCTCAGCAAAAAGAGGAGGATTGGCAGTAGATGTTAGCTCAGGGCTAATCTTCCCGCCTGCAAAAAAATGAAAGAAAGAAATCTGGAATGTTTGCTCTAAGGAAGAGAAAACGGATACTAATTCTCTGGATATAGATTCTGTAGGAGATGCTGTCAAATTTTAAATTCTTATCTTAATAGGTCATCACTGTGAACAGCCTAAAGAGAAAGCATGCAATACAGTGTTCGTTATTAATCATGGTGTCTTTTAGAATATAATTGTCTAAATTGATCTGTGGTAAAAATCCTACAATATATTTAGTGGTGAAATTAAGTATATTTGTTTCAAAACTAATAAGCCTTTATTGAATGAGAAAGTGTTGGAAAATCCTTTTTTGGAATACATTTGGAAAATATTTCAACAAATTTCTCTGATTAAATGTTAGGATCCTTCTTTCTGATTCGAAAACATGAGATTTCTGATTGATTTGGAAGAATTAAGTTAAATAAATTGATAAGAAATGGAGTAATTCTGAGAACTCTGGTGGTAAGCAGAATATTTAAGTATCTTCTGCTTCATTGGAATCCTCAAAATAAATATGGAAAAAGGCCAACAGATAAGAAGTCGAGGATTTTTGTCAGGAGTAGGCAGTAAAATTTGTTGGCAGGGTCTAAAGTATCAGAATCTGTCTTTGCCAGAAAAAATAATGACAAGAGCAATTTAGACCTCTAAATAATATACACTGTGTTGTGAAAATTGGAAAGGATTTCATATTAACCTGAATATTTTATAAGATTGTGAGGAAGATTTTGTAACAAGTTAAACATGAATTTATCATAGGAAATGTGGGAAAAGAGATTTTATGAAAGAGAAAATAAATTAAAGGGTAAAGATACAACTGAAAGTATAGGAAGATACCTGGGGAGACAACAAAATATAGATAGAGGAAACAAACTGTTATAGAACGTAGAAGAGAATCTACTGAAACAAAGAAGAATGAAGAAAGCAACTCCTAGTTATTTATATGAAGTCTTAGAAAGTGGGAAAATAAAGGTGCTAAGCTCTTGAACATATTAGAAGAAAAATTTTCCTTATTTATTATGGTAGTTTTGAGAATAATTTTCACCAGTTGCTCAGTAATCCCAGTCAGTAATTCCTAAAATCTGGTTGGTGAATGTTTACCAATTCAGGAAACTCTCTAATATCCAATAGAGTTCTTCAAGAATTGCAAACTATAGCTTGGCAAAATGGCAGGGTATACAAAATGAGGATAACTAGCAGTCTACACTGAGTTATAAGTAATGTTTGTCCTGACTGAAGGTGTTCTTAGTAGACCAAGAACTGAAGATATTTAACATAGTAATGCACAACTTAAACCAAGCCTCTGGAACCGATTCAAATTAAGGGAAACAAACAATATTCATGCCTGTGATAGCCATGCTTACACCAAAGTGTCAGCATATGTCCTGCAAAAGCAAAATGAGAATGTAAATAAATAGTTAACAACAAAATTTTGACAGAAGAAATTCACTTAATTTTTGTTCAAATGAGAAAGAACTTGTAAGTTCATTCCAATATAGAATTATGAACTTATGACAAGCATTTTTCATTAAAACAAGAGACTTAATCAGTGAAATCTATGTCTCCCTAAAAAAATCTCCTTGAAATATTGAACAATTTAAAATATAAGCTTAATAGAATAAAGAAAATGTCTCAAAGTTATACCATCTCTACCATGTTCTGTCTTGTGTTTACATCAAGAATAAAAATAAGCACTAGCATGTATTTCCAGGAAGGAAAATCCAAAACTATATCTACTAAAAATCATTTAATTAAATCAAATGGGAAAGCAATATAATATATTTATCAAATATGTTTGTATGTCTTAATATTGTATGAACAATTTCTATTCATTAGGAAAGAATGCCTTGGCTGACATTTCATTGATTATTAAACATTGTAGCACAGAATGGCAAGTGTATGATTTGGGATAGGGTAGAGCTGAGTTCAAATACCAGCTCTATTGTTTACTCTTTAGGTTAGGCATGAAAAGTTAATTCCTCCTTCTGGAACACAATTCTCTCTTTCTAAAATGTTGTTAAATGCCTAAGCATACGGATGTTTTAAAGACTAAATTAAATTAGATAGTGAATGTAATAATCTAGTATTTTACCTAGCATGGAGTAAACATTCAATGTGGAAATTATAGTTCTTATGATTCCAGGAAAGAATAACACCAACTCCATCCCAATGGAATCTCAAAACTTTCTCAGCCTGTCTTTTATATATCCCAAGAAGCTAATTTTTTTCCAATAAGGCTCAGATCCCCCTCTCTAATCCCCACTTCTCCAGTCTCTTCATGTCTGTCATTGCCTGAAGAATACATGAAGTCTATTTCCAAAAATTTAGACAAGCTCTGTATTGGTAGAATTTATCTGGCCAAATTTTTCAACTTTTATTTTTAAGATTTTAAAACTTACTCATCTTTTGTCTACCACCTCACTTAATCTTTGTTTTCTGTTCAGCACTTCTCTTTTCTGAGATACGGTTGTTTCATATGAGGAAATCTAACCAGAAAGTCTGTTAAAAACAGGAGAATAGGGAGTGACATCAGCATCATAGTGGAGTGAGCTCTTCCAGTACTGTCTCCCCTCCACCATACAATGAAAAAGACATTCATGCTCCAACAGAGGACATCCAAATGCAACACAAAAGATGTCTGACAGACCCATGAAGTCATATGATGGAGGGTGAAGAAGCTGGAGCCTTCCCTTGGAGGAGGTGGAAGGGGGTAAGAGAAAACTTGGCTCCCTCCCCAAAAGTAAGGAGCCCCAATCTGGGATCACATGGCCTTCAAGAGGGAAGGAAGTGGGAAGGGGACGTTTGTTGGTCAGAACATGAAAGATCACCATGGGCCCTTGCAGCCTAGAGGGAACCCCTCTACCAGGGTAAAAGCTATCTTGGGGGATGACCTCATCAAGCCAACCCCCTAGGAGAGCAGAGTGAGAAAACCCCAAGATCACACAGAAGAAAGCATTGATCCCCTCCCACCCACTAGTGGTGGCTCCAGTGCCTTGGATCTCAGAGGAACACAGAGGGCTCAGATTACACAACTCTTGATCCCCTACCCAGTGGCAATAGGCAGTAACTGTGACCAAATAATACTATGATGCATAAAAACAGAGCCATGCCTTCTAGCATATCAACAATTATATTACATCTCCAGATCAGAGAGAAAATGACAAGTATCCAGAAATCAGTTATGAGGACACAGAAGTATGTAATCTAAATGACAGAGAATTCAAAATAGCTATCATAAAAAACTCAACAAGTTAAAAGAGAATGTAGAGAAACAATTCAGCTAATTCAGGAGCTACTTGACAAAAGAAATTGAAATTATAAAGAAGAATCATCAGAAAAATTGGATATGAAAGACACAATGGAAGAGATAAAACAAAATATGGAATCCCTGAATGCTCGAGCACACATCATAGAGGAGTGAGTCAGCATAATCGAGGATAGACATATTGAAATGCTCCAGATAGAGGAGGAGAAAGAATTAAGACTGGAAATAATAACAGAGAACTTCCCAAACCTGGGGAAGGAGATGGAAATCCATATGCAAGAGGCTATCAAAGCTCCTAAATATATCAATGTAAAAAGATCTAATGCAAGGCATATAGTAGTGAAACTGGAAAAGTAAATGACAAAGAAAAAATGCTAAGTGCAGTAAGACAGAAGAAAATAACCTACAAAGGAAGCCCTATGAGGTGTTTTGCAGATTCCTCTGCAGAAACCTTACAGGCTAGGAGAGACTGGAATGACATATTCAAATCTTTGAAGGACAAAAACTTTCCACAAAGAATACTCTATCCAGCAAAAATATCCTTCAGATATGATGGAGAAATAAAAGGTTTCCCAGATAAACAAAAGCTAAGGGAGTAGCCACAAGACCTCTTTACAAGAAATCCTCAAGAACGCCCTCATACCTGAAAAAAAAAAAGTGAGAAAGAAGTTACAAAACACAGAGTAAGCAGATAAATAGGTAGACAAAATCAGAAAATTGTAGCTGTACATCAGAAGAGGTTAGCAAATACTCAAGTATAACATTAAAGATAAAGGGAAGAGAAACACCAAAAACAAATATAACCTTGTCATTTTAATCATAAACTCACAACACAAGATGGAATAAGATGTGAGAAAAACAACATAGGAGAGGAAGAGGAAAAGGATTGAATCAGTTTAGTCTAAGGAAATGAGAGGCCATCAGAAAATGGACTATTTATCTACAAGATTTTGAATATGAACCTCATGGTAACCAGTAAACAAAAAAGCAGAACAGAGACACAATTAATAAATAAGGAGAAAACAAAGAAACACAACATAACAAACTACATAACTCAATTGGTAGACCAAAATACACAGGAGGAGAAACAAAAGACATGTGGGAGAACCTGAAAACAAGTGATAAAATGGCAGCATTAAGCCTTCATTTATTGACAATCACCTTAAACATAAATAGATTGAATTTGCCAATAAAAAGACATGGAGTGGCAAGATAGATTAAAGAACAAGACCCAACAATATGCTACCTCCAGAAAACGCATCTCAGTTCCTAGAACAAACACAGGCTCAGAGTGAAGGCATGGAAGATGATACTCCAAGCTAATGGCAAACAAAAGAAAGCAGGTGTCACAATACTTATATCAGACAAAGTAGACTTCAATATAAGGCAGGTAAAGAGAGACAAAGAGGGGCAGCATATAATGATCAAAGGAACACTCCACTAAGAAGACATAACACTTATAAATATCTATGCACCCAACTCAGGAGTACCAAAGTACATAAAGCAACTATTAACAAACCTAAAGAAGATATTAATAATAAGACAATAGTAATAGGGGTCATCAACACTCTACTCACATCAATGGATAGACCATCCAGACAGAAAAGCAACAAGGAAACAGTGGAATTAAATGAAGAGCTAGACCAGTTGGACTCAATAGACAAACATAGAACACTCCATCCAAAAACAATAGAATACACATTCTTCTCAAGTGCACATGGAACATTCTCAAGGATAGACCATATGTTTAGAAACAAAGCAAGCCTCAATAAATTTAACAAGATTGAAATAATAACAAGCATCTTTTCTGATCACAATGCTATGAAGCTATGAATTAATGACAAGAAAAAAGCTGAGAAAGGGACATAGATTTGGAGACTAAACAACATGCTATTGAGCAACCAATGGATCATTAAAGAAATTAAAGGAGAAATAAAAGAATATCTGGAGACAAATAAAAATGAAAACATACCAAATCAACTCATATGGGATGCAGCAAAAGCTGTATTAAGAGGAAATTGATTGCAACACAGGCTCACCTAAACAAAAGAGAAAAATCTCAAATAAGCAATCTCAAACTACACTTAACTGAATTAGAAGAAGAACAAACAAAGCCCAAAGTCAGAAGGAGAGAAATAATAAAAAGCAGAGAAGAAATAAATGTTATTGAAAGAAAAAGGCAGTAGAAAGGGTCAATGAAACAAATAGCTAGTTCTTTGAGAAGATAAACAAAATTGACAGCCCCCTAGCCAGATGTACAAAGAAAAAATGAGAGAAAGCTCAGGTAAATAAAATTAGAAATGAGAGGAAGATCCAAGATGGCTCCGTGAGTAGTCCTCTTTGTTTCTCCCCCTTCGAGTCTACAATTATTTGGACACTCATCGCTTAACAAAGGATATCCAGATAGCATCTCAGGATGTCAGAGAGACCCATGCAACTATACATCGGAAGGCAGACGGACTTCCCTCCGGGAGGAGGTGGAGATAGGTGAAAACTCTCCGACCCCGAACGAACAGCCTAGTACCTGCAGGCGGCTTTCTTCCAATGGACGCCCCCAGAAGATCAACACACACCTAGGGCAGGAGAGAGCGCACACCAGAGGAGCGATGGTGGAAACAGGTGACCAGAGCCCCACCTAAACCCCCCACAATTACTCCTAAACGCAGAGGGAAACTCCAGAGTTGCACACCTGAGCCCGCGGGGAGAGTCTCGCCCTTCCATTGGCGGGGAGATCCCGCCTGGTGTCCACAGCACCCGGAGGGTCCCAGAGAGAATCAAAGAGGGTGCGGTGGCCCCCCGGCTGCCACTGCCTGGACAGTGGGGCAAGGGATTGCCAGAGATCTCGGAGAAGACTGGGGCTGGGTGGAGATCCAGCAGCCAGTTCTGCGGCCCGGGGAAGAAGTTCCATAGTTCTGCCCAGGCAGCAGACAAAACTCTCTGTCTGCCATTAGCGGAGGGGCTACACCCAGCATTCACAGCTCTGGGAAAGTCCCAGAGAGAATCCCGGAGGGCTCAGAGACCCCCAGCTGCCATTGCCCGCCCTGCAGAGCAAGGGATTGCCGGAGATCTCTGGGAGGACTGGGGCTGGGTAGAGCTCCAGAGGTGGGCTCCGCTGCCTGGAGGGGAAGCTCCAGAGTTCTGCCCAGGCAGCAGACAAAACTCTCTGTCTGTCATTAGTGGAGGGGGCAGGCCCAGCATTCACAACTCTAGGAAAGTCCCAGAGAGAATCCCAGAGGGTGAGGCGACCCCCAACTGCCACTGCCTGCCCAGCAGGGCATGGGATTGCTGGAGATCTCGGGGACGACTGGGGCTGGGTGGAGCTCTGGCGGCCAGCTCCGCAGCCTGGGGGGAAGCTCCAGAGTTCCGCCGGGGCAGCAGACAGAACTCTCTGTCTGCCATTAGCGGAGGGGCTCCGCCCAGCATCCACAACACCTGGAGAGGAGAATATCAGGCAGGGCAGCAGCTGACCAGCTACCACTGAAATCAGGATCTCTGGCTATCCCCCAGACAGGGCAAAGGGCTCCCCGAATTCCTGGGGAACAGGAATGGGGCTGGGTGGAGTTCCAGGGATCTGGCTCTGTAGCCTAGGGGGAAATCCTACAGGCTCACAGCAGCCTCAGTGAAAGCCTCTGCACAGCACTAGTAGAGAGCACTCATCCGGGAGCCACAAGGCTGAAAGACCCCGGGACAAAAGTAGCATAGCTAGGTGAGCTAACCACAGACTGTAGAAGATGCCAATAGCTTTGCTGCGACCCATAGTGGACAAGTGAGATTTTGTGGGTGCCAACAGTGACGGAGCAGCAAATATAAGTGATCCTACTCCTGGCCACTGGAAAAGCCCATAACACCGTTGCAGACCCCAAGGAGGGAGCACGTCTAGGTGGGCTGCAACAGTAGGCACCAGCAGCCTGAAACCCCCCCATGACGGCCCCCACAGCAGAAGAGGGAATTCACAGGACCACTGTGACTACGAGGAGGGGCCCAGGCCCAGTTAGCAACTGCAGATAGGGTTCCCGGTTGGTGCAGTATAAACAGCTGCTCCCCCACCACACCAGCAGAAACAAGTGGAAGGAACAACTAAACTCTATCTCTATGCGGAGGCACAAATCTACAACATCAAGCAATATGAAAAAATACATTAAATCTCCAGAACAGAAGGAAAATAACAAATACACAGAAAACAATCCCAAAGAAAATGAAATATATAACCTAAATGATGATGACTTCAAAACAGCCATCATTAAAATACTCAATGAGTTAAGAGAGAATTCAGATAGACAACTCAACGAGTTCAGGAGCTATGTCACAAAAGAGTTTGATACTATAAAGAAGAACCAAACAGAAATACTGGAAATGAAGAACACAATAGAGATTAAGAAAAATCTAGATGCACTGAACAGTAAGGCTGATAATGTGGAGGAAAGAATTAGCAATTTGGAAGATGGGAATATAGAAATGTTGCAGGCAGAGGAGGAGAGAGAAGTAAGACTAAAAGGAAATGAAGAAACTCTCTGAGAATTATCAGACACAATTAGGAGCTGCAACGTAAGGATTATAGGTGTACCAGAGGGAGAAGAGAAGGAGAAAGGGGCAGAAAGCCTATTCAAAGAAATAATGGCTGAGAACTTCCCAAATCTGGTGAGAGAGATGGATCTTCAGGTGACAGAAGCCAATAGATCTCCAAACTTTATCAATGCAAGAAGACCAACCCCACGGCATATGGTAGTGAAGCTAGCAAAAGTCAACGACAAGGAGAAAATACTAAGGACAGCCAGGCAGAAGAAACTAACCTACAAAGGAACCCCCATCAGGCTATCAGCAGATTTCTCAGCAGAAACTTTACAGGCTAGAAGAGAGTGGAATGATATATTCAAAAATCTGAAGGACAAAAACCTACAGCTGAGAGTTCTCTACCCAGCGAAAATATCCTTCAAATACGATGGAGAAATAAAAACTTTCCCAGATAAACAAAAATTAAGGGAGTTCATTGCCACAAAACCTCTTCTTCAGGAAATCCTCAGGAAAACCCTCATTCCTGATAAAATCAAAAAAAGGAAAGGGGCTACAAAACCAAGAGCAGAGGAGATAAGTAGAAGGACAACAACAGAGAGTAGCAGCTCTACATCAGAACAGATTAAACCATGGGACGAGAAACAAAGGAAACTGAAGAAGACCGGAAAACAAGACATAAAATGGCAGTGGTAGGCCCCCACATCTCAATAATCACTCTAAATGTAAATGGATTGAACTCCCCAATCAAAAGACACAGAGTGGCAGGATGGATCAAAGAACAAGACCTAACAATATGCTGCCTCCAGGAAACACACCTCAGCCCCAAAGACAAACACAGACTCAGAGTGAAGGGATGGAGAACAATACTCCAAGCTAAT